>NC_073627.1:29060000-29685000 GCF_029407905.1 Bubalus kerabau
AAGGCGGTCGATCTGTCAATGGGAGGCTGCTCAGAGACCAAGGAGCAGGAACAAGACGATGTACCCCAAGGTGGTTGAGTCCAAGGCACAGGACCTAAAAGGTGACTCCGTAGGATCCCACTGTTTCCTGAGGGTCACTGGCATAACCTTCTTCTCCTACCCATCAGCATGTGTCCCCAGAGAACAGAAACCTTCTCCTCGCAAGCACAAGACAATTATCCCATCTGGGACAAAAGCCATCATTCCACAGGCAGCTGACACTCAGGCCAAATTCAAATACCCCATTAGCCCCACGTGCCTTTTACAGCTGATTTTTTTCAAACCAGGATCTGACCAATATTCCCATATTCTATTTGATTTTATCTCTTCTGCCCCACGTTTTTTTTTTGCATTTTTTTTTGCCACACAGCATGTGGGGTCTGCGCCCCCTGATGAAGGTCAAACCCACACCTCTGCCTCAGAAGCACACAGTCTTAATGGCTGGACCACCAGGGAAGTCCTCCCGCAATTTTTTATTTTTGAAAAATTTATATCTCCAGAAAAATGTCTAGAATCCTGCAATGAACATGCTGATGGACTTTATCTGCTAGATCCTCTGTCTCTCTCCCCAGTAAGAGTAGCAGCAGCTACGTGTAACTGTGTATTTAATCACTTGCCATCATTTAAGCCACAGGAGACCTCACTTTATTTTTGTTTCCAGCTCCTACTGGAAAATCAGATCTGGGACAGGTTTCCTACATGACCCGTCAGATGGAGGGGGCAGGACAGGACACCCCACTCCGCCTCAATCCACACTGCCCCCTCCTACCTGGCACCTGGCCCACCTCCCTGTGCCCACTGCACTCTCCACCCCCATCTTCCACAGAGGACCTCAGGGCCTTGAGTGGTCTCGGTTCTTCCTTCACCTGCAAGTTCAGCTTTGGACTCAGCCTCACCCTGTTTGAGTCCTGGCTCTGCCACCTCCCACCCAGGAGAAGCTCAGGCAGCCTAGTGTCCTCCCCCGAGGGACCCCGGCTCCTCAGGCAGGAGGGAGAGGAACTGAGACCCTGCCCAGGGGCACTCAGTGCAGTGAGAGCCTTGGCACCCACTGCGACGGCCCAGCGCGGGGCGTCAGAGGGTCATTGTCTCCTTAAGGAAGTCTCAGCCGCGACAGAGGCTGTATTTAGAGATGACTCAGGAGCCCGGGGTTGTGGGGGTGGGGAGGGCGGGGGCACTGCCAGGGCCTCGTCATCTGCTAATGTTGTCATGGTGTCCACCTACCGTGCACCGGGCACTGACTGTCACTGGGTCCCCGTGGCTCAGTGACAGGCTTCACTTTGGGGTTAAATGGCAAGGGGAAGAAAGAATATACATTTGCATTTAGTGGGTTTATGTATGGAAAACCAGGAAAATCCACAAAGTGAGAATGTTTTCCTCTGGGAGATGGGAAAGGACCGGGAAAGTGGGAGAAGGAGGTGGAGTGGGCCCTGGGGCTTATTTTACTTTTGGAAACATCAAATATTACATAATCAAAACTTAACCATAGGAATATCCTTAAAGAATGATTCTGTGGGACTTCCCTGGTGGTCCAGTGGGTGGGAATCCACAATGCAGGGAACACGCGTCTGATCCCTGTCCGAGAAGATCCCACATGTCTCTGTGCAACTAAGCACGGGCGCCACAACTATGAAGTCTGTGCTCTGGAGACCAGGAGCTGAAGGCCCCCCGCTGCAGAGCCAGCTGTGCTCCACAACAAGAGAAGGCACTGCAATGAGAAGCCCGCGCCCAGTAGCTAGAGAGTAGCCCCCTCGAAGCATCGAAGACACTGCGCAGCCAAAATAAATAAATAAATAAAATTAAAGACGGGGAAAAAAAAACTCAAAGCATAAAAAAAGAATGATTCTGTGGTTTCCTAAGGAACTTGCTCATAGTATTTTATTAAATTGGTAGAACGAGTACAAAACCGTGAACATGAGCCCATCTGTGTTGAAAGAGAACACTCTTCCTGTGTAAAGAACTCATGCCAACAGGTTCAGTGCCTTGTTTGCCAAGTTCTGGGTGTAGAATCAGGGCCACCCGGCAGGACCTGGTGGGTTGCGAGGGGCTCGGTTTCCTGGATGTTTCCCTGCTTATTCTGAAGACTGTAAATCAGCCCCCTCGTGCGTCCACTCAGGCAGGAAGAATGGGAGAGGAGCCATCCCTGGGTGGTGGTGCCGGGCCAGAGAAGCACGGTGGGACTCCCTGGGGAGGATGTGGGCCTGAGGGTCAGCACGGGCATCCAACTTCACCACCCGCACCTTCCACACAGGCCTGGGGCTGCCAGAGGGAGGGGGTGGAGGGCCCCTGAGGTCCACAGCAGAGCTGCCACAGGACATCAGACACTTGATGACATTATTCTGACCCCTTAAGAGCGAGGCTCTGGATCCACCAGTGCAAATTCTAAATGTGTTTCTTCTCCGACTCGCCATGCAGCCTCAGTCCCCTCTTGTCACTGGAGCCCAGGATGCAGGGTGGTGTGGGCGCCGAACCCTCCCGCCACCTGCACTGCATGCAGCGGGGCCCCCAGGCACCTGAAGCCGCTGGGGCTGGCCTCTAGGATTCTGAGGTCAAGCTTGGCTGCCTCCCTGGTGCTGGTGGCCCCCGGCCCTACAGTGGGCTCAGAGCACCTTCCAGTGTCCACAGAGCCCACTGGGGGCCCATGGAGAGCCATTCACATTTGGGATGGAGCAGAGAATAGTTGGGTTTGAAATGGACTCTGCCACGAACCAATGGTGGGACCCACAGCCAGCTGCTACAACTCATCTGTGGAACCATTCTTGTTGGGTTTCTGTGAGAACTGGCAACTCAGGCTGGTCCTCAGCCTCCTGCTTCCCTTGCACAGTCCACACCCACGTGGTGGGCAGGAGCCTCGAAACAATGGAACAGACCTCCTGCAGCCCCCTTTGGAAGGATCACCATGCAGTTCTATCTGGGGATAGAAAACAGGTTGAGTAGGGGAGAGTTGGAAGGGGAGGGCTGGGGGCTTGAGGGGGTCATAAAACTGCTTTATAAATGGGTTGTGATGGCAGCTGCAGGGAGTACGCTTTTGTCAAAACCATATGCTAATACCTTGGAGCAACTAAGCCCATGCGCCACAACTACCGCGCACTCTAGGGCACTCAAGCCACAGCTATGGAGCCCATGTGCCACGACTGCTGCTGCTGCTAAGTCGCTTCAGTCGTGTCCGACTCTGTGCGACCCCATAGACGGCAGCCCACCAGGCTCCGCCGTCCCTGGGATTCTCCAGGCAAGAACACTGGACTGGGTTTGTGCTACAACTACTGAAGCCCAAGTGCCTGGAGCCTGGGCTCAGCAACAAGAGAAGTCACCGCATTGAGAAGCCTGCGTACCTCAGTGAAGAGTAGCCCCTGCTCGCTGCAACTAGAGAAAGCCCGCGCAAAGCAATGAAAACTAAGTGCAGCCAAAAATAAATAAATGATTAAAACAAAAAACACTACATACTGCAAGGCATCATTTTTACTGTATGTAAACAATACCTTGGGCTTCCCTGGTGGCTCAGCGGTAAAGAATCCACCTGCCAATGCAGGAAACATGGGAAGATCTCCTGGAGAAGGGAATGGCAACCCACTTCAGTATTCTTGCCTGGGAATACTGGCAAGAGGAGTACATGGAAGAGGAGCCTGGAGTGCTATAGTCCATGGGGGTCGAAAGAGTCAGACACAACTTGACTAAACAACAACCACCACAACAAAACACTATGTTAATTTTTTTTAATAAAAGAAAGAAAAAACACAGAAACAAAAACTTCAGCCATGATGGGTGTGCTGGGCTTCATTTTATAATTCTATTTACACACAGGTTTGACATTTTCAAATATTAAGAAACAAACAAACAAAAACCTAAGATCCTTGATCTGCTTAAAATCCTCCAATAGCCCCTTCTGACTCAGAATGAAAGCTGAAGACCCCATGTGGCCTCAGGGGTTTAAACCCACCACAGGGTCTTTGCACTGGCTGTCCTCTCCGCCTGGACTGGGCTCCCTCACCTCCTTCAAGTCTTTCACTGAATGAGCCACAATTGCTTGAGGTCCTCAATTCCGTCTGAAGCTTCCCAAGGTACCTACTCACCCCTCCCCACACTGAGGCTCCAAACCCTTAGTCTCTGTTTCCTTCTTGGCTTGGTGTCTCCCTCCCCTAGAATGTCCCTCCTGAAGAGCAAGGAGTTCGATCTGTTTGTTCACTGGGTACCCCAGGACAGTGACCCACACACAGTGGCTGTTCACATACTTGGAACCCAGTCTCAGCGTGGCCCTGCTCAGCCTTGGTCGTTAGGGCTTTCAGGACCCGGAGCCCATCCACCCAAGACTTCTGGGACCCAATTCTGCTTTCTAACTTTGGGCTGGGGTCACAGATTCATTCAGTAGCCCCTCCCAGACACTCCTCCCAGACGCTCCTCCACGACCAGTATGCTTTGAGGTCGAAAGATAGACAAGCCTTTTCAACTCTGTAAACACCAATTTCTTGCCTCATTCTTTTATTGATCCACTGCCTTGTTCCACAAAGGATTTCTGCAATGAGGAGGCCATGGCACCCCACTCCAGTACTCTTGCCTGGAAACTCCCATGGATGGAGGAGCCTGGTGGGCTGCAGTCCATGGGGTCGTTAAGACTCGGACATGACTGAGTGACTTCACTTTCACTTTCATGCATTGGAGAAGGAAATGGCAAGCCACTCCAGTGTTCTTGCCTGGAGAATCCCAGGGACGGCGGAGCCTGGTGGGCTGCCGTCTATGGGGTCGCACAGAGTCGGATGTGACTGAAGTGACTTAGCATAGCATAAAGACTCCAACAAGATAACAGACATTTAAAATCACAGAAGAAAGAAAGGAATCAAAAACAGGGAGGATCTTGGGCTCTCACGGTGGACCTGGTGTGCACTTGGCCCTGCCTGGAATTTCCCCTGGACCCGGGCTGGCAGGGGAGCTTCGCCGAGGACTTTCCAAGGGAAGTGCACATGCAAAGGCCCAGAGTGGAAAATGGCACAGCCGGGTGATGGGATTTCCAGAAGCCTGTATGGCTTCCACACACCACTCAAGTTCTTTGGAGACAAAGAAGTCGCCTGAGATATATACAAGGTTACATCTCCTTCAGCATTGCAGTCAGCCCTGATTCAGCTCAAGTCAAAGCCCTCTCTGATCTCAAGATCCTTTTCTATTTCCTTGTAAATGATGACTCATTCTTCAACCCTGTTTTGTTTCCAAACTCTGTGATACAATACACATGTTTTTCTTTAAAACAAAAAAATGCACTTGGCCCCAAAAGGGCCAAGAAGTAGATAAAGAAGGTTCAGCATCACGGGTCATCAGGGAAAGGTATACTGATGCCTGTGAGCCACCACTTCACGTGCACCAGAACGGCTAGAACTAGAGACTGGTGACACCAAAGGAACACTCAGAATTGTTGGCAGGAGTGTAAAATGAGGTAGCCACTTTGGAAAAGGTCTGGCTAGTCCTCATAAAACTCACGGTCCTAAGACTCAGCCACCTTTGAAAAGTGCCATGTTCAGGAATGCTCACCGCATGTGTAATCATAACAGTCAAAATCCAAAATCAACCCAAACGCCCATCAACGGTAGGCAGATAAGTACATTGTGGAATATGCATCCGGTGGACTACTACTCGGTCATGAAAAAGATACACTCAACAACGTGGATTAATCTCACACAAAATGTTTTATAAAAAAAAAAACAACACTGAATTCTGAAAGGGCATACTATATGATATTGTTTATATGAAGTTTTAGGAAAAGCAAATTAGTCACGGGGTAGGGCAATGGCTGGAGGGGGAAACACAAATGATGGGCATCTTACATTGGGCGGTGGTAACGTGGGAATTACGTCATACTCACGCCTTCACCAGCAAACTAATAAAACCTGTAGTCACGTGACTCGGTGGGTCCGAGCACTTGGTGCGGGGGTGGGGGGGAGGTGTTGTCCCGTCCCTTTCAAAAATGTAGTCTGTTCCCCACTCACCCACCCAGAGTCCTGTGCGTCCTCAAGCAAGTCCCTGGCCCTCTTGGGACTCAGTTTCCCCCCTCCCAGTGAGTGGGTCCAGGGACCTCCAAGGCGCTTCCCGCATTTGTTTCTGGAGTTAGAGGTGGCATTTCACTAGATCCCAAGCCAGGCTTCTCGGGACAATGGTTCCAGCGGTGTGTGACCCTCGCAGGTCTCCCCCAGGCGCCTGGGTCAAGCGCACCCATTTCCCGGCTTCATGAGCGCTTCCTGCAGCTTCCGGGGCTTTGCTGCGCGCAGGCACACAGCAAGCGCTGAGTAAGTGGTGGCTGCGAGGGGACGGTTAGAACTGCCCTACAGGTCGAAACGTGTGTTTGAGACGGGGTCCGTGGGGGTGCCTCAGAGTCTCCTGCAGGTCGGGGCCAGAGGCCCAAGGGCCCTGGCACGGAGCTGTGCGCGACGCTGCGCCTTTAAGAGGCGAACGGAATGTATCAAAACAGAGCGGCTGCGCGCCCACTGGTCGCGCGCCGCACGTGACCGCACAGCTGATTTCCTGCTCCCCCCTTTTTGTTGCTGCGGCCGCCGCCGAGTGTCAATTTCCGCGCCGCCGCCTGCGGTCGACCCCAGTGCGGCTCCGCGCGCCGCCCACCGAGCCCGCCGCGCGCCCCTGGCCCGGGTCCGAGCGCCCATGGCGCAGTCGCCGGCAGCAGCGTCGCCGGGCGCGCCGGAGCAGGGCTGCCCCATCCGCGTGGAGCACGACCGTCGGCGCCGCCAGTTCACCGTCCGGCTCAACGGTAACGCCGGGCCCGCCCGCCCCCGCCTTTTGTCTGCGCGCCGCGGGGCCGGGGGCGCACTCGCGGGCCAGGTGGGGGCGGGCGCCCGGGGCGGCGCGAGCCCGGGGGCGGCGGAGGCAGGCACGGGCGGCTCCTGTCCCGCCTCGGCCTGGGGGAACCCGCACCTGCTTGGCCCGGCTGTTTTCCGGGATCCTGCCGAGGTCCCGGGGAGCGGGTGTCCCGCCATTTCCCCATTCCCGGTGTTGAGTGGCTTCTGGCTGCCCCTGAGAACCTTCGCTTTTTAGCGCAGAGGGGGCTGGAAGACCCTGCTAGACCGACCGGGGGCTGACGGACTGAGGGGCTTCGGCCCGTCAGGGGCGGGGCGGGGCGGGGACGGGGAGGGACGGTGTCTCCTTCAGACCCCGGCGGCTTCGGGGCTTGGCCAACTTGCCTCATCTCTGTGCGCCCGTTTCTCGCCTCTACAGTGGGATTAACTCCTGGCTGGTGGGAAGAACTGGATGCCCAGTAAGTGTGAGATTCAGAACAGCGCCTGCGGCAGGTAGTCAGTACTGGAGGACACGGACTGGGCATTACTGATTTTTTCTTTTTCTTTTTTTTTGCTGGCAGGATCTTAGTTGCAGCATGCGAACTCTTAGTCGCGGCATTTTTGATTTTTTAGTTGTGGCCTGTGGGATCTAGTTCCTTGACCAACCGGGAGCCTTGCATTGGGATCGCACTGGAACACCAGGGAAATCATTGGGCATTACTTTTTAAACCAGAGCGAAGACAAGCTCCACCGCTTACTAGTCCACGCCCCCTCCGCCTGATTGTGAAATGGAGGGTTGAATTCCTTGCATCCCACCCATCTCTGTTAATAACTTTTTCCTCCCTCCCAGCTGGGCCTTTTGTGGTAGTGCCCAAGCTGGATGGGCCCGTATGGGCCACTGTGCCCTTGTCTGAGGAGGGAAGGGCGAGGCTTCCTGAGGTCAGGCAGTGGGGGGAGGGGCAGAACTCGAATAGGGTCTTGTCTGGGCTGACTCCTCCCACCTGCGCTTGGAGGGTCTGGCTGGGACCTTCTCAGATCCCATTTGGCTGTGTTCGTCTTTGAACCCGGCCCCAACACACGTCTGTTACAACAGTCTCATGACGTGGCCATCACCACCCTGTGTTTAGAAGAGTAAGCTGAGGCCAGGCCAGAACTCAAACACCTTTTCCTTCCTCTTCTCTGTTATGGTGCCCACCCTGGCGCACCTGGCCTTGACTCTCAGGGCTCCCCCGCTACTCTCATTCCAAGAGGCCCCCTGGCTTTTCAAGGCTCCTGAGAGGCCTCTGATTTCCTTGTGGGTGCTCAGGAGACCCTCAACACTCAGAGAAAGAAGAAAAAGGGGACCCTTGGGGTGTTCCTTCTTTCTTTTCCTAATGAGTACAGCCATTAGGGACACCCTCTTGAGGTGGCTGGGGTCAGGACTGGATGAGCCCAGCTGCCTTTGTAAACTTGCCCCGTCTGTCGCCTCCTGCTCAGATGGCTGACTCTAAAGTGGACCAGGATCCCTGGGCAATTTCTCACCAGTCTGCAAGACCGGGCTGTGCATCCAGGCCCAAAATGGTCTGGGTGTGTATAGGGGTGGGCCGAGGGCTCCTCTGTGCCCAGGCCCCCACGCTGCCTCAGCTGGGGAGGGGACTGGCCTGCCATGGTGACTTGCAGCCAGGCCCTGGAAGCCAGCTCACTGTGCCCATTGAGAGAGGTGGACACTGAGGCTGAAAGGTGGAGCAGCCCTGTGGCTCCTAGCGAAGGTGTGTGCCACCCATCCCCTGGCAGAGCTAGGCTGGTGAGTCCCCAGCACGTTCCAGGTCTGGGGAGGAAAGAGCAGCTGTGTGCATTCAGTCCTTGGGTTCCCGGCATGCCCCTCGCACTGGAGTCAGTTATTTTATCTGCTGGCAGTGTTGGTGGAGGGGCTGCTCTGCCCATTTTACAGAGGAGGAGACTGAGGCAAGGCGAGTTACCAACATGCCTGCAGTCCTGCACCTTGGAGGTAGAAGAACTAGGATTCATGCCACAAGTGCTTCTCAAGTGCTTACTGTGTGCCACACATTGTTGTAAGTGCTGGGGGCTCAACCATCTGAGGGTCAGTGGACAATAAAGCATAGACTGTCCTGAAGAACAAGACCTGTGAGAAGTAAGGTTGGGGTGTTGGGAAAATGCCGGTGCTTTTTGTTTTTGTTTTTTTGGCCATACTGCATGGCATGTGGGATCTCAGTTCCCCAACCAGGGATCAAACCCTGCCCCCTGCAGTGGAAGCATAGAGTCTTAACCACTGGACCACCAGGGAAGTCCCAAGGGCTGTTGTTTAGAGTCAGGTGTCCAGGAGGGCTACCCAAGAAGGAGGCCAAGAAGGGAGCTACAGTGGCAAGAATGCTCCTTGTGGAAGTGGCGGCAAATGCAAAGGCCCTGGGGTGCCTGGTGTGTACCGGGAGCAGCAGAGAGGGGAGAAACAGAGCCAGGCCACAGGACAGGGGACATCAAGAGGCATGGAGGCAGGTGATGTGGGGCTGTGGAAGGCATTATGAGAACTTGGCCTTGATTCTGGGTGAGGTGGGTGCCTGGGAGGGTCCGGAGCAGAGGGTGGATCAGATGTCATGGGCTCCCTCAGGCTGCCTGGGGGCAGGCAGTATAAGCAGATGGGGCCGAAAGCCCAGTTCCTCGGTGCTTGCTGAAGGAAGCGTGGACGGGTCTTGCTGACGTGGGGTATGAGAGGACATGGGTGCTCAGGCTTTTGCCTGACCCCCAGATCCAGGGCCTGAAATGCTGGGGTGACACGTGGGCTAACCTCAAATAGTGAGGACCCAGCCCTGGGGACTCTGGGGGAGGTGCCAGGAAGAGGGAGCAGCTGGCTGAGGCAGGTGGACCTGAGGGGCCGCAGGGAGGCCGCTGAGCTGAGGATGGGCGGGGTCTGACTCTGCTTCCACGGCGGGTGCAGGGGCTGGTGGATGTGTGAACAGTGGTCAGATTCCAGGAAGATATTGAAAGTTCTGCCCACGGGCCTGCCAAAGGCTCAGACTGGCATCCGAGAGACGTGCGAGAAGGACCCCAAGCACCTTGGCCTGGCTTGTTCGTGGCCATGTCCCCAGCTCCTGAGAAGTGCCACGGATGGGCTCAGTGAACTTTTGTAAAGGGGGCAGAAGGGTGGGTGAACACGTGGTTGGATGGACAGACACACTGGCTGAGAGGCTGGAGTGTTTCTCCAGCAGGGGACTGGGGCAGACTGGTGCACCAGGCCTGAGAGGGTGTGAAGGTCAGTTGCCTGTGCCTCCTGGGCCTGGTCACTTTCCTGCGGATGCTGTTCTGCTGCTTCTGACCTTCCCCAGGGTCTAGCGGGTGGTCCAGCTCTCTGGTCTGTTCAGGCTCTGGTCTAGTTGGCAACTTGCTGAGTCCTGCTCTACATCCAATATTGGGCCTGGGGCTCCCATAACACTGGGCAGGTGCTCCAGTGGGGGTGCAGAGAGCTGGGCCTTGGAGGGCACTGGGAGCCCTGGGATGCTAAGCTTGATGGTAGCAGAAAAGGCCCACATGGGGCTCAGTGTGTTCTGGACGCTGTTCTAAGCACGCTAACCCTCCAGACACTGTCCTGAGGAGTGCTCTGTTATATCCATGCTTTGTGGATGAGGAACTGAGGCACGGAGAGGTGATTCTAGACCCAGCACTGCAGCCCAGCACCGAACCCCTGACCCTCCCCACGGCCTCCCTGCTGGTTCAGGGCCTCACCCGCCCACCCCCTCCCCACAGGATGTCACGACCGGGCAGTCCTGCTCTATGAATATGTGGGCAAGCGGATCGTGGACCTACAGCACACAGAGGTCCCTGACGCCTACCGCGGGCGCGGCATCGCCAAGCATCTGGCCAAGGTAGGGCACGGAGGCCGGCCCCGCTCAGAGGAGACCAGGCCCAGTGGTGGCCAGGCCCCGCCCTCCCATGGGCTGCAGCTGCCACCTTTCCCCTTTCACCTCTACGCCCCACCTCCCAGGCCGGGCCCCCAGGGACCTGGATGCCTGCTTTATGTGGGGAGCTCACTGCTGGGACCCAGTGTGCATGGATGATAGGTGCCCAGTGAACTCTGCAGGGGGCCGAGCCTGGCACCAAGGGTGAGGGTGGCCGTGAGTCCCCTAAAAGCTGTTCGGGGCCCCGCCCTGCAGTCTCCACTGCCCCTCTCCCCTTTTCAGGAGCAGCTCTGTGCTGGTCTGTGGGGCCATCCTGTTACCAATAAGGAGCCCTGGGTAACAGGAGCGGGGTGGGAATCTGTTGGGCATGAGGGCGCTTAACCTGCAGCCCCCAGTTCATCCGCAGAATGGGAGAAGAGATTGGAATCCTGTCACCAGAGGGTCTCAGGCTGAAACCGGGGGTCAGGTGTGTAGGGTACTGAGTGATCAGGCGGTTCCAGACCCACTGGGTCGACAACTGCAGGCTGACCGCTCCTACTGCTGGCCTTGGGATCCCTGTGAACACTGGGCGACCTCTGCTGGGAGCAGAGGGAGCCCCAGGTGCCCTGATCCAGCCCACAGGGGTGGCTTCCTGGAGGAGGCATCCGGTGAAGAATGAGTGGAGAAGAGGGTTCTCCTGGGGCCGGTCTGACCCTGGCCCCCTCGCTTCCCTGCCATGTCCCTCAGGCAGTTTATCAGTCTGTCCGGGTTTGCCAGCTGTAACGGGAGTGGTGACGGCACCTCTGCCTCCATCGCAGACCCAAGGGAAAGCCTGGAGTGTGAGGGACTGGGGCTCTGACCACTCTTCTCTCTGCCTGGCTGCCAGGCCGCTCTGGACTTTGTGGTGGAGGAGGACCTGAAAGCCCATGTCACGTGCTGGTACATCCAGAAGTTCGTCAAGGAGAACCCTCTACCGCAGTACCTGGAGCGCCTGCAGCCATAGCCCTGGCTCCACAGGGCTCCAGCCCGCCTATTGGACCCCCAGGCTTTGCCCTGGCCTCCGTGTGCTCTCAGGAATCCTGGTCCCCACGGGGGACAGACTCAGAGTTATTTTTGTAAGGACACTCGTCTGTGGCCCTGGAAGGCGGCTGGCCAAGGATGGGCCGTGGTCCAGCTGCCATGGCGAAGCGGGGCCCAGCTGTTGCCGCTCTGCAGACGGCGTGAGGGCCTGCAGTCGAGATCAGAACATGTGGATGGGGGCGTCCCTCTGGCCATGCCGGGTCCCCCCCTGCTGCTCCGTGCTCTGTGAGGGGCAGCAGGGGGTCTGCTCCCCAGATGAGGAGCAATAAGGAACTATGTGTGCCAACTTCCAGGGCCATTGGGCCAAGCGAGGTGGCCCCCATGCTGCCCCTACTCTTGACTGTGTGCCTGGTGCAGGAGATGGCTGCAACCACGGGAGCCCTCCCTGATGAACAGGGCCAGGAGTGGGCTGGGCGCCAGTCCAGGCTCAGGCTCACACACACACGGCTGGTGTCTCCTTTACATACGCACATGCACGCGCGCGTGGCTGGTGTCTCCTTGGCAACCCACCCTGCAGGATAGTGGTCCTCTCCCTCCACCCCACCCCCATGCCCGCCCTCCCCTTTGCATCTGAGTGTCTTGGGGATCCCTGCCCCTCATTGTGGGTGAGCTTTCTCAAAGAGGACCCTTGAGCTGGGGTGGGGAAGCTGTCCTTCACAGACCACCACCCAGAGGAAGAAGCAGTTCGGAGGGATTTTCTGTGCAAATGCCACACGTCAGAGCATCCTTCCCTTCCTGCAAGCCGTGGCCCATCAGGAGTCTGAGGCCCCTCCCAGACTGCCTTCCTGGGAACAGCTTGGGGAGCACCCCAGCACCTTTGTTCTGTGGGGCCTGCCTTTTTGGGGACTTCCTTTTGGGGGCTGGTTGAGGCTCAGAGTACAGCCTCCTGTGTCCTGCTCCCCACAAGGGCCGAATTCATGCCTGCTCCCCTGTGGGGCCAGAGGGCAGCTCAGGAGTCCCGTTCCTTGGGCTGAGATGTGAGTTAACAGTGAACCCCTGGGCTGACACGGCCCCTCCAGGCCACTGGCTGGGGTGGACTGCTTGCCCCAGTGAGCCCTCCCTGTCTGACCTCGGCAGTCCTCTCCAGGGTGCTCCCACCTATATACGTCTCACCCAGCAGTGGGGACAGCTCCATCTACGTGTGTCCAAAGGCCTGGCAGCCCTGAGTCACTGTCCTCGGCCCCCACATCCCTCCCAGCACCCAGCCTCCCTCTGGCCTCCAGGAATTCCTTAGAGGTTGCAGGACACCCTCCCCTTCCCTCTGTGCCCCTGGCAGTGTTTGCAAAGAGCTTTGGGGGAAGCCCCTCCGAGGCCACACATGTGCCCTCCTGGTGCAGCATAAGACAGAGTAGGTAGTAGGCATGAGGGTGGACTGTTGGGCAGCCCAGGCTCTGGGCCATTTCCCTCTCCAGCATCACCCCCTCCCCATCCACACTCCCCATGTTCAAGCACAGACTCCATCATGAAAACTCTCCAGTAGCTCAAAGAGCTGGTGCTGATGCCTTTGCGGCCTTCTGGGCGAGGCGACCTGGTTCCAGGAGGCACTGTCGGTGGGAGGGTGTCCTGCAACAGTGGCACAGGGGACCCCAGGGCAAGTTGCATGTGGAGGGACCGGAGGGCTGGGTGGCACAAGGGGTCCCACCATGCCCCAGCCTGCACCTGTGTTCTCCCAGCGGGTGACTCTGGCTACCCGGCTGGCACACACAGCACTTAGTACTTGAACCAGGGATGTACAGGGTCCCCAGGGCCCTGCGGCACTGGGCCAGGGACAGCTCATCCCCAGTTTCTGCAGGTGCAACCTGGGCCCCCTTGCCTCAGGCTGCCTTACAAAATGCCGCTGCTCTCACTACGGCCCTTGACAGCAGCAACGGCCAACTCCCCCAGTTGGGTGGGTGTGCTGCAGACCCAACCCCAGAAGCCCAGTCCCCTCCACCAGCACTCCCAATCCTGACACTGCCGGTGCTAGCCCGATGGTGTGACGTCTCAGCCTCGCCCTCCCACCCCACCCATCCCAGGAAACTTGGGGAACCCTCACTCAGGAGGCAGGTCATGTGGGCCAGTTTGTGTGCCGCCAGCAGGGAACAGGAAAGCTCAGAGACCTATCAGGCCCCCAGCAGATGGCCCCATGGTCACATGCTCTCCTGCCAGGGCCGTTTGGTAGGTCTCACCCAGTTGAGACAGGCGGCCACCCATGTGCCTTTCCCACTCAGGACCTGCTGCAGGTGGCGTCTGGGCCAGGGCTGGTCTCCAGACGGAGTGCATGACATTTCAATAAAAGGTGTGACCCAGTGTGGCTCTAGGACTGCTTCTGGAAGGGCAGGGGAGCTCGCCTCCCTCACCTCTGCTCCACTCCCAGGGCAGCCAGGCTCCCGGGGTGGGAAGCCCTCGGGAGTGGGAGGAGCAAGAAGGGCAGACTTAGCAGGTGTCTGGACTCATGCATCCTCACTGGCAGGGAAGCGAGGCCCTGAGAGGTGCAGGTGGCATCAGGATCCAGAGGTCTGCTGGCTGCGCCTGTGCCTCCTCCCAGGCTCGGGCCCCTCTGACTGAGGTTACGGTCAGGCCTCCAGCACCAGGCTCCCCTCGCTGGGAGCAGCTGGACAGGGGGGCCAGGAGGAGAATGTCATGTCATGTCATCTGCCCCTCTTCCCCCAGGAACCCTCTCCGGGCTTCTGTCCAGCGGGGGAGGCAGAGCACTCAGGCAGGCCAGGGCCAGCAGCACTTAGGACACACAGGATGGAGAGCTGCCTGCATGGAGCCTGGAGCCCGAGGACTCCAGGGTGAAGCATGTTCCTCTAGGTCCCCTGGGGGGCCCTCTGTGGTCATGACCAGCTTGGCTTCCATAGCAGCTCCGTGAGAAACCAGGTATTGGGAACTAGAGGCTGGGGGTGGGGGGTCAGGAGGCTACAGAAAGGTGAGGCCAACAGGATCCATACCCGGTTCCTGCCTCCCCATGTCCATGTCCTGTGGTGGGGACCTTGCAGGGTGATACCTAGGGACATGCCCAGCAACTGCCCTACAGCAGCCTGGGGTCTAGAAGTAAAACCCATGTTACTTTCCACCCCGAACCTGAATGAAAACGGAGGGGCAGGGACAGGACAGGTTCAGCAAAGTCCCAGTGGGAGAAGGGAGGGCAGGAGCCAGCAGCCAGGTGGCTCTGGGATGGGTGGGTGTTGGGTGCTGCATGCCCCCGCTTGACTGGTCCTCCCCCTCTGGTGTCCCCACAGCCACCTCTTGGGAGTCTGCTCACTTTCCTGCCCACATACGTGTCAGCAGGATTTCCTCCAAGCAGCAGCTCAGGGGCCTGAGGCCCCTCTAGCCTGCAGAGCTGCCATCCCCACAGCTGACTGTGTCTATCTGTGGCACAGGTGGGATGGGACCTGCTGTGGAGGAGGCTGGGGACAGGTTCTAGGCATACAAACAAGGAGCCTGCGTGCTGAGGCCTGGATGGGAAGAAGACAGCACAAGCCCGCTGCGATCTGGACTTGGGGAGGGCTCTTTGCTCACAGCATGAGGCAGGGTCCCCTCAAGGCAGCCTGGCTGGCAAGGTGAACCTGGGTGGTTCAAAGCCCGGAGTTAGATGGCAGGAAAGACCAGCATACACAGCTCTTGGTCTCTGGGTAAAAGAAAGCAATTTTGTTTTTTTAAACTGAGGTATAGTTACTATACAATTAAATAAGTTTCAGGTGTTCAAGATAGTGATTCAGTTGGCCTGCCCAACACTTCCACAAACAATGCCCTGTATTAAATCCATTCTGTTTAAAATACCAAGGGTGGGTTTTTTCCCCCTAATTAGACACTGACTGTTCCATTTACAGTTGAGAAAGGTGATATTCAGAGAGGAAATGACTAACCAAAGGCAAACCCAGTATCTCTCCTGTCACCCTAGTCACGTTACTGGGTCACAACGCTTTGTCCCCAGCTCTTCCTTGCACACTCCTCCTCCAGGCCCATGCAAATGCCATCTCTTGAAAAGACCCCTAACTACCTGTAACCTCCAAGTCATCTATTACATCATTCTGCTTAATTTATTATCACTCTGGAAATAGTTGTTAATCCCATTGGACTGGAAACTCTTGAGACCAACTACAGGGCATGAGGAATCTTAGTTCCCTGACCAGGGATCAAAACCCTGCATTAGAATTGCAGAGTATTAACCACTGGCCCACCAGGGAAGTCCCAGACCAGGAAGTGTTTGTCTTACTAATGTGACTCTAGTGCCTAAGAGTACCTGGCACTGAGCGTGCACATGGTGATTACTTGCTATAAGAATGAATGGCTCACTGGTAAAGAATCTGCCACCAATGCAGGAGATACAGGTTCGATCCCTGATCCAGGAAGATCCCACATGCTGTGGAGCAGCGAAGTCCATGTGCCACAGCTAGAGCCCAAGAACCATAACTACTTAAGCCCATGTGCCCTATAGCCTGTGCTCTGCAGCGAGAAGCCATCACAATGAGAAGCTCGCACTGCAACTAGAGAGTAGCTGCCACTCGCCACAACTAGAAAAAGTCCTCACAGCAATGAAGACCCAGCACAGCCAAAAATAAACAAAATTATATATATGTATGTATATATTGTTGTTGTTACTCAGTTGCTCAGTCATGTCTGACTCTGCAACCCCATGAACTGCAGCACGCCAGGCTTCCCTGTCCTTCACCATCTCCTGGAGCTTGCTCAATCTTATGTCCATCAAGTTGGTGATGCCATCCAACCATCTCATCCTGTGTCATCCCCTTCTCCTCCTGACTTCAATCTTTCCCAGCATCAGGGTCGTTTCCAATGAGTCACATCAGGTGGTCAAAGTATTGGAGCTTCAGCTTCAGCATCAGTCCTTCCAATGAATATTCAGGACTGATTTCCTTTATGATAGACTGGTTCAATCTCTTTGCAGTCTAAGGGACTCTCAAGTATTTTCCAACACCACAGTTTAAAAGCATCACTTCTTTGGCGCTCAGGCTTCTTTGTGGTCCAACTCTCACATCCATACATGACTACTGGAAAAGCCATAGCTTTGAATAGACAGACCTTTGTTGGCAAAGTAATGTCTCTTCTTTTTAAAACGTTGTCTAGGTTTGTCACCAAAGAGCAAACATCTTTTAATTTCACTCACCATCTGCAGTGATTTTGGAGCCCAAGAAAATAGTCTCTCACTGTTTCCATTGTTTCCTCATCTATTTGCCATGAAGTGATGGGACCGGATGCCATGATCTTCATTTTCTCAATGTTGAGCTTTAAGCCAGTTTTTTACTCTTTAACCTTCATCAACTGGCTCTTTAGTTCCTCTTCACTTTCTTCCATAAGTGTGGTATCACCTGCATATCTGAGGTTACTGATATTTCTCCCAGCAATCCTGATTCCAGCTTGTGCTTCATCCAGCCCAGCATTTCTCATGATGTACTCTACATAGAAGTTAAATAAGCAAGGTGACAATATATAGCCTTGATGTACTCCTTTCCCAATTTGGAATCAGTCCATCAGTCCGTTGTTCCATGTACAGTTCTAACTATTGCTTCTTGACCTGCATACAGATTTCTCAGGGGGCCGGTAAGGTGGTCTGGTATTCCCATCTCTCAAAGAATTCTCCAGTTTGTTGTGATCCACACAGTCAAAGGCTTCAGCCGTAGTCCATTAAGCAAATATTTTTCTGGAATTCTCTTGCTTTTTATGTGATCATAGGGATGTTGGCAATTTGATCTGTGGTTCCTCTGCCTTTTTAAAATCCACCTTGAACATATGGAATTTCTCTGTTCATGTACTATTGAAGCCTAGCTTGCAGAATTTTGAGCATTACTTTGCTAGTGTGTGAGATGAATGCACTTGTGCGGTAGTTTGAACATTCTGTGGCATTTCTTTGGGACTGGAATGAAAACTTACCTTTTCCAGTTATATATAAAGAAATACATCCTTTAAAAAATGAAGAATGAAAAAAAAAATGAAGAAAAGGGTGGTAAGGGAAGTGGCACATGATTTCTGAGTGCCAGACCATCTAGAACCCATCTGCCCTGTAGGCTACCTCTTTGCCACCAGTCAGTGGTCCCTGGGGGCCTACAGGAATTCCAACTTCAGCCATTCAGATTGCGCCCTCAGTGGGAGCTGTGACTGAGGGAAACCTGACTGTGATGCTTCCGGGTAGCTGTGCGTTAGCAGTGAACCAGAGGTGACATTCTGAGGGGTCTCTGCTCAAGTTAGCAGGCTGGGGCAAATGGCCTGTTAGAAGTTAAGTGCAAGTGCAGGGAGAGGATCCCAGGTCCACAGCTTCTGAGCACTTTCCTCTGTGCACTAGACCCCAGCTTGACTCTTCCCGAGTGGTACCATAAGGAGCAACATCTCGGCAACCAGACAGCTTGGGCTCAAATCCTGGCACATGAGGTCAGAGAGTGAATCAGGTAGGTTTTCCTCATTTTCAAAATGAGAATGTTGATAATAACAGTATCACTTTGATCGGGCTGATGTGAAGATAAGTCACTCAATTTTTTAGAACAGGGCTTGTCCTGACTTAAGTCAGTTGATTGTTATTTGTGTGCTGAGTTCCTCAGGTGTCACCTTATGTAATACTCATATTGGTCTTAGGAGAGGTGCTAGCTAGTGTCACTCCAAGGTTACAAACCAGGAGGCAAGCAAACAGCGGTTAAATACGTAGTCCCAGATGGAGATCCACACTTCAAACCCAGCTGTTCTAGAACCCCAGGAAACCCTCTGAATCAGCAAACTAGAGAAAACAGACTAACCACAAGACAATGTGGTCATCGTTCATCTGTCTCTAGTAGTGCTGGCATCTGGAGGTGGAGCTGTGACCCAACTGAAGAGCAGGTATTGCTGAGGGGCGGTTGGTGGGGAGAGAGAGGCATTTTAGGCACAGCACGGACCGTCTGTGGTTCAACTCGCACTCTCTGTATCTGCTAACCTGGCCAGCTTTAGGCAGGAAAGGGAGGTAGCTGAAGCTGGAGTGGGGTGCGATCTCTATATTTTGGCGGGGCTTCTGGGTTGCCCTAAGGAGCCTGAGTTGCATCTTGTAGGTACTGAGAGCTTGTAAGAGGATTTGACATTTAAGACTATTGTAGATTGTGAACCGGAAGGAAATCCTGGGGACTCCTCAACGACAGGAGCTGCACCTACACTAAAGAGCCCTCCGGCCTGAAGGCTGAGAGCAGGCGCCGTGGTTCTTCCGTCTCTGAACTCGTAGCAAATTTCGACAGGAGAGTTGCTCAAATTCTCATAGGTCTAATTAATATGTCTAGCAAGGCTGTCGGTCGGAAGCAAGAGAGGGACTATACGTTCCAGAGCTGCGAGGGGCCCCCAGATCAGCCCCCACTCGGAAGGGACAGCAGGCAGGAGTCGCTGGGCTCCGTCTGCACTCCCGACTCGGCAGCGTCCAGGCAGGGCTCCCGCCGTGGGGGTGAGGAGCCAGCAACCGCCTTCGAAGACGCCCTAGAGTGGGGCTGTGTCCCCGCTACCGCGGCCAGACGCGGCTGGGACATGCGCGCGGCCGTCTCTGCAGCCATCGCACTTTACGTTCCCCTCCTTCTCCGCTTCCAGACCCACTCGGCCAACAGTCTGGCAGCAGGGACTCCGCGGCGGCGGGGACCTCGTCTCTTTTGCCTCCCGAGTATTTGGGGGATGAGTGGCAGTGGCCCTTCGGTGACCTCAGCGGTCGAAGATCTCGAAGCACAGGCGGCCGGGCGAAGTCTAGTCCGGAAGTGGGCCCTCAGCGCCGCCTGTCTGAGCCCTCGTTCCCAGGCGGCCGCGGGGCGGGCTTTCCGGAGCGCTGTGCATTGTGGACTTTGTAGTCTCGCGGGGCCGGGCCTTCGCCTTGAGCGCCGTCCGGGAAGGCAGCTGGACTACATCTCCCTCCCGCCCGTGCGGTGTCGCGAGGCCGCCCGGCGCGAGGCGTTCGCGAGCGGAGAGTCTCCAAGATGGCCGCGTGGGGAAGGAGGCGTCTCGGCCCGGGCAGCGGCGGTGGCGGCGCTCGAGAGAGGTGAGGCGCGGGCTGCTCCCCGCGAGCGGTTTAGGGCGGGAAACCGGCTGGGCTCTTTGGACTGCAGCGCAGTCCCCGCCTCCGCCCCGGGGTTCGCCCCGGTCCGCCCCCTGGCGCGTGGGGTCTCAGTTCCGGTCGACGCGGTCTCAGCGGGCCGCTCGGGGAGGGGTGATGGCTGGCTGGGCACTGCCGGGCCGCGGCGGGACCCGCCTGTATGCAGCGAGCCGAGCGGCGCTGGAGACCCCGCCCGCCTGGCCGCGCGCGTGGTCTTCTCCAAGCCGCAGCGAGGAGTGGTTCTCGGGACGGAGAAGGGGAAGCTTTCTCAGGGAGCCGGTGCGGGGCGGACGGGACGGACTGCACGGGTACCGAGGGGCCTCAGCTTTCCGCGCTGTTGCTCTGGGCGGGGAGCTGACCGCTTTCCCCCAGGGGTGATCTTTGGGACTTTGGAGGCGTCTCCGTGAGCGCCCCTGCTGTGGAAGTCCTTTGCAGTGACCTTCCCTAACAAATGTGCGTGAGTAGGAAACCGGGGGCTTGATTCTTCCGAGGTGGATCTGGATGTAAAAGGACTCATTTCTAGATGAGATTGGAGTAGTTCTCGTTTCGTGTTGAATTTACAGTTTTTGCTTCTGGAAAACAGTTTCCGCTTAGAAGAAGCTGTTGAGGCACCAGAAGTTTGGGAAAGGAGAGGTACTGGTGGAGTCACACGCTTTGTACTGTCCTGACCCTTCTGTTACTAGTGGGCTGGTGCGGCAGAAATCGGCAGGATTTCCGTGGTGTTTTGTTTTTCCCCCCAATGAGGATTGTTAAACAGAAAAGTTGTATTTCCCACCCCCCCACCCCGCGCCTTTTCTCCCAACTACTCTGCGTTATTCTTTTTCTTTGATCGTTTGCACCACCTACTCTTTGCGGTCACCTTCTCTTTGGTTGTGGTTTAGTTCGCTAAGTCGTGTCCCACTGTTGCGACCCCATGGACTGTAGCCTGCCAGGCTCCTTTGTCCATGGGATTTTTCCAGGCAAGAATACTGGAGTAGGTTGCCATTTCCTTCCCCGATCCAGGGATCGAACCCGGGTCTCCTGCATTGCAGGCAGATTCTTTACCAGCTGAGGTTAGTTGTGTTGATAGAACCCTCTAGCTTGCATTTTATTCTTGAGCCCAGAGTTATCCAGCCTTGTCTCTTCTGCACTTCCTCTTCCTTGAAGCAGCAGTAAATGGCCAGCAGGTACTTTTGTTTTTCCAACTCCCACCCGGCGTTTCTTAGATCGTACCATAAAAAGGTAAGGAGGTGATCGCCTTACTGGATGGAAACAACAGAAAGGACCAAATGGGGAGACCTAGACTTCATACAGGGCCGTGCCAGCAAAATAGAAGCCTTTACTGATCGAAGAAATTAGATATGGGGCGGGGGGCGGGGGGGGGGGGTTCTCTTTGGTTTAAGACAAGTGTTAATTCAAAATTGAGTTTGCAAACCAGGATCCCAAAGGCTGAATCTAGTCCTTGACTGTGACCCTCAGTTTTTAAGAGAATTTAAGTTATCAGTGCTTGTAAATGGAAAGACTTTACATTAAAGTTCCCTTGGAAAGCTCTCATTGGCTCTCTCTGGTCAGAGCAGGTGCTCATCATTCCTACCTGACAGCTTGACTCATCGCAGTTACATGCCTGGTCTCCTTAAGTGTTCCCACTACACCCTTCGGCCTGAACGGCAGGCTCTGCTTGTACGTGCATATGTTGTGTGTCAGCCAAGAATGGGGCGTCTAGTTTTGTGGTTTGGGTGGCACCATCTGCCCTCCTCCTAGATAACGTGGTGTGGCTGTGGGACCCCTCTGTTTGCTCTGCTGGAGGAGCATTTGCCTGGGCCTGGTTTCCCTGAGCTGCACACTGAGCAGGGGTGGAAACCTAACCCGCCCAGGCACACCTCCATTCCTGCTCAGTGGGTGGGAGGACTTTGGGGTGGGGCAGGTGGATTAACTGCCCACAGCATAGACTGAAGCCCAGGCAGACTGGAGGCTCTGTGGCTACAGTAGGCTGTTCATGGCGCTCTTAAATGACTTCGTTCCATGTCACATTCGTGTTGACTCACATTTCAGCTCCACACTGTAAGACCACTTTCCCAAGCTGTCTCACACCCTTCGTTGGAATCTGGTTTATGCTGACACTCTAGGAAACATGGTCTGGTTTGGGGCATTGGCTGGAGCAGAGCAATGCTTTGGGCAGGCGTTCCAGATTTGCCTGTGGCTGCAAACTCCAAAGCCTGCCTTGTGCTTGAAGGCCCTGCTTGGTGCCCGACGGTTGGCAGGAGTTGCTGCTGTCATCTGTGTGTTAGTGGCTGTCCAGTTTAGAAGGCACAGTGTTTGGGTTCTCGCTTTACCTGGTTCTTGAGTCTAGAGCTGTGTTAATTCAGTGCCCACTTGTCATTTGCAGCAATTAGATCTAAATTAAAGTGAAAACTTCAGCTCCTCAGCCACAGTACTCACATTGCAAATGCTCAGTAGCCAACCAAGGCTTGTGGCTCATATACTGGATGGTGAAGATAGAGAACAGAAAAGTCAGCAATGGTCTAGACCAGGATAAGAGGGATGGAAATAAAGAATGAGAGCCACTTCCGTGTTTTAACAGTTTGTTTTATTGAAGTATAGTTGATTTACAATGTTGTGTTAATTTTTTTTTTTTTTTTTTTTAAAGAGAATCCCTAGGCTTCCAGTAGAAGCTGTTGATCTGGACCATTTTAAAGTCTTTATTGAATTTATTACAAAATTGCTTCTGTTTTATGTTTTGTTTTCTTGGCCATGAGGCATGCGGGATCTTAGTTCCCCTACCAGGGATCAAACCCAGATTGCCTGCATTGGAAGGCAAAGTCTTAACCACTGGACTACCAGAGAAGCCCCCCCTCCCTTTTTTTCTTTTTTTTTTTAGTATTTATTTTTGATCGCATCAGGCCTTGGTTGTGAAACACAGACTCTTTCCTTGAGTTATGTGGGTTGCCTCTCTCTAGTTGAGGCACATGGGCTCAGTCGCTGCAGTTCATTGGCCTCCTTGGCCCTTCTAACTGTTGTGATTGATTCTGCTGTGAACATGGGTGCAAAAATATGTTTGAGTTTGAGTCCTGCTTTTAATTATTTTGGATCTATACCTAGAAGCAGGATTGCTGGATCATATGGTAGCTCTGTTTTTTGAGGAACTTCCACACATTTGCCACAGTGGCTGCTCCAATTTACATTCCCATCAACAATGCATATGTGGGATCTTCCCAAACCAGGACCTAAACCTGTGTGGCCTGTATTGGGAGGTGGATACTTAACCACTGGACCACCTGGGAAGTCCCTAACTGGCCTTTGAGTCCACAGCATAGGATTTTACTGATTTCCTTGGCTCCTGAGGCAGTGATTTGGGATTTGCCAAAAGTGGGTTTTCCTAGACCCCAGGGAGGTGGGGGAGGGGAGGGTTGGTAAAGGCCACCGCCTGGTGTGGTCACATGACCCCATACTTCCTGGGTGGGAAGCAACTTCCTTAATAGTTTTTAACAATATATTAGTTTAATTTTTACAATAATTTTAAGTTTTTCAGCCACAGGTGCGCTAATTACTGTAATTTTTCCCCTTGTCACTCTTTTTTTTTGCTGTGCTGGGTCTTCATTGCTGCACGCTGGCTTTCTCTAGTTGCTTCTCGTGGTCTTCTCATTGTGGTGGCATCTCTTGCTGGGGAGCATAGGTTCCAGCGCAGGCTCAGTAGTTGGTGCACCAGCTTAGTTGCCCCACGCATGTGGGATCCTCCCAGACCAGGACCTTGCATTAAGAGGTAGATTCCTAATCACTGACCACCCAGGAAGTCCTCGTCACTCCCTTCCAAAGTACTTTCCCTAAGTCTGTTGGGAACCTGGCACTTTCAGGCCCTGGGGCGGGGGCAGAGGGTGACTGTGATGAAGATAGTCACAGCCCTCGAGGAGCTTTGTGTCACCTCCTTCTGTGTTTGAGCTGAGTACAGGAGCCCAGGGTCACTCCAGAAAAGGTCCCTAATGCAGTTCCCTGTCCTGGTTCGGTTCACCTGGCTCCAGCATGACCAGAAAAGATGGGTTTCAGGGCCAGTGCCCACTTTAGTGGAACAGGGACACAGACCACAAGACTGTGAGACCACCTTGGCCCTGGGAGTGGAGGCCTTTTTGTGGGGCCCAGGAAGTTGCTGGAGCAGGAGGGGTTCCTTCCCCTCAGCTGGAGGCCTCGGCCTATCTGGTCTCCTCTACCCCAAGAGATACAAAGCTACTGGTTTAAGAAAAACTTTATAAAACTTTCTCATTATAAAAGAAATGTGTATTTATTTTTTGTTTTTGAAAAGTACAGAAAACTATGACTTAAAATAAAATTTTTAAAAATACCTGTTGTGCCACCATCCAAAGAAAGGCCATGATTGGCCTTTTTCATACATCATCCTTAGTGCTTTCCAGCAGGTATCTTGTCTTGGAGTTATAAAAATTGTATGTTAAATCCATCAAAAGTACCTCTCTAACATGTGAAAAGTTACAAATTTGTGGGGCCCTGGAGGCATGAGGCTGAAGGAAGAAAGCAGCCCCAGCACATGTGCCCTGCTATGCCTTCCTACCAAACGCCCAGAAGAGGCAGTTATGGAGTTGGGAAGTCGGCTGGTGATTGCCAGGATTGGTTGGTAATTGCCAGGAACGGGGATCGTGGGGGATGGGGAGCAGTGGGGTTACTCTCTGAGATGAGGAAGAGGCTCTAAAACTGTGTGTTAACTCAGGGACAGTGTCGAGGCACTGACTTGTGCGGTGGAAGTTGGTGAACCTATTTCAGTAAAAGCTGTCATGTAGGAAGCACAAATCAGAACTACCATGAGATGCCACTTCACACCCACTGTAGGGCTGTTATTGAAAAAAACAGAAAACAAAAGTGTTGGCAGGGATGCAGAGAAAAGAGAACTCTTGTGCAATGTTGATGGGCGTGTAAATTGGTGCGGCCACTATGGCAGTGTGGAAGTTTCTCAGAAAATTAAAAATAGAGCTACCATATGATCCAGCAATTCCATTTCTAAGTATATATCCACAATAATTAAAAGCAGGGACTCAGACATATTTTTACACCTATGTTCACGGCAGCTAGAAGGTGAAACCTACCCGTCAACCATGGATCGGTAACAGAATGTGGTCAACCACGGATCGGTAACAGAATGCGGTCTCTACATACAAGGGAAAATGAAGGAAATCCTGACACATGCTGCGATGTGGATGAGCCGCAAGGATATGCCAAGTGGAATAAGCCAGCTGCTAAAAGAAGTATGACATGGTTCCACCTATACGAGGCCCTGGAGCAGTCAGATTCATGGAGAGACAGCAGAAGGGCAGCATGGGAGTTGTGGTTTAATGGGGACAGAGTTTTAGTTTTGCAGGACAAAAAAGTTCTGGAGATTGGTTGCCCAACAGTGTGAGTGTACTTAACCTTAGTGAACTATATACTTAAACTGGGTAAGATACTAAATTTCCTGTTAATGTATTTTACCATAATTTAGAAAAGATCAATAAACCAAATGCTAGCATTTCCCTGGCCACACGTCCCTCCCTGCAGACAGCAACCACCTCACTCCTAAACCCTCCATCATCTCCATGACGACGTGTGTGTGTGTGTGTAAGACATTTGCTTGGCTCTGTGTGTTTCTGATTGTGTGTGTGTGTGTGTCTCTTTCTCTGCTCTTGTAAGGGGTCTTCTGCTCTCACCAGACAGTACTGCTTTGAACATTGTTGTACAACCCTGACTTTGGGAGGAGTCTCCAGACTTTGGGGGTTCCATGCCTGAGGTTCCTGTAATCCCAGGTTCCTTTGAAACTGGCTTTGTGATGGTGTGGGGTCTGTCCTATGGGTTCTTCGTGGGGGCCCCAGGATGCCTTTGATGACTGTTTTCTGGGTGCTGCCGGGGCTGATTCAGATGAGGAGAGGGGAGACCGACTGGCTGGAAGCAAGATGATCAGCCCCTGACCCCGCAGCAGCAGGCGCCGGGCAGGCCGTGCTGTGCACTGGCCAATCCCATTAGTTCCACAAAACCTACTGGATTCAGAGGGTTCCGAATCAGGTAGTAAAATTGGCTCCTTTTCTTCCTGGAGCCACTCTGCTCCCTCCCCAGGGACAGTCTTAAGTCTCAGGTCTTGCATCTGCTCAGAAGCGTTCTGTGCATGTAGAAGCAAGTGTTTAACTCTTACAGAAATGCACTGAAGATGGCCAGCTGCAAACACTGTTCTATGCTTGACTTTTTCACTTTACTTTGAAGGCTTTTCCATTATCAGCCTGCTCTCAGTTTTGTTTTTTAATATGGACTCCTTTTACTGTGTTCTCTTACTGTTCATTTCTCACCTTCAACAAAATGAAAAAATATAGTCCCTTAGTAAGGCTCAAAGGACCCCAGTTAGCTATTGTTGTCGTTTTTAATCTGCCTTTGTGTACAGGGTTCAAGTTGGCTGGTGATGCTGAGATGATTCAAGGTAACCCTCTAAGTGGGTTCTTTCCTTAGTTGGGTTACTTTTGACCCAGAAACACAGCAGGCTGCCTGCAATGGGCACTGGGGTAACCAGGCTTGGTGGCCATGGCCCCTGGCTTCTGAAGCAGTAGTCTCTGTCAGCTGGGGGACTAGCTGGATCTGGGGGTCTAGGCAGGGTGGAGGGCACCCCAGCTGAGGGTGTGGGTGCTGACCACAGGGTGGGTCCTCTGAGCGAGCGGCTCCTGTGGGTCTGTGTGGATCTTGCACTTGTCCCCATCCCTGCACTGGACCTGTTTCTCTGGGTGTTGCAGTCTGTCCTCTCCTGAGGGTAAAGAGGTTTGGCTTCTGAAGCAGAAGTAGTGGTGAGCCCAGGATGGCATGCCTGCAGGGCTGGCTCCCAGCCTGCTGTGTGAGAGGGCCCCTGGGAGGGTTGGTTCGTGATGATGGACAGGAGTCCACAGGAAGACCTAGGGGCTCCAGGCGGCCACAGCGGGTGATCGCCTGGTCCACACCCCCTCAACCAGGCGGTCCTGACTGCCCCTGTCCACTGACTGTTGCTCTCTGTCCTGTCTGGGCTGAGCCAGGAGCCTGGAGGGACCTGTGGCACACGCACCAGTCAGTGGGGATGGCCTTGCCCAGCATGTCTGTGGGAGGAGCCAGGGAAGCCTTCCTCCAGGGTGGGTGCTAGCTCAGCCAGAGAGGTGAAGGCCAGGGAGCTGGGAAGGGCTGGGTGAGCAATCAGGTGAGGGTGGGGCCTGCCCACTGACATGCCCCCGAGATGGAACAATCTGTTCAACTGATGCTTTCCTGTTGGGCCTGTCTTGTCACTGCACTTGGGGTGGTCACAGTCTGCCAGGCAAGCAAAGCACTGCACTCAGGTAGATCAGGGTTTGGGCAAGAATGCTCTGTAATCCCGACCTTGTCCCTGCGTCTTACTCTCAGTGCTCCAGAGGGACTCAGTGGCCAGAAAGCTCCACTTGGATTCTGACAGCAAGGCCTTACCCCCAGAACCCCCTCTGTGGGTCACCAGGGTGTACAGACCCCGCCCTGCCCTCCACGAGCTCCTCTCCCACTGCTTGGCTGACTGGCTCGATTATGAACTTGAGAGCACAAAGGAGATCCCAAGCCAGGATGGCTCCTCTGAGATTGAGGTCTTGCCTCATAGGTTTGCTTGTCTGCTAAGGAGCTGAGTCCCACCTGGAGCCTGTCTCCTTTCTGAGTTAAAAAACCAAATGGGGAGACTCCAGCAATGCCCCAGAGGAAGACCGTCTCTTCCAGGTTCATTGATTTCGGTGGTTCAGCTCATTAACTGCCTAGAAAGGCTGCCCTGCTAACTGGACCCTGTAGCCAGTGCCTGGGAGTGCGCCATCCCCAGGGGACAGCTTCTTCCCACACACACAGTTTAATGGGGGCCTGTGACTTAATTGAGGGGCTTCCTCGAGCCCAGCTTAGTTACAGTTAACTATTCCAGGATAAAGAGCCCCCCTGCCTAACTCCCGGAGCCTGGTGGTGCCTCCTCACCCTCCCCCTGCAGCCTCAGGAGAGCATCAGGCCCACTGTCCATCCACCTGGAAGGAAGCTCTGCCTCCTGAGTGTGCGCACTTGTTTGCTTGGGTAGCTTTTCCCACCAAGTCCCTGGGGAGCATGACCAGAAGGGCACCAGCAGTCAGCTCCCCATTGCCCCTCCATCCTCCCAGAGCTCTGTCCGACAGTCGGCCTCTGCTGCCCTGAACACACAACTATTTCCCGCTTCAAAGGAAACACTGACCATGGAGATTCTGGGGTGACCTCACTCCACACGCCTTCCCTGGTCCCGATGTGCACGGTCGCTGACTGGGAAGCTCTGAGCCCTGCTCCCAGTGGCCTTTGGGTATGTGTGGGGTGGTGGGAGGCTTGCCTCTGTATCTCTGGGCCACAGAGCAGCCACCAGTGCCTAACTGTCCCCTTTTTCTCCTCATCTCTCCTTCCTAAGGGTGAGCCTGTCGGCCACAGACTGTTACATCGTGCACGAGATCTACAACGGGGAGAACGCCCAAGACCAGTTTGAGTATGAGCTGGAGCAGGCCCTGGAAGCCCAGTACAAGTACATCGTGATCGAGCCCACCCGCATCGGCGACGAGACGGCCCGCTGGATCACCGTGGGCAACTGCCTGCACAAGACCACCGTGCTGGCGGGCACCGCCTGCCTCTTCACCCCGCTGGCGCTGCCCCTGGATTACTCCCACTACATCTCCCTGCCCGCAGGCGTGCTGAGCCTGGCCTGCTGCACCCTCTACGGCATCTCCTGGCAGTTCGACCCCTGCTGCAAGTACCAGGTGGAGTACGACGCCTACAGACTGTCCCGCCTGCCCCTGCACACACTCACCTCGTCCACCCCGGTGGTGCTGGTCCGGAAGGACGACTTGCACAGAAAGAGACTGCACAACACGATAGCGCTGGCGGCCCTGGTGTACTGTGTCAAGAAGATCTACGAGCTCTGCGCGGTATGACCGCGCCGCGCTGCGCGGCAGCCAGGCTGGGGAGGCATCTGGCGTCACGGCTGTTATTTTAAAGAAATAACAGGTGACAAGCGCACCAAGGGTTTTCTCAGCTCGTCACACTAAGACGTGGATTTCCACCACCAAGGGGCCTGCGGCTGTGGAAGTCCCACTGGGCAGCAGGATGTGATGGAAGCGAGGCTCCGGAGGGGGTGTGGATGCGCTTGGGGGTCGTTAAGTGTGTCCTTTAACTGTACCATCCAGAGCCAGCCAGAGGCTAGTGACCATTAAAATGATGAGAATTTCAGCTCCGGGTGTCTGCTCTCTCGTGATGGACCTGGTGGGAGCATGCAGGCAGCAGCAAGGAGTGGGCACCACTTGCAGCAGGAATAAGCCTCTCACCCGGCAGGCCCAGCCCCTCCCGGAGAGCCTCATGTCTCACCTGGGCCTTGGTTCAAGGAGCACTGCCCGGGGCTGCTCGGGTGGGGCGGGGCAAGGCCAGGCCTGCCAGTCTCTGAGTCTCTGCTGAGTTTGCCCAGAGAGCTGGGGCCTGGGGTCTCTTGTCCAGGTTCTGATTTAGGAGAACAAACTAATGCCTATGTTTTTTTTTAAGCATCAAGGCTGTCCTGCTGTGGACCCTGAGTTCAACCTGCTGCCCCAGGCTGAGGGAAGACTCCCCTCGTCTTCCACCAGAGGGGGCCCTGCCAGCCCAAGACTCTGCTCAGGCCCCATTGAGGGCACATGTGTGAGTGACACCTGAAGTTTCAGAGGGTCCCTCGGGAAGGTCAGATACCAGAGTGAGAAGGGGTGCGTGGAGCGACGGGGCCATTTGTTTACTGGGGGAGAGCCAAAGATTTTAGAACAGTTAGAGAAACTCTGACTTAATTCCAAGAGGCCTCGGAGAGCTGGGTGGCATATGGTCCACAGGTAACCTGGCAGTGATCTGGACCTCGTGTCCACCATGCAGTGCCCACCACCCTCCTGAGCCTGTGGGGTTGGAACGGGGTGGGGGCCAGATCTGGAAAGGGAGCCTGGCTCTGCCTGCAGACCAGACTGGGGGGAGGTGGCCAGAGGCAGACAAACAGTAGCCACCCAGGGCAGCTGAGCAGAAGCTGTCACTGAAACAAGCCTGGTGCAGGAGGGCAGCTCCCATGCACTGAATAACGGGGAGGCCAGTCACATGCTGACCATTTGCTGCGTTGACCAAGACAGTGGGGATCCCGTAAACAGTGTGAAGGCCTCTGCCTCCTCCTTGAGAACCAGGTTCAGGTGACGTGAGGGTGTCTTTTGACCCTAAGATGCAGGGGCTGAGGTACGAAAGAGGCGTGGTTCTGCCTGCCCTCAGGGACCACAGATCCCAGGCTCCTTCCTTTATTTCATGTCCCTCCACCTGGAGGAAGCTGTCCTTCACCCTTCCTGGTTCCCAGACGTCCTCCTAGTTCCCGTCCCCTACCAGCAGGCCTGGCCAGGGATCTGCAGGGGAAGCGTGTCTCCCTCCTTCCCTACCCATGAGGCAGAAGTCCAACACAGTCCCCATGGAGCAGCGACTGCCCCACCTGCCCACCAGGACAGGCACTAGCTGTGCTTGGACTTCCGCTCCTTCCTGGCCCGGGAGGCCATGAGTCTGAAGAAGAGCCCAGGAGCCAGAGTTCGAAGGTAAACAGCCAGGGAAGGCATCGGGTCGGCCAGCACCACATCCTTCTTCTTCCTCCCCAGAGCAGCCAGGATGTCTTGGGCCACCTGCACAGGACTTCGGCCCTGGGCCGTGGTCTCATCCATCACTGAAATGGAACAGGAAACTCACTGAGTTTGGGGGCAGAAGCCTGAGCCAGCTCTGGACACTTGGTCCCCCAGGGAGCTCTCCCAGGGGCTTGGCCAGCAGGTGTAGTGACTGTCCTTGCAGTCCAAGGAGGAGGCGGGCAGCTCAGAACTACGGTCCATAGCCAGGGGGTGCCCAGCAGATGCGCCCTCACTCCCTGACCTGGGCATTTCAGCCAGTTGGGGCAACCAGTGACTAAGGGTGCTGTGCCAGGGCAGTGGTCCATGCAGGGGGCCAGGTGGGTGGGAGGCTGCAGAGCACGCTGGCTGGAGAGGAGCGAGGCAGGTGGCAGGGCCCCTGTCTTGGGTGTATCAGGGTGACAGGCAGGAAGGAAGCCTTGGTTTGTTTTGTGGACCAGAGGTCAATGCAGGGGCACAGGATGTTACTTTTTCCCTTGTCACTGGCAAACTGTGCCCACAAAGCAGGAACAGCAGGCAGAGGGGAGGCCACCCGCAGCCACAGTGGTGCCCGGCTTCCTCTCCACCATCAACAGAACAGTAGGTTTCTGGTGGCTGCTCGTTTTTAAATGCCACAGAGGGAATTTTTAAAAAAGATGCTTGGGACTTCCCTGGTGGTGCAGTGGTTAAGACTGTATTTCCAGTGCTGAAGGCATGGGTGCAATCCCTGGTCAGGGAACTAGATGCCACAAGTCATGGGGTGTGGCCGCCATCCTGGGAATAAATGCCTATGAACCCACCCAGCCCCGTGCCTCTGTACGGCTTCTGCTGCCTTGCTGAGTGAGAGGGCTGCTGTCCTGGGCATGGGTGGTCTTGGTTCAGGCTTGGCCAGGAGGCCCCTGCTGAACACCCAGCATACTCCCAGGAGCATGTCCCAGGAGGCAGGCCCCAAGCAAGTGCAGGAAGGCAGCTCATGTGGGTCCACCAGCTGGGGAGGCAAAAGCCAGCTGGTCCTGTTGGCCCCACCTGCTCGCTGGGCCTTGCTGATCGGGCCACTAGTGACTGCAGGTCAGCTCTGTGTTGTCTTTGGCCTCTGCCTACCCCTGAAGTCTTGTCCCCCCAACAGCAGGGGAACCTCACGGGAAGAGACCCGGCCTGGTCACTTTAGCACTAACAACGGGCTAGCAGGAGTCCTGTCAGCATCTCGGCAGAGGGCTCCCCCCAGCCCTTTTGTGGGCCTGTTCCCACAACTTCCTCCAGCCTGCAGGGTTCAGGGTAGAGATGGTTGGTGCTGAGGTCAGTCATCAGTATATATGACCGACCTCACAACGTCAGGTGGTTTAAACTGATACTCTGAATGAAAACTGCAAGATCACCAGGGAGCTTTCACAGAGGAACGCACGCTGGGGCCTCACCTCCATACTTGGACCCGTCGGCTGTGACTGCATTAAGGGAGAGATTGGTGTGGATGTAGCCAGGACTGATGACCGTCACCTCGATGTCATGCTGCTCCACCTCAGCCCGCAGACAGTCGAAGAAGGCCTGGGTTGCGTGCTTGGAGGCCGCGTCTGCAAAGGTTGGTGACCAGGGAGGGTAGGATGATGCCGGTCAGGACCCTGAACGGGGGCATCAGGTCTCCCACTCCAGTTCAGGGAATACTCTGTGCGTCTTATGTACATGCACTCACTCACACAGAACACAACACAGCACGTATGGTCAAAGGTTCATGGGCATTCTTGCTCCTGCAAGTTCTAAGTGTGAATTTAATTTATAAAGTTAAAAAAGTCTACTGTGTAAAACATTCAGACAGTTCAGAAGAAACTAAGAAAGTGAAAGTCCTCCTCACACCTTCCAGCGCAGTTCCTCAGAGGGGACAGGCCACTGGTGTCTCACGTCGGCCACGTCCCTGCACAGATGAGGACATGGCCACAGGTTGCTCCTATGGTCCGTGTTACTCATGCTCAGGCTTCTCTCTGTGTGGAAGGCTAGCTGGGTGCCTGCCGTGTGACTCGGGGTCAGAGCCACAGAATGGGCTCAGCATTGTTTCAACTTTCATCACTAAAAATGTCCAGGGATGCTCCCTGGCTGCACGGCAGCATGTGTGCAAACCCACTCCAGGCCTCACGTCTGTCTGTCAGTTCCCACGGGGCAGTCTCTAGTGTGGAAGAGTCCCCAGAGCTCCATGTGCTAGAGCTTCACGTGCTCAGCTCCTGGATCCTCCCACGTGGCCTCACAACAGCCCCGAGGGGACAAAGCCCCACCCACCCCCCACTTCACGACTGGGGAGCCCGTTGCCTGTGGGTTGGCCAGTGCGCCCAGGAGGCACCACCTTGTCCAGCCTGGGGGTTATGAAACTTCCAGACCAAGTGTGACCTACGCAGTCACAGCTAAGAGGAGGATAAAATTCAGAAAGATCAAATCCAGTGATGTCTAGAAGCAACTCAGTACAAAGAGCACTGTGCACCGCCCCCCGCCCCCGAATGCCTGGTGTGGCCCCTGCTGTCAGCTGTGACGCTCAAACGTTTCCTGAGGAAGCCACCCACCAGCCCAGGACAAGTGTGGGCACGGCATCCCTGGGCGTGTCAGGGCGTCCTGAGTGTGGCCGCAGGGGTGAGGGAGCTGGTGTGGACTCATGAGCCCCACAGCTGACCTGGACACACGCTTGCACCGGAAGGAGCGCTGGGCTGCATCCAGTTCTGACGGGCTCCCCATCCAGCTGAGGGTGCCATGTGGCTGTCCTTGCCAGGCTTTGTCCCTCCCCTCCACATGCCCTCTCCCCTCCATGCCTCCTCTCCTCCACATACCCCCTCCTTGCAGCTGCCTCAGGCATCTGGGGGTGGGGGGCTGGATTACAACAGAGTGTTTCCTTGCAGATGGTGAACCAAAGAACGCAGTTACCAGGACAGTTTAGAGGTAATTGTGACATTACTTCTAACATTTTTAAACAAAAGTAGAATCTGCCGGCTGGTGCCCTGTGATGGTGCAGTCCCACCATCCTGGCACAGCTGTGCACACTGGAGGTGAGTCTAAACTGAGGTTGAGCTGGCAGCATTTCCACTTTCTGGAACTAATCTTACTGAAACCCTCACAGCGAGTGAGTGCCCAGAGAGAAAAACACTGAAGGACGCGGCACGCAGCACATCCCTGCTGCTGGCCACTGAGGAAGGCAGTTCCCTCAGGCATCAAGTCAACCCCTGAGTTACGTGACGCCCATCCATTCAGCAAGCAGGGAGCCGAGTGGAAAGATACTGTCAAGCGGGATGATGGAAGCACAGCTGCATATAAGGGCCCCAGCGCTGCACGTCTCATCACATGCAGGAGAACTCTGGAGGCGTGTGCAGTAACCGGACGGAGGGGCAGCACCTGTGGGCTGATGGTGGTGGCGGCACTGGGAGGGGCCTGGTACGCGGTCACACGTGGCGTGAGGAGCGTGGCTGGGACTGAGCCCAGGCTTCTGCTCAGGCACACGCCTCTCAGGTCCCCACACACTCTGTGCTGAGCGCCCCTCTCATGTCTGAATTCAGGACCGGGAGCCTGCTGTCTTCACAACAAGAGTAAACAATGGGCATGCGGGCAGGAGGAGTCTAGGCAGAAGCGCCTGACCGGGGTGAGGGAGCACTCACACGCGGATCGGAAAGGCAGGCTGATCTTGCCCTGGATGCTGCTGATTGCAACCACGTGGCCCTGGCGCCTTCTGATCATGGCAGGCAGGAGCGCTGTGGGGAGAGGGCAGAGGTCACCGTCGCTCACGTGGAGAACCCGGGGAGGGCCACGTCTGAGAGTGCTCGGCCCCCTGTGCCCTGCTGTGAGAACCGTGGCAGGATGTCACTGCCTCTGCTGTGCCCTGCCTGCACCTGGTAGGTCGCCAAACACAGTGGGACATGGAGGCAACGACACAGCGCAGGCCCAGGCCCAGAAAAGCCAACCCCGAGTCGCAAGGGCAGCACTGACGCCAGGGTGGAGTGGATAAGACAGCACGTCCACAGGAAATGAAAACCATGCCAACCTGCCCGGCACTTCTCCTTTCTGACCCAAGGCCTTACCCTTTGTCAGAGCTACTGGGCCAAAGTAGTTTGTCTCCATCACTCTCTTGTCCACGTCTGGGCTGGTGTCCACAATGGCGCCTCGGTAGCTGATCCCGGCATTATTGATGAGCACGTCCACATGGCCAAAGCACTGCAGGATCTCGGAGGCAGCCCCTGCTATGGCCCCAGGGTCTGCGAGGTCGAAGGTCACCGTGTAAGGCTTGTGTGTCTGCACCTGGTCAAGTGCGACAGAAGCCAAACGCACCTTCAGAGTGATGGTCTGGCCTGCTCCTCATCGTGGGGGCAGCCTAGCGTGAAGGACAGGCTGCAGCGCTTCCCTGAAGAATGTGGCCTGCCCGTCATGCTCACACCTGACCTGGGCAGCACTGTGGGCAGGGGTCACAGACGAGGTGAGCAGTGCCCCCTCCGCCCTGGGCCAGCAGGACGCTGTACACTGTCCCATGCTACAGAGCTGCTATGCCTCTCAGGCCAAGTCAGTTTATTCACAAAACATTTTTATGCATTCCTATGTGTCCAAAAAAGCAAAATAGCTGTCTGAGGAGGCCTTACAAATAGCTGTGAAAAGAAGCGAAAAGCAAAGGTGAAAAGGAAGGATATAAGCATCTGAATGCAGAGTGCCAAAGAATAGCAAGGAGAGATAAGAAAGCCTTCCTTGCGATCAATGCAAAGAAATAGAGGAAAACAACAGAATGGGAAAGACTAGGGATCTCTTCAAGAAAATCAGAGATACCAAAGGAACATTTCATGCAAAGATGGGCTCAATAAAGGACAGAAATGGTATGGACCTAACAGAAGCAGAAAATATTAAGAGGTGGCAAGAATACACAGAAGAACTGTACAAAAAAGAGCTTCATGACCCAGATAATCACGATGGTATGACCACTCACCTAGAGCCAGACATCCTGAAATGTGAAGTCAAGTGGGCCTTAGAAAGCATCAGTACGAACAAAGCTAGTGGAGGTGATGGAATTTCAGTAGAGCTATTTCAAATCCTGAAAGGTGATGCTGTGAAAGTGCTGCACTCAATATGCCAGCAAATTTGGAAAACTCAGCAGTGGCCACAGGACTGGAAAAGGTCAGTTTTCATTCCAGTCCCAAAGAAAGGCAATGCCAAAGAATGCTCAAACTACTGCACAATTGCACGCATCTCACATGCTAGTAAAGTAATGCTCAAAATTCTCCAAGCCAGGCTTCAGCAGTACGTGAACCCTGAACTTCCTGATGTTCAAGTTGGTTTTAGAAAAGGCAGAGGAACCAGAGATCAAATTGCCAACATCGGCTGGATCATCGAAAAAGCAAGAGAGTCCCCAAAAAACATCTATTTCTGCTTTATTGACTATGTCAAAGCCTTTGACTATGTGGATCACAATAAACTGGAAAATTCTGAAAGAGATGGGAATACCAGACCACCTGACCTGCCTCTTGAGAAACCTATACGCAGGTCAGGAAGCAACAGTTAGAACTGGACATGGAACAACAGACTGGTTCCAAATAGGAAAAGGAGTTCGTCAAGGCTGTGTATCATCACCCTGCTTATTTAACTTATATGCAGAGTACACCATGCGAAACGCTGGGCTGGAAGAAGCACAAGCTGGAATCAAGATTGCATTGCCGGGAGAAATATCAATAACCTCAGATATGCAGATGACACCACCCTTATGGCAGAAAGTGAAGAGGAACTCAAAAGCCTCTTGATGAAAGTGAAAGAGGAGAGTGAAAAAGTCTTAAAGCTCAAGATTCAGAAAACGAAGATCATGGCATCTGGTCCCATCACTTCATGGCAGATAGATGGGGAAACAGTGGCAACAGTCTCAGACTTAATTTTTTTGGGCTCCAAAATCACTGCAGATGGTGATTGCAGCCATGAAATTAAAAGACACTTACTCCTTGGAAGGAAAGTTATGACCAACCTAGATAGCATATTCAAAAGCAGAGATATTACTTTGCAAACAAAGGTCCGTCTAGTGAAGGCTATGGTTTTTCCAGTGGTCATGTATGGATGTGAGAGTTGGACTGTGAAGAAAGCTGAGCGCTGAAGAATTGATGCTTTTGAACTGTGGTGTTGGAGAAGGCTCTTGAGAGTCCCTTGGACTGCAAGAAGATCCAACCAGTCCATCCTAAAGGAGATCAGTCCTGGGTGTTCATTGGAAGGACTTATGCTGAAGCTGAAACTCCAATACTTTGGCCACCTCATGCAAAGAGTTGACTCATTGGAAAAGACCCTGATGCTGGGAGGGACTGAAGGGGACGACAGAAGATGAGATGGCTGGATGGCATCACCGACTCGATGGTCATGAGTTTGAGTGAACTCTGGGAGTTGGTGATGGACAGGGAGGCCTGGTGTGCTGCGATTCATGGGGTTGCAAAGAGTCGGACACGACTGAGTGACTGAACTGAACTGATATGCCCGATGCTGGAGATGGTAAAAGCAAGGCAGACACGTTTCTGTCCTAGAGCATATGGTCTCATGGGGAAGACTGACACACTATGGCTGTAAAGAACGTCGCGAGAAGAAAACAACTGGTGGACATTCTGACTCAGGATGCCCTGAGCCTAAGCAGATGAGGGAGGGGTGTGGAGTCAGAGAGGTTGTGCAGGAGTTGCCCTCTGCCTGGACAGCTCAATGGCAGCGACTCAGCTCTGAGGTCAAACTCTCTGAACACTTGCAGTTTCTAGGGGGCCTGCTCAGCCACCAAAGTATAGAAAATGTTGCTTGATTTCAACCATTAGCTTCGTGGTGACCACGCCCCTGTGATGAGAAGCTGTGAGAAAGGCAACCTACATTTCTCATGCAGCTTCAGGAGCCAAGGAAGACCCTGTCTTCCAAGCACTGGGGCTGTGTTCCAATAGTGGATGCTGTTCTGATGGCCGACCTGCGTCGTCTTGTCCTGGCTACAGGATACAAGATAAATACAAAACACCCAGCTGTGTTTCTACATACCAACAATGAATAATCTGAACAGGATATTAGGCGAGCAAGACCATTTATAATAGCAGCTAAGAGAATTAAATCCTTAGGAATAAATCTAAAGAGGTGAAAGGTTTGTACATAGAAGGCAGTAAGACACATGATAAAAATGAAAATTTAAACACATGGAAAGACATCCCATGTTCATGGATTGGAAGACTTAACACTGTTAAGGTGACAATACTATCCAAAGTGATCTGGACTCAACACAATTCCTATCAAAATCTCAATGCCATTTTTGTCAGGGAAAAAAAAAATCCTAAAATCCATATAGAAGTGCAGTGGCTATTCAGGAATAGCAGAACAATTTTGGAGACAAGAGCAAAGTTGGAAGATTCGCACTTTCAGTCTTTGAAACTTACTACTGAACTATGCGGATTAAAACAGTTGGTACTGACATAAGGACAGGCATATAGATCAGTGGAACAAAATAAAGTGTCCAGAAAGAAACCCTCAGATTTAGATTTTTGACAAGGTTGCCAAGGCCATTCAAGAGGGAAAGGAACTCTGGGCAAACTAGATATCCACATGCAAAAGAATGAAGCTGGAATCTTATCTATCACCATGTACAAACATGGCCTCAAGGGCTTCTCTGGTGGTCCAAGGGTTAAGAACCCGCCTGCCAATGCAGGAGACAGGAGATTCAGTTTTGATTCCTAAGTCAGGAAGATCCCGTGAAGGAAATAGCAACCCACTCCAGTATTCTTGCCTGGAAAATTCCATGGATAGAGGAGCCTGGCGGGCTACAGTCCATGGCATCACAGAGTCAGACATGACTGAGCACATACACTTCAGTATCTAGAATATACACAGAACTCCTCCACAACAAACAACCTGATTAAAAATCAGGAAAAGGACTTGAATTGACATTTCCCCAATTGAGATATATAAATAAGCACATGAAAAGATGCTCAGCATCACCTGTAGTTAGGGAAATGCAAGTCCAAACCACAGTGAGATTGCACTTAGATCTCCTAGGACAGTACAATTAAGAAACAGAAAACAACACGTGCTGGCTGGATGTGAAGTCAGAGCCCTTGTGCAGTGCTGCTGGGACTGTAACTTGGTGCAGCTGCAGTGGAAAACAGTTTGCAGTTCCTCAAAAGGTCAAACTAAACCTGCCACAAACCCTGCCATTCCACTCCCGGGGTGTCCAAAACAGCTGAAAGCAGGGACTGGAGCGGACACATGTCCACCTGTGTCCACGTCGGCATCATTCACAATAGCCCACAGGTGGAGATGCCTTGCAGTATGTCAAGAAAATGGACAGACCAAGTGAGGAACATCTGTATACACAATGGAATACCAGTCCATCAGAAAGAGGAAAGAAGTTCGGACACATCTGTAACGTAGATGAACCCTTAAGACATTATGTTTAGAGAAACAGCTACTCATAGACAAATAGTTTAATTTTATGAGGCATCTAGAACAGGCAAATTCACAGAAAGACATTTCCAGGGACTGGAAAGCGGAGGAAAAAGTGGATTGTTTAAGTGGGAACACAATTTTTGTTGGGACAGACAGGTGATCATTACAAACATGGTGAATGCACTTACTATCACTGAACTACAAGCTTGTAAGAGGTTAAAATGATAAATATGTGTATTCCCCCACAAATAAAATGTTAAAAGTTATTGCCAACCTCCCACCACCAAAAAGAGATGAATAGGTACTGGGGGTGACGGGGAGAACTTGCAGAGAGACCCTCTCTAAGCACTGTGAAGACCCGCAGAGGACAGACTGCGCCTCTTCCCCAGGCAAGTCCCCCAGGCTCACTCACCTCCGGAGCCCGGGAAGCAGCAAGTTCTTGGCTGAGCTCCTCCAGGGCCTCAGCATTCCGGCCACAGAGCACCAGCCTAGCACCAGCAGCGTGAAAAACTCTGGCACATTCTAGGGGACAAGAAAGCAGCCTATTGTCTGGAGAGACCCAGGCCTTTGGCCCCGTCAGCTCAGCTCCCAGCTCCCTAGCCTCAAACCGCAGGCCATTTCTTCCCCAGGCATCGGTACTAGCCCCACCGTGGAGGGGTATGGGGCTGGAGTCAGGGCCCTCGCAGAGCCGTGTTCAGGGCTGTGACACATCCATGGGCAGGAGGGAGGCTCAAGCCGGGGGACAGACTGTTGGGTACCAGGCTCAGGATTTTCCAACACAGTCTTCAGCTCTGACCCCCGCTGTAAGCAGGATCCCCACTGTCACTGCAGAGAAGCTCCGTGAGGCAAGGGACGTGCCCAACAGTCAGCAGCGCCAGAACACCTCCCCCGCACCCCTGCACCGAGGCCTGTGGTTGCTGTCACCTCAGTACAACAGGCACGTATCTGCCAGGGGCACTTGTGTGGACACATAGGACTCTGGTGAGAGGGGGTGGGGAGACCCCCCCCAGACCTGAAGCCTGTAGGGCTGTTCCTCCTGAGATTGCCCAGGCCCAAGGGCTCGTAGACACACATGCCCTCTGCACACTACGTTGCTCAGTTGTGTCTAACTCTCTGCGACCCCACGAACCGTAGCCTGCCAGGCTCCTCTGTCCATGGGATTCTCCAGGTAAGAATACCACAGTGGGTTGCCATTTCCTCTCCACACAGTGAGGACAAAGTGCGGAGGCTGGCAGCCTTGTAAGGAGGTTAAAGAACAGCAGGGGGACAATAAGGGGGACATCATTTTAAAATGATCGGGGGCAGGGGGGTGAGACCAGGCTCCTCTGAGTCACTAGAGCATCCAGGTGACAACTAAGACCATGGCAGGACAGAGTCCAAAACTGCCTGGGCACCTGTCTTCGTCAGCATTCTTTGGAGGCAAAGCAAAAAGCGGGCTTGTCAGGAGGGTTCCAGGCAGCTCAGGAATTCAGACAAGGAGCTGAGCGGTCCAGACGGGGTTACAGGAGGCTGCACAGGGTCCCAGGCAGCAGGAGCCCAGCTCTCTGAATGCTGGCAGGTCCCTTCCCCACTTCATCCCCCAGCCTCTCCACAGAGGGGATGGGGCTGCAAACAACTCTGGGTTCCCACAGACACCACTCCCCAGCCACACAAGGGGGCCTCTGACCTGTTCCCTCCAAGCTCTGGTGTCAGAATTCAAGGGAAGGGCCAGATTGGCCATGCTGGGGGGCAGAATCACCAGGACTGGGCCGGTCAGGGTCACCTGGGAACCCTAAGACCACAACGGGAAGGGCGGCGGGAGCAAGGAGTGATTTCCCAAACACGGCTGAGGGGTGACTGCCGCCAAGCTCAAAGCCCCTAGGTCAAGAGGACGGACGTGACAAGACTTCCTGTGATGGACTCCGTCTCCTTGGGAGGCCGCCTCATCCCCACGTCCCTCTTGTGAGGACTGAGCGTGTCACAGCAGCCTCAGGCAGACAGACAGTGCCAGCCAGGGCTAAGTGTGTCTCTAAGCCGCCTTTTTAGACTGCTCAAGGGACATCTCGGGTGGTCCATTGATTAGGACTCCCCACTTCTACTGCAGGGGGCGACCGTTCAATCCCTGGGTGGGGAATTAAGATCCCCCATGCCATGCTGCAAGGCCAAAAAATAAATTTAAAAACTGGATGTTGGCAAAAATGGAAACGTGGGGTTTAAAGGGCCACAGCCTTTCCTCACTGGAGGCCTGGCCTCACTCAGGTGCCCACGAGCAGGTCTGTGCAGCCCCCACAGCCTCAGCTGACCATGCAGCCACCCTAGGTATCAGACTGAGTCTCGGGCCCAGCGGTCAAGTGGAGTCTTGGTGCTATGAGCTCACAGGAGGGGCACGGATCCAGGGATGGAAGAGGCTCTGGGGTCCAGGCGACATCCTTCCCCGGCCAAAGTGAGGGCGTAATGCCAGCGTCCCTCAGGAAAGGATGGAGGAGGTTCCGGGTGACAATGCCCTCTTTCCAGACACAGCTTCTCATGCAGTCTCACTCGCTCCCCTGATCCAGGTGGACCTTTCTGGAAGGAGGTTCAGGTCGTGTGGTGTCATCTTCCCTGAACCCCATCCTGACCAAGGGCTCAAACCCAGACTGAGTCAAGCCCCTGCTCTGGCCCTGGGTGGGCTGCTTGGGTCACAGCCCAGCTGAGTCTCCTTGGGTGGAGTTGGGTAGGGGTGGGGGGTGCTCTCACAGAGACCCTCAGCGTTCCTGAGGCCAGTTTCCTACCATTCCCAAAGCCCTGCTGGCTTCCTCATCCCGTTTCATCCTGACCTGACCGCCATAGTGGACATTCTTTGAGCTGCCTCCAAGACGTAAGGTGGGGGACACAGGGGTCCACACGGCTCTGGAGACTGTCATCCACTTTGCAGCGAAACAAAGGGAGGAAATTAGAGCTTGTACAGGAGTGACGGGGATGCAAACAATAGACTGGGGAGAAAAGCTGATACAGTGAGGCAGAAGGGTGGAGGGAGAAGGAGCACACTTATCTCGGCTGCTAGCCCGTCCCCAGACCTCTAGCCCTCCTGGCTTATAGCCCCCCAGCTGCTCACAGCTGCAGAACCAGGATGTGTCCCTTCACCCAGCGTCCTGTGATCCACAGAACAAGCCAGGAGACACAGCAGGAGGAACACGGAGGGCCGTCTGGAACACCTGGCATGTCTGCCAGGCCTCCAGGTGGCCGACGGCATAGCCACGAGGGTGGGTGAGGTCTCCTCCCCACAACCCATGGGCAGTGGCCAAGGGGGGTCTGTACTGAGGCCAGAGGGGAGGAGACACACGGCCTCCTGGCCCTCTGATGGGACCCAGGAAATAGCAGGAAGAGCAGTCACACAAGGACACACAGGCCCCAGTGCTGCAGGAGGAAACGGGGTGAAGAGAGGACGGCCTCTCCCCTGTGCATCCGCATGCTGGCCCCGCAGTCAGCCTCTCCCGCACAGCCAACCCTCAGGCGCTCTTCAAGGACGTTAAAAAACGCTTCTCTCTGCTGCGAAGCAGAGGCCACTAAGAATCTATATTTAGAGCTGAGTAAGGTCAGAGGCTTGGCTGTGGCTTGGGGCCGGGAGATCTGATGACAGACCTCAGGTCACCCCCAAGACCTCACCTGAACACCATGCTGGCGCACGCTCCCCAAAGCCTGCTGGCACCCTGGCCACCAGCAGTCCAGTCCTCATCTGCTCCCCCATGTTCCTGCAGCCCCCGCACAGCCCTGCTACTCTGGGCCTGTCCTGCCCACCTCACCGCCTCCCCAGGGAGAGGAGACGTGGGCTTCCATTTGGCTTCGGGTTTCTGCCTACAGATCCCAGGAGGAGTCACGCCTTCTCTGAGCGTGTGGAGGACTCGGGAGATGAGCCCGATCCAGCACACACCGGGGCGCCGTGCCTGCCGGTTGCGGGGAACACAAGGGGTACACACGGGCAGAAGTCCCTCATCTCTGAAGGACCCGGGCTCCCCGAGGGGAGGACCGTGCCTCCCATCATCTGTCCCAGCACGTGGCAGGAGACACAAAGGTGCCGGGTGTACCCCACTGCAGGACGCCTCTCGGCCTCGTTCCATGGAACTGAGCACCAGCATGGGGAATATGTAGGGTGGCATGGCACACATGCGGATTCCGACACACCTGCACTGGTACACTGTCCTGAGGGCAGCCTGGGACCCAGAAGCTCCATGTGGACCTAGAACCAGACTAGAACCAAGCTTAACTGGAGACCGGCTGAGGAACAGCTGATGCCTCATTGATGCTGTCCTGATCTGCCCGGATACAGCTGGAGGCCCCGTAAAGAGCAGCGAGGAGGTGACCCCAGAGCCTTAAACCAGGGATGTGGATGAATCCAGTAAAGACCCTCAGAGAAGCAAAAACATTCTTCAATTCAACAGACATGAGTTTGAGCAAACTGGAAGACGGTGAAGGACAGGGAAGCCTGGTGTGCTGCAGTCCATCTCTGGGGACCTCTTTGGGGTTGCAAAGAGTTGGACACAATGGAGTGACTGAACAACAACTGGGAAGCTGGGTGCCACCACATACAGACGCCCGTCTCCACGCTGACCGGCACTGAGGCTGCCCCAGACACGTGTGTGGCCTTCTCCCTGGCTGCCACCTCCAGCCCTGATGCTCCCACGGCCTTTTCCTCCTGGACCAGGGACAGGGAGACCCTTGCTGCCCAGTCACCAACGGACCTCATGTGACTGCACCCACGTCCCCAGCCCCTCCCCAACAGCACTGCCCCACGACCCACCTCGGCCCAGGCCCGACGTGGCGCCAGTGATGACCACCACGGCGTTCCGGACGTAGGCCCTCATGCGCAGCCACTGAAGCACCTTGAAGAGGCTGAAGAGGCCCACGCAGCCCAGGAGCAGGGGCAGAATGGCCGTGGAGGTGATGAAGTCCATGACCCGCGCCCTCAGCAGACTCTTCCTGGAAGGACAAAGCACATAAATTAGTGACGAGCTGGGGGGACACCAGGACTTGGCCACCCTCTGCCCCTGAATCTGACACAGACCCCAGGTCCCACGTCAGGGTCTCAGTTCTGAGCCCAGCAGGATCTCCCCAGGCCCCGCGCCCTGTGTGGACTGTTCAGCGTGGTAGAACCAGTTTCCTCTCTGTAGGGACACAAGCTGGCATCACAGACTGAGCTGGGTGGCGGAGGACCCGCTCCTGGAGCGCATCAGCACCTACCAGAGTCTCCCTCAGAAACCTGTTTCGGGGAAATTGATACCACCCAATATTATTTCCCATTCCTGGTATTTGTGAAATGAGAAAAGTTTTTCTGTAAAAAAGGAAAAAGGAAGCCATACAATCCTTACACTCCTCTCAGAAGAGACATCCCCTGGATGGTGTCCTCAGTGGCCATGGGCCTCAGGATGCCCCAAGGGACTCACAGCATGGTGAGAACCCTCTGAGATGCGGGCGCAGACTCAGGCCTGGAGCGGAGGCCCCGCACACTGTGGCCTGTGCCCGCCCAGTGTCACTGGTGAGCCACGTCCCCCCAAAAATCAGGAAGCCCTGGCAGTGGGCACACAGCTGTGCATGGTCCACACTTCAGAAATGTCCACTCCTTCCAGGACTTACCCCCCCCACTCCCCACGCCCCCATGCCCAGAGGGGAGACACGGGGCTAAAGGCACGTTGAGGGGAGCAGTACCGTGCATGCTGCCCAGAGAAGGTGGCCCCAGGCCCTCCAGGACCATGAGATTAGGGGCTCGGGGAAGAAGGGCTGCAAATCAGAAGGGACTTCAATCATTCGTCAGACTGAATGACTTCAGTGTCCTTGCCCAATCCCAAGCCTTCAGTTCAGTTCAGGCGCTCAGTCGTGTCCGATTCTTTGCAACCCCAAGGACTGCAACATACCAGGCTTCCCTGTCCATCACAAACTCCTGGAGCTTGCTTAAACTCATGTCCATCAAGTCAGTGATACCATCCAACCATCTCATCCTCTGTTGTCCCCTTCTCCTCCTGCCTTCAATCTTTCCCAGCATCAGGGTCTTTTCCAATGAGTCAGTTCTTCACATCAGGTGACCAAAGTATTGGAGTTTCAGCTTCAGCATCAGTCCTTCCAATGAATATTCAGGACTGATTTCCTTTAGGATTGACTGGGTTGATCTCCTTGCAGTCCAAAGGACTCTCAAGAGTTTTCTCCAACACCACAGTTGAAAAGCATCAATTCTTCAGCACTCAGCCCCACATATATAAGGATGTGCTTCCCCCCTTCCCATGACACACCCACTCTGGTGCCTCCAAGGCGGGAACACATGGAGCCCTCACAGGCCACCTGTATGCCTGCGCTGCGCTGACCCTGACATCCAGGTTTGCGAGGGCCATCCCGATCTAAGCTACAGGCTCTGTTCCAATCGGAACTGTCAACAAAGCTATTTCAGTGTTCAGATTAACTTTTCACCTGCCTTTCCCATACACCTAAAATTCTTAATCAGCATAAAAAATTAACATCCATGGACAAACATCTGCAAAAATGACTCTTTCCTATCAACCTCCACTTAATCTACTTAATCTACTTCTGAAACACCCCAGCTACTGTCTGCTAAGTGGGCACATTCCCATCTTACCTGACACTGTGCCAAGCCCACACATGGATGTCCTGGCAATCCAAGTGGCTTCCAAAGCACCTAGCTCTTTACCTGGGTACGACTGGCACCAATGCCTGCCCTCAACTGAACGTTCAGGTGGGGCTGAGCCCCAGAAGCAAGGCGAGGACCTACAGGTCCTTTGTTTGGCACCCAGGAAGTTCTCAGAGAGGTTCAGAGCAGGCAGGAGCGCCTCTGGCACCCGTGGATCTGTGGGTGCTGCCTGGGGGCCGTCACAGGGCCCAACCCCGAAGACTGTGGGTACACTTCAACCCAGCAGGTCGGCTGTGCGGGAAGAGCTTTATCCCCATGGCAACCCAAGATCCTCATACCAGGTAGGTCCCAAGAAGGAGCACGCTGCTTGGCTCAAATAACCCAGGCCCAGCCACTGCCCAGGAAGCCCAGGAGGTGGGGACACTGCTTATGGAAGGATAACAGGCTCAGCTTTCCAGAGACCACAGCCCTGTGGAGTCTGCCCATCTCAGGCTTTACTGAAGGCTAAAAGTAAGGCACCAAGCACCAACACGCAGCCCTGTTGCCTCCCAAATTCAGAGTTTCCGAGACCATCTGGAGGACACGAACACACGGCAGTGGCAGCACAGGGGCTCAAAGACGAGCCCTCGCCCTGCTGGCACAACCGGCTTTGGCCTCTTACCAGCCTGAGTGGGGGCCACTCCGCTGGGGTCTTGGCACCCGAGTTTGTAATGCGAGGTCTGTAAAACAGGTTTGTTGCGAAGGATGAATGAACACATAGAAGTATGAGTACGGTCCCTGGCCAAGGGTAAGAGCTCAGTGAACACGGCTGGCACCAGCAGCAGCATCATCACCCATCACTAACTAAAGCCCAGGAATCGGTTTCACAGCAATCAGATCTCCAAGGTTGTCTGAAGGGCTCTCTGGTTTATGAAATAAAGGAGACTCATCAAATACTGCTATAATTTAATGTTTATGACTCATAAACCTCCTGGTTTAATTCAAGTAACAAACAGGAAGAAAGAGACAGAATCCCATATCCCAGACTTCGCTAGTGGTACAGTGGATAGGAATCTGCCTGCCAATACAGGGACACAGGTTCAATCCCTGGTCCAGGAAGATTCCACATGCCATGGAGCAACTCAGTCCACGCACCACAACTGCTGAGCCTGTGCTCTAGAGCCTGGGAGCTGCACCTCCTGAGCCCACGTGCCCTAACTACTGAACCCCAAGCTCCCCGGAGCCTGTGCTCCACAAGAGAGAAGCCACTGCAATGAGAAGCTCACATACTGCAACTAGACCGCAGCCCCAGCTCACCGCAACTAGACAAAAGCCTGCACCACAATGAAGACCCAGCACAGCCAAAAATTTAGAAATAAACAAATACTACTAAATATTAACATACAGAAATTGGTTGCATCACTTTACACTAACAATGAAATATCAGAAATGAACAAGCAATCCCTTTAAAAATAGCATGAAACAATTAAAATACTCAGGAACAAACCTGACCAAGGAGGTAGAAGACATATGCTGAGAACCATAAAACATTAATAAAGGAAATAGAAGGTAATTCATAGAAATGGAAAGATATCCTATGTTCTTCAATTGGAAGAATATTGTTAAAATGGCCATGCTACCCAAACTAATATACAGACTTAATGGGAGAGATCTGACAGAATGTGGTCCAATGGAGAAGGGAATGGCAAACCACTTCAGTATTCTTGCCTTGAGAACCCCATGAACAGTATGAAAAGGCAAAATGATAGGATACTGAAAGAGGAACTCCCCAGGTCAGTAGGTGCCCAATATGCTACTGGAGATCAGTGGAAAAATAACTCCAGAAAGAATGAAGGGATGGAGCCAAAGCAAAAACAATACCCAGCTGTGGATGTGACTGGTGATAGAAACAAGGTCCGATGCTGTAAAGAGCAATATTGCATAGGAACCTGGAATGTCAGGTCCATGAATCAAGGCAAATTGGAAGTGGTCAAACAAGAGATGGCAAGAGTGAATGTCGACATTCTAGGAATCAGCGAACTGAAATGGACTGGAATGGGTGAATTTAACTCAGATGACCATTATATCTACTACTGTGGGCAGGAATCCCTCAGAAGAAATGGAGCAGCCATCATGGTCAACAAAAGAGTGCGAAATGCAGTACTTGGATGTAATCTCAAAAACGACAAAATGATCTCTGTCCGTTTCCAAGGCAAACCATTCAATATCACAGTAATCCAAGTCTATGCCCCAACCAGTAACGCTGAAGCAGCTGAAGTTGAACGGTTCTATAAAGACCTACAAGACCTTTTAGAACTAACACCCAAAAAAGATGTTCTTTTCATTATAGGGGACTGGAATGCAAAAGTAGGAAGTCAAGAAACACCTAGAGTAAAAGGCAAATTTGGCCTTGGAATACAGAATGAAGCAGGGCAAAGACTAATAGAGTTTTGCCAAGGAAATGCACTGATCATAACAAACACCCTCTTCCAACAACACAAGAGAAGACTCTACACATGGACATCACCAGATGGTCAACACCGAAATCAGATTGATTATATTCTTTGCAGCCAAAGATGTAGAGCCAAAGCTCTACACAGTCAGCAAAAACAAGACCAGGAGCTGACTGTGGCTCAGATCATGAACTCCTTATTGCCAAATTCAGACTTAAATTGAAGAAAGTAGGGAAAACCACTAGACCATACAGATATGACCTAAATCAAATCCGTATGATTATACAGTGGAAGTGAGAAATAGATTTAAGGGCCTAGATCTGATAGATAGGGTGCCTGATGAACTATGGAATGAGGTTTGTGACATTGTACAGGAGACAGGGATCAAGACCATCCCCATGGAAAAGAAATGCAAAAAAGCAAAATGGCTGTCTGGGGAGGCCTTACAAACAGCTGTGAAAAGAAGAGAAGCGAAAAGCAAAGGAGAAAAGGAAAGATATAAGCATCTGAATGCAGAGTTCCAAAGAATAGCAAAAAGAGATAAGAAAGCCTTCCTCAGTGATCAATGCAAAGAAATAGAGGAAAACAACAGAATGGGAAAGACTAGGGATCCCTTCAAGAAAATTAGAGATACCAAGGGAACATTTCATGCAAAGATGGGCTTGATAAAGGACAGAAATGGTATGGACCTAACAGAAGCAAAAGATATTAAGAAGAGATGGCAAGAATACACAGAACTGTACAAAAAAGATTTTCACGACCCAGATAATCACGATGGTGTGATCACTGACCTACAGCCAGACATCCTGGAATGTGAAGTCAAGTGGGCCTTAGAAAGCATCACTACGAACAAAGCTAGTGGAGGTGATGGAATTCCAGTAGAGCTATTTCAAATCCTGAAAGATGATGCTGTGAAAGTGCTGCACTCAATATGCCAGCAAATTTGGAAAACTCAGCAGTGGCCACAGGACTGGAAAAGGTCAGTTTTCATTCCAATCCCAAAGAAAGGCAATGCCAAAGAATGCTCAAACTACTTCACAATTGCACTCATCTCACACGCTAGTAAAGTAATGCTCAAAATTCTCCAAGCCAGGCTTCAGCAATATGTGAACCATGAACTTCCTGATATTCAAGCTGGTTTTAGAAAAGGCAGAGGAACCAGAGATCAAATTGCCAACATCCGCTGGATCATGGAAAAAGCAAGAGAGTTCCAGAAAAACATCTATTTCTGCTGTATTGACTATGCCAAAGCCTTTGACTGTGTGGATCACAATAAACTGTGGAAAATTCTGAAAGAGATGGGAATACCAGACCACCTGACCTGCCTCTTGAGAAATCTGTATGCAGGTCAGGAAGCAACAGTTAGAACTGGACATGGAACAACAGACTGGTTCCAAATAGGAAAAGGAGTTCGTCAAGGCTGTATATTGTCACCCTGCTTATTTAACTTCTATGCAGAGTACATCATGAGAAACGCTGGACTGGAAGAAGCACAAGCTGGAATCAAGATTGCTGGGAGAAATATCAATAACCTCAGATATGCAGATGACACAACCCTTATGGCAGAAAGTGGAGAGGAACTAAAAAGCCTCTTGATGAAAGTGAAAGTGGAGAGTGAAAAAGTTGGCTTAAAGCTCAAGATTCAGAAAACGAAGATCATGGCATCTGGTTCCATCACTTCATGGGAAATAGATGGGGAAACAGTGGAAACAGTGTCAGACTTTATTTTTGGGGGCTCGAAAATCACTGCAGATGGTGACTGCAGCCATGAAATTAAAAGACACTTACTCCTTGGAAGGAAAGTTATGACCAACATAGATAGCATATTCAAAAGCAGAGACATTACTTTGCCAACAAAGGTCCGTCTAGTCAAGGCTATGGTTTTTCCTGTGGTCATGTATGGATGTGAGAGTTGGACTGTGAAGAAGGCTGAGCACTGAAGAATTGATGCTTTTGAACTGTGGTGTTGGAGAAGACTCTTGAGAGTCCCTTGGACTGCAAGAAGATCCAACCAGTCCATTCTGAAGGAGATCAGCCCTGGGATTTCTTTGGAAGGAATGATGCTAAAGCTGAAACTCCAGTACTTTGGCCACCTCATGCGAATAGTTGACTCATTGGAAAAGACTGTGATGCTGGGAGGGATGGGGGCAGGAGGAGAAGGGGACGACAGAGGATGAAATGGCTGGATGGCATCACTGACTCGATGGACGTGAGTCTGAGTGAACTCCAGGAGTTGATGATGGACAGGGAGGCCTGGCGTGCTGCGATTCATGGGGTCGCAAAGAGTCGGACAGGACTGAGCAACTGCACTGAACTGAATGTGACTCCTATCAATTTACCTATGACATTTTTCACAGAACTATAACAAATAATCCTAAATCTTATATGGAACCATTAAAGACCCAGAATTGCCAAAGCAATCCTGAAGAAAAAGAACACAGCAGGACACATAAGATAATACTTCCAGCCTTCGGATAATACTACAAAGCTACAGTCATCGAAACAGCATGGTACTGGCACAGAAATAGACACGTGGATCACAGGAAAAGAGCACAGAGCTCAGAAATAAATTCAAAGACCTACAGACCCTTTTCGAGTAAGCAGCCTGAGGTGACCCCTAAAAATGGTGCACTATTCACTCGACCCAGAAAACTCCACAAAATCATCCAAATCAAGAGGCTCAAATCTTCGTGTTCACTTTAAGAGCATTTGTGAAAACTGCCCAGGCCATAAAGGGTATGCATATCCGAAAAGCCACTAAGTATCTGAAGGATGTCACTTTTAAGAAGCAGTGTGTGCCGTTGCGTCGCTACAACGGTGGAGCTGCTAGGTGTGCACAGGCCAAACAGTGGGGCTGGACGCAGGGTCGGTGGCCCAAAAAGAGTGCTGAATTTTTACTGCACATGCTCAGAAATGCAGAGAGTAATGCTGAACTTAAGGGCTTAGATGTAGATTCTCTGGTCATTGAGCACATCCAGGTGAACAAAGCCCCCACGATGCGGCACAGGACTTACAGAGCTCACGGTCGGATCAACCCCTACATGAGCTCTCCCTGCCACATTGAGATGATCCTTCCTGAAAAAGAACAGATTGTTCCTAAACCAGAAGAGGAGGTTGCACAGAAGAAAAAGATATCCCAGAAGAAACTGAAGAAACAAAAACATATGGCTTGGGAATTAATGCCACAAAAAATAAATGCAAATAAAAGTAAAAAAAAAAAGACCTATGGACAATTAATCTTCAACACAGGAGGCAAGAACATACAATATGGGGGAAAAAAGTATGTTCAGCAAGTGGTGCTGGAAAACCTGAACAGCCACATGTAAATCAATGAAGTTAGAACACATCCCTCACACCATACACAAAAATAAACTCAAAATGACTTATAGATGTGTCTGACTCTTTGTGACCCCATGGACTGTCCATGGAATTCTCCAGGCCAGAATACTGGAGTGGGTAGCTTTTCCTTTCTCCAGGGGATCTTCCCAACCCAGGGACTGTACCAGGTCTCCTGCATTGCAGGTGGATTCTTTACCAGCTGAGCTACAGGGAAGCCCAAGAATACGGACTGGGTAGCCTATCCCTTCTCCAGCGGATCTTCCTTACCCAGGAATAGAACTGGAGTCTCCTGCATTGCAGGTGGGTTCTTTACCAATTGAGCTATCAGGGAAGCCCAAATATAAGACAGGACACCATAAAACACCTTGAAGAAAACACAGGCAAAACATTCTCTGACATAAATGGTACCAATGTTTTCTTAGGTTAGTCTCCCACAGAAATAAAAATAAAAGCAAAAATAAACAAATGGGACCTAATCAAACTTACAAGCTTTTGCACAGCAAAGGAAATGAAAAGACTGAAAAAAAAAAAGTGAAAAGACTGGGAGAAAATATTTGCAAATGATGTGACCAACAAGGCTTAATTTCCAAAATATATAAACAGCTCACAGAAGTAAATAATAAAACAAACAAACAACCCAACCGAAAAATGGGGAGAAGACCTAAATAGACATTTCTCTGAAGAAGACGTTCAAGGGTAACAGGCCCATGGAAAGATGGTCATTACCATTAATCATGAGAGAAATGCCAATGAAAACCACAGTGAGGGGCCAACTCTCTCCAGTCAGACGACTAACAGTAAATGTTGGAGAGGGTCTGGCGAATAGGGAGCCCTCTTATACTGTTGGTGGGAATGTAAGTTAGTACAGCCTGTATGGAAAACGGTATGGAGGTTCCTCAAAAAACTAAAACTAGAGTTGCCATGTGATCCAGCAATCCCAGTCCTGGGCATACACCCAGACAAAACTATAATTTGGAAAGATACGTGCATCGTTAGGTTCAGAGCAGCACTGTTTACAAGACCTGGAAATAGCCTCGATGTCCATCAACAGATGAATGGATACAGAAGATGTGGTGTATATACATACACACACAAACACACATGCAATGGAATACTATTCAGCCACATAAAGAATGAAATAATGCCATTTGCAACAACATGGATGGACTTAGAGATTATCATACTGAGTGAAGTAAGTCAGAAAGAGAAAGACAAATACCATATGATATCACTCATGTAGAATCTAAAACACGACACAAGCAAACACATCCGTAAAACAGAAACGACTGAGACATAGAGAACAGACTCTTGGTTGCTGAAGGGGAGAGAGGGTGGAGGAGGGGAGGGTTGGGAGTTTGGAAAGAGCAGATGCAAACCACTATATATAGAATGAATGAGCAACAAGGTCCTACTTGTATGGCACAGGAAACTATGTTCAATATCCTGTGATAAACCATGATGGAAAAGCATATGAAGAAGTATATATACAACTGAGTCACTCTGTTGTACAGCAGAAGTTAACACAACACCAAATCAAAGTTTAAAAACAAAAAAAAGAAAATGTGGCTGCCACAACAGTCACGGAGGCTGACACAGCAAGGAGAGAGCAGACGGGGACTGCAGTGTCCCGTCCACCTGCTTCTCACGGCCCGGGAGGAGCAGGATGAAGATAAACCCACCCAGCAAAGCACACCACCGACACAAACGCAGCTCCATGCACCTGCTCAAGCCCAAGGCAGCACCTCGGACATAAAGAGAAGAGGAGCCACACACCGTCTCGGACACATCTGGTGTTCCTGGAGCACCTGACACATCGCCCGCCAGCCCAGGTCTTCCGGCCCCGGGGACCACTCTGCCCGAGGCAAATACGGCACCAGGACAAGGGGGTCCATTCTCGGCCCGCTTTCTGTAAGGAGAGTGCACCTGCATTCAGTCTGGCAAGGTCTCAAAATCAGAACGTAAAGTAAACTAGAAACCAGCACCCACTCCGCCCAGCAGCTCAGGACGATGGTGGGAAAAGGGACACCCCAGAGCAAGCCACTTATTTTAGAGTCAGGTTCAATTTCAGCATCACTTCCCTGAACAGGTGAAGCTGCAAACATTGACAATCACACCTCTTTCTGGGAGTTTCTCAAATTCTTAAAGATCTCCCAACTTTCATTCTGCTCTGCCATGCACACGGCCACACGAATGGGCCCCTGGGTCTCCCAGACTCTCAGAGGCAGCTGTGCCGACTCCTTTCTGTCTCACTCCCACCGGTGCGGGCGGCCAAGAGAGCAAGACACAGAAGTAACTCAGCCCCGCTGCCTTGGTGCGGTGTCTGGGCCTTTTCTGAGCAAAAGGGCAGAAAAGAACTGAGTTTCTGCTGGCCATATTTCCTGATCAGGAAAGAAATCTCCTATATAAACCAAAGGGTGTGTATTGGCGGGGAGGGGGGCAGTTTAACATGGCACATGTGTTTATATGTTTTGCATTTTATATCCAAATGCTTAACTGCTAGTTGTAGATATAAATGGAATATAAGACTGGAGGTTAAAAAAAAAAGGGGGGAGTGGGGAAAAAAATCTTGTTCACGATTCCCAGCATTTGGAGATGAGCTTATAGCACGAGGTGCAGTCAGACAGGATGGGAAGCACGTGGAGAGAGGGAGGCGGGGACACACCAGCCAGGTGTCCCCTGGACTGGAAGCAATGGAAGCAGGACCACACACTGGGAGCCACGCCCACGCTCTCCAGGACGAGGCAGGAGCCCAGGATCGGCCGGTGTTTTCAGGCCCAAGTCAAGCGTATGAAAGTGGAAGAGCCCCTGCGGGTGGCAGGAAGGTCGTGGGTGTGCACTGCTCTCCTGCTCTCTATGAGGCTCTTCAGACAGGCCTTCAGAACCTCAATCTGGAGCGCCGAGGAATCAACTTGAAGTAGGCTTGTCACCGCTTATGCCATCTGTTCCATTTTCTATCCTTCAGTCAAAATCCTACACTGCATTTCACAGATGGAATCTGCTCCTAAGATCCCCTTCTTCTCTCAAACAATCACAAAACTAAAATAAACGGAAACTTCAATAAAAACAGGTTGTTAGAATACACTCAAAAACCACACACAGAAATTGAACCGTTAACAGCCACATCTGAAAATCAAAGAACCCTCCAAAGTCAAAGATAATGATGAGTTCAGGTCTGTCAGGGTCAGTCATGAAATAATGTGCCATGTTAAGCACAAGAAAATGGGGCGAAAGGGTAGAGAGGAGTTCCAACTGGGCGGCAGGACACGGAGGCCACACGGCAAGGAGGGGCCTGGCAGCGACAGGAGTCAGGCTCCCGTTCCCACAGCCCACATTTAGTTCCACACAGCTGTTCTGCTAAAGGTGACCTAAGCTACAGGTCATGCTTGTGACCCATATCTGAAAATACATATCTAATTTCAGAAAGTAAGAACAGAGTGAAGCCACTCTTTTGTGGTCCTAAGCGTACAAGAAGCAGCAGTGAAGGCCATCTTCGACAGGAAAGACAAAACAGAACCTACCTCAGGCGGCAGACACTTCACCAGTGGCAGGTCCCGACACCGAATCTTCTCTGGTCTTTTGACCTGAAGCTGAGTGACTCAGACCGGAGGCCAGAGGAAACCTTCAGGTCAGCAAGCCCTCCCCGGAATGCTGGAACGAGCCACGGACGGGTGGCTTGTGGGGTGTATTTTAAGATGCCAGCCTTAGGGCCCCCAGTTTAAAGGAATGCAGGCCAGCATTAGTGAAGACAGAACCAAGAGGAAGGCCTGAGTGTATTTCAGACCAGCTCTGGGGCGTCCCGTCCTAGAAAAGCAACCATGCTGAAGCAGGCACTGCTCTGCAGTAAGACGCTGAGCACCGACTGCCCACAGTCCGGCAGGGAAGGTGGCAAGAGGGGTGCCAGACACAGCTCCAGACCCTGCAGGGGGGACGGCCGACACAAGCACAGGATGCTGGAGGCTAACTGTTTATTACGGGCCAAAGTCTGCCTTCGGTTTTTAAAAACCACACTTAACGATAACTGCCCAGACACCATGTCACTAAAAACAATTTTGGTTTCCAATGTGCTTTATAAAATGAATTTAGTATTACTAGAAGATGCCCACGTGACCTTGCCCTCTTCCTAGAACACACACCAGACCTGTACCATCACCCCAAAAGAAACCACACAAGGCAGTCACTGCAGTGGTAAAGCAGAAAAAGTACCAAGTTGGCACTGGGGAGGGAAGTTCAAGTTCACCTGTTGTGTCCCTGACACGCGAGCAGATTTACTCTCTGCAACTAACTTGTGCTAACTTACAAAATGGGGCTGACTACTCCAATGAGAAACCACATGGGCAGCACTCTGTAAACACTAACGTCCTGCTGATTCATAAAGTGACTGAAAAAAAGCACTTCCAGGGAGGATTTCGGACAGGAACTTCACACAGGCAGCCATCTTGAAGGGCATTCAGCAAAAAGACTAAGCTCTCTATTTTCCATCCACATGTCACGTGCAGAGCCTCTCAGCTCAGCTCAGCTCCAGGATGGCTCTGGCCCACCCATTCATCAATGGCACATCAGCTGCCATTTGCACCAGGAGCTGGGTGGGCCAGGGCTGTAAGGCAATGGACCCGTGAGACACTGGTTCTGACTTCATGGCGCTCACAGCCCAGACAGACAGACTGATGATAAAAAAAGAAACAAAAGTTAAATGACTAGACTTGTGATAAGGTAGCTTGTCTAGAGGACAAGCCTCACCTGAAGCTTTGATTCAAAGTTAAAACCACCCAAACAGGCATGCTGGCCACACAGCACACAGCCCACCCCAGGGCAGCTGCCAGCTGCAACTCCCGAGTTTTAGGAGAGAACACTTTCTAACTCATTCCATGAGACCAGCAAGAAAAAACACTGTAAGAAAACTACAGACCAGTATCCCTTTTGAACAGTGACACAAAAATCCTCAACAAAAAAAACCTAACAAACCGAATTTAGCAGTATAGTAAAAGGATTATACATCCCAACCATGTGGGGTTTGTTCCTGGGATGCAAGATTGGCTCAACATATGAAGGTAAGCAATGTAATACACCACATCAACTGAAGGAAATAAAAACATATGACTGTCTCAATCGATGCAGAAAAAGCATCTGATTAAGAAATAAGCATCTGATAAAATTTAACACTGTTTCATGATACAAGCACTCAACAAATAGGAATAGAAGGAAACTACTCAACACAATTAAGAGTCATATACTAATAAACCTCCATCAAACATCAGACAATGATAAAAGAATGAAAGCTTCTCTTCTAAGATCAGGAACAAAGCAAGGATACTGACTTTCACCACCTCTACTCAACACAGACTGAAAATTCTAGCCAGAGCAATTAGCCAGGAGAAAGAAAGAAAAGACATCTAAACTGGAAAGGATGAAGAAAATTATTTGTTTGCAGATGATATGATCTTGTTTGTGGAAAATCCTAAGGATTATAACACACACACACACACACAAAATGTGTTTTAAAATGTGTTAGGCTTCCCTGGTGGTCCAGTGGCTAAGACTCCATGCTCCCAATGCAGGGAGCCCGGATTCCTGAACAGGGACTCCTGTTCAGGGAGCTAGATCCTACATCAGTTCACTCGCTCAGTTGTGTCTGACTCTGTGACCATATGGACTGTAGCACGCCAGGCTTCCCTGTCCCTCACCAACTCCCGGAGCTTACTCAAACTCATGTCCATTGAGTTGGTGATGCCATCCAACCATCTCATCCTCTGTCGTCCCCTTCTCCTCCTGCCTTCAATCTTTCCCAGCATCAGGATCTTTTCCAATGAGTCAGTTCTTCACATCAGGTGGCCAAAGTATTGTCCACGTGTAGAGTCATCTCTTGTGTTGTTGGAAGAGGGTGTTTGCTATGATCAGTGCATCCTCTTGGCAAAACTGTTAGACTTGCCCTGCTTCATATTGTACTCCAAGGCCAAACTTGCCTGTTACTCCAGGTATCTCTTAACTTCCTGCTTTTGGTGTGAGTTCTAGAAGGTCTTGTAGGTCATCATAGAACCATTCAACTTCAGCTTCTTCAGCATCAGTGGTTGGGGCATAGACTTGGATTACTGTGATATTGAATGGTTTGTCTTGGAAATGAACAGGGATCATTCTGTCATTTTTGAGACTGCACCCAAGTACTGCATTTCAGACTCTCTTGTTGACTATGAGGGCTACTCCATTTCTTCTAAGGGATTCTTGCCCACAGTAGTAGATATAATGGTCATCTGAATTTAATTCACCCATTCCAGTCCATTCTAGTTCACTGATTCCTAAAATGTTGATGTTTACTCTTGCCATCTCCCGTGTGACTTCCAATTTACCTTGATTCATGGACCTAACATTCCAGGTTCCTATGCAATATTGTTCTTTACAGCATCAGACTTTACTTTCACCACCAGATACATCCACAACTGGGCGTTGTTTACACTTTGGCTCAGCCTCTTCATTTCTTCTGGAGCTATTTCTCCACTTTTTTCCAGTAGCATACTGGGCACCTACCAACCTGGGGAGGTCATCTTTCAGTGTCATCTTTTTGCCTTTTCATACTGTTCATGGGGTTCTCAAGGCAAGAATGCTGAAGTGGTTTGTCATTCCCTTCTCCAGTGGACCACGTTTTGTCAGAACTCTCCACCATGACCCATCTGTCTTGGGTGGCCCTACAGGGCACGGCTCCTAGTTTCATCGAGTTAGACAAGGCTGTGGTCCATGTGATGAGTCTGGTTAGTTTTCTGTGATTATGGTTTTCATTCTGTCTGCCCTCTGACGGTTAAGGATAAGAGGCTTGTGGAAGCTTCCTGATGGGAGGGACTAGCTGTGGGGGAATCTGGGTCTTGTTGTGATGGGTGGGGCCATGCTCGGTAAATCTTTAATCCATTTCCTGTTGCTGGGAGGGCTGTGTGCCTTTCCTGTGGTTTGGCCTGAGGCCAAGCATGGTAGGGGTCAAAGGGCTTCTGCCAGCACTGTTGTAGCCAGTGCCCCGACCCCGTGGCAGGCCACTGCTGACCCACGCCTCTGCTGGAGACTCCTCGATGCTCACGGCAAGTCTGGCTCAGTCTCTTGTGGGTCACTGCTCCTTTCTCCTGGGTCCTGGTGCACACAAGGTTTTGTTTGTGCCCTCCAAGAGTCTGTTTCCCCAGTCCTGTGAAAGTTCTGTCATCAAATCCCACTGCCTCCAAAGTCAAATTCCTTGGGGGTACTCAGTCCCTTTGCCCGATCCATAGACTGGGGAATCTGTTGTGTGTCCTAGAACTTTCACAACAGTGCAAGAACTTCTTTCATATAATTGTTCTCCAGTTTGTGGGTCATCTGCTCAGTGGCTCTATGGTGCGGCTAATGGCCACCTCCTCCAAAAGGATTTATGTCACATGCAGTGCCTCCCAGGTCTACTGCAGCCAGAGCCCCTGTCCCCGCGACAGGCCACTGCTGACCCATGCCTCCTCAGAAGACGCTCAGAGGCAGGTCTGGCTCAGTCTCTGTGGGGTCTCTGGGTCCTGGTGCACACAAGGTTTTTTGTTTGAGACCTCCAAACACCTCTGGCGAGTATGGGGTTTGATTCTAAATGTGATTTCACTCCTCCTACTCCTTGTTGGGGCTTCTCCTTTGCCCGTGGATGAGAAATATCTTTTTTTGGTGGAATCCAACATTTTCCTGTCGATGGGTGTTCAGCAGTGAGTCGTAATTTTGAGTTTTCGCAGGAGAAGAGGAGTGCACGTCCTTCTACTGCGTCATCTTCCTACATGTTGCAACTAAAAAGTCCCACTTGCTGAAGGAGGAAACAGACAGAACAGGCTCTATCTTGAAAGCAGGACTCCATCTTGGGCCAGACTGTGGACTTTGAGCTCCATGCCCGATATCTATGGAAACGACATACCAACTGGAAAACCAGACCCCCCTCCCCAATGGAAGAGCCCCAGGGCTTGTACCTAGACTCTCCATCGCCTAAAAGAATACCCTAATTATCTGTGTAACCAAATAGTATCATAGATTCTATTATGCTTATTGGGGTATGACCACAGGCCTATTGATAATTGTCCACTGTTAACTACCTAGGCTTAAGGCATATGAATCACAGGTTTAAGGCATACGAATAACGGGTTAACTTTGATTTTATCTTTCTTTTCCTTTGTTCAGACTAGTTTCAGAGAATTTGGGGAGGTGGGTTTGAGCATGTACACTTAGGGTATATAAGGTTTTCACAAAAACTGGTTGGGGTCCTTGGCTAAGAGAAGACTCTGCCTTGGGCCCACCAGTGTAATAAACTGCCTTCCACTATCTGCATTGTCCTCCTGAGTGAGTTTGTTTCCCAGAACCCGTGGCTACAACATTGCCACAACTAAAGATCCCGCATGCCACAACTGGTGCAGCCAAATAAATCCATAAAAATTTTAAGTAAAATAAAATGTGTTAGAATAAATCAATTCAGCAGCAGGACACAAAGCCAACACACACACAAAAAATCAGTTGTATTTGTATACATGAAAAATGAACAGTCTGAAAAAATTCACAAAAACAATTTCACTTACTATAACAACTAAAAGAATGAAATACTTAAGAACACATCAGGGAGGTGAAGACTTATACAATGAAAACTATAATATATTGCTGGAAGAAATTAGACAAGACAGAAGTAAATGGAAACATATCCCATGTGCATGAAGTGGAGCGCTTATTACTATTAAAATGTCAATCCTAATCAAAACAATCTGCAGATTCAATTCAGTCCCTATCAAAATCCCTACTGTGTCTTTTGCAGAAAAAGAAGAACTCATCCCAGAATTCACATGGAGTCTCAAAGGAACCGAACAGTCAAAAGAATCTTGGAAAAGAGCAAAAAAGCTGGAAGAACCACTTTCTAGTATCAAAACTTAGTACAGAGCTAGAGTAATCAAAGCAGTGTGTTGGCACAAAGACAGACATAGACCAATGGAATAGAGAGCCCAGAAATAAACCTTCGCATATACGGGCAAATAATTTTTGATAGGGATGTCATGACAATTCAATGGGAAAAGGACAGTCTTTTAAGCAAATGACGCTGAGAAAACTGGATATCCAAGGACTTCCCTGGTGGTCCAGTGGTTTAAGACCTCATGCTTCTACTGCAGGCAGCAAAGCTCAATCTCATGCCCTCTTCATGCTGTGTGGCACAGCCAAAAACAAAAAATTAAATTAAAAAAAAAAAAAACCCTGTATATCCACATGCAAAAGTTCAAATTTGGACCCTTGTACAAAAATAAACTCAAGATGGATCAGAGACCTCAATGTAAGACCTAAAGCATATTTCTTAGAAGAAAACAGGCAAAAGCTGATTTTACATTGCACTTGGTAATGATTTCCTGGATAAGACTCCAAAGGCAGAGGTAACAAAAGAAAAACTAGATACACTGGTTCATGAAAATGTATGTGTTGTGCATTAAAAGACACTATTCACAGAGTAAAAAGGTAACCCACAGGGTGGCAGAAAATATTTTCAAACCATATATCTGATAAGACAGCAAATATCTAATATGGGGAACTCCTAAACTTTGAAACAAAACAACCTGATTCAAAAATGGGCAAAGGACTTGAATAGACATTTCTCTAAAGAAGATATAAAAACAGCCAGTAAGTATACGAAAAGATGTTTAATATCACTAGTCATTAGTAAAATGCAAATAATAACTATGAATACAATGAGATACAACCTCACACCCATTAGAATGACTTCTTTCAGAAAACCAAAAAGTGCAAAGTGGGAGGATATGGAGAAATTAGAACCTTATGCACCGTGGGTGAGAATGTAAAATGGTATTGCCACTGAAAAAAAAAACACTATGGAGCGTCCTCAAAACAATTAAAAATAGAATTATCATATGATCCAGCAATTCTACTGCTGGATACACGTGCAAAAGAACTGAAAGCAGGGTCTTGAAAAAATACCTGTGCCCCCATGTTCACAGCAGCATTATGCACAACAGAGAAAACACAGACCACCCAAGCAACATGATAGGTGAACACAACCGGATATATACACACAATTCAGCTTGAAAAGGAAGCAAATTCTGACACATGCTACAACACGGATGAACCTTATAGACGTTTATGCTAAGTACAATAAGCCAGACACAAAAGCAAATACTATATGAGTCCACTTACATGAGCTACTTAGAGTCATCAAATCCTTAGGGGCAGAAAATTGGGGGTTGCCGGGTGCTGGGGGCAGGGAAGGAAATGGGGAGCTGTGTTTTAATGGGTACAAAGTTTCCATTTTACAAGATGAAAATTCTGGAGATAGATGGTGGGGATAGCGGTTCATTATAAACATATTTAGCACCTCTGAACTATACCTTTAAAAATGGTTAACGATGTAAATTTAAATTATGTGTATTTTACTACAATAAAACATATTTAAGTATGTCACTCATAAAGGATAAAACATTAAATGCTATCTAATTTCAAGTAGGTTCATGGCTGAAATCAGATAATTTAAAAATTCTAACATTAATTTCCTCATGGATTTGGATAGATTTGCCTTGCTCCACTGTTTTCTCTTAGACAATTTACTTAGGATGATGGTTCACTCTGATTTCCAACTCCAAGTTATTTTTAGAACTGAAAACATAATTGTGAAATGTAACTATGAAAGGCCCTTTACTCTGAGGCAGTTTTTATAATGCTTCCACTTGAAGCATCCTCACTTTAATGCCAGAAAATATGTGGAAAGGACCCTCCATCCTGGAAGGACTAAAGAAGCAGAGTAACCAGAGAGGGTTTTCCAGAGCCAGGCGCTAAGCTTTCACTTAAAAATAGCCTTGCTGGGCCCTGTCACTATTTCCAGCACCCCACCAATCACCCCCCAAGGACACAGCCCTGTCGCCAAAGGTCAGGGCCGCAGCGGCCATCAGTCAAGCTGTTTATCTGAACAAACACTGTTGGCAGCTTTACTTTTCCCCACGCCGATTTCCCCCCATATTTCTCACTCAGAGCCTTTTCAGGCTTGGAAAAAATTACTTGGCAAAGTCCAGAGCTTATATTAAAAGAAAAAACAAAACCTTAAATCAAAAATGTCTTTTATGCTTTCACCACATTTATTGTTAGAGTATGTAACAACAAAAAGGCTATCTTTTTAAACTGCATTTAAACCAGAAAGTCAATATATACTGTTAAATAACAAATTTTTTCTGGTCATGTTAGCATTAATAAGCTTAGCCACAGAATAAGGTGAAAACAAAACCATTTTAAAATCAAACTAATGAACCAGGAAATGCAAGATCTAAGTTTCTTTGCTCCCAGTGTAACAAAATGCCGATGCCTTTGACACCGGGATTGACACCCGGTGGGTATATGGGAGTTTGCTGTGTGTTTCTCTTCAAGCGTTTCTATAATTTCTCCTTCATGCTCCACTTTGCTAAAATTAGGTTAGAAATTAATGAATGAATAATTAGCTACACTCTAAGTATCAACCTGGTAAAGTAAAGCCAGCTAAAAAATACCACCAAATAGAACATCAAGAGGAACAAACTGGCCAATGTCAAGTGGCAGTGGCATCTTCATGGGCAGCAAGGTGGGTGGGCCTTGATTTGGACCTTTGATGGTACCGGAGACCAGGTTACTGCAGAGCGAGTCACCTGACTGTCCCAGGCCCACTCGAGTTTCTATAATTTTTTTTTTGCATACTTTGGATTTAATTTGCTCTTTTGCTAGTTTCCTAAAGTGGAAGTTTAAAGTGCTGATTCAGATCTTCTTGTTTAATCCGTGTATTCAATGCTATACAGTTCTAAGCACTGCTTTCACTACTTCCTCCACGTTGTGTATAAGCTGTGTTTTCATCTCTATTTAGTTCCCCCCTCCCAAATTTTTTTCACCACTCTGTGCAGCCCTGTGAGATCTTAGTTCCCCAACCAGGGACCGAAACTGGGGCACGGCAGTAAAAGCACCGAGGCCTAACCACTGGACTGCCAGGGAGCTCCCTGAGTTCAAAATATTAAGTTTCTCTAAAGATTTCTTTGTTGACATGTGTTATTTAGACATGTACTGTTTAATCTGCAAGTATTTGGGGATTTTCCAGCTTTCTGTTACTGATTTCTACTTTAGTCCCATTGTGGTCTCAGAGCAGACAGTCTGTTTTCTATTCTTTTAAATCTGTTAAGGTGTGTTTTTATGGCCCAGAACACGGTCCAGCTTCAGAAGAATATATGATGTACTGTTGTGGGATGAAGCAGACTCAGATGTCAGTGATACTCAGGTGACTGATGGTACTATTGAGTTCGAAGACATCCTTACTGCTTTTCTGCCTGCTGGATCTTTCCGTTTCCAATAAGTGGTATATTGAGGTCTCCAGTGACGCTAATTCATCTATGTCTCTTTGGAGTCCTATCGGTTTTTGCCTCGTGTAGCTTGACGCTTTGATGTTAGGTACACACATATTCATGAATGTCATGTCACCTTAGAGTACTGACCCCTTTATCATTATGCCACGTCCTTCTTTATTCCTGATCACTGTCCTTACTCAGGAGTCTTCTCTAAAATTAATATAGCTACTCCTATTTCATTAGTGCTGGCATGGCTCTCTCAATCCCTTCACTCTCCATCCATATGTGTCTTTATATTTAACGTGGGCTTCTTGGATGTGTATATTAATGTGTATAGTAACCTGAATAATACACCCCAAAGATGGGTGGATTCCATATGCGGGCCTCCATAACCAGTGAGTATGTTACCCAACTGATGCGGTAAAAGGGACTTTCAGATGTAGTGAAATTAAGGACCTTGAGATGGGGAGATTATCCTGAATATATCTGGCCCAGTATAATTACAGGAGTCCTCACACAGGGAGGGGGGACGATTGAGTCATAGAGTAGATACGACAAATGCTGAGCAACAAGAGGTTGAAGTGATGTGAGGAGGCCCTGGGCCAACGGATGCCGGTGGCCTGGAGACGGGGGGAGGCCAGTGGACAGACCGTCTTCCAGAGCCTACACAAGGAACATGGCCTGCTGACACCTTGATTTTAGGGCTTCTGACCACCAAGACCATAATAGAATAGCTTTGTGGGGTTTTAAGCTACTGTGTTTGTGGTAACTTATTACAGCAACAATAGGAAACTAATACAACATTTTTCATCAGATTTGGAGATATTAGGAGATTATTTCTTCAAATACTTTTTTCCTACCCCATTCTCTCTCTCCTGTTCTTCTGGCACTCCCAAAGCCTGATATCCTGTGGACATCCTGTGGACATATCCTGTGGATATCCTTGATATCCTGTGGGCATCTGCAGCTCTCTTAATTTGCCTTCCACCTTTGTTCTGCTCTTTAGATTGAATGATTTCTACTGATCTTTCTCAAGTTTGACTGCCATCTCAAATCTGCTACTCAGATCAGATCAGATCAGTCGCTCAGTTGTGTCCGACTCTTTGAGACCCCATGAATCGCAGCACGCCAGGCCTCCCTGTCCATCACCAACTCCCGGAGTTCACTGAGACGCACGTCCATAGAGTCAGTGATGCCATCCAGCCATCTCATCCTCTGTCGTCCCCTTCTCCTCCTGCCCCCAATCCCTCCCAGCATCAGAGTCTTTTCCAATGAGTCAACTCTTCGCATGAGGTGGCCAAGGTACTGGAGTTTCAGCTTCAGCATCATTCCTTCCAAAGAAATCCCAGGGCTGATCTCCTTCAGAATGGACTGGTTGGATCTCCTTGCAGTCCAAGGGACTCTCAAGAGTCTTCTCCAACACCACAGTTCAAAAGCATCTGAGTCCCTCTAAAGCATTCTTCATTTCAGTTATTGTGCCTTTCAGCTCCAGAGTTGGTACCTGGCTCTCTTTTATATGCTCTCTTTATTCAGATTATGTATTTGTAGGATCAATGTCATCATATTTCCATTTAACTCTTTAAACATGGTTTCCTTTAGTTATCTGAACATATTTATAAGAGCTGTTTTGGAGTCTCTGTCCTCTAAGTCCAACATTTGGGCCAACTCAGGGTCAGCTTCCATGGAATGCTTTTACCCCCTGAGTTCAAGTCACACTTTCTGGTTTTTTTCAATCTTATAACTTTTTTTTGAACAACTGATACTACATTGATACTACAACTGATACTACTACATCAGTGTCATTCTGATACTACGTTGCAGCAACTCTAGATACTGATTTTCCCTTTTGGAGACTGGTATAGTTACTGGTGGTTTTTTTTTTTTTTTGATTGTTTGTTTAATAACCTGCCTATTCTAAACCTATGGATTTTGTAGTTCAAACCCATGTTATTCAAGGGTCAACTGTAGTTAAAATTTCCTTATCTCTTTTCATTCACCAATGAACAATGAATCAACCTTCTCTTTTTTCATTAACTGAGACCCTTCTACAACATGCAACACACCAATGAATATAACAGACATTTTCCTACAAAGTTATATTAAAAAAAAAAATTCTAAACAAACTTTTTGAAGAGTAACCATTTGAGAAACACTGTCTGAAAAAAAATTACCATAATTTAAAAATTATTCATTGAGGACTTTCCTGGCGGTCCCGTGGTTGGGGCTCTGCACTTCCACTGCAGGGGTGCAGGTTCAGTCCCTGATGAGAGAACTGGAATATGACTCAGCCAAAAAAAAAAAAGAGCTGATTACAGCAAATGAATTCAAACTACTGGTAAGCAATACTCAATCACTTCAGCTGCCATCAACAGATCTGAACCTCCAGTAAGCAGTTTAGGAGCCAAGTCTCAGGTTACCCTGAACTTCAGAAGACGGGAGGGACAGCTCAGGTAGAATCTAAAAGAGAGGCCACTGAATTTCCTTAGCTTCCGAGCAGAATTTACAATGCCATTCAGTATCACTTTCCATCCCCATATTTACAAGCTTGCGGAGCAGACAAATGGAGGGTTTATTTCCGCATAAAATCATAACATTACCTACCAAAGGTCTCATGCTTTGAGACTGGTGTTAAAGAAGAACTGGTGTTAAAACAAGAAAGTATGCTCAAAATGGAGTCATTGATACTGAGGCCCATGTGACCAAACTTCACCTAATTAGTTTCAGCCTCTTCCAGAAATGAACTTCCCTCATGGTTCAGTGGCTAAGAGTCCGCCTGCCTGTGTAGGGGACACAGGTTTGATCCCTGGTCTGGGACGATTCCACATGCCATGGAGCAACTGAGCCCATGGGCCACGACTGCTAAGCCTGTGCTCTAGAGCCCACGAGCCCAACTACTGCAGCCAGCGTACCACAGCTAGAGAGTCGCTCTCGCCCAGCACAACTGGAGAAAGCGCATGCACAGCAATGGAGACCCAGTGCAGCCAAATAAATAAATAAGAAACTAAGGATGCTTTATTTTTCCTTCCGAAACATAGCACAGACGGCCACCCCAATCACCAGGTGAATTTAGGATGAAAGCACAGACAGGAAATGGTGCTGTCTCACCTTTTTACAAGAAGACAAACCATCATTAACCTTGAGACTATGTATGCAATGGTCCATAAATGGTAAGAGTTTGTTTTCTGTTTCGTAGTCTCATTAGCAGACTACCTATATTGCATCCCACTTTCGGTTAGTGCCTGTTCAATAATAGAACACTTCCTTCTCCACATTTGTGGACAGTATTTTCCAGGGTGGCAGGAGATCTTATTTTTATCTTTCCTCAACATAAATGTAGCAAAACTGTACTCTCATTAGACCACTTCATTGGTCCCACTTTGACAGCTCTCTCAATAAGGAAAAGGTGGGGACTTACTTCCCTGGCAGCCCAGGGGTTAGGACTTCACGTTTCCACTGCAGTGGGTAGAGGTTCCATCCCTGGCTGGGGAGCTAAGATTCCACATGCTGTGTGACACCCCACCTAGATTACTGCAAAGACATCTTACTCAACACTGAACTTAAGTCCTTCCTCTGGGTTCTGATCTCAGGCACACAGGTCAGAAAACAAATCAGCCCTGAACTTCCCTCTTCTGTCTCAGCCCAGAATGAACGTATTACCACTGATCCTACCTTTTAAATAGCTCTCATACCCATGACTTCCACCTCCACCAAAGGAGGAGCTAGAGTGATCTTTCATAAATACACCTGCTGGTTCTATTCTCCTGACTGAGATTCTTCAGTGGCCTCCCACCATTCTGAGCAGAAGCCCTGGACAACTGTCACGACCTGTGAGGCCTGCAAGGCCTGACCCCTGCCTACCTGTCCAGCCCCATCTCCCTGACTCACTCCCCCTGCCTCTCTGTCCTCCAGCCCCAAGTGGGGCCTTAAACTCCAGGAGGACAGAGACCATGTCTGTTCGCTCATGCTATGTCCCTAGCACAATGCCCAGCACACAGCAGGTGGTAAATAAACACATCTGAAGAGTAATATTGATAGAACAACTGTAGCCTCTTAAATGGAAGGCAAATAAATGTATGTTTGTACCCTAGGTAGCTTACATAGGACTTGGACCATCATGAGACTAAAAAATGTTAAATAATTTTGCAAACCAGAGACAAACAGGATGAAATACAACACTGGCAACACCTGTTTATCGGTTCTGCCACACAAGTTACCGACACTGAGGTCTCTGCTCCTCCAGACACCCGTCCCCAGCCAAGGCAACCAGAGGCCTAACCATGTCTGAAGAAGGAGACCAGGAGCTGGAATACCGACACGGTCTGTGGAGTTGATTATATGAAAGTGAAAGTTGCTCAGTTGTGTCCAAATCTTTGCGACCCCATGGACTATACAGTTTACTCCAGGCCAGAATACTGGAGTGGGTAGCCTTTCCCTTCTCCAACAGATCTTTCCAACCCAGGAATCAAACCCAGGTCTCCCACATTGCAGGTGGATTCTTTACCAGCTGAGCCACAAGGGAAGCCCAAGAATACTGGAGGGGGTAGCCTATCCCTTCTCCAGTGGATCTTCCCAACCCAGGAATCGAACCAGGGTCTCCTGCATTGCAGGCAGATTCTTTACCAACTGAGCTACCAGGGAAACAAATACACCCTGGGGCGCAGCATTGCTCAAATGAGCTCCAAGCTGCATCCGCGTCTGCCTTGGAAGCACTCTCTACTGCTGGCCCATAAGGACCAGACATGGCCCCTCCGACCCTTAGGGTCTCACGTGGGACCTCCTTCTCTTCACTCTTTGCTCAACTGAACTCCAAGTCTGTCCTTAAGGTCTCAGCTGAACACTACCTGCTCAGGAAAGCTGACCCTGTCCTTCCTCACCTCAGCTGCTGCTAGTGGCCCCATTATACATCCTCACAGCCCCCTCTACTGTCCCCACGGTGGGTACCACCACCACCGTCAATATTTAGTTGATCATTTTCTATTTCCGTTCTGTCTCCCACGCTAGACTCATTGCTGATGAGTTGCTACTTCAACCCAAGTTGCTGTTTGAGGACAGGGGTGTATTTGCTTTGGACATCATTGTATCCCCAATATACAGCAACTGCTGGTACAAACCAGCTGTTCCTTAAATATCTGTGAGTGAAGGGATGAATGAAATATACAGATAAGCACTAGCTTTTGGAGTGACATGAAACTGACTCTGCCCTTACTACCTCAGAGATGAATTTCTTCCCATCCCTGAGTTCACTTCTTCCACTATAAATAAAGATAAATATTCCTACTTTACAGGATTATTGTAGGGACTGAATAATCCAATAATCCAATAACCGCTTAACATAGTGCTAAGACTCTCGGTGACTAGTAAATATTATTTTCTTAGAAAATGGAGAAAAAGAGGAGTGTATGTGGTAGGGAAGACACATTCCATGCTCTAGACTCAGGCACAACTATAGCTCCCTAATGCAAATATATAGTTGCAAATCTGAGTAAAAAATACTTTAAAAAATATTTATTTATTTTTATTTATTTGGCTGCACCAGGTCTTAGTTGCAGCTCGCAGGACCTTCGATCTTCCATTGCTGCAAGCAGAATTCTTAGTTGCAGTGTGAGAACTTAGTTGCAGCATGTGGGATCTAGTTCCCTGACTAGGGGTTGAACCTGGGCCCCCTGCACTGGAAGTGCAGAGTCAGCCACTGGACCACCAGGGAAGTTACAGAATAAAAAAATATTTTTAGATGATACTACAGGAATGTATCATCTAAAAGAATCATGAAATAGATCTATCTGATGAACTACAGGCCATGGGGTCTCAAAGAGTCCGACACAACTTAGCAACTAAACGGCAACAGCATAGAACCAAGCCTCTTGGAGGATGTGAGGTGATCACATATTTACTTCCTGGACTCTGTGCACAGCATCAGGTTCTCTCAAAGCAAAGCACGTGAGGAATCCATTATTTCAGGGAAGGAAATTCCAAACCTGGGCTTCAAAACCTAAAGGACCTTGGTCCAGCAGTGCTGACCTCAGTCCAGGACATGTAGTTAGAACAACAGGTTTTCGCCTTTAGGACAACTGCTCTTCCTTTCTAGTAGGAAACTCCATACCTTAATGACAAAATGGCCCTTTGCTCTAGTGTCCTCCAGCATCCCGGGGTCACCTGCTTCCCCCTTCCTGTGGCATTCCACATCCCCCAGAACTCCCCATTTAACTTTGTTTCCATCTTCGCTTAGATCTTCCTTTTTTAGACACACCATTTAACTTCCCCAAGTCTCAATTTCTTCATCTGTAAAAACGGAACTAAAAACGTACTTTCTTTTTGACTACATGGCATGGTATATGCCACATATTCAGTTCAGTTCAGCTCAGTTCAGTCGCTCAATCGTGTCTGACTCTTTGCGGCCCCATGAATCGAAGCACGCCAGGCCTCCCTGTCCATCACCAACTCCCGGAGTTTACTCAAACTCACGTCCATAGAGTCGGTGATGCCATCCAGCCATCTCATCCTTTGTCGTCCCCTTCTCCTCTTGCCCCCGATCCCTCCCAGCATCAGAGTCTTTTCCAATGAGTCAACTCTTCGCATGAGGTGGCCAAGGTACTGGAGTTTCAGCTTCAGCATCATTCCTTCCAAAGAAATCCCAGGGCTGATCTCCTTCAGAATGGACTGGTTGGATCTCCTTGCAGTCCAAGGGACTCTCAAGAGTCTTCTCCAACACCACAGTTCAAAAGCATCAATTCTTCAGCACTCAGCTTTCTTCACAGTCCAACTCTCACATCCATACATGACCACTGGAAAAACCATAGCCTTGACTAGACGGACCTTTGTTAGCAAAGTAATGTCTCTGCTTTTTAATATGCTATCTAGGTTGGTCATAACTTTCCTTCCAAGAAGTAAGCGTCTTTTAATTTCATGGCTGCAATCACCATCTGCAGTGATTTTGGAGCCCCCAAAAATAAAGTCTGACACTGCTTCCACTGTTTCCCCATCTATTTCCCATGAAGTGATGGGACCAGATGCCATGATCTTAGATCCCTAATCTATCTACAACCTAGAAAAAAATCACAACAAAGATCCTTGCCAATGGTTTAAATGTTTTTTTTTTTTTCCCCAGAGTCTGTGTTTTTTACAATAAAAAACCCCCACCCACCCTATTAATTAATGTACTGGAATAAAGATGATGCTGTTAAAGTGCTGCACTCAATATGCCAGCAAATTTGGAAAACTCAGCAGTGGCCACAGAACTAGAAAAGGTGATTTCATTCCAATCCTCAAGAAAGGCAATGCCAAAGAATGTTCAAAGTACTGCACAATTGTACTCACACACCAGCAAAGTAATGCTAAAATTCTCCAAGCCAGGCTTCAACAGTACATGAACCGTGAACTTCCAGATGTTCAAGCTGGATTTAGAAAAGGCAGAGGAACCAGAAATCAAATTGCTAGCATCCACTGGATCCTCAAAAAAAGCAAGAAAATTCCAGTAAAACATCTACTTCTGCTTTATTGACTACCCCAAAGCCTCTGACTGTGTGGATCACAACAAACTGTGGAAAATTCTTCAAGAGATGGGAATACCAGACCACCTGACCTGCCTCCTGAGAAATCTATATACAGGTCAAGAAGCAACAGTTAGAACTGAACATGGAACAACAGACTGGTTCCAAATAGGAAAAGGAGTACGTCAAGGCTGTATACTGTCACCCTGCTTATTTAACTTATATGCAGAGTACATCATGCAAAATGCTGGGCTGGATGAAGCACAAGCTGGAATCAAGATTGCCGGGAGAAATATCAATAACCTCAGATACGCAGATGACACAACCCTTATAGCAGAAAGCAAAGAACTAAAGAGCCTCTTGATGAAAGTGAAAGACGAGAGTGAAAAAGCTGGCTTAAAACTCAACATTCAGGAAACTAAGATAGGGCATCTGGTCCCATTGCTTCATGGGAAATAGATGGGGAAACAATGGAAACAGTGATACTTTATTTTGGGGGGCTCCAAAATCACTGCAGATGGTGATTGCAGCCTTGAAATTAAAAGACGCTTACTCCCTGAAGAGAAGCTATGACCAACCTGACAGCATATTAAAAAGCAGAAACATTATTCTGCCAACAAAGGTCCATCTAGTCAAACTATGGTTTTTCCAGTAGTCATGTATGGATGTAAGAGTTGAACCATAAAGAAAGCTGAGCACCAAAGAATTGATGCTTTTGAACTGTGGTGTTGAAAACTCTTGAGAGTCCCTTGGACTGCAAGGAGATCCAACCAGTCCACCCTAAAGGAGATCGGTCCTGAATATTCATTGGAAGGACTGATGCTGAAGCTGAAACTCTGGCCACCTGATGCGAAGAACTGACTTATTGGAAAAGACCCTGATGCTGGGAGAGATTGATAGCAGGAGGAGAAGGGGACAACAGAGGATGAGATGGTTGGATGGCATCACCCACTCAATGGACATGAGTTTGAGTAAGCTCCAAGAGTTGGTGATAGACAGAGAAGCCGGGCATGCTGCAGTCCATGGGGTTGCAAAGAATTGGACATAACTGAGCAACTGAACTGAACTAGAATAAAATATATGATCCCAAAGAATCTCCAAATGTTGCAAAGAAAAATGATTAAACTAAATGGTCCTCTAATTCCATGTATACCCATTTTTAGGATGCCTTCCTTTAAAGCAGCCCTATTAGGAATGACATATACTTCAGTTAATCTGGAAATCTCACCATGTTGCTTCAGGGCATAGCAAAATGCCACCAAGAGAATCCCAGCAAGAAGCAGCACTCAGTGTCGCTGGTCACCTTTACCAAGGCCTAATCACAACCCTACCCCTTCCTTCCATCTCACTCCCGCCCAACATAAGCCAGAGGAGAAAATGGAAGCCTCATTACCTTAGGAAAAAGTTGGGAACCTCCATCTGGCTGGTAAGATGTATTATGGCAACAATTCAGATTACCTTTAAATACAAATTCTTGAGCAAAGACCTCTTCAAAAGCAATGCCTATACTGGAATGATTATGTTTTATATAAAAGCCTAGTCTTATTTTTTAATTATTTATTTATTTTTGGCTGTGCTGGGTCTTTGTTGCTGTGTGCAGACTTTCTCTAGTTGCCGCAAGCAGGGGCCACTCTCTAGTTGTGGTATGTGGGTTTCTCATTTTGCTGGCTTCTCCAGTTGGGGTGCATGGGCTCTAGAATTCGGGCTCAGCAGCTGTGGCGAAGGGGCTTAATTGTGGCTCACAGACTTAGATGCTCTGCAGCATGTGCAGTCTTCCTGGACCAGGGATTGAACCCGAGTCTCCTACATTGGCAGGTGGATTCTTAACCACTGGACCACCAGGTAAGTCCAGAAGCCTAGCTTTAAAAGCCTCATTTATTGGCTGTGGGTGCTCTAAGCACCCAAAACGGTCTGGAGTACAGTTATGCCACTCACTACACTCTTCTGCATTAGGAGTAAGAGATATCCACACAGTCATTCTGGTGGGCTCTCAAAAAAGTTAGTTCCCTGCCTATCCTTCTTAAGAATTAGATCATTTTTGCTGATTCTATCCCTAAATCATGGCTTCCCTGGTGGTCAGTGGCAAAGAATCCACCTGCCATGCAGGAGGCAAAATGTGTTCTATTCCTGTGTCCATAAGAACCCCTGGAGAAGGAAATGGAAACCCATTCCAGTATTCTTGCCTGGGCAATTCCATGGACAGAGGAGCCTGGCCAGTTGCACTTCATGGGGTCACAAAGAGTTGGACACGACTTAGCAATCCCTGTATCACCATGTTGAGGATCCTTTTTTCTATCTGCCACTTTTCTAACAACTGACTTTCTCTGTTTTCCCCACACACAGGTTGGAAGATGTGAAAAGCACTTCCTGGTAATTCCATTAAGAGAACCAAGTATTATTTTCACTAAACACACGCGTATATGAAGGTCAAAAGTTATTTCAAAAGTAACTTGTCAACTCAAACCACTATAGCAAAGCAAACTAAAAATAGGGTTCTATGGGTACCATTTGTTGAGCCTGTTCTGTGCCACATGTAGTTGGAACAACTGGCTTTCACCTTTAGGACAACTGCCGTTCCTTCCTAGTAGGAAACTCCATGCCTTAATGACAAAATGTCCCTTTGGTCTGGTGTCCTCCAGTTCTAGAGCCCAGGGTCACCAGCTTCACCCTTCCTGTGGCATTCCACTTTCCTCAGTACACCCCATTTAACTTTGTTTCCGTCCTTCCTCAAATCTAAAAACTAACTTTCTCTGTTTTCCACACACAAGGGTTGGTGATATCAAAAGCACTTCCTGGATCGTGTACCATCCACGTGCAATTTCATCACGCTTCTCGACAAACTCATAGGTGGGCATTCTGCACATCAGAACACAAGTCCAAGCCGCACAACTTGGGGACTGCAGAGAAAGGGCCGCAAGAGCCAGAGACGCCGTGGCCATCCCGCGGGCGCGCAGCAGGCACCACCCCGCTCCGCCTCCGAACAAGGGTACCTGCTGCCCTAACTCTGCACGGGCCATGTGCCTCAAGCCCCGGCCATGCCTGGCGCGGAATCGGGGAAACCTGGGTAACCGGATCAGCCGCCCGCCTACACCCACTTGTGGCCAAGCCAATCGAGGCTCCTTTGCGGCTCAGTGGTAAAGAAGCCGCCTGCAATGCGGGAGACCGAGGTTCGATCCCTGGGTTGGGAAGATCCCTTGGAGAAGGGAAAGGCTACCCACCCCAGTATTCAGGCCTGGAGAATTCCGTGGACTGTATAGTCCATGGGGTCGCAAAGACTCTGACTGAGTGACTTTCACTTTCAAACCGAGGCTCAGAGAGTAGCGAAGGCGAGGCTCTGCACCAAAAAACCGCCGAGCCCGAACTCCGGCGCGGGCGCCCCTCGGGTCCGCTCAGCCTCCACATCGCTTCGTTCCCCTCAAGAGGGCGGGACGCGCCCGAACGGGGATCTGCCGCGCGCCTCAGTTTAGAGCGGGACCCCAGTAGCCACCGAAGTTCCCCCACTTGCAGCCCTACCTGGTTGCTGCGGAGACCATGACGCATCAACGCCAACAGCCCGCCAGTGACGTATTTTTCCCTCGCCTGGTGGTACGGCTCCGTCCAATCACGGCCGTGAGACTGCGCGTGCGCCCCTCAAGCCACAGGGAGGCGCTGCGGGATGGGGGCGGTCTGAACATTGTCCTCTGGTGTACAGGCCCTACTTCCATATTCCGGAGGGAAATTAAGAAAGTCACGGTGTGAGTTTCGTGCACTCTGCTGGTGTGGGGGGAAGGGAGGGCAGGGAACACAGAGTTGGGGAATGTGTGTGCTCAGTCGGCTTACTCGTGTCCGACTCTTTGCGACCCTATGGACTCTAGAGCGCCCAGGCTCCTCTGTCCTTGGGATTCTCCAGGCAAGAATACTGCAGCGGGTTGCCAGTTCCTTCTCCAGGGGATCTTCCCGACCCAGGGATGGAGTCGTCTCTCTTGCGTCTCCCGCATTGGCAGGTGTATTCTTTACCACTAGCGCCACCTGGGAAGTTTTGAGAATGTATGCTGCTGCTAAGCTGCTAAGTCGTCAGTCGTGTTCGACTCTATGCGACCCCATAGACGGCAGCCCACCAGGCTCCCGTCCCTGGGATTCTCCAGGCAAGCATACTGGAGTGGGTTACCATTTCCTTCTCCAGTGCATGAAAATGAAAAGTGAAAGTGAAGTTGCTCAGTCCTGTCCAATTCTTCGTGACCCCATGGACTGTAGCCTACCAGGCTCCTCCGTCCATGGGATTTCCCAGGCAAGAGTACTGGAGTGGGTTGCCATTGCCTTCTCCGGAGAATGTATGCTAAGTAGTATAAACCCTTAGTGATTAAAGCCGTGTCATATTGGCTGAAAGATAAATAAAAAGATCAATGGGAAAGAAGAGAGAGGCCAGAAACAGACCCTGGGGTATGTAGTCACGTGTTTTCTCACAAAAGAGTCACAGTAATGCAATAGGAAAGTTCTTAGCAAGAAAAAGAGCTTGATCTGTTGAATGTGGTTGTCAGGGTTGGGGGATGAACCGTAACCCCTACTTCATGCAAGAAAATAAATCCAAAATGGGTTGTGTCATGGTCTGTGCAAGGGTTGGAAAATAATTTCCAGACATGAGACAGAATGAGAGTAGAATAGAGTTTATTAGAGCAGGAGACCTGTTAGAACAGTGGGCCAACATCCTGACAGATCTGGGAGAGAAGACCCTTTTCATGGGTTAGTAGTGCTTAGTCGCGTCCAACTCTAGGGGGCCCCAAGGACTGTAGCCCACCAGCCTTCTCTGTCCATGGAATTTTCCAGGCTAGAATACTGAAGTGGGGTGCCCTTTCCTCCTCCAAGGTATCTTCCCAACCCAGGGAATGAACCTGCATCTCCTGCGTCTCCTACATTGGTAGACAGATTCTTTACCACTGAGCTTGGGAAACCCCTTTTATGGGTTTGTAGCCAATTTTTATAGTCTCAAGAGAAAAATTCCTGCTGGAAGGGTGGCATTAGGTGATTGGATAAGGCACTATAGAGTGAGTACCTGGGTGGGTATTTTTACCAAATATGGGGTCAGGAAGGTGGCCAGTAAAGCCTAGGGGGGTTCTGGGCAACAGTTACAGTGGGACTTAGTCAGTTCCGGAGATGACCTCGGCATGGAGCTCTGCATCTGTGGCCTTGGTACAAGACCTCGCACGTGGTACAGGGCACCACAGATTGTAGACCTAGATGTGAAAGATACAACTATGGATAGTAACAGCTAACTGCAGAATATAAGGAGCACGGGCCTTAGGCACATGGTCTTCAGTAGTCGAGGCACATGGGCTCTGTAGTTGCAGCTCATGGGCTTTAGACCTTGGGCTCAATAGTTGTGACTCACAGGCTTAGTTGCTCCATGGCATGTGGAATTTTCCTGGATCAGTGATCAAACCCATTTCCCTTCCCACGTTGGTGGGTGGATTCTTAACCATTGGACCAGCAGGGAAGTCCAACTGGCAGGTTCTTGAGGACAGGAACTGTGTTTCTCTACCTTACCCTTTTGGGCACAAATTAAGTGTTAAAAACCTTTTTAATGACTTTTAAAAATTGCAGTTTGGGAAGGTAGATTTCCCATACGCTTCCTGCCCCTACACATGCATTGCGTGCTCAGTGGCTCAGTCATGGTCAACTCTTTGTGACCCCGTGGACTGTAGCCCACAAGGCTTCTCTGACCATGGGATTTCCCAGGCAAGAATAATGGAGTGGGTTGCCATTTCCTCTTCCAGGGGATCTTCCCAACCCAGGGATCGAACCCGCATCTCCTCCATCTCCTGCATTGGCAGGTGGATTCTTTACCACTAAGCCACCTGGGAACCCACACATTCATTTCCTCCCCCATTATCAACATCACTTATCAGATGGTACACTTTCTACCAAGGATGAAACAACACTGACACATCATAATCACCCCAAGAGCTCACTTTACTTGAGGGTCCACTCTTGTTCTATATTCTGAGTGTTTGGACAAATGTATAATGATGTATATCCATGATTATAGTGTATTTTTACTGCCTTAAAATTTCTCTGTGCTCTGCCTATTTATCCTTTCTCCCCCTCCTATTAATAACCTTTTATTGAGGAAAGTTTATGATATAAAGCTTTATTTTTTAATATATTTATTTGGCTGCACTGGGTCTTGTGGCACACAAGATCTTCACTGCAACATGTGGATTCTTTAGTTGTAGCATGTGGGATCTAGTTCCCTGAGCAGGGATGGAACCCAGGCACCCTGCATTGGGAGCATGGAGTCTTAGCCACTGAAACACCAGTGAAGTCCTAAGACATGAAACCTGAAAGCATCATCATAAATTTGTGGTTATGAATACTTAATTTCCCCCCTTGTAATTCAGGTTCTGATTTATGAAATCATAAGACTGATCTCGGAGAAGGCAATGACGACTCTTAGCGACCCCATGGACTGCAGCCTATCAGGCTCCTCCGTCCATGGGATTTTCCAGGCAAGAGTACTGGAGTGGGTAGGCTGCAGTCCATGCTAAAGGTCGGACACGACTGAGCGACTTCACTTTCACTTTTCACTTTCATGCATTGGAGAAGGAAATGGCAACCCACTCCAGTGTTCTTGCCTGGAGAATTCCAGGGACGGGGGAGCCTGGTGGGCTGCCGTCTATGGGGTCACACAGAGTCAGACACAACTGAAGTGACTTAGCAGCAAGACTGATCTTGGGTGGCCTCAGCCTGCAAGGGCTTGGAGTGAAGATTGAGTTCCCAACCAGAAATTGGGCTGGGTAATGTCGGTGAAAGCCCCAGATCCTAGCCACTAGACCAGTGATCAGGGACAAGTGCCCTGGCCCTTTGGTTTTGCAGAAAAGAATTTCCACAAAGACAGAAAGTAGTGAAGCAAGTAAAGTGTTTACTAAGAGGAAAAAAAGTACAGTACATGTGCATAGGCAAGGGGAAGACTCAGAAGGAGAATCCCTGAGTTGTGCCCTCTTGGCAGTTTGCGTCACTTATATGGGACATTTCTTCCAGTTTTCCTTTGGCCAATAATTTTGATTTGCCTGGTTCACAGTCTGTATTTGATATATCTCAGGATCCTTCCATGTGAGCACACATATCTCTTAGCCAAAATGGATCCTACCACAAACATATCTCGGTATTCCCTGATATTGCTCCCCCTTTGGCCTGTAGTCCGGAGGCTTTCTGTCCACTTGTAGTTGGGGAGGTCTCTGGATTTCAGTAATGAGAGATACAAGTTCTGGGCATGGCCCAGCCTCCTCCCTTAATTGTCCTGCTATTCCTGTCTTAGAGTTTCAGTCCAGAGGGAATGAATCTCCAGTTGCTTTACCCTGGGAGTTCATCTGCCTCCTGCCTCAGGACTACTAATCTACAAAGGGAATATGGACAGTAGTTAGTTATTTTGAGGTTGTAAGGCACTCTGGGGTCCAAATGTTAACTGGTGTATTACTGAATGCAGAGTGAGGGTGGCAAGCCTCATAACTGAGGGACCAGAAAATGCTTGCAGCCTGGAATCCTCTTAAATTCTGATTTCCTTTCCTCCCTCTGGGTTTCTGATTCTGTGTGAAATGGATTCCGTCCTCCTGGTAATTGTTGGGGAATGGGATGTCACTGTTATTTTTCTTTTTTGTTTTGTTCTTAATTTTTTAAGTTGTATAAAGTGAAAGTGTTAGTTGCTCAATCATGTCTGATTTTTTGCAACCCCATGGACTGTAGCCCACCAGGCTCCTCTGTCCATGGTTTTGTCCAGGCACGAACACTGGAGTGGGTTGCCATTTCCTCCTCCAGAGGATCTTCCCAACCCAGGGATCGAACCCCCATTTCCCACATTGCAGGCAGATTCCTTATGGTCTGAGCCACCAGGATATAGACTATTTAAAATGTTGTGTTAATTACTGCTGCACTGCAAAGTGACTCAGTGATACACATACACATTTTTTAACATTCTGTTCCAATATGATTAGTCCCAGGATACTGAATATAGCTCCCTATGCAATACAGTTTTCTGCTATTGTTGCTCAGATGTCGCATTTTTTATTCCCACAAGTTACTCACTTTTCTTTTTCAACTGACATTGAAAGCCGGGAGATTCAAAGCCTGCCCCCCAACTAAAGAGGGAGGCCCTCCGGGCGGGCACTCGCAAGGGTTCTAGCACCAGAGACCTAAACTAGAGTGGGAGGTTGGGGAAGCACCGTAGGACTGGGCAAAGGCCCGGATCCACCGATGGCCCTCAGGAATGGCCCTTCTGTCAGGGCTCTCAACTGTCAATCAAGAAGTCTCCTTGCGACCGGGTCAATCAGGCTCCGAGGCCAGGGCTCCGAAAGCGCTAAGGAGGGCAGTTGGCTGACCCTCCCAGCACTGGGTGCCATGATGATGCTGCTTTCTTCCTGCTGCTTCATCCCCACAAAACCCCCTTCCCTCACTGTAGGGGAAAGAAACATCGCCCTTCTCAGCCGGCATCGCCGAGAGACCACCCGTCCCTCTAGGTCACTCTGCCCAACAGGAGACTGCACTTCCAGAATGCTTCGCAGGTAGGCGGGCCAGTAGGACGTAAGCAGCCTGCGACCACTTCCGGCGTCCCCTGCTGGCACGTCGGCTGGGGGCTGTGACAGACAGGAGGTCCCGACCCACGAGGTGGGACAATGGGTCCCTGAAACCAGGGAAGGGCCCGGCTTTTGGGGGGTCGGTGTCTCGCGCCCGTTTTCTATGGGCAAGTCTCAGGATTTGGTGCTAAAGGGGTATCCTGCCCTGTAACCCACCAACAGAAGTGCCGCTACGTGCCTGCACACCCCACTCATAATCGCCCAAACCCAGGAACGGCCCAAATCATTCACCAATAGGCAGCTGAGGTATAATCTTTCAATGGGCTGTCAGGAAATCGACGGAAAGGGCGGATGGCTCCGTTGGCGGTTTATAAGGAACTGTTACCGGACCAAGATGGCGGCAGTCAGGCGCCACCTCATTTCCTGTTGTTGTTGTTCAGTCGCACAATTATGTCCGACTCTTTGCGACCCCGTGGACTGCAGCACGCCAGGCTTATCTTTCACCATCTCCCAGAGTGTGCTCAAACTCACGTCCATTGAGTCTCTGATGCCATCCAACTGCTGTGACCCAAGGACGAAAGAGCAGATAAAACCAAGTAGGGTCTTGGAATGTAGGAACAGAAAAACCAGACCCTCCCCCATGTTGTAACAATTAATGGAACTGTATAATTTGTCTCTCCTCCGACCCCATAGGGAGAAAGTATTTGCCCTACTCTTCCCCAACCCAGTATACATGCCTCATCCAATCAGCAAATGACCCACAAGACCCCTATCCCACTCCTTGTACCCTGGGTATAAAGGTGGGCTAAGGACCCCTGTTCAACGTTGTTCTCCCTTGAGCTGGCCCACTGTTCTAACAGCCTCTCCCAGTCTAATAAACTTTATTTCCCTCTCATTCTGTCTCATGTCTGGAAATTCTTTTCCAACCTGCACGCAGACAACAACACCAACCATCTCATCCTCTGTCCTGCCCTTCTCCTCCTGTCTTCAATCTTTCCCAGCATCAGGGTCTTTTCTAATGACTGGCCTCTTCACATCAGGTGGCCAAAGTATCGGAGCTTCAGTTTCACCACCAGTCTTCCCAATGAATATTCAGAACTGACTTCCTTTAGGATTGACTGGTTTTGAAACCGTTTATCTCAGAGTGGGACTTGAACCCATGTGCTGGGACTCAAACCTATCCAAAATCTAGTTTGGGACCCCGAACCCAGCCAAAGTCTGCTTGGGACTTGCACCCATGGCTAGGACTTGAACCCAGCCCAAACCCACAGTACCTGGTTTCAGGGCCTAATAATAGTCAAGGCCATGGTTTTTCCAGTGGTCATGTATGGAAGTGAGAGTTGGCCTATAAAGAAAGCTAAGCACTAAAGAATTGATGCTTTTGAACTACGGTGTTGCAGAAGACTCTTGAGAGTCCCTTGGACTGCAAGGAGATCCAACCAGTCCATCCTAAAGGAGATCAGTCCTGGGTGTTCATTGGAAGGACTGATGTTGAAGCTGAAACTCCAATACTTTGGCCACCTGATGTGAAGATTCTGGGAAAGATTGAGGACAGGAGAAGGGGACAACAGAGTATGAGATGGTTGGATGGCATCACTGACTCGATGGACATGGGTTTGGGTGGACTCTGGGAGTTTGTGATGGACAGGGAGGCCTGGCATGCTGTGGCTCATGGGGTCGCAAGGAGTCAGACACGACTGAGCAACTGAACTGAACTGAATGCTCAGGTTCTTGATGTCTCATCACAGAAAGAATATAGTGAGAGACAAAGGTAAGAAGTGGATTTATTCAGATTCACAGAGAAGCACACTCAACAGACACTGTGGGCCATCACAGAGGACTAGTGCAGCCACCAAATATAGCATGGTTAGTTCTTATAGGCTGGGTAACTTCATATGCTAATGAGTGGGAGGATTATTCCAACTATTTTTAGGAAGATGTGGGGATTTCCAGGATTTGGGCCACTCCTTGGTCTTTTGACAGTGCTTTGGAACTGTCAGGGCACCTCTGGGTGTGTCATTTCACTTGCTGATTGAAGATCAAGGTCTAATCTTGTCTGCCATCTTGGTCCCATTTGATTCTAATTGGTTTATTGGTTCTAATTTTATTTTATTGGTTCTAATTCTAATTGTGTCCTTCGGCTATGTCATTCTTTCAAAAGTTGTGCCCTGTTTCTCTCCCTCCGGTTACAGTTTGACCTCCTTGCAGTCCAAGGAATTTTTAAGTGTCTTCTCTAAACCACTGTTCAAAAGCATCTATCCTTCAGTGCTCAGCCTTCTTTATGGTCTAACTCACATCCATACATGACTACTAGAAAAACCATAGCTTTGACAATATGGACATTTCTTGGCAAAGTAATGTTTCTGCTTTTTAATATGCTGTCTAGGTTTGTCATAGCTTTTCTTCCAAGGAGCAAGCATCTCTTAATTTCATGGCTGCAGTCATCATCTGTGATTTTAGAGCCAAAGAAAATAAAGTTTGTCACTGTTTCCATTGTTCCCCCATCTATTTGCCATGAAGTGATGGGACTGGATGCCATGATCTTAGTTTTTTGAATGTTGAGTTTGAAGCCAGCTTTTTCACTCTCCTCTTTCATCTTCATCAAGAGGCTCCTTAGTTCCTCTTCACTTTCTGCCATAAGGGTGGTGTCATCTGTATATCTGAGGTTATTGATATTTCTCCCCGCAGTCTTGATTCCAGCTTGTGCTTCATCCAGCCCAACATTTCACATGATGTACTCTGAATATAAGTTAAATAAGCAGGGTGACAATATGCAGCCTTGACCTACTCCTTTCCCAATTTGGAACCATTCCATCATTCCATGTCCAGTTCTGTTATTTCTTGACTTGCATACAGATTTCTCAGGCAGGTAAGGTGGTCTGGTATTCCCATCTCTTTCAGAATTTTCCACAGTTTGTTGTGATCCACACAATCAAGGCTTTGGCATAGTCAATAAAGCAGAAGTAGATTTTTTTCTGGAATTTTCTTGTTTTTTCTATGATCCAACAGATATTGACAATTTGATTTCTGGTTCCTCTGCTTTGTAAATCCAGCTTGAATATCTGAAAGTTCTCAGTTCACATACTGTTGAAGCCTATCTTGGAGAATTCTGAGCATTACTTTGTTAGCATGTGAGAGTGCAATTGTATGGTAGTTTGAAAATTCCTTGGCATGGCTTTTCTTTGGGACTGGAATGAAAACTGACCTTTTCCAGTCCTGGCCAGTGCTGAGTTTTCCAAATTTGCTTGCATATTGAGTGCAGCACTTTCACAGCATCATTTTTAGGATCTGAAAAAAGCTCACCTGGAATTCCATCACCTCCACTAACTTTGTTCATAGTGATGCTTCCTAAGGCCCACTTGACTTTACACTCCAGGATGTCTGGCTCTAGGTGGATGATCATACCATCATAGTTATCTAGGTCTTTAAGATCTTTTTTGTATAGTTCTGTGTATTCTTGCCACCTGTTCTTAATATCTTCTGCTTCTGTTAGGTCGATACTGTTTCTGTCCTTTATTGTGCCCATCTTTGTATGAAATATTCACGTGGTATCTCTAATTTTCTTGAAGAGATCTCTAGTCTTTCCCATTCTGTTGTTTTCTTCTATTTATTTGCATTGATCACTGAGGGAGGCTTTCTTATTTCTCCTTGCTATTTGGAAATCTGCATTCAGATGAGTATATCTTTCTTTTTCTCCTTTGCCTTTCATTTCTCTTCTTTTCTCAGCTATTTGTAAGGCCTCCTCAGATAACCATTTTGCCTTTTTGCATTTCTTTTTCTTGGGCATGGCTTTGATCACCACCTCCCGTACAATGTTACAAACCTCTGTCCATAGTTCTTCAGTCACTCTGTCTATCAGGTCTAGTCCCTTGAATCTATTTGTCAATTTCACTGTATAATCATAAGGGATTTGATTTAGGTCATACTTGAATGGCCTAGTGGTTTTCCATACTTTTCTAAATTTAAATCTGAATTTTGCTATAAGGAGTTCATGATCTGAGCCACAGTCAGCTCCTGGTCTTGTTCTGGATTAAAGGAGTAATTGGATTAAAGATTTACTGAGCATGGCCCTGCCCACCAGAGCAAGACTCAGTTTTCCCCACAGCCAGTCCTTCCCATCAGGAAGTTTCCATAAGCTTATCCTCTTCCATCAGAAGGCAGACAGAATGAAAACCACAATCACAGAAAACTAAACAAACTAATCACATGGAACATAACCTTGTCTAACTCAATGAAACTATAAGCCATGCCTCTGACAAAATGTGGTCCACTGGAGAAGGGAATGACAAACCACTTTAGCATCCTTGCCTTGAGAATCCTGTGCTGCTGCTGCTAAGTCGCTTCAGTCGTGTCTGACTCTGTGCGACCCTAGAGACAGCAGCCCACCAGGGCCCCCGTCCCTGGGATTCTCCAGGCAAGAACACTGGAGTGGCTTGCCATTTCCTTCTCCAATGCATGAAAGTGAAGAGTGAAAGTGAAGTCGCTCAGTCGCGTCCGACTCCTAGCGACCTCATGGACTGCAGCCTACCAGGCTCCTCTGTCCATGGGATTTTCCAGGCAAGAGTACTGGAGTGGGGTGCCATTATCTTCTCCGAGAGAACCCTGTGAACAGTATGAAAAGGCAAAAATATCTGACACTGAAAGATGACCTCCCCAGTTGGTAGGTTTCCAATATGCTACTGGAAAAGAGTGGAGAAATAGCTTCAGAAGGAATGAAGAAGCTGAGCCAAAGTGGAAATAATGCCCAGTTGTGGATGTGTCTGGTGGTGAAAGTAAAGTCCAGTGCTGTAAAGAACAATATTGCATAGGAACCTGGAATGTTAGGTCCATGAATCAAGGTAAATTGGAAGTGGTCAAACAGGAGATGGTAAGAGTGAACATCAACATTTTAGAAATTAGTGAACTAAAGTGGACCGGAATGGGCAAATTAAATTCAGATGACCATCATATTTACTACTGTTGGCAAAAACCCCTTAGAAGAAATCCCTCATAGTTAACAAAAAGTCTGAAATGCAGTACTTGTGTGCAGTCTCAAAAATGACACAATGATCTCTGTTCATTTCCAAGGCAAACCATTCAACATCACAGTAATCCAAGCCTATGCCCCAACCACTAATGCTGAAGAAGCTGATGTTGGACGGTTCTATGATGACCTACAAGACCTTCTAGAGATAACACCAAAAAAAGATGTCCTTTTCATCATAAGGGACTGGAACACAAAAGTAGGAAGTCAAGAGATATCTGGAGTAACAGGCAAGTTTGTTCTTGGAGTACAAAATGAAGCAGGACAAAGGCTAACAGATTTTTGCCAACAGAATGCATGGGTCATAGCAAACACCCTCTTCCGATAACACAAGAGACAACTCTACACATGGACATTACCAGATAGTCAATACCGAAATCAGATTGATTATATTCTTTGCAGCCCAAGATGGAGAAGGTCTATACAATCAGCAAAAACAAGACTGGGAGCTGACTGTGGCTCAGATCATGAACTCCTTATTGCAAAATTCATTTCCTGTAGGCAATGACTCAACACACTTAAGTAACAAATGAGCTCGTGCAGATTACGACTCATGCACACCATTATATCACCCTTTGGAGAGCCGCCACTTTTGTTCTCAGAGCTATATAAGACCAGGCTCCTCCGTCCATGGGATTTTCCAGGCAAGAGTACTGGAGTGGGGTGCCATTATCTTCTTGTATACAGGAAATCCCTGGCTGCTGTACCAGCCATCCACAAATAAAGCATATCTGAAGTCTTCTTCCAGCCTCCCAACTCACACTTTACCTACCTGAGGTTCAGTGATCAGCATGACAATTGGTATAGTTGGCAGGATTCCCAGCAGGTAGGGGAGCCAGAGGCTTCAATGGATGGAGGAAGCCAGTGGCCACCACTCAGCATGTGGTACCAGGTGGCCATGGTCCTCCTGGCATGGGCCCTATTAGAAGGCTGGGAGGCAGAGGATGGGGCGCCTACTACCCTTGAAAAAGTGTTGCAGGCCGTGAGTTCCCATCTACTTGATACAGCGGCAGGTACTGCCGCTGGCACCTTGGGCTGGATATTCTTGACTGCCTTGAAGGTGAATATGGATAATGCCCTACGTGATGCTGCACAGGTTTTGAGTTGCAGAGACAGGCGGAAGAGCTAGAACAGTGTATACGAAGTTTTGCTGGAGCAAAAGATGTGTGGCCTTGATGAACCCAGCACCTCAGACAGCAAGGTACAGCAGAAGATGAAACATAAACAACCTTTGGCTCAAGGGGAATCATCCCAGGGGGGCCCTAATATGACTGAATTTATGACCTATCAGCCATTACTCAAGCAGAGTTGTTCTATTTGGGTGAAGCATTCGACAGACGCAGGGGGGGCATCTAGTGTCATGGCTCCTATAATTCTGGGACACTGGGGTAGACAGTATTATCTGCACAGGGGATGAAATAGAGTGTTTGGCATCTATGACTACTCACCCCTTATTGCAGCAGAGATTGAATAACATGAGGCAGCATATGCAGGGGCCTCTCAACCAAACACACTCCCTGATGGAATGGATCAACCATCCAAACAGTTCGGACTAATGTGGGAATTCCCAGATACTGGTTAAGTAAATGGCATACATTTGCCAAATTGACTCAGGTCATAATGGAATTAGGCATGAAACAGTCTAACCTGAACCTGCGTGTTTAACCTGAACACAAAGAGCTCGGATGGTGAACAATTTACAAGCGGCATGCAAAATGCCATTTTGAACAATGCCCTGTCCACCTCTTTTGGATCCCTGACTTCAGTTCTTGTGCCCTCTGTGGGGTGCCCCCTCTGTGAAGTGGCCTCAATTGTAGCAAGTCTAGGAAAGGTGGAGGGGAGAGGGAGAGTGTCAGGCAAAAGGTACCAGTGATGTGAAGACCCCTAAAGCGGCCCCATCTGGGTCATACGGATGCACATGTGGGCTGATTTGTTTGCAGTGGGAGTTGACAGAAATAAAATTGATAAGCAGCCCAATGCTGTGCTCCTAGAATTATGGAGGCAACTGAGACCAGAACAGCAGTTCACCAAGTGTGGGACATGGCCATGCAAGAGACATGGGCAGTACAGTTAGATTACATGGCACCCAAGGACGCCTCTTTGGATGCCCGTTACCAATTTGAATAGGGCTTAGGCCAAGGTTCTTGCCCAAAAGGAGTAAGCAGGGACTGGAGGCGCCATGTAGAACTTGCAATTCACTGGTCTTAGACCAACATACAGAGAGAGTAATGGCCTTGGTTGAAACCAGTGCTGAATGTAGCCTCATCTATGGTAAATCTGAACAGTTTCCAGGCCCTAGTGCAGGAACTAATGGATATGGCAACCAGACAGTTGAGGTTAAGGCTGTGTCCTTACCTTTGGAAATTGGGAAAATTCCTGCAAGGGTATATACTGTGTATATGTCCCTGATGCCAGGAACTGTTCTCTCCCAGGATAAGAAACTTGCGTGTGTCTGACTAAATAATCGAGTTACCTGTGTTGGTACTCTTAATGTCTTTGTCCCTTGTCCAAAGGTGTGTCATGGCAATCCAGTCATAGATTGGATCCACACTTAGGCAGAAGTACAAAATCTGTCAGCTTTTTGGGGCCACCATGGGATTTTCCAGGCAGATCCAACCCATGACACTCACAAATTGGGCTTGGAAGTTAACCTTCTTTCAACCAGACTCAATGACTGAATGGAATGGAATGACACAAGGTGCTCTTTCGTGCAGGATGTGAAGAAGTGGCAGAATATATCCCACCCCGGGGGGATCATGTGACGTGGGACGGGTTCTCCTGGCTACCTGCTGTAAGTGTTGAAGTACAGACCGTAGTCTCCTTTGTGTGGAAAGGAGAGACAGGTTGGCCCAGCAGGTTGGACCTCCCCTAACCCTCTGTGTTAACATCAGCGTCGTCCAAGGGCATCATTCGGGTAATAGTGTTGTTCCTGTTCCCCATGGGACCTTGTGGATATGTGAGCCATATGGATGACCATACTTGCCTAGGAACTAAACAGGGTGATGTACATGAGGCCAACTGTACCTGCCTGCCTTGGTGTATACAACCTTTCCACACCACACCACCAACTGGGACACGGTCTGTACACGATTTAGGGTGAAATGGACACCATGGTGGTATTACCCACTGGCCTTATTTGTACACCAAGGAGTGGCCATAGTATATTGCACATTGCCTGTGCTTTGAATTACATGCATCAAGCACTAACACTGTCAGATGAAGAAGTATATCAAATGAGGAAAATGGTTTTACAGAACTAAATGGCCCTAAATTTTTTGGGAGTCGCTCAAGGCAGAGGATGTGCACTGTTGGTGCTGAGTGTTGTGTGTATGTGCCAGGTAACTGTAAGAACGTGCAAATGGGCCCGCAAGGAATGACGCAGGAAATGGAGAGAGTACAGCAGCTCCCTGGAGGTGCCCTGCAGGAGCTGTGCACCGGATCATCCAGCACCTGGCGTTGACTTTAGTATGCGTTGGTGGAAGAGCCGGCATCCCAGTAGTGGGCTGCTGCAGCCTCTCCTGTTGTTGTGGGGTGCAGGCCCAGGGGCTGGTGTGACTCACCAAGGGGGTATCATGGAAGACGGACTGCAGGTGGATTGTGAGGCGAGAGACCCTGAAGGGGTGGAATGTAGAGAAGTGTCACTACACCAAGATTGCGGCGGTAGGTGGCAGGTTCCCACCTCATTTCCTGTAGAGAATGACTTAGCATGCTATTGTATCAAATGAACTTGTAGAGAGTATGGCACCTGCGCACCATCATATAACTCTTCAAAGAGCTGCCACTTTTGTTTGCAGAGCTGTATAAGGTCGTGCGGAAGTCCCTGGCTGCTGCCCCAGCCACCCACAAATAAAGCACATCAGAAATCTTCAAGCTCCCCAGCTCACTCCTTACCTACTCAGGGTTCAGTGATGGGCACAACACAGGTCATGGGTGAACAGCCGACTTGGTGACAGGGGTCTTTCACAGACACACAGGGCGTCACTTCATGAAGTCCAGGAGCATGTGATGGAGGCGACAAGGGCCACAGAAGTGGGGAGGGTCTTGAGAGAGCCTTGTGAGTAGGAGTTCCTTTCCAGCTTGATGGGGGGCTGGTTGTACAAGTGAACGCATATGGAAAAGTCCTTCCAGCTGTACTTTAAGTTTAGTGCACTTCATTGTTTGTGTATTACAACTGTGTACATTACACTCCAAAAAAGTGAAAGATGGAACGTTTCTTCTTTGAGTCAGTCTTCCCATATCCTCCAAAACTAGGCCAGGAGGTTTCAGTGTAAATTTTCTGCTTTTGTTATAATCAAGTCTCATTTTTCAATAAATTATTCCGTATCATTTTCAGTCTGAAGTGCAAATTCCGTTGGTTAGTGATATAATATTGTGGTTAAAGGAGCAGGTTCTGGGACTTCCCTGGTGGTCTAGTGGCTAAGACTCTGTGCTCCCAGTGCAGGAGGCTGGGAATCCCTGGTCAGGGAACTAGATCCCACATGCCACAACTAAAGATCCTACAGTTCAGTTCAGTTCAGTCACTCAGTTGTGTCCGGCTCTTTTCAACCCCATGAACCACAGCATGCCGGGCCTCCCTGTCCATCACAAACTCCCAGAGTTTACCCAAACTCATGTCCATTGAGTCAGTGATGCCATCCAACCATCTCATCCTCTGTTGTCCCCTTCTCCTCCTGCCTTCAATCTTTCCCAGCATCAGGGTCTTTTCAAATGAGTCAGCTCTTCACATCAGGTGGCCAAAGTATTAGAGTTTCAGCTTCAACATCAGTCCTTCCAATGAACACTCAGGACTAATCTCCTTTAGGATGGACTGGTTGGATCTCCTTGCAGTCCAAGGGACTCTCAAGAGTCTTCTCCAATACCACAGTTCAAAAGCTTCAATTCTTCTGCGCTCAGCTTTCTTTATAGTCTAGCTCTCACATCCATATATGACTACTGGAAAAACTATAGCTTTGACTAGATGGACCTTTGTTGGCAGAATAATGTCTCTGCTTTTTAGTATGCTGTCTAGGTTGGTTATAACTTTCCTTCAAAGGAGTAAGCGTCTTTTAATTTCATGGCTGCAGTCACCATCTGCAGTGATTTTGGAGCCCCAAAAATAAAGTGAGCCACTGTTTCCCCATCTATTTGCCATGAATTGATGGGACTGGATGCCATGATCTTAGTTTTCTGAATCTTGAGCTTTAAGCCAATTTTTTCACTCTCCTTTTTCACTTTCATCAAGAGGCTCTTTAGCTCTTCACTTTCTGCCATAAGGGTGTGTCATCTGCATATCTGAGGTTATTGATATTTCTCCTGGCAATCTTGATTCCAGCTTGTGCTTCTTCCAGCCCAGTGTTTCTCATGATGTACTCTACATATAAGTTAAATAAGCAGGGTGACAATATACAGCCTTGACGTACTTCTTTTCCTATTTGGAACCAGTCTGTTGTTCCATGTCCAGTTCTAACTGTTGCTTCCTGACCTGCATACAGGTTTCTCAGGAGGCAGGTCAGGTGGTCTGGTATTCCCATCTCTTTCAGAATTTTCCACAGTTTATTGTGATCCACACAGTCAAAGATCCTACGTGCTGCAGCTAAAAGATCCTGTACATCACACTGAAGACCGAAGATCCAACTACAAGTAAGACCTGGTGCAGCCAAATAAATAAATATATTGTATTAAAAGGCGCAGGTTCTGGGGCCCAACTTCCTAGGTTTAAATCATATTTCTGCCTCCAACTAGTGGTATAGGCCTGAAGAAATTGTTTAACCAGTTTCCTCATTTGTAAGATGAAATATTCATATAACATACCTCACAGGAATGTTGACTTAAATGAGTTACTGTATGAAAAGTGCTCAGGATGTCAAGAATAGAGGAGTGCATGCTGCTGTCATTGGTGCTCCAGGCCCTCATCATCTGCCCCTTCTCAGCCTCCCACCATCACCTCTCCCCCTTCACCTTCCAGTCTCCACCCGCTCAAGTGAGCTTACCCATGCTCTTTTACTTGTTGTCTTTTCCTGTGCCCCTCCTTCTACCTGGAATACTGTTCCCCCACACTGGAGCACTTAACATGTAGTTTGAGCACCAGCAAAGCAGGGATCCCCCCAAAAAAAGAAAGTGAGGGGAAAAAATACATAAGGTGTTTGATGATTGATATCCATCCCCCCAACCCCCAGGATGGAGTAGGAGTTATTATGGGAAAGCCAATACTTTACTGAACCGCAATGCACCTGTATTGTGGCCTAGAGTTGTATCTGGGTTACATTTCAGTGGTGGGAGGAGACACAGCATAGTCTCTCCAGTACTTGGGCCTCTTACAGACCTTCTGAGCAGATTGTATTTTCCAAAATAGCCACAAAGATATTGCCCATCCTACATCCTCTGATGAACTGACATCGATATAACCACCACTGAGAAGCAGACTCTTCACCTTGGCAGGTTCATGTTGATTCATGTTTGACAGAAAACAACAAAATTCTGTAAAGCAATTATCCTTCAATTAAAAAAAGAGAGAGAGAAGCAGACTCTTCCCTCAAACCTGGGAGGACATGTGACTGGCAAAATGAGGTCATTCACTTCCAGGTGAAGGTGGGATAGCTTTGTCCTGGTTCATTCGGGATGCTTACTCTTGGAATCCAGCTGAGGACATCCAGGCTGCATGAAAGTTCCTGGTAACCCTATTTGTGGCTCCAGCTGGTGTCAACTATCTGATGTTTCAAGGATGATCCCAGTGCCAGCCACCTCTGTGAAACCATGAGAGATCCTGAGAGAGGACATGCTGGCCAGCCCCGCTAACCATGAGAATTTGTCGTACAGAAATAGATAACTGGAATGGCTTTCATGGGTGCTCTTCCCACCCTGTCTTTCCCTATCTGGATAATCCTATTTGTTTTTGAAGACTTGGTCCCAGGGACCCACCCTGACCTCTGTGACTGGGTGAGCTGCCCATCACCTGGACCTGTTTGGCCTCTGTGCACCCCTCTGTCACATCTCCACCAGACCTGATAACCCCTGTCGAATTATTGGATGCCCCCACTTAAAACTAAACTTCTATGGACAGTGACTGCATTTTTTATTCTCTGTGTTCCCAGTGGCTAGGACAGAGCTAGAAAAAAAAAAGTAGGAGCGAGGGACTTCCCTGGCTTCCTAGTGGTTAGGACTCTGCGCTTCCACTGCATGGGTTCCATCCCTCGTTGGGGAACTAAGATCCTCCAAGCCTCATGGAGCAACCAAAAAATAAAAGCAGGGGCTTACCAGTCAAGCAATGGCTGGAATGTGGTAGAGAGGGTCTGAGTGGGCTTAGAGAAAAGATTGCCTAGTTCCCTGTTCCAGCTGGGCAACCCCAGAAAGTTACCTAGCTGTTCTGTGTTCAGTTTCTGGGACTATGATAATGGTTGAAGGAAAAAACCCTGTGTATGAGGTAGTTTTTTTGGCCGATGTGGGAAATGCAAGATCTTAGTTCCCTGACCAGGAATCAAACCTGCGCTGCCCCCTGCAAAGGAAGTGTGGAGTCAACCACTGGATCACCGGGGGAAGTCTCCTTGTGTACAAATTTGAGCAGTGAGGGAAAGTAATGCATATATTACTTTCATGTAATGCATACAAAGTCTGGTTTCCAGAAAAACTGACTAGCAGATGAACAGGGATACTGTATAGAGTTCAGATTATTATATACAATCAAATCTAATGGGGTAGTGTAGTCTTTTTTATGAAAACCAGATATTCCTGTCTTATTCAGTAAAATCAGGACATGGTTTGTCTGAGATGCCAGGTTTTTGGTGTTTGTGCTTCAAGGATTTGGGGAGGCTTCTTTATCTTGGCCTGTCTCAGAATCCAAGCTTTTTAGAAATGTAAACCTTTTTACTTTTTGTAGTATAAACATCTTTTGGTGCGGCAGGCTTAAGAGTGGTGCATCAGTATTAAGATAGAGCTAGTTTCCGTAACCACTTCATTGATCTGTCAGGAGGGTGTTTATATTAATGGAACACTGCTTGGTACAGAGTGTGTGCTAAGTTGCTTCAGTTGTGTCCAACTCTTTGCGACCCTATGGACTGTACCCCGGCAGGCTCCTCTGTCCATGGGATTCTCCAGGCAAGAATACCAGAGTGGGTTGCCATGCCCTACTCCAGGGGATCTTCCCTACCCAGGGATCGAACCTGTGTCTCTTGTGTCTCCTGCATTGGCAGGCGGGTTCTTTACCACTAGACCCACCTGGGAAGCCCAGGTACAGAGTAAGTATGCAATAAACATTAGTTGTTGCCATTACTGTTTGTATCACTGCGTCCTCAAAGGCTGACAAAACCAGACTGCCAATCCTTGTTCTGCCACAAAAGCTCTGAGCCTAAACAGGGCCCCTCACGGGAAATTAATGCCTATTTCACAGGGCTGTTGTGACAATGACACGAAAGTATGGATGGTAAAGTGGTTGTATCAAGAAATATAAGAGGTTATTACTATCGTGTATGTTTTCCCAAAGAAAGGTAAATGCAGGATAGCTTAATTTCAAAGAAGAAAAATGCAATACACTCCTCAGTTTCATGTCAGTATTAAGTAAGATCCATATTCAGTCTTTGCTCCATTTCTGCCAGCAAAAAGGCACTTTATAGATATGTTCTTTGCATGTGATGTTGAGTAGGAGACTATTTCAGAGCCAGGCCTTAAAAACTGGAAGTCTTACATATTAACAAAGGGAGCTTCAGAAAGAATTGAAGATGTAAGTGTTAAAGAGAATGTTCTGCACCATAAAGTATTTAAATTAATCTACTTAGGGACTTCCCTGGTGATCCTATGGCTAGAACTCCATGCTTCCAGTGCAGGTGGCCTTGGTCAGGGAACTAGATCCCACATGCTGCCTGTAAGTGTTCTCATGCTGCAATTAAAGATCTTGCAAGCCACAATGGTGTTCAAAGATCCTGCATGCTGCAACCAAGACCTGGCACAGCCAAATAAATAATAAAATATTTAAAAAACAATCTATTTAAAATAACTGATCTTAAATAATGTAGTCTTTAAACAGTTTGTTATAATCACAATTTAAAATAATTAGTTTGATAGGATGGTGAGTTGAGAGTGGTCATAAGATCCCATCCTCTGATGCAAAATTGGGACTGGAGTGACTATGACTTGTTTGTGATTAAAATAAATTTTTCTTGCAAGTGTTATTTGAACACAGAATCTTTAGAAATTGTTGCCACATTCTGCAAAAGCAAAAAAAAAAAAAAAAAACCTACAGAAAGGATGTTATTTCTACAGGGTTATATTAGTTGCTAGTTTGTGGCTCTGGGGGAGTCTTGTAATTGAAATCTGTGTATTCTTAATAGGATTTACCTGTTATATCTGACCACAAGGATTATTGGCCACTTTCCTTTTCCCACATGCATGACAGAAAATGTCCAGCTCTCCTAGGATTATTATTTAACAATGGGTTTGAGAGTTTAGATGAAGAGTATGAACTCTGCTGATTAAGAAATTGTGATCGTTCAAACTGCTCAGGACAGAAGCTGACAGAAGCATCTAGAAAAACTTTTCCCCTGACACCACAGTTTTAGTGTTTGAATATAGTGGGAAGTACTAATTTCAAACTGAAAACCAAATAATACTTTTGGAATGACTTTATTAACACAATTATGGTTAGAAACTCATAACATAATTTGGAGAAATTTTAACATTTCAAGATATTAATCACCACCACTTTTTCTATCTAAAATAGCTGAGGAAAAGAGCAACCAAGAAAACCAAAATTGATTTAATATACACAAATGTGATAAAAAAATGCATATTTATTAGTTTACATTTTAAAAATAAATGCCTTAAATTATTAAAAAATATTTATTTGGCAGGATCTTTCAGTTGCAGGCATGTGAGATCTAGTTCCCTAACAACACATGGACCTCAGTCCTCTGCATTGGAAGCAGAGTCAGCCACTGGACCATCAGGGAAGCCCCATTAGTGATTTTTAAGTATGAAATAATATATAATTAATTCTAATTATGCTGAGTCACTTCAGTCGTGTCCGACTCTGTGCGACCCCAGAGACGGCAGCCCATCAGGCTCCCCCATCCCTGGGATTCTCCAGGCAAGAACACTGGAGTGGGTTGCCATTTCCTTCTCCAATGCATGAAAGTGAAAAGTGAAAGTGAAGTCGCTCATTCGTATCCGACTCTTAGCGACTCCATGGACTGCAGCCTACCAGGCTCCTCCATCCATGGGATTTTCCAGGCAAGAGTACTGGAGTGGGGTGCCATTGCCTTCTCCAATTCTTATTATAAAATAACTCAAATATTACAGGTGAAGTTCTCCCTCACCAGATATTAACTATGACTGATGGGTTTGTTTGTTTCTTCCAGCCCTTTAATATACACCTACATACAGTCTTATTTTTCAATAAATATTACCATACTACTTGTATTTTTCTGCAGCTTGCTTTATTCATATATCTTATATAATTTCCGTATTAGTGTTATTATCAGCTTCCCAGACGGCTCAGTGGTAAAGAACCTGCCTGCCAGTGCAGCAGACGCAGGTTCCATCTAAGGGGTGAAGATCCTCTGGAGAAGGAAATGGCAATCCCCTTCACTATTCTTGCCTGGGAACTCCCATGGCCAGAGAAGCCTGGCGCACTGCAGTCATTGGGGTCGCAGGGCCAGAGGCGTCTGACGGACCGAGCACAGCACAGCTTTGATACTAGGCACTTAGAGACCTACGTCATCCATTTTAACAGCTGCAAAGCGTTCCCTACAAAGTCAACAGTTTACTGAATCATTCATTTGCCTGTTAATGGTCAGTTAGCATGGCACCCCACTCCAGTACCCTTGCCTGGAAAATCCCATGGACGGAGGAGCCTGGTGGGCTGCAGTCCATGGGGTCGCTGAGAGTCGGGCACGACTGAGCGACTTCACTTTCACTTTTCACTTTCCTGCATTGGAGAAGGAAATGGCAACCCACTCCAGCGTTCTTACCTGGAGAATCCCAGGGACGGCGGAACCTGGTGCGCTGCCGCCTATGGTGTCACACAGAATTGGACACGACTGAAGCGACTTAGCAGTAGTAGCAGCATCTTCTCAGCTTTTTTCCCATTAGAAAAAAAACAAGTGTTAAAACAATGTCAACCGTGACTCAGTTGGGAACTGCTTTCCAAGGATATTTATTGTGCTTTACTTTTATTTATGTATAAGGCTGTTCTGATTACAGGGCATTTGAAATCATTACTTACAATTCAAGTAGAGAGCATAGAAATTCTTCCATGTTTGGATGACAAATTCATAAAAAATGTGCTTGATACTGGGGGCCTGAATTCTAAGGGCACATTCTTGAAACCGAGTCATATTTGTAAGAACAACAATACTGGAATACTCATCATACATAACATCAATAGAGATGGATCCCATAGAATTTGTAATTCTTAACTTAAAATGTCAGAGTTCACTTTTTTTAGACTGACACTCCTTTAACATATCCGTAATATGCCTTCACTCGTGTTTTAGTCTGAGGATGACTGCATTAGATTCTCCTATAAAAGTTTCTTTGGGTTAATTAGCTAATTAAACATTTATTTTTGAAGACCTGCATATAACCAGTGGGCACTGCTGGATACAGACTTTAATAAAACAATAAAATAATTACCATCATGGAGTTTTCGTGCTACTGAGGAAAATAGTTAATTTTTTAAAAAAGTAAGTTCTTTGGGTAAAAGGAGATGAAGGATTGCGGCGTCGGAGGTCGGGGCGGGGGGTGGGGGTGGGGGTGTCGTAATGTCCAACAGGCTGGAAGAAAGGACGCCGAGCAGGAGGCGGGCAGGTGGCCCATGCCGCCGGGCCCCGAGTTCCAGCTGCCAGACAGCATCTTTTATTTCTGTCTTTTCTCTCGGGATGCGGGCCGGCGCGGGGCGCCATTTGACCGGCCCCAAGAAACCCGCACCTGCCCTCACGGAACTCCCGTACCAGCGGGGCCGGCCCGCAGGTGGACAGGATCGCTCGGAGGTCGCGGGACTCGCGATCCCCCGGGCTGCCCGGCGGGATGGCGACGCGTGGGCCGAACCGGACCGACTCCGCTTGTGTGTGATGCTCTGCTTCCTACCCGGAAGCCCTGACTATATGGCGCTCTAGTCCGAACTCACCGGATCCGGCTCAGCGGACCGCTACCGGGCGCCGCCCAGCAACCGCCCTCCCCTGCCCGCCAGTCCCTGCGGCAGCCCAGCCGGCGCAAACCAGCCCCGTCTCCCCTGCGCCCGCACCCCTCCTCGGACGGCGGAAAGTCACCAATTGCCGTCAGAAGTCTCCTCCGCCGACCAATGGCTGGGGGACGGGGCGGGGCCTCCGCAGCCCCACCCCCGCCGGGCCAGCCCGTGGGGGAGGGGCGCGCCTAGCGCACGCGCGCCGGCCGCGATGACGTAGCACCGCCCCGGCCTCGGCGACTCGCAAACGCCTCGCGGGCGGTGCCCGCCAGTCTCTCTGCTCCGCTTTGTCCCGGGCCCGTCCGTCAGCCGGGCCGCCTGCAGCCTCGCGCCGCGCTGGCGTCGTCCTCGTCCCCGCCGGCGCCCCGGCCCGAGCCGGACGGCGAGGCCATGGACGCGGAGCTCGTGGTGACGCCGCCGGGCTGCGCGCACCTGGGCAGCTTCAAGGTGGACAACTGGAAGCAGAACCTGCGCGCCATCTACCAGTGCTTCGTGTGGAGCGGCTCGGCGGAGGCCCGCAAGCGGAAGGTGCGCCCCGGCGGCGCGGCTCCGAGGCGGGGGTCGCGCCTCCGCCGTCCCCTCCCCCACCGCCTGCGCCCGGCGGGGGCGGCGTGGGCGCGGGCGGGCGTCGGGGGCGGTCTTTCCCGGGGCTGCCGGGTGGGAGGGGGAGGGTCTCAGACGTCGCCGCTCGGGGCGTGTCCTGGGGACCCTCCGGTGGGGGCGGGCGGGGACGCAGCCGCGGAGGGTGCGGCCTGTGCCGCCCACGCTGTGCTAATTCTCAGCGGTCCTGGCGGGTACTTGGGGGTCGCTAGGCCGGGGACTGGCGGTCGGGCGGGGTCCCGGGGACTTGAGTACAGCCGCTACGCGCCTGGCGTGTGCAGAGACGCGCGCCACTCATTTCAGCTCTGGGCGCAGAGTCCACAAGGACGCCCTCCCCCCATTTCAGCGCGGGGCTGAGAGTCCACAAGGACGCCCGGCGCCCCCCTCCCATTTCAACGCCAGGCGCCCTCGGGACGCAGGGTCCACCACACGCACCCCCCCCCCCCCCCATTTCAGCGCGGGGCTCAGAGTCCACAAGGACGCCGGGCCCGCCCCCCTTCCCATTTCAACGCCGGGCGCCCTCGGGACGCAGGGTCCACAACACGCCCCCCTCCCGCCCCCCCCCATTTCAGCGCGGGGCGCCCCCGGCCCAGGTCCGCAGGGATGTTCCAGGATGCGGCCCCTCTCTCCAGGTGTGCGCGAGCGCGGATGCGGAGCGCCGCCGGCTCTGCGCTTCGAGTCGCGTCGCTCTAGGCATGAAGGGATTTGCAGGTCACCTGTCGCTGCGCAGGAGCGGTGTAAAGGGGGCCTGTCCGACGGCACGGGGGGCCGACGTGCTTCCTATCTGACGCGGGCGCCTCCCCGAGGGAGCTGTACTCAGTGTCCTGCCTTTGGGCTTGTTAGCTATTTGGAAATTAGAAAATGGCGTTATTCCCTCTTCCTACCTGAAGAAAGGATGTTGTTTCGTGTACGGCGATTTTGCAGTTCGCAGCCCGAGGGCAGGCGCTGTTAGGCAATGTCCACCTTGAATACCATTTTTTAATGGTAAAACTAACATCTGCTGAGCACGTAGGGAATGTTAAGCACCAGTTTTCTTTATTTTTATCAGTGTGGGTGTTGGGAAGAACTGGCTCTTGGGATGAACCGAAATCAGAGATAAAACAGGCTTTTACTAGGATGGGAGTGCTAGGAGGTTCTTACTTATGGAGTTGTGTGCCCTTAAAATAAATCACTTGGTTGATTCTGTTCTAAAGGCGATAATCTTCTTACTTACTGCTCCATGTTGGTTAAGATGTGTAATTTTTAAATACCGCTTCAAGGAGTCAAGTTTAACCCCTCGTTAACTTTGCCGAATTTCCTGAGGAAAGATTCACTTTTTTTGTTATTGTTACATGTGACTTGGATTAATCTTCTAATGTTAATTGCTTAGTTTGAAAATTGTTGACACACGTCTGTATTACTCGATAGTGAGAACTTGAGCTGCAGAGAGACAAGAAGTGTTATTCTCTTTCAGAACTCGGGTCTGTTGTGCTGCCTTGCATTATGGTCATATCCTGCCAGTGAATCCTTGTGTCCTCCATCCATTATTCCCTGAATGTTGGGGACTCCGTGCACTTCTAGAATCCTGGTGGCCCTGCCAAGGCGGAGTTTGGTTTGAGAAACAGTAATGTACGTTTGGTAATTTGCAAAGGTTTCTCAGAAGAGGTGCAGGCTTAGTAGTTTGGTTTTAACATTGAAAAGTTGCCTATAAAATACTTCAATCTAAGTTAAACTTCATTGAAGTTGCTCAAAGAAGCTACAGTGAAGTCTCAGCTATAGTGTAACTACAGGAGTTCAAACCCTCCTTTAAGTAGAGGTGGGTTATGACTTCTGTATCCAAACTCTGCTGCTTCTCCTGGTGGGCTCGATCAGGTTTGAGAATTGAGGACTCCGTGCTGCTGTGCTTTTCTGGCGTGGTTCTTGCTGCTTGAGGAATCGTATGTGAAGACGGAAGCCAGCAATGAGGACAGCAGGGATTTTCAGTTCCCCTGGTGGTTATGAGTTAGTCCAGTCTGTTTTATATTTAAACATATAGACATTGGGGGTGGGGGGGGGACAGGTAATGTGTTTTAAGCCATCATTTCTCTCTTTTTGAACTGTTTCTGCGATTCTGAAGTTTTCCAGAAACTTGTCCTCAAAAAACACAGACCTTTCTGTAGTCGTAATAAGTGTTTTTACTGAAATACTTCACCACAGGTGAGGAAGCATCAGCACTCTTGGGCCATTACTGATTCTGGTGTAGTTGGGCAGTAATCTGGAGGATGACAAACCACTTTTGAAGTCTTCTCAGTACAACGTTTGCTGACAGGATTCCTAATCATTTGGCTTGGAAATCTCTGAGAGGTTTTTTGAGAAAAGGGGCTGGAGACGTTGTCTTTTTGTTTCTGGGTAGTCAATATTTTAGAAGCATGGTTCAAGCCTTTGGTTGAGGGAGGCATTTCAGATGGAAAATGGTCTTATTTATCTTGAGTCAGTGTTACTTTACCGTGTATTTTAGGAAAAGGTTTACTCTAGGGTTCTTACTGGTCACCTCTTTTAATCAGTGTTGCTTCAATTCTAGAGTCTGAGATCTGAATAAATCTCTTATGTTTGAACTTTTTAGTAGAAATCATCTTTGGAAAATAACAGTTGTGCTGTCACTGGCTTAGACAGAATACCTGGAGTGACAGCTTACAGTGTCTGGTAGATAGATGGTAGACTTAGCTGTTAAACATCCAGTGTTACTGACTGCAGTGACTAGTCTTTTTTGACCAGGCACTTGGATGATGGTGAGAATGCTGCAGACAGCTGTCTCCTGTCCCTTCAGTTTTTTTAGTTCATTTTTTGGATATGTCCATTCTTTTAGGTACAAGGTTTTCTTTTTCAGAACTTCTTGCTTTGAGGAATTAACTTGTGCTTTATTTATTGATGAATTAGTTCTTTCAGGTTATTACACCTGAGCATTGCAGCACTCACAGGGAGCAGGAGACAGGCTGCTGCTGCTAAGTCGCTTCAGTCGTGTCCGACTCTGTGCAACGCCATAGACGGCAGCCCACCAGGCTCCGCCGTCCCTGGGATTCTCCAGGCAAGAACACTGGAGTGGGTTTGTGCTACAACTACTGAAGCCCAAGTGCCTGGAGCCTGGGCTCAGCAACAAGAGAAGTCACCGCATTGAGAAGCCTGCGTACCTCAGTGAAGAGTAGCCCCATCCCTGGGCTTCTCCAGGCAAGAACACTGGAGTGGGTTGCCATTTCCTTCTCCAATGCATGAAAGTGAAAAGGGAAAGAAGTCGCTCAGTCGTGTCCGACTCTTCGCGACTCCATGGACTGCATGCAGCCTACCGGGCTCCTCCGGCCATGGGAGTTTCTAGGCAAGAGTACTGGAGGGGGGTGCCAGTGCCTTCTCCGAGGAGACAGGCGGTTCCAAGTAAAAGATCTAAAATGAAAACATTGTTCCTTTTGAAGTAATGCAGATTAACCTGCTGTTGTGAAAAATAGAGAACCTTTGGGGTTTATCCATATGGTAACATCTAGCAAGACTAACTCATTGTTAAAATCACTTGCCCATGTGGATACAACCACAGCTTTATTCCTGATTTTCCTGTTTTCCACTTTTGCTCATTTGTGTGTGTGTGTGTGTGTTTAGTTCTATGCAGATTAATAACAGTAGTTTTAGATTCAGATTTTAGATTTACAGAAAAGTTACCAGAAATAATACAGATGGAGAAGGAAATGGCAACTCCAGTATTCATTCTTGCCTGGGAAATCCCATGGACAGAGGAGCCTGGTGGGCCCCAGTCCAGGGGGTTGCAGAGTTGGACACGACTTAGCAACTAAATAACAGTAGTGACAATGGAAGTTCTAGACGATATATGAGAACAAAGAATTGGGAGTTGGGGCTGAAACAGACATCCTATTGTTTACAGATATGATTATCTATTTAGGAAAACCAAAATGTAGGCGAATATTTTTTAAAAAATGATAATACAGAGAGGTCCTGTAACAATCCCTAACATCTTGCTGATGGTGAAGTTTTTACATTTCTGTGGTACATTTTGTTATAACTAATGCACAAGCTTGATATATCATTATTAACTAAAGATCGTACTTTATTCAGATCTGATTAGTTTTTCTCTTGTCCTGTCTCAGGAGATATTTAGTCCATGTCTCCTCAGGCTCCTCTGTCACCTCTGCTTGTGGGATCGTAGTTCCCACAAGCACCTCCTGCAGTGGAGTCCTAATTGCTGGGCCACCAGGGAAGTCCTTTTGTCTTTCCTCTCCCGTATTTTCCGCCCTCAGCTCCTCTGGATCGTGATGGTTTTTCAGGTTTGCCTTTTGTTTGCTTTTAACGACCACAGTGGTTTTGAGGAGTATTGGAGTATTAATCAGGTATTTTGTAGGATGTGTCTCAACTTGGATTTGTCTGATGTGTTCTCAGGGTTCACAGCTGTGGTTCCAGGTTTGGGGGGAATCCTGAGCCCTGTTTGTGAAGGTCCGCGCTTTGTGCAGCAGGTGCAGGGTCAGAGCGCCGCCCCCGCCAGCCCATCCTCCCTGGGTGCTGTCCCGGCGTGGCTGTTGTGTCTCGGTCTCCTCGCCCCTCTCATTCCCACAGGGACCTGCTGAAGAGCTCCAGGCTTTGCCAGGATCATTCCTGGGTCTGGATTTGCTGGCTGCAGGCTTAGGTTTCATGTTTTGTTCTATTTCCTGTAAGCTGGCAGCCAAATCAGAGGCTCCATCAGACCTGAGTTTGGTCCTCTGGCAAGATCTGGAGTGGTGCTGTGTCTTTCCTGAAGGTTCTACTGTCTTGAGCACCCTACTTAAGGGGGCAGGTGTCCAGCAGATGTTGAGAGGTGAGGTACAAATAAGGGAACTTGGTTTCTAGGTACTGAGCTGACCTGCCTCATCTTAACCTTGGCAGCTCCTGCGGCAGTGGGCCTGTCCGTCACTTTCATCACCTGTTTCAAGTTCTAGGGAATGAAGTGGGACAGGCAGGTTACATGAGGTCCTAGGAGAATCCGATGGCTCCCTAGCTGCTGCTGCTACTAAGTCGCTTCAGTCGTGTCCGACTCCGTGTGACCCCATAGACGGCACCCCACCAGGCTCCCCCATCCCTGGGATTCTCCAGGCAGGAACACTGGAGTGGGTTGCCATTTCCTTCTCCACTGCATGAAAGTGAAAGTGAAGTCGCTCAGTCGTGTCCGACTCTTCGAGACCCCATGAACTGCAGCCTACCAGGCTCCTCTTATCCATGGGATTTTCCGGGCAGGAGTACTGGAGTGGGGTGCCATTGCCTTCTCCGAATTGACAGTGGGGAAGGTGATTGAAATGTGAATTAAGGACTGATTGAGGTGGTCAGTACTGAGGTGGGGGGGTGGGTGTTTGCCTGAGTCTTGTTTCTGCCCAGATGTGTGGCCTTTGACCTTATGTGGTCCCACATCTCTTGGGTTCACAGATTTGTTATTTATAATACTACTACTTTGTATTTACACAGTGTTTTTCATCTTATAAAACATCTCTCACAGTATTACATTTTGATTTTGGAACTCGGGTTACACTTTTTAGGTGGCCTTGGCAGTTAAGTCTCCTGACCTGTTCAAGGTTGCAGATTAAATGCCAAGTTTGGGCCTTGAAATTAAGTCAGTCTGACTCTTAAGTTTGTGATTCCACTAAATTATTTGGGCTGCTTTCCAACACCACCAAGTAATTGTCCAGTCTGCACCAGCACCAACTGGGTGTCACACAAACCTTGGCCTAGTCTGACTGTGTCCACCTGAAGTTAGTGTCTGATTCTGCAGGTTCCAGCGGACACCCCCACTTGAGTCTCCAGTCATAAGACTCTGCTCCCCTCCTGTGGCTCACAAAGCTCAGGGAAACATTTACTCAGTTTTACTTGTTTATTGTAAAGGTGATTATGAAGAACACAGATGAGCAGCCGCATGAAGAGATACTTGGAGATCTGGGGGACCCAGAGCAGAGGAGCTTGTGTCCCAGTGGGTTTGGGGTGCATCCCCCAGCACAGCGATCCATTCACCTCCCCAGAAGGGCTCCGAACACCATTATTTAGGGGTTTTTTATGGAAGTTTTATGGAGGCTTTATTATGTAGTCACGATTAACAGGCAGTGATCAAATCATTACACAGGTGTGGCTGATTAAATTATAGGCTGATGGCGGGGTGGAACTGGACATCAAAAATGAAAAGATAACGAGCAGAAGAGGTTCTTGTTTACTGGTGTAGCAGTTCTGTATTGGTAACAAAGAAGCAGCAATTGGTTGTCCTACAGTAGCCAAGTAGCCTAGCCTGTGCACTAAAGAATGAACCATTGTGAAATGTTGATGGCCCCCAGCTGTTGCAGTCCTGTTCAGATCCTGGTGTTAGAAACATTGTTACATTTATGTAACACCATGAAAAGATTGTGCAGTGTGTGTAGTGGTATAATTTCAGAGTGGACTTGGGTGTTTTTTGTTGTTGGGTGTATAATCCATTCCTTTTGTTACTCATTTTTATGCTCAAATCGGGCCAGAATTTCCTCAGGGAATTCCAAAAGCAGCTCCCATTCCTTCTCAGGCCCATCAGCGTCGGCTGGAGTCAGTGGCTTGTAAGAGGTGCGGTTTGTGTTTGTTTTTATTTGCAGAGCACCAATTAATCCAAGAGTTGTTTACTCTGGGGTATGTGGCAAATCCTTGGTGTTTACGGAAAATGGATTCGTGCTTGGGGCTGCCTGCCAGTGGAGCCCTAGTTGTAAAATCTGAATCAGGGCCTTAAAATGAGTCCTGAGCACGGGCTTTTTTTGCGTGAAAGACTTAGTCAATTGTATTTGTGTTACCTCAGGCTTTCTTTCCCTGATCTTGATACCTTAAGGATGTGACCAGTTTCTTTCCAGTTGTAGCCCATCTGCCTGTGTTTAATTCTTGTGGTTCCCTGTTTGTGTAGCTAAAATTCTTGATGCCTTTTTTCTTTCAGCAGATTTTTCTTTGGGGAGGTGCTGCAAAAGAACAGGTGACACAGATTTGGATTTAAAATTCAGGAGTTAAATTTTTATCTGTTTTTAAAACTTTTGTGTGTTTTAAGGGGAGATAATGAGTTAAAGTTATGTACTTAACCTGATACGTTTATATTTTAAGAGTCATGCTGGTCTTGAGTTTTTTCTTGAATTTTTTGAGTCTCGTCTTGAGTTTTTTCTTGGATTTTTTGTTTATTAAGGTCATAGAAGAGGTTTTTTTTTTTTTTTTTTAATAAAACCATGGTCATGCATTTAATGTATCCAGAGTGATAAAAACAAGGAACACCTTTTAATCTTTTCTTTACATTTGTAGCTATAGGGAGCAGTAAACAGATTCCAGGAGTCTGTTCCTAAGGGTATTTTTATAAAAGGAAAACTTACAGGTTACTGGGAACCATTCGCTGTTACACATCCAAGTAACCATTATATAACTTAAAACTTCCCTTGTGTTACTGAGAACAATTAGAATTAGTTAATTCCTTAGATTGATCATTGGCAGAATAAATAGGTGATACAATTACTGTTTCTTGTATTGCCACATTTCAGAAGTCTTTCCCTTGAATCTCCTACTCCTGTGGAATTGCCCTGGAGCAGGGCTTCCTGCTGGGAGGGGCGAGGTACTTGGGAGGTTTGGGTGGAAGAGAATTGTTTACCATGGTGCTCATGATTGCTGAGGTTATAAAACTTTAGGTTTCTGTGGTATAGTTCTCACCCACAAACCATTCTTGTTTCTGTGTATTGCTTTGATTCATATCCATCTTGATAGATTATAGATTTGCTGTGGTCTCGGAACCTGGAATATCAAACTTGAAACGGTGTGCTGGTTACGGGTGCCCTGGGGGTGGAGGGGCCCTCGGATGCAGAAGGACCTTTTCTGCTCCTGAAGCTTCACACACTTGGTCTGAGTGGCTTCGGGTTGGTAGTTGAGACTGGCCTGAGTCCTCTTTGGAGGAGCCAGTCTGAGCTAAGTGACCTACGTGCCTTTTGGGTCAATTGACAAAATTAAGGAAAAGATCTTTTAGGTGGGGAGACCTTGAGAGAAAACCCAGGCTTCCACTTACTGTACCTGTTGGAATTACCTTGCTCCGGTGACTCTGAGAATCCCAGGTTCCCAATTCTCTTTTCTGACTTGTAGGCGAAGTCGTGCGTCTGTCATGTGTGTGGCCTCCACCTGAATCGGCTGCACTCCTGCCTCCATTGTGTCTTCTTCGGCTGTTTCACGAAGAAGCACATTCACGAGCACGCCAAGTCCAAGAGGCACAACCTGGGTAAGACCCTCCTGATGCACACCTCCGGGGCTTTGAGGTCATCTTCCCAACTCGCCTCTGACTTTGACCTTCCGCTGTCCCAAGAGTCTGGCCTTATCTGAAGTGGTCTGTGCTCTCCTTGGAACTCCTGTGGGGAGGGGAGAGAAACTGAGGCCACAGGTGTTACTGTCCCGCTTGCTTGAGGTCACATAGAGTGTGACCCTAAAGGACGACTTTCTCTCAAGAGTGCATTTCCTGCAATGGAACATCGGAGACTTGTTTTTCCCTCTGAAAAGCATGGTTAGGTGTTACATTAGGCAGAAATCTGCAAAGGCCTTCCATGCAGCTTTAGGTTATTGGTGTCATTATGGGGTTGGGGGCACCGGGTGAGTTCAGTGCTGTCTGTTAGGGGTTGGCTTGTTGTTTGTTCTTGGAGAGGCTGGAGGTGCTGGCATCAAGGTGGGGTTACATGAAGCTGAGTTTTGCTCTAGTCTTTACTTTCTGACTGCTGTCACTAAGTTTTTCTCTCCTTGAGGATTGTGTTTTCTGTCAAACGATGGTGAGGTGGTGAGGATTCCTGTAAGGAACTCGCTTTCACAAGGTCCAGGCCACAGGCCCTTTCCTGCAACACAGCTTCCTGTGACCCAGTCTTCCTGTGTGGAGATGGCGTCCGAACTCAGTCGTTTCCAGAGGTCATGCTTCATCTCTAGCTGACAGCCTGAACCAGGCAGGGGAGGGGTCAGCCCAGGACGAGGCGTTAACTGGCCTTTTCGGAAGGAGAGCGGATGACACTGATTGTGCTTCACAGGCTGTGGGGGGCCGCCCAGTGGGGCCAGCAGTCAGCAGTGGGATCTCACCCGGAGGCACCAGAGAGAAGGGCTGATGGTCACGGTGGGGGTGGGATCCTCCAGTGTGTGGTAGAAAACTTGGTGCTTCATTCCATCTGACTCTCAGACGAGACCATGTAGGGTCTCACATGTGGGCTGCAAGTCTCTGTGGTTACAGGGGTTGTGTAATCTGACTCTCAGACCAGACCCACGTAGGGCTCTCACATGTGGGCTGGGAGTCTCTGTGGTTAGGAGGGCTGTGCAGAAGTGGGAACACTTTTACACTTAAAAGACTTTGTGAAGAATCTTACTGAAACCCAGTGTCGTCTACAAAAGTCACTTTAGAAACGTGGTATTTGTTCGCGTTATCAGCCTGCTTGATAAGCTCTGCCTCTACTTTTGCCAGAATGAGCCAGTTTTAGGAAGTTTGCTTCAAGAGACAAAAGCACAGAACAGGAGCAAGATCCTGGCCATTGCTGGGTTAGAACGTGGTTTACGGAAGAGTGTGTGTGTGTGTGTGTGTGTGTGTGCTCTTTGGGTGCTTCAGGTTTACATGTTTACAGAAGAGGGAGAGAGTGAGAGTGTGTGTGTGTGTGCATGCACCTCAGATGCTCCAGGTTTACATGTTTATGGGGGGGAGAGAGAGAGAGAGAGAGTGCGTGTGTGTGTGTGTGTGTGTGCGCGCGCGCGCGCGCGTGCGTGTCCACTTAAGGTGCTCCAGGTTTGTGTGTTCACAGGGGAGAGAGAGAGAGAGAGAGTGTGTGTGTGTGCCAGGTTTACGTTTTTACGGAAGAGAGAGAGAGAGTGTGTGTGTGTGTGTGTGTGTGTGTGTGTGTGTGTGTTCGGAAGCCCTGGGCACAGGTCCAGGTTGTTTGCTTGGCGGCTGTGCTGCCTGCATCCTGGCACAGTGAGGGCTGCTGGGCGCCCGGGTCACAGAGCTCTGGTCCCGGGAGTCTCTGTGGGCTGATAGGAATGCAAGTTTCCCTTGTTTCACAGGAAAGGCAGAGGGTCCTGGTACCGAGGGGTTGGGTCCTTTGTAGAGTACAGACGTGGCACCTCTTTGTCCTTCAGATTGCTCAACCCTTGAGGGAGCTTCCAGGGAGAATTCACGTGCCTCACCTGCTTTGGACACACGTCTGAAGCGGGGGCACAGCCTTTGGTAATAGTGGGATTTTCTGGTTAGAGAAATGCTACCTAGAAAGCTTACATGTGTGTTTGTGTCTTGAAGCATTACCTTTCTATCTTTAAGTTTTGTTTCTTCTCTCTTTTTCAGCCATCGAGCTCATGTACGGAGGTATCTACTGCTTTTTGTGTCAGGACTACATTTATGACAAAGACATAGAAATCATTGCCAAAGAGGAGCAGCGGAAAGCTTGGAAGATGCAAGGTTTGGTTTTCCGGAGCTCTGTGAGCCTGGTTGTGTCTTCACCTGCATCCCCTGCCCCTTGTCTGTCAGGGGGAGGGGGGAGGAGCCCCCATACCTGCCTGCTACCTCCTGCAAGCTCTGGGGGGCCCAGGGAGGCAGGTGCGGAGCCCACAGTTTCTGGACCTGTGCTTTTGCCTGGGTCTTCACAGGCCTGCGACTGCCACGAGGGGTTCAGCCCTGATCCCTCTACTCAGGGATTAAGGCCGAGGAGATGCTGGTCTCTGGACCGCTGACACCACTCTGAACAGGTCCTGCTCTCCTCTCCTCCGGGAACGTGGCTTACTCATGACACATTCCCTGAAGGAAGCTCCTTCAGGTGTCTGGAACAGGGTCTTAGAAGGACCCCACATTGCCCCGTCTTTGAAACAGCCTAATAAACTGCCACCACCACACTGGTTCACACACACAGTGTAGCTAACCGCACCCTCCACCGCTTAGGTGTCGGGGAGAAGTTTTCAACGTGGGAGCCGACCAAACGGGAGCTCGAGCTGCTGAAACACAACCCCAAGCGGCGGAAGATCACATCCAACTGCACTATCGGTGGGTGGGCGCGTGCCCGGTGGGGCCTTAGGGGTGTGCCCGGCAGGGCAGAGCCCGCGGGTGGGACTCTTCAGGAAGCGGGTGTGAGCAGTCTCCCTGGCCCTGCCGAGACTGCAGGGGACGCAGCATGGCAGCCAGCTTGTCGGGGAGACTTCTCTCTAACCTGTTCCCTCGTTACCGGAGGCCTTCAGGCAATTCTGCCAGATGGTTGATGCTGAAGTTAGGGGCCAAATGCTGGGGGTCAGCACCCCTCGGGGCCTTTTCCTATAAGAGGAGCACAAGCCTTGGACACAGGCTCCGTTCTTCTCACATGAGCGGGGCTGTGGGCTGGCGGGGTCCTAATGCTAGCTGACCCAGCCCTCCGCCGCCAGGTCTGCGCGGCCTCATCAACCTGGGGAACACATGCTTCATGAACTGCATCGTGCAGGCACTCACGCACACGCCCCTGCTGCGCGACTTCTTCCTGTCCGACCGGCACCGCTGTGAGATGCAGAGCCCCAGCTCCTGCCTGGTCTGCGAGATGTCCTCCCTGTTCCAGGAGGTGCGGGGCTGGGAAAGGGCGGAGGGGGGTTCTGTCACCTCCCCTGCGGTGGGCATCTAGTATACGCCCCTGTTGTGAAACCATGTGTTCTTCCCAAGAGGGTCTCCAGCCAAGAGACTCGGCGTCATTTTCAGGCTCACTGCTGCCATAGATGGGGTTTGAGCAGCGGACGCTGGCCCCCTTTCCCCCCCCCCCAGCCCCCATCCGTCACCTGCCGCTTTGTCCACAGGGTGGTGGGTCTCGTTGCCAGCCTTGCTGACTGTGTCACCAGAGGTCCCTGTCCCTGATGGGCTCGTAAGCTGACCCTCCAGGCTCAGGGCCCGACTGCAGGACAGGGTCCTGCAAGGACCCAGGTGTCTTCAGGTGATGGCCCCAGGCCTTTGATGGCATTCTCTCATTTCCTTGGTGCACCCCGGCTGCCTGGAGCCTGCCTGACTGCGGTGCTGGAGTTATTCCCCGTCTGGCCCTTTTCAGAAGTCTCCCAATCCCTGGCCCATTCAGTGCCCATGTTCCTGCAGCCTGCCAGCAGTGGCTGGCGTTACAGGAGTGAACAAGCTCAGTGGTATCGTTGGGCCGGAACAGTCTGGTGGGGGTCTCATTCAGGCACTGGTGGTGGTCAGTTCATCTTGTCAGGTTGCTCTTTTTTTTTTTTTTTTTTTTAGCCCTCATAGAAAAACTTGATTGGAAAGCAGGGAAAACTACCAAGATATGAATGAGGACAAAAAATAAAAAAAGTTCAGACATAAAGTGTATGACCTTGGTTTAAGTGGAAATGGAATCGTTTGGTGGTTTGTAGTTAGTGACCTATATTTTCACTTTGTGGCACTGCTGCTGCTACAGCTAAGCCGCTTCAGTCGTGTCTGACTCTGTGCAACCCCATAGACGGCAGCCCACCAGGCTCCTCTGTCCCTGGGATTCTCCAGACAAGAACACTGGAATGGGTTGCTATTACCTTCTCCAAGGCATGCATGCTAAGTCGCTTCCGTTGTGTCCGATTCTGTGCGACCCTATGGACAGCAGCCCACCAGGCTCCTCTGTCCACAGGATTCTCTAGGCAAGAATACTGGAGTGGGTTGCCATTTCCTTCTCCCAGGTTGCTCTTCAGGCTCCGTTTTATGGGGGTACACTTTACACAGAACAAAAGTCACCTTTTAGTGTATATGTGTGAGTGTGTGTTTCAAAAAAGCTTTTTATTCACATTTGACCAAAGTAAAAGTGTTATTGGCTTCATTGTGTCTAACTTTTTGCGGACCCATGGACTGTAGCCCACCAGGCTCCTGTGCCAGTGGAATTCCCAGGCGAGAGTATTGGAGTGGGTTGCCATGCCCTCCTCTGTTTCGATGAAAGTTTGCCACAGTTCATCACTTTGATGTATTTCTAGAAAACGGATGGTGGGAATGGAGAAAACTTACGTGTAGACTCCAAGTAAAAACACAGTTTGCACGAGAAGGAGAGGAGATGGCCACCGGCCCACTCATTGTCGGGTGTGCACGTAGGGGCTCTGTGTTGCTCCTGACGAGGCTGCCGCTCCTTCTCTCTGCACAGTTCTACTCGGGGCACCGTTCCCCCCATATCCCGTACAAACTGCTGCATCTCGTGTGGACTCACGCCCGGCACCTGGCAGGCTACGAGCAGCAGGACGCACACGAGTTCCTCATCGCGGCCCTGGACGTCCTGCACCGGCACTGCAAAGGTGGGGCTGCGGGGTGCACCTTCTAGGGTGGGGCTGCGGGGTGCACCTTCCAGGGTGGGGCTGCGGGGTGCACCTTCCAGGGTGGGGCTGCGGGGTGCACCTTCCAGGGTGGGGCTGCGGGGTGCACCTTCCAGGGTGGGGCTGCGGGGGTGCACCTTCCAGGGTGGGCTCTGCAGGGGTGGACCTTCCAGGGTGGGGCTGCGGGGGTGCACCTTCCAGGGTGGGCTCTGCAGGGGGGCACCTTCCAGGGTGGGCTCTGCAGGGGTGTGGGCTGCAAAAGTAAGGGCCCAGCAGGGGTGAGGACAGGGCTGCTCCTGGACCAGTTACTGGACATGAGATACATTTAGTGTCGGATAGACGGCAGGAAGGTCTTAGGGAGAAACAAGGGGAGAAAACGGAACATACGGCGGGTCCACCGAGGCCCTCCTGCTGCAGCCTGCCCTAGGGGACCAGCCTTGTCCCTAGGCTCAGCGGCTTGATCGCAAGCTGCCTTGGGGCCCAGGGTCACAGAGCCGTGGTCTCCCCAGGTGATGATAACGGAAAGAAGGCCAACAACCCCAACCACTGCAACTGTATCATAGACCAGATTTTCACAGGAGGGCTGCAGTCTGACGTCACTTGCCAGGTGTGCCAGTAAGTGCTTCCCCCTGCCCAAGGATTCCGGGGCCTTGTCGCTCTGCTGCCCACAGAGCCGTCCTTGCTCACATGTGCCCCTGCTTGCTCCTAGTGGGGTTTCCACTACCATCGACCCCTTCTGGGACATCAGCCTGGACCTCCCTGGCTCTTCCACGCCCTTCTGGCCACTGAGCCCTGGAAGCGAGAGCAGTGTGGTAAATGGGGAGAGCCACGTGTCAGGAACCACGACCCTCACCGACTGCCTGCGGAGGTGAGGTGGCCACGCCTCATGGGCAGGGGGGCCCTCCTTGTGGCTGCTTGGGGAGCGTCCTGAGAAAGCCAGACCTCCCTGGGCCCCACGTTCCCACATAGGAGCTAAGGGGGCACATTTTAAGAATGTTGTATCAGTGGAATTGTAATCTCTCAGGGTTGACTTTTCCACTCAACCCTAATTCTCTGGAGGCTTATCCAGGTTGCGTGTATCACCAATTGCTTCCTTTTAATTGCTCAGTAGTATACTGCAGTGTGCATGCATTAACCACTCTTTTGCTGAAGGACATCTGTGTTGTTTCCAGGTTTTTCTTGGCCCTTACAAATAAAGCTGCAGTTAGTAACTACTCACATACAGTTTTGTGTGAATGCTGGTTTTCACTTTTCAGGGAGTAATTTGACTGCTGTGTCTTACAGTTAGAAAATCATTACTTAGGATGAGAATTCTTTATGATAGAGAAGAGGAAGAAGTAGCGTTTTTCTTTTTTCATTGTAACATCATAAGCGTCCGTAATTGTGCATGTGTTTAGGAACAAAATGAACCCACTGAAAGTGATAAAAAAAACTTTTCTCTCTTTCTTTTCGTAGTGTTCTCATTTTCTTTTTTAACTAAAAGTGCACGTTTTTGACGTGTTGCAGATTTACCAGACCGGAGCACTTAGGAAGCAGTGCCAAGATCAAATGCAGCGGTTGCCATAGCTACCAGGAGTCCACCAAGCAGCTCACCATGAAGAAGCTGCCCATTGTGGCCTGCTTCCACCTCAAAGTGAGTTCCCTGAGCACGCCCCGGGCCTGAGGTGGCTGTGCAGTGCCCACCTTGCCTCTGGAGCACATAGGCCAGCGCCTCCTGTAAGTGACTGTTCTGTCTGTTGTCGGGAGGTTTGCTGTGAATCAAAAAGGAGTTACTTTAACTGAAACAGGGCACGTTACTCTGGGTAGGGGTGGCTAGGGGTTTACTCCTCCCCTCCAAATTCTTCCATCCTCACCCCAAGTTTTTTGATTTACTTAAAAGCAAGGACCCTTTGCACTGAGGTCTAATCCTGGGGTCAGGATGCCTTCTGTGAAGGGCTAGTAATAAGCGCGAGTCCTGAGTGACGAGCTGAGAAAGAATAGCAGCAGGGCTGCTGTGTTTGCTCTTCTTGGGCATTCCTTTATGGTCTCTGTTGCTTACTCTTCTGCTTTGTGACCCTTTAAAGGTGTAAGACAACCCAGAACCCCAGCCCTGCCTTGGTACTGGTCCAGTGTTCCGTTTTATGGGGAAGCGTCCTATCTAGCAGGGGGCACAGGGCATGAAGCGTGGGCCCTGTTTTTCCTGCCAGACACTATGTCATGTCCACACCTGCCATCAGGCCCATTGTTTCAGGGGTGGGGGCCTAAGCCCCATGGGGTTTGTGCTGTGGATTCTGAGCTTTGGCTCTGGGCAAAAGCAGGGCACTTAAGAAAACACAGGAAGGCATGTTAGAAGCCCCAGAGACACAGTGGGAGGAGCCCTAACCCGTCTCCCCCATCCCTCTGTTCCTGCAGCGGTTTGAACACTCAGCCAAACTCCGGCGTAAGATCACCACCTACGTGTCCTTCCCCCTGGAGCTGGACATGACCCCCTTCATGGCCTCCAGGTTTGTTCTCTGTCCACGGGCGGGCGGGGGTGGTGCCAGGTCCCTGATGCGGTCCCAGTGAGCCCTGGTGTCATAGAAGCCCCTGACCCCTCCCCGTGTGAGGGAGGCTGGCCCCCAGCTAGCTGTTGTAGCGCTGGCTCAGACTTGGGCTGTGTGCCCGCGGCAGCACTTCAGCCGCAGGCACTGGGTGGATACAGATCAGCAGGGTGCTTCTGCAGCTGCAGATGTCACTTGCTTTGTTTTCAAGCCTTTGTTTTCTGGATCACTTAAAATTTACCTTCACAAAACACCCGGACACTTACTAGTATGTCAGACGAGGGCTGCTGTGGTGGACGACTGCGGGGGGTGTCGAAGCAGCAGAGACCTGAGCCCGTGTAGGCCGCAGGAGGGTCCAGTGAGGCTGACCCCTGGCCAGGGGTGGAGTGGGGAGACAGGATGGGTTGGGGGAACCGTGGGTCCTGGCTGACTCCAGCTCTGTGCCTTGGTGTGGATGGTCCCCTTGGCCAGCCTGGGCCTCAGTTTCCTCACTGTAATCCGGAGGCTGTCTCTGCCTGAGGCAGAGTTTTTGGGAGAACCAGACGCGTGGAAGCCACATAGTCATGGCTCGCAAGTCCCTGGTGAGGGTGATCAGTTAACATTTTGATCAAGGCTGAGTGTCCCGCTGTCCTTACAGCAAAGAGAGCAGGATGAATGGACAGTACCAGCAGCCGACAGACAGTCTCAACAATGACAACAAGTGAGTGGCTCCACCTGGCGGGCGGGCCAGCGTCTTGAGTGAGAGTGGGCCCTGGGCCTTAGGGAGGCCCCACCTGCATTGCCCGGGAGTGTGTGTGTGTGTCTGTCTGTCCATGGGGAGGGTGTGTGTGTGTGTGTGGCCATGGGGAGGGGGTGGCCAGGCTGTGTGTCTTCTGGTCTCTGGCTGGCTTCCTATGGTGCTCCGACCACTCCTCTGTCAGGGCCAGGCCTCCCCCCACCTGCATCTAACCTGGCCTCCTTTTGCAGGAGCCTGACCTTCCCGGCACCTTGACTAGGCCCTGTCCTCCTTTCCCGTCCTTCCTACTGGTGGCCGAGGGGAGGCTGCAGCTGCTCCAGTGTCTCCCAGGCGGCCTGTCCCCTTACCCTTCCCTGTCAGCGTTCATTCTTGGGCTGCTGCTGTGGGGATGTGGTCCCAGGTGGTGACAGGGTTGAGTGATCTCCGTGTCCCTGCTGCCATCCCATCAGGTACTCGTTGTTTGCGGTGGTCAACCACCAGGGGACCCTGGAGAGCGGCCACTACACCAGCTTCATCCGACAGCACAAGGACCAGTGGTTCAAATGTGATGACGCCATCATCACCAAGGCCAGCATCGCGGACGTGCTGGACAGCGAGGGGTGCGTCCCGCAGGGCCAAGGTCCCCTGACTGCAGCTCCCCCTGTGCGCATCTGGGAGGCTCCTGCCCCAGATGACCTGCTGTGACCCTGACAGCGTTTGGGCTTGGAGTTCCAGGCAGCGGGGCAGCCTTGAGATTCTGTGGTGGCCCTGAGAGGGCTGGGTGGGTGGAACCTGGGGCAGGCATCCTTCAGAGAGGGACCCCCAGCTAAGGGAGGGCGGTCTCAGGCTGGGGCATGGGCTGGGGGCCTCGGCTCTGCGGGGACAGGTGCCCCACAGCCACCCTGGGTGGGAGGTGAGCTTGCCTTCTCCTCCACAGGTACTTGCTGTTCTACCACAAGCAGTTCCTGGAGTACGAGTAGCCCCGCGGGAGCCCCCGCACGCCCGGGGCCACGCTGTGCAGACGCTTGGCAGGAGGTGGGCCCAGGGCTTGGGGGCAAAGGAGACAGTGCCCGCGTGTCTCCCATGCCCCTTGGAGTGCCAGCGGCTCCAGGCTGGAGGCTCCAGAGCGGGCCGAGAGGAGACGCGGGCCTCGCGATCTCTTTCTTGGTGAATTTGGGGTCTTGAGTGCGCGTAGCGTGGATCCAGGGCCCGGAGCCTGCGGAGCTGACAGCCCTGCGCGGCCTCCAGCTTGTCTGTCCTGCAGACGCCAGCGTTGTCCTGCATGCGGAAGGACCTCCCCGTTTTCTAGAAATAGGTGTTTTCTTATTCTCTCTCTTTCTCTCTTCTCCATGATCGTGAATTTCATGAATGCAGTGATAGTAATGTGAATGAATTACCGAGTTCAGACTGAACCTTAGATCGTTTTCCCTTGATTCTGGAGAGTGGGTCTTGCTTCTTCACTGGTGCTGCTCTTGTTGCCCCCACCCCTCGTCCCCAGGGACCTCCGTGTCTGTGTCAGAGCCGCGGGTGATGAGCGGGCTGGGCAGGGTACGGTCTCTGTCTTTAAGTAACTCAAGTGTGTCTAGTGGTTTCACTGCTTCTCTCCTGTGTCTCCTTCCTGGCCATCTGGCCCACGAGCTCTCCCAGTCGCTGCTGGGCAGTGGACGTGTTGGATGGCGTTGGGGGGGCCTTGCAGGGTTTGGGGGGTGTTGCTGCGTTCTACGCTGGGGGTCTCTGCTTTCCATTCTGCTTGTTTCTGTTGCAGCAGGAAAGACTGCCGGGACAGAGCCAGTGGGACGGGCTGAAGGAGCAGATGCACCCGTCTATCCACACCCTGACTTAGATTGTCCATTCTGAGAGAGTCCAACCTGGAGACGGGGACAAGCCCATCTGTCCTGAACTGTGAGGGCTACTTCCTGGAGAGGAACACATCCCCCTGCAGCTAGGTCCACGGACTTTCCGCAGAGGGCCAGGTGGTCGGTGCTCCCAGCTTGTAGGCCCTGTGGTTTCTTTCACAGCTGACACATAGACGGATGTAGCTGTGTTCTGGAGAACTTTATAGGAGCATGGAAATATGAGTATCACATACTTTTCCCATGTTACAGGGTGTTAACTTTTTTCACTCTGTAAAGGTGTGCGCATAGTTCTCAGCCAACGGGCAGTGGACTGGGTCCAGCTCATCAGCTGCTTAGGTCCAGGAGCGGCGTGGTTGCTGTGCAAGGTGGAAGGTGATGGCTGGGGTTCCTAGGCCGGGTCATCATACCTGGTGGATACAGCCCAAGCGCCTGCCAGGGGCACTCAGTTGTGTTTCTGTGTTTCAGGAACACAAGTTGTTAAGCTTATTTTGAAACAGCCGTGAGCATCATCAGACATGCAGGTGGGCGCCCGCTCTCAGAAACTACCCTGCATGGCCCGTGCACTGTGCCTCCTCTGAGGGCTCTGGGCAGAGGCCTCGCGGGCCGGGCCCTGGGCTGGAGGTGACTGTGGAGCTCTGGGCCCAGGGCCTCTGTGTTAAGTGGGGGCAGAGTGGATGTTCTGGCTTTGGGTTTCTGTTGGGTCACTCTGTCCCTCCCTGCACCCTTTCTGGGCCCTGCACTCACATCCATAGCTCCTGGATGGGGAGACAGTGAAGCCAGGTTTCTCTTTTCTAAATGTTATTTTTGAATTTTTATATCCGGATTAATGCTCTTTACTCCCTCTGGCCTGCTGTTCTGAGCACTTAGCTCTGTGTCTGCTGATGAGATCGCCCTCTGACTGTTAGAGCCACGTGGGGTGGAGGCAGGGTGGGTGTGGCGCTTCGGCTGTGCCGAGGTCCTGCCGGGATGTCAGGAACAGAGGCTGCGTTTGGGAGTCCTTTCTCTCAGCTCCCGATGCAGCTGCTGGAAACAGTTTCCCGTTTCTTAAAACCACTCGTGTCGATGTCCTGACCACGGAGGACTCCTGGGCGACCCCTCCCCCTGCACTCGTGTATCAAAGTGACTGTGTCTCTGAGACATCGGCTGCTGTGTCAACACGTTGCGGGGAGGCGGTGGCTCGCTCTCTGGGGTGTCCTGAGTTGGGGAGTGGGGGCCCTCCTGCCTGCACCAGAGCGCCTGGGACTCGCCCTTCTGCAGTGTGTACACTCATGCTGTCGTAGCTTGCTCGGTGTAGATGCTCCCATCGTATCAAATTGCCGTTCTTTTGACAGTTCAGGTAACTGATTTACTATAACTTTGACAACAAAATCATAAGATGCCAGTGATTGTGCTGTGGATTTTATCATGGGGATGTCTCCATGTCCCTTTCCTTGCCGTTCTGAGGGACTGTTAGGCTCCTCTCCTCCCTAATGGCTTGTAGTCTTTCCTGTGTCGTAATAAAGCTACATTTTATTCTGAAAACTGGTGGTCTCCCGTTTCTGCAGCCGAGGCCCTCCTGAGCCCCTCCTGAGCCCCTTTGCTCCAGCCCCAACCTGCTTTGGGCCAGGAAGCCCGTGTCGTTTGCATCTCCTCATCCTGGCCATGATGATGACTTGAGGAGCCTGGGGCTCAGGGCCGTGTGGTCTGTCAGATTTTGAATTTAATGTCACCTGAGGGGCTTTAAATGCAGGAATCCTTGGAGACTTTGAGCACAGGACCTGGGATGTGGGGAAGGCCGCCCTGCTGTTGAGCAGGGGGCAGGTGTGAGTCAGCAGAGAAGGGCCCTAGCCTGGTCAGCGCTGTTTGACTCTGCGCTTGTCATGGGCTCTGGCCCCTCCAGCCCGTCCACCCTTCATTTCTGAAGCGTCCCTTTCAAGATGCCTGAGGTGCAGTCTTCTTGAGTTCCCTCACGCAGAAATAGCAGGAAGTGCCAGCAAGTCCGCGGGGCTCCAGAGTAGCCGTCTGGCCTTACCCACAATCTTTCCACGTTAACCAGGACCACTGCTGTATCCCTGCAGAAAGGCACCCCCCACCCCAAACTGCCCCCAGGGTCTTAGACCTTCAATCCAGCGTTGTCCAGGCCGGGAATGAAGACCTACAATGGGGTGGTTGGTACAAAGCTGTAGTGTCCCAGTCCTGCCCCAGCTTTCGCTCTCCGTCCCAGGACCTGTGCGCTCTGACCATGGTCTGGTTAAAAGTGTTAAGTTGTCCTGGAAGTTGTGCCTTCAGCGGTCGGACTCGTGGAGCATCGTGACCTGGGGAGTGTGGACAGGCAGGGCAGGTGGAGCCGAGTCCAGAAGATGGGTCCATCCCACGAAGATAGATGCTGACCCCCCATGTAGTCAGCCAGCCAGCAGGTGGCCACCTGCTGCTGTGATATGGGAAGTGACCTCCAGGCTTCAGAGCTGGTTTGGGAGCTGGGCTGGGCAGGCATCCCACAGGAGTGACTGGTGAGCTGGGCCCGGGGCCTGACGTGGACCCTGTTGCAGTATCTCCCCGCTACCCCATTTTGATGGCCCCTTTGTCTGTGGGCCCTTGGAGCAATGGCGTGGGGGCAGTGAACCATTGGCACCCAGAACAGGCGGCTTCATCCACCTGGTGAGCGTCCTCGGTCAGGCTTCTTGGTGAGCACAACCTGTTCCTGACCTGAGAGGTCTGTCCCCACCCACATCTTCTGTCACTGGCCTTCTAATCCTGTTCCTTCTGAGTCTTTAACTGTCCAGCGAGCTGTTGGCGCTGCCCCAGGAGTCCACATAGGTCAGTACTTGTGGCCAGTCTCGTTCCTGACAAGGTGGGTAACCAGGTACAGTACTCAGAGTTCTGCTTGGAGCGAGGACTTCCCTTTGTTGCTGTCTTTCGGGATGCCCCTCAGTCCCTGGTCACAGGGTGTGTGTGGATGCTGGAGCCACCACGCCCGCTGCCCGTGCGTGTCCACTGCCGTGCACACACCCTCGTGTGTGCAGGGCGCTCGGGCCATGTGGTTCTGTGTCCGTGTCAGGCGCTTGGCCCGAGCAGCGGTCTTCCTGTGGCGGAGGATGGACCCTCAGTGGGATGAGGTCAGTGTGCTCACGGCGCCCGTGCTGGTGCCCCAGGGTCCCTGCTGGACTCCTGATGCGTCCTCAGGCTCAGTGGTGGTGCAGCACGCTTGTGCTCCTGCAGGTCCTGCTTTCACTGGGAGCCATGTGCTGCCAGTGTAGACAGGTGGACTTAACGCCCGAACGTGTCAGTAGGGCTGCCGGTTCACACGGGAGGTGTGGGGGTGCGGCACCTTGTCTTCCTGCTTCAGACTGTGGAAGCCCCAGAAATGCCACCAAATTGGGGGGCCTGTGAGTCTGGGGGTTTCTCATGTGTTTATAATTGCTTAAATTCTTATTTGCTGTTTTATTGGAATATGGCTGATTTACAGGGTCATGCTGGTTTCTCCTGTACAGCAAAATGAATCAGTTATACATACACATATACCCACTCTTCTTAGATTACCTTTCCATGTAGGCCATTGCAGAGTATTGAGTAGAGTTCCCTGTGCTGTATTCACAGTAGGTCCTTATCAGTTGTCTAGGAGTGTGTATGTCAGTCCCAGTCTCCTAGTTTATCCTTGTTTTCTACATCTGTGACTCTCATTTCTGTTTTGTAAATAAGTTCACTTGTACATTTTTTCCAACATCGTGCTTTATTTAGTTCATTGTTACTCAAGTAGCAACTAGTCAAAACCAGTCTGCAGAACGTTGTCAGCTTGGGGGTCAGTGTGGCCCTGAGGCTCCAGCAGGCGGGACGCTGAGGGCTCCTGCTCTGGGGGTGTGGGGTGGCGAGCAGCCGAGACAGGACCCCACAGGGGGAAGCGCTGAGTGACAGTGTGTGCTGTTGAGGGAGGCCGGAAGGGGCACAGCACCTGGGGAGCCGCTCCCCCCGAGGGCGTGACCCCGAGGGCGGGTGAAGCCAGGGGCCCCAGGGTGATCACAGCAGCAACCACCCGGCCAGCTCAGCCAGTGACTCAGCGACTCGGCCCCTCCCCGAGGGCCGGGCAGAGAAAGGCTGGCCAGTTCCAGGCATGGAAACTTCATATCTCAGTCTCTGGCGTTGTATATAGACCTGGTGTTTGGTAAGAAAAGCACAGGACTCACAAAAGAGCAAGTAAAAACAGCTTCCTGCCAAGAGACAGAGCAGCAGAGCCAGAGTCCGATGACCTGAATGTTGAAACTGTCAGGCGGAGATTCTGAGTCATTAGGGTTTATGTGTTGAAGGCCCTCGGAAACTGTGTGGAACAGATGGGCCCTCAGTGGAGTGGGGCGAGCTGCTTGGAAGGACCGTCTAGGAGACCCGATCATGGTGACAAGGACACCCTTGACAAACGTGACGGCACTGCGTGACAAGGGCCTCAGCCGAGGGAGGCGGCGCTGGGACCACCCAGAGAGAGGGATGGGGCAAAAACCCAAAGAACAGGGTACCTGCGGTGTGGGGCAGCACCCAGCAGTTTGAAGGGATGACAGTATAATGAAAAACAAAAAAACTGCAGATGCAAGCTTTCTCAGAGAACCCCAAGCAGGGTAAGTAACAAACCTGCCCACAGCAGAAAACTCCAGAACACATTTTCAAACTGCTAAAAAACAAAAGAATTTATAGGCACACATTGCAAAGAAACAAAAGTGGGAATTCTAGCAGCTGTCTCATCAGAAACTGGGAACCAGAGAGAGTGGAGCAATGTCTCTGAGGTGCTCAAAGGAAGAAACTGGCTTCCCAGAATCTACCCAGAAGAAATCTCAGAAATGAAAGAGACTTTCAAACTGAATAAATTCATCACCTACAGACTCGCACAAGAAGTGCTGAAGGAAGCTCTTCTGACAGACCTGGGTCTGCACACAGAAAATGATTTCTAGACTTGAAGGTAAATATACATGGTGTCGTTTTTCTTATTTTTAATCACTGTTAAGGTACTGAGTTTCTAAAGCAAAAATAATACTGATGGATCATGGGCTTCAGGACAGCGACACGAAGATGGGGCAGCCAAATGAAGTGAGTCTGTGGGTTAACTGACATCAAGTAAAGGTGTGTGTTGCAAATAGCTCTTGCAAAAATGTAGAGAGGGGTAAGCATAGAGACCAGTGTTTAGAGAAAGTACAGAGTGGTGGTCACCTGGGGCTGGAATTGGGGAAGGGGGTGATGCTGGCTAAAGGCATGAACTCTCAGGTGAGACTGACACGCTGTGACGCTGTATCACGAGAGATCATCTCAGGGGTTGGGAGGGTTGTGGTCGGGGGTCCAGGTGTTCCTGACGCCATGTAGAGCATATCCCAATGTATAAATGTGTCATGTATCAACTTGCACAGTGTTACCTGTTAGTTACATCTCAGTAAAAAGATGGTGGACCTAAAGACAGTGAAATGGGGCAGGCAGGCAGAGCTGGATCCCTGGAGCCCAGGCTGACCCACTGCCTCATCCTGGCCTGCTGGGTATAGCCACAGTGGGTGAGTGCTGAGTAGTCGCTGCAGACTCTGTCATCCCTACCTTCTCAGAAGCGCTTGCTGACCTCTGGGCCTGGGAGGCAGGGTGGCCTCAGGGAGGCCAGTGGGGACTGGTATCCCGGGAACTGGGCTGGAGCTGCAGCAAGCAGCAGGAATCAGATCCATCCAACAGAAAACATGGATAAAATGGTACTTAAAGTTTCAGATTTTCTTTCCAGCAAGGAAACTCAGTCTTAAAAAGGCGAGGGGGAGAGGATGCCAAAAAACCCCACGTAAACTTATACAAAAGACCAGTAGAAAAAATGACCAAAAGATTATTTTTGTCTGTGGAAAGCTATATAGTCAGGTGAGGCATGCATGTCCCTGTGTTTTCAGCAGCTCCCACTCCTCCCCTACCCCCTGCTTCAGACGGGGTTCAGAGAGCTGCAGAGGGAAGGAGAGTCTGCATATCTTTGGAACAAGCCTACCTTCATGTCACGAGCACATTGGTGCAGCTCAGAGCTGTGCCAGGACTCTGCCGGCATCCAGCAGGGCTGCCCAGAGATGCTGCACCAGGCCGTCCCCATTGCCACAGGGGGCCCCCTGAACAGCAGGTCAGAGCTCTGCCTTCAGACAGCTGAAGCAGAGCCGGGCTCTGGAAGAACCATGTTTTGGGCAGGATGTATTGATCCCCCACTCTCAAGGGTTGAGGTCCAACCCTGAGAACCTCTAAGCGCGACACTATTTGCAGGTTGACAGACATGATCAAGTTCAAGTGAGGTCATGAGGGTGACTGGTGGCCTTATAAAGGGAAATTTGGACAGAGACACACATTGGCTGTTTGTACCCCAGGATGAGGGCGGGGCAGCCCCTCCCATCACTGCTGTGGCAGGAACAGCCCTGCAATACCTAGGTGGGGAGGCAGGAGGGTCCAGAGCTGAAACCGCCCAGTCTGGGAAGCAGACAAGGCCTGTTAAAGGGATGGGGAAAGAGGGAATGTCTTGCCTGTCTGCACCTCCAGGAATGGGTGTGTGAACCTTTGGTGCATGTAGGTGTGCCAGGCAGTTTGGGGAGATACAGGATGAATGGTTTGCATAATCTTGTGTTTATCTATGTAGCTGCTTGGAATAGTTTTGTATTTTCAGGTTTAAATGCTACTAAAATATAGGTTTTGTTGCTCATATAGATATGGATATAAAATACATGTATAATATATATAAATATACAAAGAATATATATATCATATAGATATTGGTATAAATATATGGGCTTCCCCGGTGGTTCAGAGGGTAAAGAATCAGCCTGCAGTGCAGGAGACCTGGGTTCGATCCCTGGGTTGGAATGATCTCCTGGAGAAGGGAAAGGCTACCCACCCCAGTATTCTTGCCTGGAGAATCCCCATGAACAGAGGAGCCTGGTGGGCTACAGTCCATGGACTCACAAAGAGTCGGACATGACTGAGCGACTACGCACACACATAAAATACATGTAACATCAAAAATTTGTGAATGCTCAGATACAGTGTTACCAGTCAAAATCCATAAAATTTACCAAGTAGGTCTGAAAGAAAAGTTGATGTAAAGAAAAATATTAAACAGTAGTGCAGGTTGGTGTCTAAATGAGCACACTCCTGCCTGTGAACCCATGGCATGGTCCCAGGCTTTCCAAGCGGCTTGATGCCTGGGCTGAAGCTTCTGTCCACCCCACGGCCCTGACTGGTGGGAGCAGCGCTGCACATACACACGTACAGGGCACACACAGGCACGCTGCTTCATGCCTTCCCGAGGAGACACGGAAGGAAATGGGTTTTGTGAGACTGATGCAAGCTGGCACAGCCCTAGTGCCCCATGTGTCGGCCACGTGCAGAGCCCGCCACCTCTGTCCACATGTGATCTCAGATCCGCGGAGACCAGGCTTGGAACCCTGGGGCAGCAGGAGCCGTGAAACTGGGTGGTCACCACAGGGAGACACGACCCAAACCAGGACAGTGAGGAACGGGCAGTGTGGGAGGTTTTATTTCCGCGAAGGGGCCCCGGGGCTGAGTCCAGCAGGGGCGGTGCCTTTACCGCAGGTGCGTTGAGGTGACGGTGACCTACAGTGGAGACCTGGGGTCAAGAACGGGGTCCCTGGCCCTTTTCCCCAGCTCTTCTCCCCTCCGCCCCCATCACCTCTTCTTCCCCTTCTGCCCACCCCCGTCCCCCACTTCTCTCCCTCTCCCCCCTCACCATTCCCCCAGGTTCACGTGGCCAGGCCTCCTTCCTGCGCGGGCGTGTACACCACCTCGATCCCGCCGTTCACAGCGCGCACGCAGGGTTGCCCGGTTACGCTCTGGCCCTGGGGCGCCCTCCTCCCTGTGCACTCGGACCCAGGTGTCGGGGGCGCGCCTGCGCTCTCCTGGGTGGGCGCCCTGCACTCCGGGAAGCAGAAGCTACATGTCTCCACCGGCTCGGGCGGCGTCCCTGCCACGCAGCCGGCTTCCATCCAATGATCTGTGCAGGGAGGAGAGGGCGTTGGCCTCGGCGCGGACCCCTCCTCCTCCACCCTCTCCCACAGACAGCCCGGCCACTCCCTCCCCTTCCGCAGGGGCGGATGTGCAGGTGCGGGCCTTACAGTCCCAAAGCGCCAGGGGACCCACCACCTCCAGTTTTAGCGCTGTGGGCCCCGCACCCCCAACCCCACCCCATGCGTCCACCCACCCTTCCTCAAGCCCCTGCTCTTCTCACCTTGATGTTTGACCTGGTTCATCTAGTCTGAGTGGGTGCTGCACCGACCAGCCCCAGGCCTCCCCAGGAGGAGCTGCCTGGCGCTGTCCACTTAGAAACGGGGCAGGGCCAGGACAGAGAGATGCCTGGGACCCCAGTGAACACTCACCCTTGGAAGTCTTGGCCTGCGTGGGACACGGCCCTGGGCGGGTCGGGAAGGAGACCTGGACCCCCCTCCTCTTGAGGAAGCAGGCCACGGCCAGCAGGAAGCAACAGACGATGGCACAGAGACATAGGCCCAGCGTGCTGTAGACCAGGGCCAGCTGGTCAGCGCTCAGCTTCAGCCCTGCAGGCGCTGCCGGACAAGGCCAGGGTGAGAATGAGAAGGGCCTCCCTGAGGCAGCTCTCCTCAGGGAGCAGCCCCTCCTCCTCCATGCTCGCTCTTGCCCTGTCTGCCCAACGCAAGCTCTGTGGTTACCCTTCACCCCCTTGGAGGGTCAGGCTCAGCCTGCTCCCACCCCGGCCTGGAGCAGCCTCTGAGATGGTGGAGCTGGACACCGTTTTTGTTGTCTCGTCTCCTTTGGCGTGTGACTTGCAGCAGTACCAGAGGTGGCTGGGTGAACAGGGAGATAGCTATCCAGGGAGGGTGTGTGTCTGTCTGATCTGGGGGCACAAGCTTCGAGAGAGAGACAGTGCAATTGCTTCTGAGTTTGGGGGGCAGGGGTAAAGCCAGGGGCCCTCCCTGAGCTGGGAGACTCAGGGGTAGTCCATGGCTACATAGCTGTAAAGTGGAGGAGGCAGAGGTTCAGTGTGTTCGCAGGGTTGTGCAGCCGCTGCCTGTGTGCCTGGGGGTGGGCCCAGCACCGCACCCATCGTGGTGACCCCCCTCTCCCAGGCTCCACTAGGCTGTCTCTGCACCAGTTCTGGCCACCGACAGACCGTTGCAGCATGGGGCCTTTGTGTCAGCCCCTCAGTGTGTTTCCAAAGCTCAGGCCTGTGGTCACCTGTGTCATTTGTCTGTCCACAGGGAACACTGACATGGTGTCAGGCTTGCAGGTTTCCATGTGGACCTTGTGTTCACTCTCATGGACGCATCCCGGGGGTGGAGTGTGGGGCAGATGGCAGCTCTGTGTTGAGCTGTTTGAGGAGCCTAACGGTTTTCAACAGTGGTTGCACCGTCTTACGGTCCATCTTGCAGGAAACAAAACTGAGCCTCAGAATCCCAATTGCAGAGCTGCAGTCAGTGACAGGCCTGATGGATGCCAGGCCAGGGCCGGGCCAGCCACACACATACATGATGAGCGTGGACACTGGTCCTCTTCCTTACACACACTCCCGAGAGCTGTATAAAGTGACTGCTGGCCTGTGCTGCCTTGATGTTTACAGAGCTCTGAGCGGGCTGGTGTCGCCACCTCAGGCCAGCGGTGCTGACCAGAGCTCAGAGAGGCCGTGGGTGGGGAAGGGAAAGCAAAGACCCTGAGTGAGGCTACAGATCTGGAGGCCGAGATCCTGAGAGGTGAGAGGATCCAGGGAGAGGTCACAGGGTGTGCAGAACCAGGTGACACCATGTTTCCCAGCTCCCAGGTCTCCCCGTCTGCTCCTACGCACCCCAGGATAAAGGGAAACCATCAGGCCAGCTGGACAAGCCTTCCCGTCAGAGGCAGAATTACCAGCCACCAGCGTCTATTCTCTGACGCTGCTCAGTACACAGGACCGCCAGGTCAATTCACAACCACACGTCTGCATATTTCAGGTGTTTTCAGCGTGAATTCCAACACTCAGACTGACTGGAGACTGGCTGCTGGCATTCAGAGATGGTTCCTGATTTCCGCCCTCAGGTCAGGCTGGGCTGGGCCCCCCGTTGCACCCAGCAGAACATAGCCAGGGTGACACAGGGCCTGGCTTGTGCCCCGAGGAGGCCTGTCATCTGCTGCTCTGCTTTCTTGTGTGCCCTGAGCCTCCACGTGAGAAGCCAGCTGAAGAAGCCCCATAGAGAGTGTCCCCCTTGAACTAGAACGAGGAGTGTGGTTCAGTCACCGCAGCATCAGGGCCAAGCCTCTAGGTGACTGACTCCATCCACAGCACCGTCCACTTGCCATGTGACCCTCAGCGCCATCAGCAGGGACCTGCCCCCCGAGCTCCCCGAGCCCCTTCCTCTCCCTGCCCACACCCCCAGAACCAGAAGTGAGAACAGGGGTGGTCTCCTGCTATCTGAGAGTTCAGCTCCTTTCAGGTGCCACACTAGACAACCTGAGCAGGGACTCTGCTTCTGAAAGGCAGGTTCGGCCTTCTCTCTGTCCCTTGGCCCAGACCGAGATCTGGGGCTTCCCAGGGAAATGGAACTAGTTCCTGCCTGGCCCCCCTGGCCCCTGCACATGCCTCTCAGAGGCCCTGGCCCGAAGAAGAAGTGCAGTTAAAACCGCAGAACATGTCACCTTCCAGCTGCACCCAGGCTGGAGGCGCGGGCATGCTTTCAGAGTCTCCCAGACTCTGCACTATCACTTCCGGTGACGTGGATGCAGTCCTTGACTGAGGACCAGCTGCATGATGGATACGGAGAAGGGCCGGACCTCAGGGGCAGGGAGTGAGGAGGGAGGGGAATGCGGGCACTTGGGGTACAGCCTGGGACGACATGTGCTTGGATGGGAACACGTGGGAATTGACAACCCCGCCTCCAGCAGGCGTTGCTTCTGGGGAGAGTGCCCTAAACCTCAGTCTTAATGCCTTTTCTCTCCCATTACAACTCATGCATGTCACCCCTTCCAGACAGGAAAGAGGGGGGAGCCTGCTGGCTGCCAGATAGGAGGACAGGGTCCCTGCCTCTGCTCTGCTTCCTGTGCTCAGTCACCAAACCATTCAGGTCTGCAGCTTGGTTGCTGCCCTGTCTCGGCCCTAGTGACCTGGCCCTGGGATGGAGCGGTCTGGCCCGGTGCCTGGCTGTCTGCTGACGCCAGGCCCAGGGACTTCTGTCTGGAAAGGACGTGACCTCCGTGCTTGCCTGAGAACCAGGCCGGCAGGCGCAGTTCTGAGCACTGCCACCAGGGGCAGTGCTGGGTTCATTTCCAAGCAGGTTTTCCAGGAATCAATGCAAAGAAATAGAGGAAAACAATAGAATGGGAAAGACTAGAGATCTCTTCAAGAAAATTAGAGATACCACGGGAATATTTCATGCAAAGATGGGCACAATAAAAGACAGAAACAGTATAGATGTAACAGAAGCAAAAGATAATAAGAGGTGGCAAGAATACACAGAACTATACAAAAAAATCTTAATGACCCAGACAACCATGATGGTGTGATCACTCACCTAGAGCCAGACATCCTGGAGTGTGAAGTCAAGTGGGCCTTAGGAAGCATCACTATGAACAAAGTTAGTGGAGGTGATGAAATTCCAGCTGAGCAATTTCAGATCTTAAAATATGATGCTGTGAAAGTGCTGCACTCAATATGCAAATTTGGAAAACTCAGCAAACTTGGAAAACTCAGCAGTGGCCACAGGACTGGAAAAGGTCAGTTTTCATTCCAGTCCCAAAGAAAAGCAATGCCAAAGAATGTTCAAACTACCACACAATTGCACTCATCTCACACGCTAGCAAAGTAATGCTCAAAATGCTCCAGGCTAGGCTTCAACAGCACGTGAACCAAGAAATTTCAGATGTTCAATCTGGATTTAGAAAAGGCAGAGGAACCAGAGATAAAATTGCCAACATCCGTTAGATCATCGAAAAGGCAAGAGAATTCTAGAAAAACATCTGCTTTATTGACTACGCCAAAGCCTTTGACTGTATGGATTACAACAAACTGTGGAAAATTCTTAAAGAGGTGGGAATACCAGACCACTTGACCTATCTCCTGAGAAATCTGTATGCAAGTCAAGAAGCAACAGTTAGAAATGGACATGGAACAACAGACTGGTTCCAAATAGGGAAAGGAGTACATTAAGGTTGCATATTGTCACCCTGCTTATTTAACTTATATGCAGAGTACCTCATGTGAATTGCCAGGTTGGAATCAAGATTGTTGGGAGAAATATCAATAACCTCAGATATGCGGGTGACACCACCCTTGTGGCAGAAAGCAAAGCAGAACTAAAGAACCTCTTGATGAAAGTGAAAGAGGTGAAAAAGTTGGCTTAAAACTCAACATTCAGAAAACTAAGATCATGGCATCCGGTCCCATCACTTCATGGCAAATAGATGGGGAAACAATGGAAACAGTGAGAGACTTTATTTTTGGGGCTCCAAAATCACTGCAGATGGTGACTGCAGCCATGGAATTAAAAGATGCTTGCTCCTTGGAAGAAAAGCTATGACCAACCTAAACAGCATATTAAAAAGCAGAGACATTACTTTACCAACAAAGGTCCATAGTCAAAGCTCTGGTTTTTCCAGTAGTCATGTATGGATGTGAGAGTTGGACTATAAGGAAAGCTGAGCGCAGAATTGATGCTTTTGAACTGTGGTATTGGAGAAGACTCTTGAGAGTCCCTTGGACTGCAAGGAGATCAAACCAGTCAGTCCTAAAGGAAATCAGTCCTGGATATTCATTGGAAGGACTGATGCTAAAGCTGAAACTCCAATACTTTGGCCACCTGATGCAAAGAACCGACTCACTGGAAAAGACCCTGATGCTGAGAAAGATTGAAGGCGGGAGGAGAAGGGGACAACAGAGGATGAGACGGTTGGATGGCATCACTGACGCAATGGACATGAGTTTCTGTAGGTTCCAGGAGTTGGTGATGGACAGGGAAGCCTGGCGTGCTGCAGTCCATGGGATTGCCAAGAGTCGAACGCAACTGAACTGAACTTTCCATTTGATTTGTTCAACCCTTTACACTGTTTTCAGATCCAGTCTCGCCTGGAAACTGCTGCTGCTGGGCTGGAACTCTGGCCGGCTAGACTGGCAGCGCTGTGGCCATCCTGAGGGCCCTAGTGGCTTTGGCTCGCCGGCTGGTGGCCAAGGGAGGACAGGATTTGAGCCTGGGCCCACGGCCACTGGTGCTCATGATCAGGTCTGCCTTCTGGGGGAATGGAGCAGACACTTCGCCTCCATGCTATTGGCTGCCGCCGGACCCAGTGGAATGTTTGGCCAGCATCCCTGCGGCCCTGGCCCAGCAAGCAGGCAGGCTGGGGAGGAGTGAGGTAGGTGCACAAGGCTGTCTGCACCTCTTCCCTGGCTCAGGCCTGGGGGCAGCCCTCACAGTGGTGACATCGCATGTGGCAGTGGCGGGGATAGGAAGAGAAAACTCCATGCCCCAAGATAAGCAAAAAGCCAGGGACAAGACCGACCACCAGGCTACCATGCCAGTGTGCCCCCAAGGAGCCCCCTAGGCGGGCACCCCCCACACACATGTGACCTGATTTGTGAGAAAGGAGCCTTTGTGGATGTGACCAAGTTAAGGGTCTGGGGAACTTCCCTGCTGGTCCAGTGGTTAAGAATCTGCTTTGCAGTGCAGGGGACAGGGGTTCGATCCCTGGGCCGGGAAGTTCTCACATGCCATGGAGCGCCTAAGCCCATGTGCCACAACTACTGAAGCCCGTGCACCACAGCTAGAGAGCCACCCACAAGTCACCACGAGAGAAAACCTGCTGGCAGCAGCAGAGACCTAGTGCAGCTGAAAATAAATAAATAAAGTCGGGGAAAAAAGAATCCATCTTATAATGCAGGGGGCGGGGGTTCAGTCCCTGTTTGAGGAACTAAGATCCCACGTGCCACAGAGCTGTTAAGCCTGAGAGCTGCAGCTACTGAGCCCTGAAAGAGCCTGCATGAGGCAGGGAAGATCCCGTGTGCCACAAGTGAGACCCGATGCAGCCAAAACAAAACTTTTTTTTAAAAAATGTAAGGATCTGGAGGTGAGGCCACCTTGGATGAGGGTGGTCCTGAATTCAATGACAAGTGTCCTTAGAAAGAGGAAGACAGACCCACAGAGAAGCCCCGTGAAGACAGAGACAGGAGGGAAGTGGCCAAAGGTGTGGACGCCTGGAGACCCAGCCCAGCTAAGCTTGTACTGTTCCCATCAAACAAAGGAAAGGCTTTTCCCAGAGATGTGGAATGGGCTGAGGTGGCGGTTGGCAGGGTGCGGAGTGAGTTGGGGGGCAGGATGTGGGGAGCAGGAGGGGATGGAAAGAGGTCAGCTCCGCTGTGTGACCATCCTCCACGCCCCACCCCCACCCTCAGGACCCGGGGCCTGGACTCAGCACCTTCTGTTTACAGTCCTTGCCACGCCCAGCTCTGGCCTCACCTACACACACACGTGTCGTGACACAGTGGGACACGTGTAAGTCCCAGACCTCCGGAGAGACATGGTGTAGGGCAGACATGGCCTGTAGGCCCTGATGAGTCTTCGTTTCTCTGAATGGGACTGGGGGTCTTGCTCACAAGTTGGCTATGCTGGTCACTCGTGGCCCTGTGTTCTGAGAGCTCATTCAGGGCTGTCAGGAGACTCCCAACTGTCTGGTCTTTTTTTCTTCTGCTTCTTTCTTCTTGCCCACAGCCTTCTGTAAACTTTGCCTAGTTTTTCTTCCTGTGATGACCACCCCACAGTCTGGCTTCTAATTATTTGCATGGACTGGACTCCTGCTTCGCAGCCCCTCCTTACTGAGGCCTGGTGCCTGCCTTCCACCCACTTGGACCTTAAACAAAGCACAGGCCAAACACAGCAGGTGGCTTACCTGGACCTGCATCCAAGCCTCTGTGCTCTGGCACCTGGTGCCTCCCCAGGGTGTCTGCTCGGGTCGGGGCCTCTCCGGCCCGCTGTCTCCTGACCTCTGGTAGGAGGCTCACTTGGCTCCTCAGCGTCTTCTCACAGTAGTGTGTGCACTGCTTGGGGTGACGCCCACAGATGGAGGCACAGCTGACGCAGTCCCTCAGGAGCAGGTCATAGTACCTGCCTTGCTCTTGGCGGCAACTGAGTGACTCTGGGAGACAGAGATCAATGATGTTACTGGGGGACAGACACACACAGGACCTGAAGGTCTGGCCTCAAAGGGCATCCCAGTGAAAAAAAACTCCTAGTCCAGTTCCCCAAAAGCAATTCCAGAGTAATCCCAGTCCTTTTCCATGATGCAAACACTAGATGGTACCTTGTCCACTGTGTACTGTTAAGCTGCACTGCATGTGTTTTGATGTGTAGTATTTTTTTCTATATCTAGTTTAAAATGTTCTTATTTTTCATTAGTATTTGTTCTTTGCTCTACATATTATTTAAAAGTGCATTTCCTAGTACTAACCATATAAGGATTTTCTGGTTATATTTTACCATTGATATCTACGTTATTACATTGTCACAGGAGTTCTTGGTTGGATTTTTCAAATCTCATAAAAGAGAAGCATATCTCTTATAAATACTAGGAATGGAGAAGGAAGCCAGCATACCCTTTGGTGAGTTGGGGAGGGGCCTGGACAGGAGGTGGGAAAGCTTGAACGACAGTGTTCTTCCTGTCCTAATAATAAATGAGAGTCACAGGAGCTCAAACATGGCTCACTATCAGGGGCAGAAGCGAAGCAAAACGAAGGCCATCCACACTTGCTCAGAGAGCGGTTCTGAGTGCATTACAGACCTGCCTTTTTGCAGGGCGGGTCTCCTTTGTCTCTAAGGAGGATTCTGTTCCTATGGAACTGTGACCTGGACGCAGGTTTGCAGGCAGCACACGACAGAGGCCCAGAAGCCAGACTTTGAAGCTACTCAGGCTTGGGGCACCCTCATCCCCACTTCACGTGGCACCTGGGCCTCTCTGTGACTCAGTCTCCTGTTTTCCAGGAGAGGGATAATCACAATATAATATGGTCATTTCTTACAGTTGCTATGAGGATTTGAAGTCCCCAACACAGTGCCTGACACATAGTGAATAATGCTCAAGGTTTAAGTAGAATATTCAACACGCCTCTTTGCAATGCAGACATGCCAGCCCTTGTGTCCTTTTCAAAGTAGAGAACAAGACCAGGGAGGCATAGATCTGGGACCTCCCGTTCCCCTGTCCTGGCCCTGGCCCCCCAACCCCAGCACAGGGGGAGTTAGCCTAGTGGTGGCCTTGGCTCAGGGTTGCCATGACCTCCTAGCCTCCTCGGGTCCCCCATATGCCTGTGTAGATGACAGCTCCGCAGGCTACCACCCTCACTGCCAGACCTCACAGACTCCCCACTGGGCCTCAGCGCTTCTGCTGTATTTTCCAGGTCTCGTGCTTTTGTCCACACTGGTCCCTTCTCAGGGGGCGCCCTTGCCCCTCATCCGGCCTCCACATCCTCAGCCTTCAGTGATCAATCTCAGGTGGTGCGTCCTGCAAGGAAACCTCCACGCTCCTCAGCCCATCAGCCACGGTGCTTTATGGTTCATCTTTTACCCATGAAATGTAGTCATTTCCATTTCTCTTTCCACGGTTTGTCGGTCGACATAATGAATGACCACCTCACTAAAGGATAGTGGCCCAGAGTCATGGTGTTGGTGTCAGAGAGTCATTTTCCAAATCCTATCTCTTCCACTGTTACGCTGTGTGTTCTTGGGCAAGTCACTTAGCCTCTCTGATCCCCACTCTGCCAGTATTTATATGAAGCCCTGTGTGTCAGGCACTGTGCTAGGCTTAAGAAAGGAATTGAGCCCACAGTCTAGTGCTTGAGACACATGTAAAACAAACCCACAGGAAAGAACATGATACAAGTCATGATGAGTTCCATCAGGCAAGCAAAATACACTTGTCAAGACAATCAGAATATGGCATGAGTATAGACGATGTTAAAGAATTACTTCTGGGAGTGATAAAATGTTGAGTTTGTATTTTGAAGGCCTATGTATTAAGGATTCATGATTCACTATTCACAGGTAAAACAATACAAGTTCTTGGATTTACTTTAAAATACACAAGTTAAAACAATGATTGAGGACCGAAAAAGCAGTATTTCTAAAGCTGCTGATGGGTAGACGGGTTTGTTACACTGTTCTCTCTCAGTTTGATAACTTCTATAGTAAAAAGACTCAGAAAGAAGTGCAAGCAGAGAACGGAAAAGGAGGGCCCACTCTCCATCTGGCAGTCAGAGAAGAGCTCTGACTTGGTGCTGAGACCTCAAGGTCAGGCAGGAGGAAGCCCTGGTTAAATATCCCTGTGCAAAGGCCCTGAGGCAGGAAGGAACAGGGCATCCCGGGGAAGCTGCAAGCTGGCAGGAGGGTCGAGAGGCAGAGGGTCCCACACTGTCTGTCCTCCTCCACCCCCCCAGGCCCCATGTGTGAGGAGTAGAGGCTGCTCGCCTGCAGCGAGGGCCTGGGCCCCAGAACTCACTGCAGAAGGCCGCACAGGTGCGCGGAATCTGGCTGCTGCAGATGGGTTTGCAGGAGACGCAGGTGTTCAGCAGCGAGTCCCAGTACTGCTCTTCTGGGCAGGGCTCCATGGCCACCCCCCGCCGCGGGCCCTGTGGGGCTGAGAGGCGGAAGCGTGAGGGCAGCTGGAGGCCAGAGCCCAGGCGGCCTCCCACTCTGTGAGTGGAGGGGGAACAGACAAAGCTGGCCTCCTCCCCAGCAACGCTCGCTGGGCAGCCGGGACCCGCCACACTGAGCCTCGGTTTCCCAGCCGGGACTCGCTGGTTCGGAGGCCCCTCCCGAGACAGTGCGCCCTGCTAGGCCCTGTTCAGTGCGCTTGCGGGCGCGCGCCTTCACGGGGTCCTTGCGTGCGCTGGTCCCTCCGCGATGCTCTTCCTGCTCCGCGGCTGCTCACTTCCTCCTGACCCGTCGGATCTGTTTCAACTTCGTTCCCACGGGGAAGCCTTTCTGACACCCTGTCCTCGCCCCCCCTCTGCATGTACTCCCGTCACTGACCTCACCTCCCTGATGTCTTCCGGGTAACCAGCAGTGCCTGGCAGGCACAGGCGCTACTTGTTTGCTGCTGGGTCCCCAGGATCTCAGTGGTGCCTCGTACATCACTAGGTGCTCATTAAATGAATGAATTAGAAAGAAAAGCAGACCGAGCCAGTGCCTAGCAAACAGCAGGCACTCAATAAATGTCCTTTTGTGTCCCTTCTGCTGAGACACACGGTGACACATCTGAAAAGCACAGCCTGACAAACCTATCCATGTGTGCACACCTATGCCACAGCCACCGTGTCAAGGTGGTGAATGTTTCTTGCCCCCTGGTGACTCTCGTGGGCCCCCCCACCCAACACCTGCTCCCAGTGGTGACTCCTGGTCTGAGCTTGAGAACTACAGGCCCGCAGGATGCTGGCACTGCCCAGTCTTGAACTTCTGTGTCTGGTTCTTTGGCTCCACAAGGCGCCTGGGACTTATCCCAGCTGGTCCTGTGTTGCTGAGTCTTTTCTAAATTTCTGTCTGATTTCATGGCATTTGCATCGCCAACAACTTCTCTTAAACATGTCGTGAGGTTTTTGCTTATTCTTTAATGAAAAACCGCCAAGAAAAGACCAATGGCTCCCACTTGACTTTGCAGCTTAAGCACGTGGGCTTATCTTCCTTCCCTCCTGAAACCAAACTGAAAGGACAGGGAAAGAGAGTTGTCCTCGGGCTCTTCCCTGGTGACTGTGGTAAAGAATCCACTTGCCAACGCAATAGAGGTTCGATCCCTGATCCAGGAGGGTCCTACATGCTGCGGAGTAGCTAAGCCCATGCACCACAACTATTGAGCCTGCGCTGTAGAGTCCGGGAGCCACAACTGCCGAAGCCCGAGTGTCTTTGAGCCTGTGCTCCACTTGAGCTCATTCTCCATGATGAGAAGCCCAAGCACCACAACTAGGAAGTAGCCCCCGCTCAACGCAACTAGAGAAAAGGCTATACAGCAATGAAGACCCAGCACAGCCAAATAAAAAAATAAATAAATAATTTTTTTTAATATAGTCATCCTCAAGAGTAGAATGAAGAAGTAGCTGCAGCAGGGGACAAATGACAGCAACATCTTGGAAGACGGAAAGCAGGTGGCCTGGGGTGACTGGCTTCAGGTGATGTCTCTCTCTTTTGAAGTTCACAGGGGAGGAAGCAGAACTGGGTCACCGAACCTTAGGAAGCTCTTAGAGCTGGAGGCTCTGGTGCCTCTGACAGCGGGGATGGAGTGCAGAACCATGGAATAGGGTTGGGGGAAATTTACACAAAGAGGGCTTGACCCCAGGCAGGTGATGGCCCCTCACCCACCCAAGCAGGAGGTTGGGGGTCACCTCAGACACAACTGAGGGTAGATTTGAGGTCCACTCTTCCCCTAGCCATACCTTAGAAGTGTCATGGCTAGGCCTGTAAAAATGCATCCTTCCCCATTCTGCAAGTGGCAGGAAACCAGCAGACTTGGCTCTGGAAAAACTGACCCAAAGGAAAAGGCCTGGAGGCACTGCCTCGAGATTCTCTCAAGAAAATGACCATGCTGCTGCCTGACCATTTGGAGCAAAACGTCTACATAAAAACCCCGTCTGTTTACCTACAACTTCCAATCAGCTGTCAGTACCACAGTCTGAATTGTAAACCACAGCCAGGAGTCAGCCAATACTGGAAAACCAACTCTACATGAAAGAGACCTGGGACAAAGCAAGCACAAGAAACCCACCCCAAGCCAATAGAGACAATGCAGGGAACAGAGGAAAACTAAGAGACGATCAGCAGACATCCTCAGAAAGAGAACTTATGCATCCATGAAAAAGATAATGTGCTACTTTTATTTTAGTTAGGATCTTAGTTCCCTGACCAGGAATCAAACCCAGGCCCTTGGGAGTGAAAACACGGACTCCTAACCATGGATGCCAAGGAGTTCTCAATAATGTGCTACTTTTAAAGAATAATATGCATAGAACAAATAAGAATGACTAGAAGTTTAAAAATATAATAGCTAAAATCAAAACATCTATAGAAGTGTTATAAGATGTAATTAAAGAAACATCCCAGAAAATAGAGAAAAGATATGAAAATATGGAATTATTTCAGGAGATATAAATGTTGACCAATGGCAGTTTCAGAGACATGTTTGAAAGACATTAGCCTCCAGATTCAAAGAACCAATCAGGTCTCCTGCACAATAAGTTCTCTCAAACCGAGACCCATCATCATGAAATTCAGGAGCAACAGAGACTTGGGGAAAATCTTTGTCGGGTCACTGGCTGACTGCAGAGATGAACAGAAACTTTGGTGACCACACACAAGGAATACATACTTTACAAAAATAGTTTGGAAAAGTCACAGACTCCAGCTCTCAACAACAACAGCAAAATCAGCAATCCCTGAGGAATGAGGGAATTAAATTTCCAGAGTTACCACAACATAATGCTCAACATATTCAGTTCTCCAAAAAAGTACAGAACATGCAAAGAAACCGGAAAATATAGCACATTCACAGAGGAGAAAAAAAAAAAAAGGATTTGACAGAAACCATCCCTGGGAAAACCTAGACATTGTAAATACTATTCAAAGATCTTAGATCCACTGTCTTAAACGTGTTCCATGAGCTAAAGGAAACTATGGACAGAGAACTTAAGGAAATCAGCAAAAGGATGTATGAACAAAATGAGGATATGAATAAACATAGCAATTGTAAAAAAGGAACCAAAATGCCCTTCAGTAGATGACCTGATAGATAAACTGTGGCTCATCCAAACAATGGAATTTATTCAGCACTAGTAAGAAGTGAGCTCTCAAGCTATGAAAAGACATGGAGGAACCTTAAATGAATATGACTAAGTGAGAAAAGCCAAGCTAAAAAGTCTACACACTGTGATTCAGCCATATTACATCCTGGAAACAGAAGACAAATCAGTGATTGTCAGGGGTTGAGGGAGGGAGAGAGAAAGTTGGAGCAGAGGGTCTATACAGAGCCGTGAGACTCTTCTGGGTGATACTGTCATGGTGGGTGCAAGTCCTTCCTTATACATTGGTCAGCAGCACCGAGAGTGAACTCTGATGTAAACTGTGGAGTTTGGGTGAAAACGATGTGTTAATGTAGCCATGTGCCACTGTAGTGCAGGATGCTGGTAGTGAGGGAGGCTGTGCTTGTGTGGGGGTAAGGAGTATATGGGACTTCTCTGTAATTTCCACTCAACTTTCCTGTGAACCCCAAACCATTCTCAACATTCCATTAAAAGATGGAAATGAATTCTGGAATTGGGAAGTCCAATACCTGAAATGTAAAGACTCCCCAGAGAGGTTCAGTAGCAGATCAGCCAGAAGAAAGGATCAGTGAGCCTAGAGATAAGACTATTGAACTATTTAGAATGAGAAGCAGAAACAAAGAATGATGAAAAGTAAACAGAACCTGAGGGACTCATGATGCTGCTGCTAAGTCACTTCAGTCGTGTCTGACTCTGTGCGACCCCAGAGACGGCAGCCCACCAGGCTCCCCCGTCCCTGGGATTCTCCAGGCAAGAACACTGGAGTGGGTTGCCATGTCCTTCTCCAATGCCTGAAAGTGGAAAGTGAAAGAGAAGTCGCTCAGTCGTGTCCGACTCTTAGTGACCCCATGGACTGCAGCCTACCAGGCTCCTCCATCCATGCGAGTTTCCAGGCAAGAGTACTGGAGTAGGTCGCCAGTGGGGTCCATCAAATATACCACTGTATGGAATCATTTGGAATTCCAAACCCCAGAGGGAAGAAATAATGGCTTGAGACTTCCCAAAACTTAGGAAAGACACGTATATACATGTTTGAGAATCTCAGTGGACTCCAAACAGGATAAACTTAGAGACCCACATTGAGACACACTGTAATGAAATCGTGGAGATCCAAAGACAAGGAGAGAATTGTGAACTATGAAAACAACAGCAAAGAAACCAATTCCTCCTCCCTTATTCAAGGAGTCAGACATTTAAGGAAACCTTAGCTGGATTGACTAAGAAAGAAATAGAGGAAACCCAAATTACCAAAATCAGAAATGAAAGTGGGACATTGGTATACATTTTCTAGATTTTAAGAGAGTACCATGAACCGTTGTGCACCAACTGATTGGGTAATCTAAGTAAGTAGACAATTCCTAGAAACATGCATGTTTAGATCTGAATGTATAGATGTATAGATCTGAATAGACCTATAACAAGTAAGCAGGGTGAATCAGTGATCAGAAACCTTCCGGCAAAAAGCGCAGGACTAGACGGCTTCGCTGGAGAATTCTACCAAACACTTAAAGAAGAGTTAAAACTAATCCTTCCTGTACTCTTGCAAAAAAGTTGAAGAGAGAGCACTTCCCGAGAATGAGGGACCAGTGAATAGGCCAGCATTATACTGATGACAAAGTCTAATAAAGACATTGTCAGAAAAGAAAATTGCAGACCAATATGCCTTATGAATATAGATGTAAAAATTCTCAACAAAATATTAGCCAGTCAAATCCAACAGCATGTTAAAAAAAATTATACATTATTACCAAGTAGGACTTATTCCTTCCCAGAATGCAGTGCTATGTTCAACATATGAAAATCAATTGATGTACATTACTACATTTACAAGAATGAAGGAAAAAACTACAGGGACATCTCGATGCAGAAAAACCATTTAACAAAATTCAGCACCTTTTCACGATGAAAGCATTCATTAAAGTGTGAATAGATGAGAACCTCCTCTACATGATAACAGCCATATATGACAGACCCATAGTTGACATCACACTCAATGATGAAAGATGGAAAGCTTCTCTCCTATGACTGTTAACAAAATAAGAATGCCTACTCTTATTACATCAATTCAACATAGTACTGGAAGTTTCAGCTAGAGCAATTAGGCAAGAAAAAGAAATAAATGTATTCAAATTGGAGAGGAGAAAGTAAAATTATCTGTTCATAGATGACATGATCTTATATATAAAATCTCTAATAATTTCAAACACTGAAAACTGTTAAAGATGAAAGCTCAGCAAGGTTGCAAATACAAATCAACACACAAAAATCAGTTGCATATACATATATTTGCAGTGAATGATCCTAAAAGGAAATTAAGAAAACAAATCTATATACAGAAGCCTGAGAATGAGTTAAATACTTAGGAGTAGGAAGGACTTCCCTAGTGGTCCAGTGGCTAAGACTCCGTGTTCCCAATGCAGGGGACCCAGGTTTGATCCTTGGTCAGGGAACTAGATCCCAGATGCTGCAACTAAGACCTGGCACAGCCAAATACATATATAAATAAACAGGTAAAACATACTTAGGAGTGAATTTAACCAAGGTGACGAAAGAAGTATACCCTGAGAACCAGAAAACACTGCTGAAATTACAGACGATCCAAAAAAAGACATCCCATGTTCATGGGTTAGGAGAGTTAATGTCAAAATGTCAGTACCACCCAAAGTGATCACAGATGCAATATAATCCCTAAGAAAATCCCAATGACTTTTTTACACAAATAAAAAAACTCTCCTCCTAAAAATGCTTTTGACCCTGAATAGTCAAAACCACTTTGAATCCACCACGGGTGTACATGTGTTCCCCATCCTGAACCCCCCTCCCACCTTCCATCTCCCTCCCCATTCCATCCCTCTGGGCCATCCCAGTGCACCATCCCCGAGCACCCTATCTCATGCATTGAACCTGGACTGGCGATTCGTTTCACATATGATAATATACATGTTTCAATATGTACACCCGTGGTGGATTCATGTCAACGTATGGCAAAACCACTACAATAAAAAAAAGAGAAAAAAATTTAAAAAACACCTTGAAGAAGAACAAAGTTGGAGGACTCATATGTCCTGATTTCAAAACTTACTAAAAAGCTAAACTAAGCACTGTGATGATGAAATAAAGACAGATGCTCAGACCTGTGAATAGAAGGCATGCATGCATGCTAAGTTGCTTCAGTCGTGTCCGACTCTTTGCGACTCCATGAACTGTAGCCTGACATTCTCTGCTGTCCATAGGTTTGTCCAGGCAAGAATACTGGAGTGGGTTGCCATGTCCTCCTCCAGGGAATCTTCCCAACCCTGGGATTGAACCCATCTTATGTCTCCTGCATTGATAGACAGGTTCTTTACCATTAGTGCCAGCTGGGTACCCCAGTGAATAGAACAGAACCCGGAAGTAAGCTCTCCATCTGCGAACAGTCAATTGATTTTCAACAAATGGATGAGAGGGGAAAGCAGGTCCATTGCCCCCAAGAGGTGCAGGTAGAAATTCTGAGAGTGGTGGTGGAGAAAGTCCTGGGACTTAGCAGGAGGCCTAGCGGGAGCTGTAGCTCAGCTAAAATAGGTGGGAAGCGGGAGGAACATCTCCAGTGGAAATGCAACTGCAGATAAGGGAGTCTGGTTGCCCAGTTGAGAGGCTGGATCTACCGCGGATCTGGGGGTGAGTTACTGAGGTGAGCTGCACGTGGCTTAGCTACGAACACAGTTTACATCATCATAACGATTGAACACCAGTCAGGGAATAACTCAGACTTTGAATCGTGTCTACTGTAGAACAGTCACTCACCCGTGACCGGGGACACCCTTCGACCACTGTTGTAAACAGGGCAATGACAGGACTTAAGTGACAGGAAGGAAGGAGGGAGAAAAACTGCAGAGGGTTTTGCATCTGGGGCAAATGGCTTAGCTGGCAGCAAAGTGGGCGGTCTATCCTTGAGCATCTGGTGGGCTGGGGGATCCGAGAGAATTTGAGCAGTTTCATCATTTGGGGCGACACGTGGGAGAATGACAGTGTTTACAATCTCTTTTATGAATCAGGAAGAAGGAGGAAGAGGAGGGGGGAGGATAAGAAGGAAGAGAGAAAGGTGGGGATGACCGTTCCTCCCCGTTCCTCCTGTTGTTAGTTTCGGCCTCCTGTTGGCTCATTCTGAAACCTGATTTGCCGTGTTTCAGTGACAGAATGTGTGTGGGGGCTGGGGGGCGATGCAGCTGAGTCACCACAGTCAGCCTGGGAAAGCTGGTCAGCACCGCCCTGGTTCTCCTACTCTGTAAATTGGACTGTGTACGCTCCTTTGCAGAGGAGGTTTCCTTAAGGACACGCATGTGACGTGCATAGAGTTGACCCAAGACACAGTTGCCAAGTGGTAGTTATTATTTGGATAAAGTGGTTTAAAAACATAATGGATTAATTACAATCATTTCATAATCACCAAACTCGGGCTCCAGACCTGAGAACTGCCCCCAGAACCTCAGCTTGTGGCCGAAACACTGTAACTTCCCAAAGACATCTGTCCCTGCAGCTGCCATGTCGCCTGAGGCCTCTGAGATGTCTCAGGTATGCCTTCCTGGATGGCCATGTAGTCTGAGCACCCTCTACCTGGTGGCATTTCTTTCTTTTTAATATTTATTTATTTGGCTGCACCCAGTCATTGTGGCACTTGGTATCCTTAGCTGCGGCCTGCAGACTGTTAGTTGTAGAGTATGAGATCAAGTTCCCTAACGAGGGATGGAGCCTGGGCCCCCTGCACTGGAAGTGCAGAGTCTTAGCCACTGGACCACCAGGGATGTCTCAACCTGCTGATGTTTCTTATTTTGAATTGGATATTTGGGGGTGTAGCCGTCTGCCTCCTTACACTGTCTCATCTGTCTCTGAGCCCACTATAGTGGGCATCCATAGTACCAGGCCCAAGTAGGTCCTGAGCAAGTGCTCACAGAGCCATCCTCAGGGAGGATGGGTGGAGTGGGAAGCAGTCCTCGTTCCTGCACTGTGCGTCCATTGATGCACTATTTGTGATGCTGCTGAAGAAGAGGAGTGAGGACGCTCTCCCTCTATTGCTCTGGAAAGAATTCTAAGATATATTAAGCGGAAAAACAAACAAAAACCAAGTTCCATAACAGCATGGCTTATAGAGTCCCTTCTCTTTCTTTTTGCGAAAAGGGAGAAAGTTCTAATCTACACTTATGTGTACATACATAAAGAAACACTGTAAGGAAACATAGAAAACCAAAAACAGTGTTTTAAATAAAATACTTAAGAATACATTGAATGAAAGAAGTACAAAATTTGTACATTGAAAAACTACAAAACATTCCTGAAGACCTAGATAAATGGAAAGATATCCCACATTCATAGATGGAAAGACTTAATAGTGGTAAGATAGCAATATTCTTGAAATTATTCTACAGATTCAATGCAATCCCAATCGAATTCCCAGATAGCTTTTCTGCAAAACATGACAAGCTGATCCCCTAAAATCATATGGAAATGCAGGAGACTCAGAAGAGCTGAAACACTCTTCAAAGAAAGCAAATTGGGAGGACTCACACTTCCCAATTTCAAAATGTACTACAAACTCACACAATGTGGCACTGGCCTAAGGACAGACACGGGTCAATTAAATAAAATTTAGAGTCCAAAACTTAAGCCTAGCATTTACAGTCAGTTGGTTTTCAACAAGGGTACCAAGAAGATTCAACAGGAAAAAGTATAGTTTTCAACAGTGCTGAGACAGCTGGATAGCCACTTTCATAGGAGTGAATGTGGACCTCTGGCTCACACCAGAAAGTAACTCACAGTGGATCATAGACCTAAATGTAACTAGACAACTTTTAGAAGAAAACAGGAGTAAGTCTTCATGCTTTGCGGCTAGGCAGTGAGACCAGATGCACAAATGATTAAAGAGAAGATTGAGAGATAGGGCTTAATAAAAATTTTAAACTTTTGTGTTTCACAGAACACCATCAAGAAAATAAAAAATAGTTCATGGACTTGGAGGAAATATTTGCAAATTGAGTATCTGATAAGGGATTTGTATCCAGATTATAGGCAAAAACTTTTGCAACTGAATAATGAAAAGACAAACAACCCAGTTTGAAAATGGGTTTGGGAGTTAACGAGACATTTTTTCCAAAAAGCTGTCTGAAGGGCTAATAAGCACATGGGAAGATGCTGAACAGCATTTGTCGTCAGGGAAACAATCAAACGGACAACAAGTGTTAGGGAAGGTAGGCAGGAACGGAACCCTTGTGTGTTCAGCAGGATCTCGAAAACAGTACAGCCACTTTGGAAGACAGTCTGGCAGTTGCTCAGAATGTTAAACACAGAACTGCCATAGTAATGTAGGAGTGTGTGCTGTCATGTCAGACACTTGATGACTCCATGGACTGTAGCCCACCGGGCTCCTCTGTCCATGGAGTTTTCCAGGCAAGATACTGACGTGGGTTGCCATTCCTCCTCCAGGGGATCTTCCTGACCCAGGGATCGGCCCTGTGTCCATTGCATCTCCTGCGTTGCAGGCGGATTCTTTACCACTGGTGCCACCAGGAGCCATAAGAGATGCGCTCCATCCATACAACGGGATGTGACTTGGCCATAAAAAGGTGTGAAGTACTGACACCCTGCCACATGGATGAACCTCAAAATCACTGTGCTTGTGGAAGAAGCCAGTCATCAAACAACGCATTCCATTTTTAGAAAATGTCCAAAATAGGCGAATCTAGAGACAGTGGCAGCCTGGGGCTGGGGGTGGGGAGGACTCAGGCGCGATGAAAATGCTCTAAAATTAGATTGCAGAAATGTTGCACAACTCTGTAAATATACTGAAAACACTGAGTTGTAGATTTTAAACTGGTGAACTTTATGTCATGTAAATTCTCTTAACAAAGCTGTGTATTGCAGAAGAGACAGGAAAATTGGGCAGATGGAGGACCTGAAGGAGAGGAAGGCTGTGTTCTGTACCTTTTATACTTTCTGGGCTCCCAACCTGGGACTGGCATCTATTCATGAAGCAAAGGACCTAAATTAGGGGTTTGGGGTTAGCAGATACACACTGCTGCTGCTGCTGCTAAGTCACTTCAGTCGTGTCCGACTCTGTGCGACCCCATAGACGGCAGCCCACCAGGCTTCCCCGTCCCTGGGATTCTCCAGGCAAGAACACTGGAGTGGGTTTCCATTTCCTTCTCCAATACGCTACTTCAGATACAACTAATGAGACAGCAAAAAAACCCAAGATACACACTACTATGTATAAAATAGATAAACAACAAGATCCTACTCTGTAGCACAGGGAACTATATTCAGTATCCTGTAATATCCATGGTCGTTTTCTATACAGCAGTAATTAACACAAACATTGTAAATCAATTATACATTAGTTAAAAAAAAAAAGCCAAAGGGCCAAACAGAATTGAAGGCAGACTCCTGATGGTCATTCCTTCGTTTGGGGAGAAGGGAGGGGACACCAGCTACCCCCCAGCCCTCTGGGAGGTGATGGCTGGAGGACAGAGGTAGATGGGAGCCACCTAGACCCACTCACGGTCGAGAGGCACTGAGCCACTGGGCCAGATGACATCCACCCGGCTGACCAAAGGGCGTTGTCCCTGCCCCCCCTCCTCCACCCCCGGGACCTACGTAAGGTTCCAGAACTATCCTCAGCCCCAAAGAAGGGCAGGAGACACCCGAGATTGATCCTGGCCGGCGGGATAGGGAAGGAGGGAGGGCTCTTGCAGGCCTGGGCTCCCCTGCGCCCCAGCCGTCTGCCATCTCCCTCACTTGCCTGGCCTTGTAGGCATTGGACGGAGAAAGGCCCCTGTGGTCAACTTAGTTTGAAAAATGCTGGGCTAAGGAAAGTCAGAGTTTAGTTTTGTTGTTTCCAACTGCAGTCCTTCTCAGAGCCTTCACCTATGGCCCTTCAGATGGGGCTCTGGTGGGTTCAGGGCCCTGCTGCGTTTTCTCAGGGATATCTGGTAGGGCAGAGGCAGACCTTTGTTTTACAACCGAGGGAGAGGAGCCCAGAGAGGTGAAGGGGCTCCTCCAGGGTGAGAATCTTAACCCCCGGCCAGGCATCAAACCCGATCCCCTGCATTGGGAGGGGAAGTCTTAACCACGGGACCACCTGGGAAGTCCCAGCCCTTACTCTTGTAGAATCTCTCTACTGTCTTCAATGTCCTTTGGGGTTTTACCACTTCTCAAACAGGTGGGTTAGATCATTTAAAATGTTTTTTTCCCAGGCAAATACACAGGCTTTCCTAAGGAGTCATAATTAGCAACACAGCGAGTCAGTGGACTAGGGAAGCCAGGCCCGACTCTGCTGCTCCTGCGGGCTCTGGCAGTGCCAGGCCCAGGTCTGGCAGGCGCCTGACTTGTGGACCTGAGGGGTCCACCCTGTGTCGAAGCGACCCCTGGTCCCCGCCTGGTCCAGCTCTCTCAGAAGTCTTGTATATTCGCGCCGGTAGCTGGGGACACGTCTTGGGATGTGGCTGCTCCCCACAAAGAGAATCACAGAAGGGCTGTGCTCTTTGCCTGGCATGTGAGGATGGAACAACCTGGCCCTGCACAGCGAGGGACCTGGGTGCTGCCTTCTGCTTTGGCCTTTGAACAAAGCTTCAAAACCTCCCCTGATAAAAATTCTACAGGATAAATGATCTGGTTTCTTCGATTAAAGAAAAGCAGCAAGGGAAAACATGAGGCATGATAGGAATGTTCTAGATTATAACATGTAACCAGAAGGATGGCGACTAGGTCCTGACTTGAACAAACCAGCTGGAAAAGACCCAAGACAGCCAGGAAGTGTGAACACAGGCATTTGGTGACACTGAGGAACCATTCTTTGCAGAAGTCGTCCTGGCATGAGGGCCTTTGGGGTTTTGTTTTTAAGAGAGAGATCCGGAGGTATTTACAGATCAAAACTGTGATGATCTTTGAAGGCCCCGGCAGGGCCCAGCGGTCCTGGAAAGCACATGCTGGGCCATGTCTGTGGGAGGCTCCTTAAGCTCTCCTACTTTTGCATGTGTCGACTTCAACAGAATAGAATTCTATGTCAATAGAATGTCTTAAAAATGTCCTGGCCCACCCGGCTCTGGGTCCTGGGCACTAGAGGGACTTCCTGCCCATGTGGCTGACCCTCCGGCCTCGTGGCTGCTCCCCTGGAAAGCAAGGCCAGCCCCCACCCTGGGCCCCCAGTCTCTGGGCACTCCACGTGCAGGGGAGTAGGAAGCCCCAGGGGGCCCCGAGCTCATCCATCTGCCATAGGTGCCATTCCCTCTGCACCCCCAAGGCCACACAGAGCCCCCAGTCAAACCCCCTCGTGCCCCTCCCCTCCCCGCACCGCCTTCCCGGCTACTTACTTGGCTCCTCCTGGCCCGCCAGGCTACGGCCACCTTGCCCTCTCCGGCCCAGGCCACTCATTACTCAGGACGTTTATTCTTAGCCCAGATTTGGTTAGTGCCCGGCTGCACTTCTGGGTTTTCCCCCCACCTATAGGATGTAAATCAGCGGCTCCCTCCTGCCGCACCTGCGCCGTCTGTCTCGGCCAAGGGGGTGGACTCGCCTGACGCTCCAGGAGCCCTGAGTGCTCTCTGCCGAGCCCCTGGGTGCACTGCACATGCCAGGCTGCAGCAGGTGGCCCAGCCCTCTTTCTCAGCAACCTCGTTCTCTTTCATTGCTCGGTCATCTCCTCCTCTTCCTTCTTCAGGCCCACCTCCTTCAGGAAGTCATCCCTGACTGCCCCCAGGCCAGGTGAATTATGATTCTCTGTGCTTCCCGACCCCTGACCTGACTCCCAGCAGAGCAGTCGTGAGGCTGAACTAGAGGTGGACAGACTGGGCTGGGGTCTTGGCTCAGCCACATCCCAGCAGGAAGCCATGGTGGCAATTTAGTACTTAACTTATCTGTGCCTCCATTTCCCCTTCTGTGAAGTGTGTGTAAAGGCAGCCCCTGGTTCACAGGTCACAGGTGGTGATGAGAAGGGGCTGAGTGCACCGTCAGGCCTCAGGGTGGTTCTCAGGGCTCAACGTCTGGGACGAGCACTGCGGCCCCTGTCAGCATCACTTTTCAGCCCCCCGGATGACAAAGTCTTAAATGTGCTGACATGGAGAGTGGAGGAAATCTGGGGAGGCACGAGCCCTGGCCCGTGGGAGAGAGTGTGTTGGTACCTCTGTGTGGATGGCAACTCAGTTGGTACCTCTGATGTGGATGTCCACATCAGGTAACATGGAGAACCTACGCCTGACCCATGAGCCAGGAGCTCTTCTCCAGGGGCCACAGGCACCCATGGAGCGTGCCCAGCAGAGCACGGTTGTTGTGGAAACAGTGCCAGTACCCACGAGGCAGCGATGGCCAAGCACACAAGGCTCACAGGCACAGCCTGGAACACAACACAGCCATCATGAACAGCGAGACAAGTCTACCCGGGGATGCGGACAGATTGTTAAGACTGATGGTTGAATAAAAAAAAGTAGTTTGCAGCATGATTCTTGCAGTAAGAGACCTTTCAATGAAACAGAGACAAGCAGGCCTCCTCACCCACTTGCACACCCCCAGGGCTGGGGCTCTCACCACCTCACAGAGAAGCTGGCTCCCAGAAGTGAGCAGATGGTACCTCCAGGAACAGACCCGTTGCACCGGCTGCTGTCTCTATGGCCACACACGGTCTCATCCTTTGGAGTTCTAACATCAGCAAAGTTGTGCATGAAATGAAAAACAAGATCCACCCTGGTTCTGGGCAATGAGAGCTGAAGTCTCAGGTCCCCAACCACCAGTATCACTACTGATCACAGCTTGTTAATGCTTTTGTTCAAACACTGTTTACAAGCAATGGGTTTTGTTGACTCTCTTTTCTTTAATTGGAGGTGTCATTTACATGCAGTAAAATACAGTATTCTCAGCAGGCAGGCCAGCAACTACTTATGAGGGGGCAAATGCAGGGAATGCTCCCCAGATCCAGACCTGAAACATTTGCAGCCCCCAGAAGGCCTCCCTCCCCGTCACAGGCAGCACCCCCCTTGCCCAGAATAGCCAGCATTCTGATGCTACCACAGACTAATCATGTCTGCTCCTGGGCAGGGAACCTACAAATAGGATCGCCACTTCTTTCTTCCGGCCTCTTTGCTCAAGGTTAGATTTTATTACACCAGACAGAACAAGCTGGGGGCCTTTGGGAATCTCAGGGAGCCTCATTTCCTTCTGCCCAAACAATGAACATGAAGCTCATATAGGACGGCAGCCCGTGGGACCCCTCCCCCGCCACAGCCCCCGGCAGCAGGAACTACCCCACTGTGTGACTCTGCCCCCAGGAGAGTGTGTCACCCCCAAGCAGGGACTAGCCCCCTGTGTGACTCCACCCCAGCAGAAACTGCCCCTCCAGCAGGAACTGCCCCCTGTGTGACTCCGCCCCCAGCAGGAACTGCCCCCTGTGTGACTCCGCCCCCATCAGGAACTGCCCCTTGTGTGACTTCCCCCCAGCAGGAACTACCCCCCCAGGAGGAACTGCCCCCTGTGTGACTCCTCCCCACCAGGAACTACCCCCACAGCAGGAACTGCCCCCTGTGTAACTCCCCCCCAGCAGGAACTACCCCCTCAGCAGGAACTGCCCCCTGTGTGACTCCGCCCCAGCAGGAACTGCCCCCTGTGTAACTCCCACCCAGCAGGAACTACCCCCTCAGCAGGAACTGCCCCCTGTGTGACTCCCCCCCAGCAGGAACTGCCTCCTGTGTGACTCCTCCGCACCAGGAACTACCCCCCCAGCAGGAACTGCCCCCTGTGTAACTCCCCCCAAGCAGGAACTGCCCCCTGTGTGACTCCCCCCCAGCAGGAACGGCCCTGTGTGACTCCCCCCCCAGCAGGAACTGCCCACTGTGTGACTCCCCCCCAGCAGGAACTGCCCCCCCAGCAGGAACTGCCCCCTGTGTGACTCCCCCCCAGCAGGAACTGCCCACTGTGTGACTCCCCCCCAGCAGGAACTGCCCCCTGTGTGACTCCTCCCCAGCAGGAACTGCCCCCCTGTGAGACTTCCCCCCACCAGGAACTGCCCACTGTGTGACTCCCCCCCAGCAGGAACTGCCCCCCCAGCAGGAACTGCCCCCTGTGTGACTCCTCCCCAGCAGGAACTGCCCCCCTGTGAGACTTCCCCCCAGCAGGAACTGCCCCCCTGAGTGACTCCCCCCAGCAGGGACTGTCACCCCCCAAGCAGGAACTGCACCCCTGTGTGACTCTCCCTGTGCCAGGAGCCCTCAGAGCAGGTGCCGATTTCTGCTCCTCATTCTGAAAGCAGCCCTTTCTCAGTGTCTCAGGGGAGACTCTGGATTCTAATTTTAAGCTCCATCATCAAGGGGATGTGAGAGTTCTAGAACTAGAGCAAAGACAAGGTAACCTCAGGGTTTGGAGCTGGTTCCACTCCACTGTGTCCTTAAACAGTTAAATAGGCCATGGTAAAAAGAAACAAACCTGTGCAGGAAGGGCCTCTCTTGCCAGGCAGGACAGGAGGCTCTGCCACAGCCAGTGAGCTGATCCGGCCCCTTGGCCTCCAGCAGAACCTGGATGCACGTTTCACCGGCTGATGAATTTTGCCTCATCATGCCCCACACATTTTTTTCTTGCAGGTTAAACACTGTTAACAGGGTCCTTTCCCCACTTAATACATCTTATCAGTCAAGTCCTTGTCTTTTTAGATAAGCTCTTCTGTGCTCATCCGGAAAAATATAACAGCTCTGCAGGCTCTGTTCTAAATGTCCCTGCCTTCATTGCACGCGTGTTTTACCTTTTCTGTGTCTCATGCTAAGGCTTGAGTTCCTTAGGTGGAATTACTCAGCCAGACGGAATGTTCCAGCGAGATGGTTCCACTGTCCACATGTGCGTGTGAGGTTTGGGCCCTGAGGCCCCAGCCCCTAGAGTGGTGTCAGCCCCCTGGGGCCTGGTGGCTACCACTTCCCCTGCACTGTCTGCTGTCCCCACGCTGCCCCCCGCCCCACGCCTGGAGGCCCAACCCGCTCTAAGAGAGTCCCAGGGGCAAGACAAAAGCAAGAGTATCCAAAAAAGGACATTTCTTAGAAATGCAGCGAAAGCCCTGATTTTCATGATTCGATTTACATACCCGACTCAGAGGTGCTGAATTTCCTCTTTGCTACAGTTTGTGCTAATTTCTCGGAAATGTCGGAGGCCGGCATTTTAGCAAAACCCACTTCGAAGAAGTAAATAGTGGTTTCTTTATAGTGAATTCCAGCTTTTTGTGGAAAGACTTATTTTCCATTAAAAAAAATTTCCCCTCAAAACTTTTTTAATATGAGAACTTCAAACGTCAGAGAAAGGTTAAACGTGGGCTGAGATGAATACCCTTGGGACCTGCAGGAGCTGAGCCCTGTTCAGGGCAGGGTCTGCCATCCGCAGTCAGTCTCGTCTGGTACCTTCTGCTGACCTTAGGACAGTGCTTTTAGACACCTCGCAGGTGTCTCCAGAAGCGGACCTTCTTGCACACAGACGGTCATGTCCATAGCTAAGAAAATCAGTGATAATTCAAAGGCATCATCTAATACCTCATTCGTATTTAAGGTTCCCAGTTCCCAGCCCTAAGAAGTTTTCATGGCTGCTTCCTTTTTTTCTTTTTTTTTTATTTGCTTATTGTGTTTTCGGCTGCTCTGGGTCTTTGTTGCTGTGCGGGCTTTCTCTAGTTGCAGCGAGTGGGGGCTACTCTCCAGCTGTGGTGTGCTGGCTTCTCACTCCAGTGGCGACTCTTGTTGCAGAGCGCAGGTTCAGTAGTCGTGGCTCACTGGCTTAGTTGCCCTGCAGCACGTGGGATCTTTCCGGACCAGGGATCAAATCCATGTCTCTTGCATTGGCAGACAGATTGCTAACCGTTGGACTACCAGGGAAGTCCCGTGCCTGCTTCCTGTGATTCAGAATCCAGCGAGGGTCACGCCTGCCGTTGGTTTGTCTCGGGTCCTTTTTCTTCTAGCATCTTTCCCTCCCTTTTGCTCTTTCTCCTTCTTTGCTCTCTTCTTTTCCCGTCTTCTGTCACATATCCTGTGGAGTGCCCTGCAGCCTCCTCTCTGCTTGCCCCTCCCTGCCTGGTTTAACTCTGTCCTCCTCTTCCTTCTGTGAGTCCTGAACACTGAACAGTGTCTCTGTGGGCTCCCCTGGGTCAGGCCACACGTTTTGAGAAGACCCCCAGGTGAGGAGTGCCCTTCCTATTGCATCTCATCAAGTGAGCCCCGTGACAGCTCACCCGCCTCGCATGACACTGACGGGACCAGATGTTCCCGTGTAAAGGCCCCGGCACACCCAACCAATCACCTGTGGCTGATGCTTTGGCGCCCCGTGCGTCCTGGTCCCCAGCCACTGCGGGTGGTCTCTGCAGCTTTCACTGATGGCTTTCCAAAGCTGTCATTCCTCCCACATTTCCTAGACTGTGTTCTCTGTGAAGGAGAGCTTTATTTTTGTTTCCTTTGATAAAAAAAATATACAGAAAATAACAACGAATAATATAACAAAACCTGTATTTTCACCACCCAGAATCATGTTATGAGGTTGGCATATTCACCTTCAAGTTTTTCTTTTAAAAAAGAAAAGACTACAGTGAAAGCCCTGAAGCTGCCTGCCCACCTGACTCCCCCTCACCAGGAGGAGCCACCCTCATCAACACGGCTCTGTCCTCCAGGCTTATTTTTATACCTTCAGAAGAATGTGTTTATCTCTGAACGAACAGTACATAGCACTATTTGCATGTCGTTTTTAAATGTTTTGTATAAATAGAACTCTGTGTATATCATCATGTTTTTACCCATTGTTGCAATCCACTCGAATTAGTGCACACATGGTTGGTGCATTCTTGGTGTTTTCCTGATGTGTTCCTGGTGTGGACCTAGAGTGTTCCTGGTGTGGGCCTGGTATGTGCCTGATGTGTGCCTGGTGTGTTCCTGGTGTAGTCCTGGTGTGTGCCTGGTGTGGTCCTGATGTGTGCCTGGTGTGGTCCTGGTGTGTTCTTGGTGTGGTCCTGGTGTGTTGCTGGTATGTTGCTGGTATGTTTCTGGTGTGGTCCTGGTGTGGACCTGATGTGTTCCTGGTGTGAACCTGATGTGTTCCTGGTGTGGTCCTGATGTGTTCCTGGTGTGATCCTGGTATGTTCTTGGTGTGGTCCTGGTGTGTTTCTGGTGTGTTCCTGGTGTGGACCTGATGTGTTCCTGGTGTGGACCTGATGTGTTCCTGGTGTGGACCTGATGTGTTCCTGGTGTGGTCCTGATGTGTGCCTGGTGTGGTCCTGATGTGTTCCTGGTGTGTTTCTGGTGTGTTCCTGGTGTGGTCCTGTTGTGTTCCTGTTATGGTCCTGGTGTAGTCCTGGTGTAGACCTGGTGTGTTCCTGGTGTGGACCTGGTGTGTTCCTGGTGTGTTGCTGGTGTGGTCCAGGTGTGTTCCTGGTGTGTTGCTGGTGTGTTCCTGGTGTGTTGCTTGTGTGTTCCTGGTGTGGTCCTGGTGTGTTGCTGGTGTGGTCCCGGTATGTTGCTGGTGTGTTCCTGGTGTGTTGCTGGTGTGGTCCAGGTGTGTTCCTGGTGTGGACCTCGTGTGGTCCTTTTTACCACCCCACACCCACTCCCCGTCCATCCCCAGAGGAGGAACACCTAGGTGTCTCTCATCCCTTGGTGTTATGAGCAGCGGTATCCCAGGGATACCTGTGTAGTCTCTTTGTGCCAACACACAAGCATATGTCTGGGGGGTGGGTGTTGTCCAGCAGGACCTCAGACCTTGAGGTCTGCACACGCCGATTTCGGTGACTATCACCATCCTACTCACTCCCTGTGGTGATTGGCAACCTTCCTCATTCCTCTGTGTCTCTTTCTGTGCAGGACAGGGTTGTTTAGATTTTTTGGCAACCTCACGTGTGAGAAGTGTATGTTGTGGCTTTAATTTCCTGATTGCCGGTGAGGCTATGCACACATGCTCAGTGGCCACTGAGAGAAGGCCTGTGGTCACTCAGGGGGAAGGAGGGGGCCTGGGGAGTGCACCTGGGCCCCTGAGGCCAGAGCAGATGCTGTGTTAGTGACCAGGGGAGGCCTTGGAGCCACCGTTAGGTGGGCCTGTGGAGGTAGTGTGCTTATTATCCTTATTATCCTCAGCTCCTAAGGCTCTCACTTTTCTATTAATAATAGCACTTGCCACCCAGGACTGGCTCACCATGCATCAGGCACTTCACCTAGTCAGACCTTATTTGATCCACTTGGAAATGCTTGTATTTATTATTCTGTTTTGCTGAAGAGGACACAGAGGGTCAGAGAGGTGCACCTACCTGCCTAAGGTCACAGAACTGGTAAGTGCTGCCTCCAGCCCCAAACCTTTCCCTCCACATGGCCCCTTTCACCTGCCCAACACTCCAAGAGGGGAGAAAATGGCTCGAGCTTTGTTTCCCCTCCCCTGGGCAGTGAGCAGAGAAATGGTTTGTAAATGAAAAAGTCCAGCCTTACAAATAGTTCCCAGCTTTCTAAACAGGATTTCTGGGTCAGAAGACAGAAGGCTGTCCAGCGCTCCTCCTCAGGGCAGCTCAGGAAGGAGAGGGGGGTGGTCTCCCAGTTTTTTGTAGTTTTGGGGCAGGTTGTAGCCAGGTGGGGGGACAGTGCAAGGCTCCAGACACTGGTAGTGTCTCAGGTTTGGAAGCAGGAGGAACCGCTCTCCCCACTCCCTCCTGGCCCCTCCCCAGCCCTCTGTTTCACATGTGGTGTTGGTGGGGGGACGTTTCCAGGCACCCCCTCGACCCCCAGCAGCAGGGCTCCAGGAGCAGGTGCCTCCGCTCAGGTCCTGGGTGGGAAGGGAGGCTGGGAGGGGCAGCAGAGCGGGGACTGGCCCTCAGCCCAGCGGTGAGCTCTGAGCACAGTACGCACATGTCGAGTGAATAAAGGAAGGACAAAAAGGCTGAAAATTAAGAGCAAACGATGCTTACGCGTTTGTCTCCTTCTGGTTCAGCTGGGTGGAGGGAGAGGAAGGAGACCAGCGAAGCGGGTCCTTGGTGAGAAGGTGATACCCGGCTCCATGGGTAGCGGTGGTGCCTCAGCAAGGACCTGTCCATGGTCCCATATCTGGGGAGAAGCACGAAGCTGCACCGGAACTGGACGAGGTCCTCCTCAAGCTGCCCTGGCGTCCTGGGTCTCCTTCCTGCCTCCCAGTCTTTGTTGATTCTGGGCTCTGGTGCTGAGGGTGACACAGAGCTCCAGCGTCTGGCTCCTTGGCACCTGGGCTGATGGCTTCTGGCCCCCAGAAGCCCAGGGCCATCCCCTCCTGTCGGGTCACCTCATCCCAGGTTCGTTTTGCCTGATCTTGACCTTGGTGAGAAGCCCTTGGGGACCATCTGTGCCTGTTGGTGTGGCCCCCACTCTGCCTGTGTCGCGTGTGTTGCTGTGGGTCACCCACTGCATCCTCAGGCTGATGGACGTTGGGAAGTTCAGTTCAGGGTTATTACAAACAGCTGTGCAAACGTTCCTTTGCTGCAGAGCTTACCTGGGAGTGACATCTCGAGCTCCGGGGAGGCCTAAGTCCTTGGCCCCTTCCCCAGTGAAGACGGCATTGCACAGACAGCCAGGCCCTGCTTCGAGCCAATGTGTCCCTTCTCTGAGCCTCAGTCTCCTAGTCTGTAAAGTGAGCGATGAAGACAGGTGAAACGAAGATCTTAAGCTCTTCCCCAGGAGTGACCCTCCCTTCCTTTGAATCCACAGGGAAGCCGCTGGGGCCCAGTGGGCTGCGAGGGGATGGCGCACCAGGTGTGGGTTTCACTTGTCCCAGGAGGATGAGCCCAGAATCTTTCTTCCAGAAATGACGCTGCTGGGGTCAGGATGCTCTGCATCCCAGAGTTCACACTCCCACTCCCTCAGGGGACTTTATGAGCCAGCTTCCCACCCACCATCCTCTCAGGTGATGGGGACTGCTTCTGAGCCCACAGCAGAAGGGCACAGGGCCCTGCCCCCAGTCTCCGCCACCCCATCCGGGGCCCCTCCTGGTTCAGGGTGGCTGACACCCAGGGCAGGGCAAGGCCAGCACCTACTCCCTCTCCACGAGGCTGTCCACCTGGGTTAGTGGTGCCAGGAGACCCTCCTGGGAACCATGCTAGGGGGAGAAGCAGAAATGGCACACCTGTGTCACAAGCACATGTGTGTCACAACCACCCCTCACACCTATGTCACAAGCACACATTTCACAACCACACCCCACACCTGTGTCACCCTGGCCCACCAGTTGGCACTTCTTTGCCTGCAAACCCTTTAGTGTCCCACCGGCCACGTCCTATAGTGGCTCAGGGCCCTTGCACACGCTGTTCCTTCTGCTGGAAACATTCTTCCCTCCCTCCCTATGCCTGCCTGATGCCCAACTTCCTTTGTGCATCAGCTCTGCCATTGGCACGGGAGACCTCTCCCGGCCAACAGAGCTCGGGCACACCCCTAGTCTCCGGCCCCAGCCCCACTCAGCCTCCTGTTTCAGCCCTGAGATGTCATCTCCTGTGTCCTTGGAAGGGACCTGGGCTGGTCCACCTGTGTCCTGGGGGAGCAGTGGGAGGAGACACTCTGGAAATGCCTGTCCACTGGCCCCACATCGGATTCAGGAAGAAGGGGAACGTGGAGAAGGAGGAGACATGCCCCAGATCCCCGTGAGCAGGAGCCCTGGTCTTGTCACCAATAGAACCACCACTCCTGAGCCCTCGCCGAGCAGACTGCTGGGTGCTGAGTGGGGATCCAGGGGATGGCACAGCCAGTGGTCAGCCTGGTGCTGCATATACAGCACTCGTGGGCTCCAACTCCCCGCTTCCCTCCACACCCCCATCCATTGAAAGTGCAGGGGTCCCTTCAAGGTGATTTTGAGACAACCACTCTGGCCTCCGGCCCCGCCTCCTCCAAGCCACTTCCCCTTCACCTGGCCTGGCCAGGTGGCTTCCACACTGGCCGTTCCTGCCCATGCCAGTGACCCCGCCTGGGACCAGTGCAACCGACAGCCCAGGACACAGCTTCGTCCTTCTCTGCCCAGAACCCTCTGCCTGGGAGACCGAATCCCTCCTTCTCAGAGCCCACCACCCCAGACCCAGGCTCCCTCCCAGGCCTTTGCCTGTGGGGTTCCCTTGGCCTGGAAAGCCCTTTGCCGGGTACCTGCTCGGGTGACCCATTGGCTCCTGCAAGGCTCTGTGTGAACCTCACTCCTCCGTGAGGACAGCCCTGACCATGTCTGGCTCATGGCACAGGCCCCACATGGCCACTTTCATTCCAGTGAAATCGGGTCACAGTGAAGCCAGAGAGCAGCCCAGATGGTGCAGAAGAAAAGGCTGCAGACGGCTGCCCTGGAGGGGCAGGGAGCCGGGGAGGCGGGCAGCCCCCGTCTGCCCTGATGCAGACCCCAGGACCCCAGACTGTGCACGGCCCTGGCCCTGCTCCCCTGTGGCTCAGCCTCGCCCACTGGGAGCACAGGGGTGGGGGTGGGCGGGGGAGAGGTCCCGGGTCCAAGAAAACCCATCCTGTTTCTGCTCTAGACGGGTAGCCCTGCCCCCCAGGAGGAGTCCCAGGCTCTGTGTGTGACCTCAGCCCAGGCTCTCCATATCCTGGGCCTGTTTACTTTCCATCAAAACCAGGGGAGGGGATGGCGTGGTCCCACGGCAGGCCCTCTGATTTGAGCAGTTATAAATACCACGCTTATCTGCTAGGAAATCTGCCTGTGGAACCCGCCTGGCCTTCCAATGTGCGTGTCATTCTGAGCATTGACCGCCACACCTGCGCTGGCTGCACCCCAGACCAAGAGCAAGGTCACTGGGGCCCCCCTTCCTCTGTGGAGGGACTAGGGTTTCACATGGAGCAGCCGAGACCCAAAAATAGCAGCTGGCCACTCACAGGCCAACCGCCCAGGCCCCAAAAAGGAAGTGAGAGAAAGGTGGGCACTTTTGTTCTTTGTACAGAAGAGAAGTGTTTGGGAGGACCTGCCAGGGCCCTGCCCCCGCCCCGCCCCCCACTGGTTCTTTCTGGGTGGTTGGCTCCAGCTGTGATGCCCCGGCCACGAATGAAGAGACAGAAGTAGAGTCATGCTCGCAAGGGCCAGGGCTGAGGCTGGACCCGGACTCTGTCCTCTGTCACTCTGTGGATTGCAGGGGTTCAAGGGGGTCGTGCTGACAGAACTGTGTAAAGAAAACCCCATGGTGGGGCTTGGCTGGCCATCCAGTGGTGAGGATTCAGCGCGTCCACCGCAGAGGGCCTGAGTTCTATCCCTGGTCAGGGAACTGAGATCCTCCAAACTGCATGGCTGGGCCAAAAAAGGAAAAGGAAGCCCCATGGGGTCGTCCTGGTGACCTCCAGGAGGTGACTCAGGGTAAATTCCTTTGTGAGGTGCCTTCATTTGTAGGTCAAAATAGTCATCGTACACAGTCAGACACAACTGAGTGTGCACACACTCATACTCACAGAGACACGTGCATACACACAGACACATGCACAGGCACACACACAGACGTGCACACACACACACCTTCTTGGGTAGAACTAGCCGGGGTAATGCAGATTCAGACCTCCTGGTGATCTTGGAGGAGGTTCTGCACAACCCCCTCCCTGAGAACAATGGTCCCTGCAAAGACATTCGAAAGCAGAGACTGGGGGAGGGTGTGGGGGTGCAGATCTGGCCAGCCCTGCCCACATTCATTCAGCTTCTTGTTTTGGCTGCTCCAGCTCTATGTCCCCGTCTGTCCATCTCCTGCCCAGACTCTGCCTGAGGCAACAACAGGGACCTGGGACGTGACACATCCTGGCAGTGGGATGCTGCACAGCAGGAAGAAGAAGTAGATCATGTGTGTCACCTGGGGTCTGAAGAAAAGTGGTTTAATTGGTGTGAATGTTAAACCAGACCCCAAATAATATGCGGTGCACTTACACCCAGGTGTACACTGCAAAAGCTGGACTGAAAATGCAGAAACCAAACTACAAGAAAGGTTACCTCCAGGATGGGACAAGGCACCGCTGGGCTTGTTCAGAGAAAGCGGGTCAGAAAAATATGGAGCAGACACAACCAGTTGGAAACAAGGCCCCTCTGGGGATTTCGTCAATTATTTCTTGCATGGCTCTGAATATTAAAACCTTCTGGGCATTTGTTCAACTGTTGATTTTTTTTTTTTTCTTTTACGGTGCTTTTGGTGTCGTGTCTGAAGTCTTTGCTTAACTAAGATTTTCTCATATATTTTTCTAGAAGTTTTGTACTTTTAGGTTTTACATCAAGGTCCGTGTTCCCTTTTGTGTTGATTTTTGTATACAGTGTATTAACAATATTTTGTATTAAATTTGTTTATTTACTTGTTTACAGTAGGTCCTTGCTGATTATCTATTTTAAATATAGCAATGTGTACATGTCAATCCTGAGCTCCCAATCTATCCCTCCACCTATTAATTTTGATGTATAAATCCAAGTTCTTCCTTTTTTATTTTTTGCATACAGACTTCAATTGTTCCAGCACCATTTGTTGAAACACTAGCCTTTCTTCACTGAGTTTCCTTTGCACCTTTGTTGAAATTCACTTGTCCAGACCCGTGGGTCTATTTCTAAACTTTCTGTTCTGTACTATTGACCTAATTGTCTGCTGGACACCAATGCCACACTCTCCTTTTCACTGTAGCTTTAAACCAGCTAGTGTCCGTTCTCCAACTTTGCTATTTTTCAGAGTTATTTTGAATATTCTAGGTTCTTTGCATATCCATATGAGTAGGATACATACACATGTACGTATTTCTCAATTCTATTGGTTCTCCTTCTCTGGAGAATGTTGACTAATACACCCAGTGTCTGGCACACAGGAGGCCATAAATGCTCGCTGAATGAATTAATAAGCTTCTCTGTTTGTTCATCCCCATACCCCTAGCACCTGACAGGCAGAACAGTAAATGTGGGTGGGCATTTGCCCGGTTTACGACCAGGAACCCACAGACAACGCTGTCCAGGGGTTCAGCTCACTTGCTGGTCTAAACGTGCTGCCTTCGTGCCCCTTCACCTGCGGCTCTGGGCCAGCTTCCCTCGGAACTGTACCATTGCTACGTGGGGTGATTATGAAACCGTAAAACCACAGGAGACCCATTTGTTTTACGAGGCAGGTCTCAGGAGCCATCTACGAGCTTTGCAGGCAGGAGGGTTTTGTTTTTGAAAACTGAAATTACAGAATAAGAGCCTAAAGAGGCGAGAGAGAGAGAGAGAGAGAGAGAACTTCACTATTTGGGTTCAAATTAGCAACCTGAGTATTCTGGGCTCCTGCTAGGAAAGGCGGGTGCTGTCTGGGAGGAGTGCCTACAGGGCCATGGGCTTCCTCCTAACCAGGCCCCCGTGGTCCTGGCACGAGAGGAGCAGCAGCAGGGAGACCAGACATCTAAGGGGCCACAGAGAGTGGGGATTGTGGGCAAGCAGAGTGATGATGTTACTGGGATGGGAAGACCTGCTGCCTGCTGGGGGAGGGTGATGAGCTGACCCCAGAGGATCTCAGGCCCTGCTGCTGGGCAGGGCCGCAGAGGGGAGCCACCAGGTGGGGCAGCACACGAAGGCAACCAGCATCAGCACAGCCCCTAAAGTCTTGTGAGATTTACACTTCAGTTCCAATTAAGTCAAGTTAAAAATTCAGCATCTCAGTTTGCTGATGTGCTGGACACCAAGTGGCTGGTGGCTGTATTCAGACTGATAAAAATAGTCCATCTCCAACCACACGAGTCCCTGTGGACAGCTTGGGGCTGCCTGTGTCTCCCCCCAGTTCTTTTCACGTCCTTGGCTCCCCTGCTGCCCACCCCAAAAGGGTTGGGACTCCCCAGTTGTCTGAGAATGTCTCTCTTCCATCCTTGGGTAGAAGAAGGTGATCTGGTCTCCAATGGCTGGGGCCTGGAGCCAGGTTATCTGGCTTCTAAACTTTTGATTGAGGTACGATCTACCATTTTAGCCATTTTCAAGTGTGTATATCCATGGCGTTCAGCACACTCACCTGCAGTGCTCCTGTCCCCTGAGTCTGGTTCCAGAATGTTCTGTCACCTCGGGAGGAGACCCTGTCACCACCTGTCCACCCCTCCCACTCCCCGCAGCCCCCAGCAATCACAAGTCTGCTTTCTGTCTCTGTTACCTTGTCATATAAACAGAGCCATGCAATACGTGATTGTCAAATCTGGCTTCTCTCCTTAGGATGAAGTTTTAAGGTTTATTCATGTTGTAGTACTCTTGCCTGGAAAATCCCATGGACAGAGGAGCCTGGTAGGCTGCAGTCCATGGGGTCGCCCTGGTAGGCTGCAGTCCATGGGGTCGCTAAGAGTCGGCCATGACTGAGCGACTTCACTTTCCCTTTTCACTTTCATGCATTGGAAAAAGAAATGGCAACCCACTCCAGTGTTCTTGCCTGGAGAATCCCAGGGACGGGGGAGACTGGTGGGCTGCCGTCTCTGGGGTCGCACGGAGTCGGACACAACTGAAGCCACGCAGCAGCAGCAGCAGCAGCAGGAGGAGGAATCAGTACTTCATTCCTTTTTATGACTGAATAATATTTCAGTTTTCGGACTGACCACATTTGTGTACCCATTCATCAGTTGATTGGTGTTTAGGGGTTTCCACCTTTCGGCCACTCTGGATAATGCTGCTGTGAACACCTCATATGAGTGTTTTCAGTCCTTTTGGGTGTATACCTAGGAGTGGAAATGTGGGGTCATGTGGTAATTCTGTTTCACTTTTTGGAAAACTATCAAACTATTTCCACAGTGGCTGTACCATTTTACATTCCTATCAGCAATGGAAGAGTTCTCATTTTTCCACATTCTTGCCAACACTTACTATTTTTCCTTCAAAAGCAAACTATAACTATCTTAGTGGGTGTGATATTTCATTGTGGTTTCAACTTGACTCCTTAATGACATTACACACATTTTCATATGTTCACGTGCTTGTTGGCCATTTGTATATTCTGGGGGAAATCTCCAGTCAGGTCCTATACCCATTTTAAAAATTGGGTTATTTGCCTTTTTGTTATTGACTTGTAGGAGTTCTTTTTGTATTCTGATCTGAGGCTTCTGTGATGGCTCAGTGGTAAAAGAATCTGCCTGCAATGTAGGAGACTCAGGAGACCTGGGTTCGATCCCTGGGTTGGGAAGATCCCCTGGAGAAGGAAATAACAACCCGCTCCAATATTCTTGCCTGGAGAATCCCATGGACAGAGGAGACTGGCGGGCTACAGTCCCCAGGGTCACAAAGAATTGGACACAACTAAGCACGCACATGAGACTTTTGCAGATATCTTTTTCTACTCCGGATTGTTTTGGCTGTTCAGGGTCCCTTGCAATTCCATATACATTTTAGGATCAGCTTTTCTATTTCTTAAAAAAAAAAAAAAAAAGCCATTGGGATTTGAATCTATTTATTTGCTTTGGGTAGTATTGCATCTTAACAATATGAAGTCTTCCAATCTGTAAACACAAGATGTCTTTCCGTGTATTTATGTCATCTTTCATTTCTTTCAGCAATATTTTGTAGTTTTCAGTGTATAAGTCTTTCACCTCCTTGGTTAAATTTATTCCAAAGTATTATTCTTTTGAATGTCATTGCGAGTAGAATTATTTTCTTAATTTCCTTTTTGGATTGCTCATTGCTAGTGTATAGAAATACAGCTGATTTTTGTATGTTGATCCTGTACCTGGCAACTTTGCTAAATTCAGTGATTGGCACTAATAGTTACTCAGTGGATTCTTTGAATTCTCTGTATGTAAGGTCACATCAGGGACTTCCCTAGTAGCTTAGTGGTAAAGCACCTGCCTGCCAATGCCGGAGACCTGGGTTCAACCCCTGGGTTGGGAAGATCCCCTGGAGGAGGAAATGGCAACCCACTCCAGTATTCTTGGCTGGGAAATCCCATGGACAGAAGAGCCTGGCGGGCTACAGTCCATGGGGTCACAAAGAGTCGAATGCAACTGAATGATTAGACAATAGCAACAACAAAGGTCATGTCATCTGGGGACAGAGATACTTCACTTCTTCCTTTCCAGTTTGGATGATTTTTGTTTGTTTGTTTGTTTCTTTCTTTTTTTGTCTAATTGCTCTGGCAAGGATTCCACCACTATGCTGAACAGCTGTGGGAGGGCAGGTGTTCTCATCTTGCTCCTGTCTTAGGGGGAAGCATTCAGTCTTTTCCGCTGAGTATGATGTCCTTTATCACACTGAGGATGTTTCCTCTCTTCCCATTTTGATGAGTGTCTTATCCTAAGGGGCGTTGGCTTTTGCATCAGTTGAGATGACCATATGGCTTTTTCCCTTTGTTCTATTAATGTGATGTATTACATTGATTGATTGCGTAGCTCTGATTTTCTAAGACAAGCTGGAAATCTGAATTCCAATGGGAAATCTTTATTCTTTTATTCTTTCTTCCTCTTTCTTTAAAACGTTGACATGAATTTAAAAAATTTGCATGGGGCAAATCAGGCTCAATGGACATAAGTTTGAGCAAGCTCCGGGAGATGGTGAAGGACAGGGCAGTCTGGCATGCTACAGTCCATGGTGTCGCAAAGAGTCAGAAATGACTGAGTGACTGAACAATAGCAACAAATTAGATTCAGCTGGGAGAAAAAAGGCTCTGCGGCCACCAGTTTGAAATCTCTCATCAAAAACCTTAAAAATTATTTTTCCCTTTGACTTAGGAATTCCACTTCCAAGGGCCCATCCAGAAGAGGTGATCCAAAATACAGGCAAAGTTTTAAGCCTACACTTGAGTGTCACTTTTAAAAAAGTATTAATTTTTGGGGTGTGCTGGGTCTTCACTGCTGCACACGTGCTTTCCCTAGTTGCGGTGCGTGGGCTTCTCATTGGGTGGCCTCTCTTGCTACAGCTAGAAAGTGCATGGGCTTTACTAGTTGTGGCCCCGAGGCACATGGGATCTTCCTGGACCAGGGATCAAACCCATGTGCCCTGCATGGGCAAGTGGATTCCTAACCACTGGACCACCAGGGAGGTCCTTGAGTGTCATTTTTAAAGCTTTAAGTTGGAAAGTTCCTGAACACCAGCAGTGGAGGTCTCAGGGTGCCATGTTCACCAGGGAACCAGGGTTTTGCCGCCACTTTATGGGGGTTTTAATGAGGACAGAGGGCCAGCGACAGACACGGGTGAGTGATATTAATGGTTGTTGCTCTGTGTAACCAGAATTGTCAACTACTTTGAATAAAAGGGTTTTTTTTCCTTCTTATGACAAGAAGCAGAGGGCTTGCCTAAGGCCTCCCTGCTGGCCAGGTTCGGCTGCTCAGCAATAGGTCACACTCTGCCCATTTCCCAAATGTGGCACAATGTGCTGATGTAACCTTTCTTTTTAGCACTTTCTGCATTTGATTCGCTTTTGAAAACATTTTAATCTCAGGAGCATGCTTCCATTTTGCTGCTTATGTGGTCCACACCCATTTGCTGGCTGGTCATATACAGTAAATGCTTGGGCAGAAATCTGTTCCCCTGCCCCAGGCCTCCCTAACTTCCAAAGCACCGGGGGAAAAGCCATCTTGAACATGGTTTTTGACGTTGCTGGCTGGCAGGGTCAAGAATTAAAAAAACATCCAGGACAACAGTGTTTCTTCTGTTTTGCTTTCAACCATTTGAACTATAGCCATTCACTGAGCCATGTGGGTAAAGGCTGAGATTTGCTTTATGAAACGTGCCACACCACGGAGATCTGATAGTTCTTTCTGTAGGTTCATCTTGTGAATCCTGAATTGCATCTGAAATAGTCCAGGTCTAATGGCATCCCACTCCAGTACTCTTGCCTGGAAAATCCCATGGAAGGAGGAGCCTGGTGGGCTGCAGTCCATGGGGTCACTAAGAGTCGGATATGACTGAGCGACTTCACTTTCACTTTTCTGCACTGGAGAAGGAAATGGCAACCCACTCCAGTGTTCTTGCCTGGAGAATCCCAGGGACTGGGGAGCCTGGTGGGCTGCCGTCTATGAGGTCGCACAGAGTCAGACACGACTGAAGTGACTTAGCAGCAGAAGCAGCAGCAGGCATCCATTAGGGTGCCTTAGTAAGAGGGGAAAAAAAATCTTGTTGCAGTTTGAATATTCACCTGGGGCTGGTCCCATTCCTGCCACATAAGAATGGTGGAGGACTGGGGAGTTCCCTGGCGGTCCAGCGCTTAGAACTCTGTGCTTCCAGTACCAGAGGGCCCAGGGTTCTATTCCAGCTGGGGGAACTAAGATCCTACAAGCCACGAGGCACAGTCAATTTTAAAAAAGGATGAGGCTGTGACTCCCCTTCCCAGAGCTGGGCGTGGTGAGGCAAGTCCAGTGCCGACCCCCCTACAGCCCAGGTGGCCAGATCGGAGGACAGTGGCTGGTCCCGGCGGTCGGGGAAGGTTGCCGGGAGGAGGAAACATCAGAGGCTGTAGTGAGTTCACTAGCGTGCACTCAAATTCACATCCCCAGGCCGGTGATGTGACCTCGTCTGGAAATGGGGTCTTGGTAGACGTGATCCGGGTAGGGTAAGGCCGTACTGGAGGACGGAGCAGAGATGGGGCCCAGGGGCCCGCCGCCCCCGCGAGCGGGGTTTGGGGGGCTGGGAACGACCCCGGCCGGGCTTTCAGAGGGGCCTCTGGGCTCGGACTTGGAAGATAAAGCATGGTTGCTGTCATCCCAGGGCGCGGAGACGCGCCGGCAGCCGGAGGAAGCCCCGCCCGGCCCGCGCAGCGCCCTCCCCGCCGGCAGGTGGCGCCCGTCCGCTCGGCGGCCTCACAGCCGGGCGTGGCCTCAGGGGCCGGCGTGGACTCAGGGGCAGCTGTGGCGGGAGGGCAGCGTTTGCGGGCAGGGAGTGCGCGGTGCTGGCCCCGCCAGGCCTCCCTGATGCTGAGGCTTGACTCAAGCCTCCTACCTGATCCGCCTGCGGCGGTCTGCTCCGGGGGCCTAACCAGCCCCCCGTCCTCCTCCCTCGGGGCCGGCCCCCGAAGGACTCGGGCTCGGAAAGGAGCGCGGAGTCTGGATTTGGGTCAAGTCAAGCCCAGCCGCACCCCCACACTCCCAGACTCAGTTTCCCTCCGAAACGCCTGCTTTGCGCACCTGCCCTGCACCGAGGCGGGCAAACAGGCAGAGACGCACTCCGCCCACAGACCAGGCAGGCACCCAGCAGAGGCGCCTCCCCGAATGATCGTGGTGTTTTTGTCGTGGAGGGAGGGGCGGGGTTGTTGTGTTAGTATTTTTGTTATGGTTAAGTACTCTTAACAGTAGCATTTACCATTTTAATCATTTTAAAGTGTGCAGCTGGGTGGCGTTGTGTTCACGTTGTTGTGCAGCCGTCCCCACCCTCCACCTCCAGAAATTGTTCATCTTCTCAAACTGAAACTGTCCCCATTAAGCCCTCGCTCCCCACCCCTTCTCCAGCCCCTGGGAACCACCTCCTGTGGTTATGGATTGGGGCTCTGGGTGTCTTATGTAAGTGGGTCATGCAGCCGGGTATAAGTCCTTTTGTGTCTGGCGTGTTTCACTCACCATAATGTCTTCAGCTTCATCCACGTTGGAACAAGGGTCGGCATCTCCTCTTTTTCTAAAGCTGAGTAATGCGCCATCGCAGGAATGGACCACACTTGGTTCATCTGTGGATAGACTGCCTGCTTCCACCTCTTGGTTACTGTGAATTGTGCTGCTCTGAATACTTGTGCACAGGTATGTGTGGGAGGCACCTGATCCCCACCCTCCACCCTGGCCCGGGGCCTGTTTCTTAAGGACCTCCCCCATAAGTGTGTATGCCCCCCATGGCAGAACAAGCCCCCTCACTGGCATCAGAAGTGGCCTGTTTGCAACGTGACACCCACACCTGGGCATAGCCAGGATTGCATGCCCAGATGTGAGCCTGATCCACCCTGCAGGTGTCCAGCTGGGCCGAGGAGCCAGGAGAGGCAAGTTTCTGAAACAGAACCACCTCCGCCTCCCACTCTCCTTCCCAAAAAAGCACTGCATTCAAATATCTTCTCCAAAAAAAAGACAAAGAATCTTGTCACCTTGAAATCTCATCACTTATGATCCTTAAAATCATGCACACGTAATATTTATGTAACTGTGTTCACATGACACATAAAGGTTTTGGAGCTGCCTGGTGCCTTCAAGGGCAGAGGAGGAGGAAGAAGGGGGAGGAATTGCTGTGCCTGGTCTGTCCACAGCTCAGCAATCCAAGACCAGCTTAGGGACAGGTGGTGACCGCTGGGTGGTCACACTGCCTGGGCTTCTGCTCTCACGGACCTGCAGGATTTTCACTGCCCCCTGGAAGCAAAGCCAGACCAGTAGAGAGGCGGGTGTTGGCTCAGGACAGAGACAAGCTTTCAAATGATTAGAGGAGTGACCTTGAGAGGTGGTGAGTCTCCTGTCCCCAGAGGTATGCAAGTAGAAATTAAAAGACCACTGGTGAGGGATACCATAACAAGCAGGTGTGTGTGGGGGGAGGAGTTCTTGGAGAACCTGGGTGGCCCAGGAGTGCTGATGCTCCTGAGGGAACAGTGTTCGCCAGGCTGCCTGGACTACACAGTCTCAGGGGGCAGTGTCCAGGAGAAGCTTCATGCAGACACCAGAGCAGACAGCAGCACTAGCTCCTGGGTGTGCGCCTGCATGGAGGGCCGTTCATGGCATGTCCTCTGGGCAGGAGGGCTGTGTTAGGAGCCCAGCTGTCTGGGTCCAGCTCCTCTGTGAGGCAGGAGGGGGACCCAGGTGGAGGAAGTTGCCACGGAGGCAACAGTGAGCCTTTCCCATGGCCAAGAAGGAAATTGCAGATGCTCCTCATTGAACCATCACCACCACCGTCATCATCCCTGTGGGAGTCTGCTGTGGGCCAAGTACCAAAGTAACTCGTCAAATCCTCCCAAACCTTCCATTCTAAGGCAATGGAGGCCCAGAGAGGTTTATTAACTTGCCTAAGGTCACACAGCCAATCAGTGGTAAAATCTAGTGAAGCTGGGATTTGTGGGGGCTCCAACTCTGTGACCTGTGCACAAGTCAACTACCTGCAGCCCCTGCCTCCACTGTGATGGGACCCACAAGCCCTCCAAGCCTACTGCCAGGGGCATCTTCTTGACCATGGCTGCGTCAGTGGTGAGTCACCTCCTTCCTCCCAAAGAGAAGCAGGTTAACCCTGGATTCAGCTGGCAGACTAGCCCATCTCCTCCTGGAGCTGCTTGGTAGGCCTGGTCACCCACCTTTATGCGTGCCCATTCTTCAGGAGGCCCTGAGTTTACACACCCTGGTGCTGTGGTCATGTCTTAGATTGACCGCTTTCTGGTGACGACATGGGGGCCAGTGACCAGGTGAGTCTGAGACTCATCCTGGGAGGAACACCTGAGCCAGGCATTCCACCTCTGTCTGGAGGGCCAGGCATCCCCATCTGGAGGGCTTTGCACACAGCTGGCCTAAGCAAGGGAGGAACACACATGCTGGCATAACCTGGGTCTTTGGTGATGTTCAGGGCAGGACAGCGTCTCAGCTGACATCTGAACAGGCCCTGTCCCTTCCTTGGGCCTCTGTTTCCCGCCCGGACCTCTCGGGGTGCTGCAGATGCTGTTGACACTTGCCTACACCTGTTGGGTCCCTTTCATCAGACCCATGCACCCCCTGAATTGCCCATGTGTGCCCCTGCCTCACAGGGCTCACTCTTGCACCCTGGCCTGGCCTCCCCAGGCAGAACCTGTGGGTGACCCTCCTCCAGCTCATCCCAAGGGCCCCAGCTAGTGACCCATGAGGGCCGGACCCCACCTACTTCCCCGAGCTGGAATTTGTGCCCTGAGCCTCCTGCAGAGTCTGGCTGGGGTGGGGCTTCTCCCCAACAAACCACTCATATCAACAATTGTTGGTGTGGGGGACTGCTTCCAGAACCAGCCAGAGACTCTGGCATAAATCCCCCCACAGAGCTCAGGCCCACCTGATCTGACCCCGTAAGAGAGCAGCTCTTATCACTCATCTTGGAAAGTACCCATGATTATGGATGATAAGCCCTGTTCTCAAGGAGAGGCGAGACTGTGTGCATTCCCGAGGGGCTCTGTGTGCCTCCAGTGAAGGAGGAGGACGAACCACGTTGGCAAGGCCCATTCAAAATACTTCGCTTCAGGAATCAGACATACTTGATTCTAGGAATGGCTGGCACTGGAGAGCCCTTGTCCCTCAATATCCCAAATAAGGCAGAAGGAAACAGGGCTTGGATGTTGAACATGAGCCTGCTTGTCACCTGCCTAATGTCTCATCTTCCCTTCTCCCAAGATGACCAGGTGAGCAGCTAAGACCACCTTTCCACCTTCCTAGCAAGCAGGATTGAAGAAGGCAATGGCACCCTACTCCAGTACTCTTGCCTGGAAAATCCCATGGGCAGAGGAGCTTGGTAGGCTGCAGTCCATGGGGTCGTGAAGAGTCGGACACGACTGAGCGACTTCACTTTCACTTTTCACTTTCATGCATTGGAGAAGGAAATGGAAACCCACTCCAGTGTTCTTGCCTGGAGAATCCCAGGGACGGGGGAGCCTGGTGGGCTGCCGTCTATGGGGTCGCACAGAGTCGAACACGACTGACGTGACTTAGCAGCAGCAGCAGCAGCAGCAATAATAAAGAGCTGTGTGTGCTCCTCTTGGGCTTCCCAGGTGGCACTAGTGGTAAAGAACCCACCTGCCAAAGCAGGAGACAATACGCAGGTTCAGTCCCTGTGTGGGAAAGATCCCATGGAGAAGGACATGGCAACCCACTCCAGTATTCTTGCCTGGCAAATCCCATGGACAGAGGAGCCTGGCAGGCTACAGTCCACGGGGTCGCAAAGAGTTGGACATGACCGAAGCAACTTAGCATGCATGCACATGTGCACTGCTTGTTTTCTTCCCTTTTCTCCCTGCTTGGAACATATACATGATGTCTGGCACTCCAGAGGCCACTTTGTGACCTTGAGAATGGAGCCAAACTCTAAATACACAGAACAGAAAGGACTGGGGGTTCCTCATGATGCTCTAGAATTATCACACCTGTCCTGGGAATACCTGAATTCTTGGACCTGTGAGAATAGACCTCTATTTTATCTAAGCCACTGTTTCCCAGGTCTCTGCTGCTGCTGCTGCTGCTGCTAAGTCACGTCAGTCGTGTCTGACTGTGCGACCCCATAGACAGCAGCCCATCAGGCTCCCCTGTCCCTGGGATTCTCCAGGCAAGAACACTGGAGTGGGTTGCCATTTCCTTCTCCAATGCATGAAAGTGAAAAGTGAAAGTGAAGTCGCTCAGTCATGTCCGACTGTTCACGACCCCATGGACTGCAGCCTACCAAGCTCCTCTGCCAATGGGATTTTCCAGGCAAGAGTACTGGAGTGGGGTGCCATTGCCTTCTCCAAGGTCTCTGCTACTTGTAGTTAAATACAGTTCCTAACTAGTACAGATGTTACCACTGGTCTACAGTTTTGGTCCAGAGTGAAACAGGATTCTCTCTTCCTGACCTTCCTTCAACAGGCTCACCTGGTCCTGCTCACAGAGGCTTGATGACAAGAAGCAGATAAGCCTTTACATCCTTGAGAAAACTACACCAGTCCTGGGGCCCAGGCCTGCTGAAGACAATTGGAGAAGTCCATCCTCTGGCCTAGGACCAGAGTGGAGACAGGCAACACCCCGGAGGGGGAGGGCAGCTCCTGGTTCTGCACAGGGAAGGGGGAACCAGAAGTGGACACAGTCCAGTCTCCCTCGGTGGGCCCTTCATCTAATGAGTGACCATGACAGAGAATCAAAGTGCCAGAGCAGCATGGATCCTTAAAACGGTGAAAACCCTGGAAACAACTGAACATCCATGAGCAGTAAAATGGGTACATTGTATATCTTCAGCTGGGGGTGCTATGCCACTGAATGCCTGCTGCTGCTGGGGGAGACACGTGTGTGACACAGGTGTGACATCCAAGAGGAGATGCCGGATATGGTTGGTTCAGCTGCGTGATTTTGTTCTCAGCGTGAAGTTCAAAACCAGGCAAAACCCATCTGGCGGTGGGACACCAGGAAGGCCATGACCCTGGGGAAAGCAGCAGGTGGGGCAAGGAGACTCTGGGTGCCATTGAGGTTCTGGTTCTTATCTGGGCTTTGGTCTCACAGGCATGTTCACTTTTTAAGGTTTGTTGAGCTGTGTACTTACAATCTGTGCATGTGTCTGTGTGGGTTGAATTTATGGAGAATAGGCAGTGATGGGCCCAGAGGAGGGTGGTGACCTGGTTTGGCAGATGTAGCACAAATCAGGCTTAGCACGTAGTGGGATCTCCATAAGTGGCGTCACAACTCTGTGGAACTTCTGATGTGAAGGGCTGGGTGTTCCCTTGCAGGTGGGTCAGCTTTGAAAAGGGCTTCAGTCAAGAGTGACCATCCCTGTGGCATTTGGGGTGCTGGACCAGCGCAGGATGATGGAACCACCTTGACCCCCCCCAAGCTGCACTGGGGCCCTTTCCCAGCCCCCACTTGAGAGGCCTAGCTTGCTTCTGGGTCCTGGGGCAGAAGCAGGTGCTTAGTATGCACTCAGCACCCCACACCCCACCTGGCTGCAATGCACTGGTTAGGTCTCTTCAAGATAATGCCCTAAACTAGTTGTTACCATTGCAGTCAGAGTGTTAGTCAGGGTTCTTTTGGTTGCAAGTGAAGAAAATCAACTCAAACTGGCTTAACAAGTGAGCCAGGAAGAGGAGGAGGGAGAGGGGAAGGGGAGAGGGAGGGGAGGGGAGGAGTCTACACAGATCCACTGTATAGCTCATAGCTGCTGTGGGCTTTCTCATCTTGTGAATGTACTATCATTCAATGATCCTTCGTTGATAGAAATCTGAATTGTGACCAACGTAACCAGGGGCCATGTGCGTGGACCTGTGCACACCAGGGCGAACACTCCCCTGGGCTGCTCCTCATGGGGGCAGGGCCTTGGATGAAGGAGCGCATGTGTGCCGATTCCTTAACCTGGTGGGTGTCTCCCCTACCCCGCCCCAGCCCCTGCTGTGCAGCTTTGCACCCGCAATGCTCTTGCCCCAGGGCTTTCTCCGCATGTCCTCGGCCACTGTAAGTTTGTGCCGACCTGATGGGCCCGTGGCATCTGGTCCTGTTTCCTGCCTCTCTGCCCCAGGGTCACGTGTGGGACACATCTGAAGCTTGTGATACCTGGGCATGTCACTTATTGGTGGCCTTTTCCAGATCACTATCTGTTTGCCTTTTTCTTGCTGATTTGTGTGGCCTTTTTACATGGTGGATGGTAGTGCTCCACCTATTCTGGTTGATGGGTTATGTTTCCTCAGCTGGTTGTCTCACTTGCAGCCCTGCTGATGGGGTTTGCATGTTTGTTTTGTCTTGTGCTCGGCGTTCGGAGGCATTTCCTCCTGTGCTCATGTAATCATATTTGTCATTCCTCCTCTCTGTCCTTTCTGGTTTCTGTCCTAGGGATCCCCCACTCTCAGCCTCCCTCTGCAGACCACCTGCCCACTCCCTAGGCTGACACAGCCTCTGTCCCGTCTCTGGTCCTTCATGGAAAGCCAGAAGGCCATCCTCCCTGCCTGGCACAACCCTGCCCTGGATCCTACCCACCCTCCCGTCCACCTCTCTATCTCATCCTGGCCCACCATCTAACTTTTCGTCTCTCTGGAGCCTTGGAGTGCAGCCTGCTTACCCTTCCCTGATCTGACACAGTGCTCCACACACCTGTGTGTCGACACCCTGCCCAGTCCAGGCCAAGGTCTGCACACAAGGTCAGTCTTTCTCCAGAAGGGAATCGACTGGTCGGTCGTCCAGAGGATTCCGGAACGATCTAGAATCATTGTCTGTGGCTTTGCCCCAGGTCAGCCCTGCTGGTGCCTACTTCTGCCTTCTCAGCCCAACCCCAGCCTACCCCACCCCTCCATCATGTCTGCCGTGATGGGGCACTTCACCTGCAGACCAGGCTTGTCAGACAGGCGTCCAGCCCTCCTGCAGCAGGCTCTCCTCCCCTGCTGGCCAGTGGCGGGAGCATGAGAGCATAAACGGCCTGAACAGTATCTCCACAGACAGAGCAGCTGTAGGGAAAAAGGTCGCTGTCAGCAAACCCCATCCTGGGCTCCAGGTGCCCAGGTCGGGGCTGCCTTGGCCGGAGCAGCTATTTCCCTCCGTGCCCTCTGTGGGCTCCAGAAGACCCCGCCCTGCAGGTGGCAGGAAGGGGGCCCCCCACCACCGCAGATAGCTTGGTCCTCACTTTCACCTCCTGTTTTCATTGGCAAAGGGCCCAGCCGATGTGACTGGAAGCCGCTCTCAGGTGCGCGGGCATGTGGCTGGTTCCCATTGCTCGGCAGTCTGCTGGGGTCGGCGCACATTTCTGCAGCCCCCGCTGTGTTTTCTTGCTTCAGTTGGGGGGTTTGGACTGGGGCTGCAGCCTTGAGCAAAGATGGCACTTTGGGCCCTCCCCAAAGTGGACAAGACAAGCTAGATTCACAAGAATCGTTGGGGGACCTCCTGTGGTGAGTGGGGCGGGGCCTGAGAAGGCACGGGGAGGGGCTTGAGCAGGCAGTGGGAGGGGCATGAGCAGGCAAGGGCGGGGCCTGAGCAGGCGGGGGAGGCGCTTGAGCAGGCAGTGGAAGGCTCTGGCCCACGGAGGAGTCCTTGGGCCCTGCAGCTGGAGGCTGTCACTTTACTGCACGTCTTGTGACAGTCTCTGGAAGGGCTGTTGGGCAGCGCTCCCCCACGGCTGCTGTCACAGGGAGATGGGAGGCAGCTGACATCTTCCCGGGGTGCAGGGAGCAGCTGGTGCCAGCATCTGCAAGAAAGGAAACGCCCCTCCTCCTGTCCTCCCTGGTGGTAAGGACAGGGACGTAGCTGTGAACCATATCTAGTCTTGTGGGCGAGAGAAACGCCCCAGGGTGGCCAGACAGGAGCCGGGGTCCCAGCTTTACGAAGCTGAGCCTCGCGCCCGCCCCTATCGGTGGACTCCATCTGTTTAAGCCGCTAGTGTGAGGTGCAGCCGAACCTGGTTCCTAAACATAGGTGTCCCAGTCTTCTTGGCCATAGCCAGAGTCTGTGCAGCAAACAGTGGCTGGAGACCTGCACAGGCCCCAGCCCTCAGCGCGGAAGCTTAGCTGCGGGAGGGAGGGCGAGGGAGGAACTCTTCCGGGGGCACGTGACGCCTTTTTCTATGTGTAAAATACATATAACAAATGTACCACTTTAACCATGGTGTTTAGTTCAGTGGCTTTACGTCCATTCACATTGTCCAACCATCACCACCATCATCTCCAGAACTTATTCATCTTCCCAAAATGAATCTCTGAAACCCTCACTCCCCACCCCTCCCCCAGCCCCTGGGACCCACCTTCCACTTCCTGTCTCCATGGACTGGAAACTCTAGCGACCACCTATGAATGGAATCATGCTGTGTTTGTCCTTCAGTGTCTGGTTTATTTCACTAATGTCCTCACAGTTCATGCATGTCCTTGCAGGTGTCAGAGTTTCTGTCCTTTTTAAGGCTGAATAATATTCCATTGTGTGGATGGACCATATTATGTCATCTATTCATATGTTGATGGCACTTGGGTAGTTTCTTACTTCACTTATTTAATTTTTTGGCTGCTCCACATAGCATGTGGGATCTTAGTTCCCCTACTAGGGTTTGAACCCACGCCCTCTGGAGTGGAAGCTGGAGCCTTAACCACTGGACCACCAGGGAAGTCCCAACTCTTGGGTGGTTTGTCTTCGGCTGAATGATGCTGCTGTGAACATGGTGTACAAGTATCTCTTTGAGTCCCTGTGTTCAGTTCATTTGGGTATATTTATACCTGTATGTCAGAGTCCATGGGGTCACAGAGTCAGACACAACTGAGCGACTTCACTTTCACTTTTCACTTTCATGCACTGGAGAAGGAAATGGCAACCCACTCCAGTGTTCTTGCTTGGAGAATCCCAGGGACGGGGAAGCCTGGTGGGCTACCGTTTATGGGGTCGCACAGAATTGGACACGACTGAAACGACTTAGCAGCAGCAGCAGCAGCAGCATACCTGTAAGTAGAATTACTATCTAACAGGTTAATTCTGCATATGACATTATAACTTGTTTTCAACTTACTTGGGAACTCACTCCTAACAAGGCTAGTACCTCCCAATCCAGCTGGGAGGTGGTCGGTCCGGTTGTCCAGAGCTCTGGGCTCCGTGGCCCGGGAGGCCTGAGGTGTGTGGCTTGGGACCAAGGCTGATGGCATTCCCTTGGCCCTGTCTTCAGGGATGGGGGTCTTGGTGTGGGGCACCCTTACAAACACTTCTCCTGTGATGCTGCAGGTGCCAACAGGTATGACCCCCAGGAAGTCCAGTTACAGCTCTCCAGAGGCCGCCACCAACCACCCCACCCTGGGCTCCCCCAGGTGGAGGGCAGCTCCTCGGGAGTGAGGGGCAGGCTGGGAAGATGGGGTGCCAGGTACCAGGCCTCCCCTCCCAAGTCACAGGGAGGGCACAGGCTGAGCCCAGAGGGCCCATCTCCCTCACAGGGCCTCGCCTGGCTCCCAGTGCACCCTGCCCACCAGATCCTGTGGGGGGCTCTCTCTGGGGGTGAAGCCCCTGCTGACTCCCCGCGCAGGACGGGGAGAGACACAGGCGGGCAGAACGGGGCTGGGGTCGTCCTCAGGCAGGACCCCTGACTGCCGGCTGGGAGGCTGCTCCCAGAGGAAGTTGCGAAATCTCCCTCGGGACTAATTTGGGTTTTGGTTCGGGGCCAAGCAGGCCTCTCTTTATGACTCTGGGAATGTTCCCGGCGGTAGACATTCCTCCCGTGACGTGGCTTCATGAACACTAGACTCCTGGCCTCCTGCCCTTCCCGGGGGACTGCATGCTCTGCTTCCCCGAAAAGGGGAGGAACCGCCAGCAAGAGGATCAGCCCCTCCAGTACGGGTGATGTCACATCGCAGGGCTCTTGGCAGGGGGTCTGGTCCCAAGTCCTCTTCTTGGTGGCTCCCTCAGTGCTGGCAGAGGAGGGGCCTCAGGCTGGCAGAGCCAGGCTGGACCCCGGGGGTATGGCACCCTGGCCTCCCTGTGTTGTTTCTCTTTTCCCGGACCTGCCCTCACCTGCATCCTCAGGACCAGCACATGGTGATGAGAAGAAGCTGTGACAGATGGAGGAAAGCAGGCCGAGGATACAGACAGCGTAGAGAAGGAAAAGACCAAAAATGCGTGCACTCCACTTGAGGGAAACAGTGAGGCCCACCCGGGGCGTGCTGGACTGGCTCGGGTCTTAATAGTTTACCACGAACCCGCAGTCAGGAAGTGGGGAGGACAGGTGCCCTGAGCGGCCGCTGTGGTGGTGGTTCACCCTTCTGGAATGCCAGGATGCCACCAGGCGGGACCTGCCAAGTGCCTTTAAAAGCCAGCTGTGTCTCCCGCCCCACCCCGGCCTCCCACCTTAGAATCTCCCCAAAGAGGCTGAGCAGAGGTGCGGCAGAGGTGAACGGACAAAGTGTTGTTTAGAAAGGTGACAAAAGAAAGAGCTGAGTCCGCTACTGCGAGCTACTCAGAGTGGTGTTTTGGAAGGAGTTTTTGTCACGCAGGAAAACGCTCATGATATAATGTTACCCGAAGAGGCCGGTGTACCCAGTTGTGCATCTTCAGGGAAGGAGGCCAGTTGATGGCTTGTCACCCGGGCTGTGAGCGGTAAAGGGGGCATCTCCCCAAGGACTGAGGGACCCGGTCCAGGGCCTTTAAAATTTCTGTTCTGGAATAATTCTAAACCTACAGAAAATTTCTGAGAGTAAAGAAAGAACTTCCAGGCTACCATTCGCCTCGCATCACTATGATCAGCGTCTCATCACGTTTGTTCTCTCATCATGCTTTGTGATCACACGGGGAGTAATGTGATGCTACGCTGTGTGTGTCATACGTAAGAGTTACGCAGGGCGGCATATCACGTGTGCACGTTCACTGAGGTGTTCTTCGAGCCACTCAACGGTCAACTGCACACCTCAGGCCCTTCACTGTGAAGACTTCCAGGTGATCCCTTGGGGTCCTGAGATCAAGGGCGTTCTCTTCTCAAGGGCAGTGATAGAATTCACAAAATTAACGCGAATAGACCTGGTATATGGTCCACTTCAAATTTTGTCGCCAGCCCAATAACAGTCTTTATAACCCTTTCCCGCACCCTACCCCCACAAACCAGGGCCACGTCTATTTCACTTCCTTTAATGCTGAAAACGGCTCTCTGCCTTCCTTCGTTTTCCATGACTGTACAGACTTTATACAACATCCATCACTTTGGGTCTGTCACTTTTGGGTCAATCACTTTTCTGGTGATTAGATTCACATGTGCACTTTGGGAACATGGTGGCAGAGACCCCTCAGGGGTCTCAGGAGCCTGAGCTAGAGGCTGGGTGTCCTTGCTTGCAGGAAAAACCCTTGCACAAGTGTCTGGGGGTCTGGCAGGTCGGGGAGCCCAGGTGCTCTCAGCGGGGGCCTGCCCACCAGTGCAGCCCACCTGGGCTCCTTCCCTCCCCTTTCCTGCCTCCTTTCCCCAATCATCTATCCTCATCCCTTCCACCCAAGCCGCCTGCCCTCAGAACCCATCTCAGGCTAGGGTACCCCCAGCCAATGGGGCTCGTGCAAGAGCCCTGATGCTCTCCCACCCGCCGTGGCCGGCCATGAGGTGTAACTGGACATTCTCAACCTGTAAATTCCACACAGTCCTGACCTGCCCTCGTGCTCATTTCTGGTCCCCTGCCCTGGGGGGCTGGCCTGTGGGAGGCACCTGGTGGGTGCTGTTGGGGTGTGGTTCCTGAACAGAAGGCAGGAGAGGGGGGCCTGAGGGACAAAGTGCCTTTCCCCAAGTGACCTGGCCACAGTTTGGAAGGGCTGAGTGCCATCCACAGCAATCCTGCCAAACCGGCTGGAACCTGTCTGGCTGCACGCAGGGCCCCTGAGACTTGAGTCTCCCCACTCGGGGGCAGGTGGCGTCAGACAGGCCCCCAGTGGCATTCCCAGTGCTGGGCCCCTCCCTGGACAGAGCCCACTCCAGACCTGCCTGGGGCCACACCCTGTGATGGTCCAGCTCTTTTATATATAAACCCAGATGGACTGCAGAACTCGCTGGTCATCACTGAACACATCCAGTGTGCTGGACACCAGGCTGGGCAGTGGGCTCTCACGGGACTTCAGCCTCCTAGGGGAACTGGGCCTGAGTGAGTGTTCTGCTCTCAAAATTCCAGTGCTGGGCAGGGAATGAGTGGGCGGCTCTGAGGGCTAAGGACAGCAGGGCAGATGTGGGGGCAGATGGAGGGTGGCTTGGCTTGAAAGATGAGTTCAAGCAGGGCAACCACAAGTGCAAAGGCCCCGAGGCTGGAGACCCCAGAGGGAAGCCAGAGGGGCAGCAGGTTGGGCAAGGCTGGGATCATGGTTGCTGATCAGGAGAGATTCTGGGTAGGCTGAGAGGGCCCCCCCAGGGGGGTGACAGGAAGACAGCCAGAACTGAATCTGTGTTTCTAATCAACTCCTGTTCAGTCAGGACTCCACCAGAAGGTGCACGAGGAGCCAGGCTGTGACCGACCTCAAGACGCAGGCCCTGGGATGGGTGTGGGACCTCTGCCCACTTTACACTCCAGGTAACTGAGGCTCAGAGATGGGAGGGAATTTCCCAAGCTCCCCAGCGGCACCCTGTGGAGCCCCTGACACCAGGCTGTTCTCCCCCCATGCCCTGACGTCCTCTTGTGGCCAGTGCTTCTGTCCCCTAAGAGGGAGGAGACCAAAGAGGGAGGGGTTTCCCGCATGAGCTCCAGCCTGCGGCCCCGCCCCACCTCTTCCGTGTTCTCACAACTCGTTTTGCTCCATGTACTGCCCTCACTGCCCAGGAGGCAATGACATGCAAGGACAGGGAATGAGTGGGTCATGGGGCTAACAGGCAGAGGTGAAGGAATGGACTTAGGCACCCTTCTCTGCTCATCAAGGCCTGACCCTACTTACAGAGGCCAGCCCACATGACCTTGGGTCTGAACTCACCTCCTGCTGCTGTCTCCTGTGGGGCTGCCTGACAGGCTCCAGGCTTCCAACTGGAACCAGAGGATACTTAGAGATCCTTCCAGCAGGTCTGGGCAAGCAGGGCCTGAACACTGGCCAGTGGCTGCTGCCCCCCCTCTACCTGTCAGCTCCACGGGGTACCTCCCACTGAGGCCTCTGCCAGGCTACTGGGCTTCCTCGGGGCTTCTGTCATGACCCCTGGGACTAGCATGCGAGCTCAAGGCCTCTCTCAGTAAGGAAGTTCTGTCCTCTCCATCCTCAGTTTCCCCTGCAGTGAAGGGTGGGAAGGGTCTGGAGAGGCAGGAACAGATTCCCAGAGTCCCGGGACCGCCCACGCCCTTTGTCCCAGGATCCTGAGAAAGGCCAGGCTGATAAGGCTGTGGGTGGCCAGATGACAACATTCTTCGGACTCCAATGAGGTGGGAGGGGCCCAGGGGGCCGCAGCCTGGGCCCCCGGCGGCCAGGGCGCCGCCTTCCTGGCATTTCAGCAATGCTGGGGCGCTGTCCACAGCAGGCAGCCTCAGTCTTAGGAAGGTTGAGTGTTCGAGGGCAGAATGCCCTTATGTGGGAGGGAGGCAGGGCTCCCCCAGACTCTCCAGAAAAGCACTACTGTACCTTCTCCCTGGAGGGAGGACCGCTCAGCCTGTCTGGGGGTGGGGTGCAGCACAGCACTGCCCCCATCCCCACTACCTTCAGCCCAGCCTCACCCCTAGGCCTCCAGCTGCATTTCAGCCCATGCCTAAAATTCCACCCTCAAGGTACAGTTCTTGCCAGGTGAGGCATCACCTTGGGTGAAAAATGTAGATTTCCTGGTCATAAAATGTGAGCAGGACGGATCCAAATGGTTTCGAGGAAACTGGCTACATGCTACGTGCATGTGTGCTAAGTCACTTTAATCGTGTCCGACTCTTTGCGACCCCATGGACTGTAGCCCACCAAGCTCCTCTATCCATGGGATTCTCCCAGCAAGAATAGTGGAGTGGGTTGCCATTTCCTCCTCCAGGGGATCCTCTTGACCCAGGGATCAAACCTGCATCTCTCATGACTTCTGCCTAGGCAGGCGGGTTCTTTACCACTAGCACCACCAAGATGGAATCCAAACGGTTTCAAGGAAACCAGCTACTCTGCCAATGCCCAGAGAAAGCTGCTGCAAACAAGCAGGCCCATCAGATGGAGTTGGTCCAGGCCCAAGGCTGCCTTGCCCAAGGGGGATCTTGAAGGCCTTTCCCATGGGTTAGGGGAGTAGGCACCCCAGATCAGTTAAGGGGAGTCCCAAGGCACCTGCGTTGGTGTCTTGAGATATGGATGTGGGGGAAACGGGAGCCCTGAGTGCCCCTGCTTGCCATGGGACCTGTGTTGTCTTTACCCCACTGAGCACCATCTTTCAAAGGGGTGGGGTCATGTGGTTCTCCTCTTAGAGCTGCTGAGAGGAGAGGTGTGAAGGCAGAGCCAGGGCCAGGCATACCCTGGGTGCTTAGTAAACACTGGTAACCCAACAGCTTGCACATAGTCCCCAGATACATTTGACCTCCCAGCCTTTTTCCGTGGGGCGTGCCCAGTGGTGCCTGGCAGTGGGAAGACCCCTCCTTGTGGGAGGTGAGCTCCCTATTGGTACGTGAGGCAGGTCACCAGAGTCTGGAGGGAATGGGCCTCCAGTGGAGGAGGAGGAGGCTGCAATGGCTGGGGACCCAGGCGGGAGGCCCTGGGAGCCTGGCGGGCCCCTTCCCACAGGACCAGGTTCAGGAAACATCCATACTTCCTGTGAGCATGGCCCCAGGCTGGCCTGCTGGGAAGGCTGCTGAGGACGTGGCTGGCAGGGCTCCTGGTGGGGCTGTTAAGTAGCATCCCTGAGGCTGATGCCCGGTCGGGAGGGAAGCAGGAAGCCAAGGTTCAGAAATCCTTTTTCATTTCCCTTAATGTTAGACCATCTTTTCTTTAGTATATTAGCAACCATCATCCCTCATCAATGCTCAGAGACTCATTCTCTGCCTCTTCTCATATATATATAATATATATATTTATATAATATATATGTTTAAGCATATCGGTTGTTGTTTAGTTCTCATGTCATGTCTCTCTGTGACCCCGTGGACTACAGCACACCAGGCTTCCCTGTCCATCACCAACTCCCAGAGCTTGCTCAAACTCATGTCCATCGAGTCAGTGATGCCATCCAACCATCTCATCTTCTGTTGCCCCCTTCTCCTCCTGCCCTTTCCCAGAATCAGGGTCTTTTCCAATGAGTCAGCTCTTTGTATCTGTATACTGGTTAACACTAAAAATTATGATATCTTTCAGACATCCAGAAAAATGTAAAGAACATAACAAATATCCACGTTTTCACCTCTTGAACTTAACAAATGTGAGCATTTTCCCGTGTTTCAGGTCTTCTTTCAAAACAAAATAGGACTACACATCAGAGATGTGTAGATAAATGAAACGTGGTCCATCCATATAAGGGAAAATTGTTCAGCCTTGAAAAGAACCACTGACACACACTACAATGTGGATGAATACTGATCTCATTACACTAAGTTAGAGAAGCTGGTCATAGAAAGTCACACAGTACATGCTTCCACATACATGAAGTATCCAGAGCAGGCAAATCCGTAGAGACAGAAAGCAGAACAGTAGTTTCCAGGGATGAGAAGTGGGGAGAATGAGGGTCCAGGGTTTCTGTTTGGGGTGAAGAAAAATGCTGTAAATTTCTATCAGAGTGAGAGGTGCACAAGTCCATGAATAGAATGAAGAGCCCCAAATTGCACATTTTAAAAAAAATTCTATTTATTTATTTAGTTTTGGCTGCACTGGGTTTTCATTGCTGCTCGGGCTATCTATAGTTGTGGCGAGCTAGGGGGCTACTCTTCACTGCGGTGCTCAGGCTTACCGTTAAGGTGGCTTCTCTTGTTGTGGAGCGTGGGTGCACAGCTTCAGTAGTTACGGCTCCCAGACTCTAGAGCACAGGCTCAGTAGTTGTGACACACGGGCTTAGTTGCCCCGAGGCAAGTGGGATCTTCCTGGATCAAGGATTGAACCTGTGTCTCCTGCATTGGCAGGCGAATTCTTTACCACTGAGCCACGAGGGAAGCCTGGATTGTAAGTTAAAAAAAATTCTTCGTTTATTTATTTAACTGGGTCTTGGTTGGAGCACGTGGTATCTATTTTCCTGATCAAGGATGGAACCCAGGCCCCCTGCACTGGGAGTGCAGTCTTAGCCACTGGACCACCAGGGAAGTCCCTAAAGTATGTTTTAAATGAGTGAATTCTGTGATGTGTGAGTTACACCTCTGTAAAGACATGTGTTAGTCTGCCAGGGCTCTGGACAAAGCCCCACAGGCTGGGCAGCTTCAACGCTGGGACCTCCTGCCTCCCGGAGCCCACGCAGGGCTGGTCCTGCTGCAGCTGCGATGGGAGGAGCCGCCCTGTGCTGCAGACGGTCGTCTTCTTCCCTCGATGCCTGTCTCTGTGTCCAAATATCCTCCTTTTAAGGAGACCTGTAATGTTGGGTCAGGGCCCCGCCCTCATGACCTCATTGTAACCGCAAGCCCCTGTGAAGACCCCATCTCCAGGAAGGAGACAGTATCATTCTTTCAGGCATGTGGTCATTGATGCAGAGACCCTGAGGGCTCCAGCCAGAAGAACGCACTTGACACATCCACGGTCACTGGAGTCCAGAGCTGCAGCATCTCTCTGCCCCCTACCCCGACCCCCAGGGACTCTGCCTCATGCCCTGTGTTCCCAGCACTAAGCTCGAGAAGAGCCCGAGGACCCTCGACAGCCACAAAGCCTCAGACACTGGAGCAGAGCACAGGCCAGAAGTGTGAGGACAGAGAAGGAAAACCAAATCCCAGCCTCAGAGACCATCAGGGAAGGCTGCTCGGCCTCAGCCTCATTCGCTGGTGGGGAGCAAGGTCCCGAGCCCAGTGGGGCCAGAGCTGGGTGTTGGGGTGCCCAGGGCGGGCAGGGTCAGCAGCAGTGCCTGGGGCTCCTCTTCGCCAAGTGTGTTCTAGAAGCACCCCGCCCTGGTGGCGGTGCTCATTTGTATCCGGCTCTTTGCGACCCCGTGGACTGTAGCCCGCCAGGCTCCTCTGTCCATGAAATTTTCCAGGCAAGATGCTAGAGCGGGTTGCCATTCTCTTTTCCAGGGGATCTTCCCAACCCAGAGATCAACCCCCCGTCTCTTGCGTCTCTTGCCTGGGCAGGTGGATTCTTTATCACTGAACCACCTGGGAAACACTGGGAGATACCCAACTCCATCCCCTGGGTGGGTGCGTTCCATCTCCCCGAGGCCAGGACCAACCACTCATCCTGCTGAGAGCTAGCCACCGTGGCCACCAGTGAACTTGGGGCCAGGAGGGCAGCTGGGTCCTGGCTGAGGCCACAGAGAGGCTCCCTGTGCCCTGCAGGACCTTCCTGAAAGTCTGCATGCGTGTCCGGCTGTCCTGGAGGCCAGTGCCATCCTCGCCCCTCTGGTGCCCACCCCCCGGCCAGTGGTGGCTCTTTTCAGTGGGTTAAAAGCAGACTCTGAGAAGAGCATCTGGGGACAAGATTGGAACGGGGATGCTGGAGATCCTCCCACAGACTCACGCCCTCAGTGGCACCAACTGCCAGCCCTTCTGTCTGCTCCTCTCGTGGTGACAGGCATGGAGGGACATCAGCTGGGACAGCTGGAGGAGCCAGCCCAGGGTCCTGGCTGAGGCCGTCATGAGCCATGCAACTTCGGGAAGTCACATCCTGGTGGAGGAAGGAGCCGGCCTGTCAGCCCCCAGGGAGAGGCTGAGTCGGCCCCAGCACGTCCGCTCTGCCTGCCTGGCCCAGCCCAGCCCAGCCCCACGTCTGCACGCGGAGCGCTGAGGGAGCACGTGTGAAATAAATGTCTCACAGCCCCTGGTGTCAGTCTTCCCTTGCTGATGACAACCAGCCACTGGACCTTCCTCCAGGCAAGGCCTCCCTGTTCAAGCTTTATGCCTGGCCCACCCTGCAGAGGGCTTCCCAGGTGGTAAAAGAATGTCTGCCAAGGATGGGGAAGATCCCCTGGAGGAGGGCATGGCAACCCACTCCAGTATTCTTGCCTGGGAAATTCCATGGACAGAGGAGCCTGGTGGGCTACAGTCCATGGGGTTGCAAAGAGCCGGACATGAGTGAATGCTAAACAGCAAACAGCAGCAGCCGCCCTGTGAGACCCCAGGAGGGGATCCTGCCCCCCAGAGGTGGTGGCCCAGCCGGGCAGGAACGGTGTGTCTCCGAGGCCACCCACTCGAAGGAGCAGCAGGATTTACACCAGGCTGCAGAGCTTGTGTTTCTTTTTTCAGGGTTACCCATTATAAAAAATTGTGTAGATCTGGCGTTGTGTAGTTCAGTGAGCATGTGGGCACACACGTGTGGCTCCAGATGGGACCTGGCTTCGTCTCCGCAGGTTTTATCATGACCACTGTCTTTGCAGGGGGAGAAGATGAGACCTCTGGGGGAGGGAGGGGGAGATCACAGCCAGAGAGAGCTGGGACCACACACCACCCCCATCCCCACCTGTGTGCTCCAGGCAGGATCTGGGGACCCTGTAATGCTGAGAGATGTCTGGTGGGGGCTGTGTAGGCGGAGTCCTGGCTCCCTGCCCCCTAGTTCTGCAAATGGGGTGAGTGTTCCCAGCCTCTGCTTCACCGTCTGCAGAATGGGCGTGATGGGGTCGGGAGGGTTAGACAAGTCAGGGCGGATGTAACACAGGCCTGCGCCAGGATATAACACATACTGTGTTTTACTCCTATTATAAAGTCTTGGCGTGTGGTCGAAAGGTCAGATAGTGCCGGTCCTCATTCCTGGAGCTGCTCGGGCTATCGTGGGTGGGGGTGGGGAAGCCCTCTGCCAGTGCCTCCCCGGCCCCTGGACAGATGGACAGCCTCCACCTCCGGGTGGGGCCGGGAAGGAATCCTGGCTGATCGCTGACAATGAGCTGCATTCTTCCGAGAGGCTGCCCAGTTCATGGTCCACCCCACTGACTGATGTAAGCCCAGGGCGTGGCCAAGCACACCCAGGGGCAAGTCTGCAGCCTGGTGCCCTGACCATGACCCAGGGATCGACACGCGCACCCACGCCTCGGGCTGCCAGGCAGCCCAGCGACAGCCACCACAGGCAGGACTTCCAGTTGCACCTCCTTCATGAGCTGCAGAGTTCCCATGCTGAACCACAGACCAGCAGCCTGGAGAGGTCACACCTGAGTCTGACCGGTCATTGGGCAGGGTGATAGTGGATGCCTGCGGCCGAGCTGCACCTGGGAAGTGTGCCCACAGCCGCACCAGTCACTGGCCTGTGACCCACCAGGCCTCTCCAGTTTGGGCCAGACTGAACACCCCTCTCCTCCATCGCATCCAGGACCACAGTGGGGTGGCTGGTGGTGGTGGGCTCTGCTCTCCTGAGCTGTCTATTCATTCCAGGAGCCTCTGAAGCCTCCCACAGGTCAGGCAGTTTCAGAAGGAAACTCAGAGGTGGAGGGGATTTGTGCAGAAGGAAACAGGACACACACAGCTCTGTTCTCAGCACTGGCCGGGGTTTCAGAGTGAGGGTGACCACAAGGGAGCACAGTCCCAGCTCTGCCCATTGCTCAGCATGGGGTTTCCCATCCCATTCGTAGGGCATTGGGGGCTCCTCTGCTAGTGAAGTGTGGCTATGCCATTGCTGTGTTTAAAGAGGACGTTCTTTCTACAGTGGCACCAAAAGCCCCTTCTCTCAACATGAAGCCCCAGCTTCTTCTCTAGGCCCCCTGGCCCCAAAGCAAGCTGGCTCCTCTGGCCGCCTCCGCACCAGCTCCAAGATTGCCATCGTGGTGGGGAAGTTAATGAAATGCCAGGTGACCTAAAGCATCTTCCTGTGCACCCAGAGCAACCAGATGGGCCTGTTTTATCAGCCCGGAGATTCAGGGAGAGGAGCCAGACCCTGGAAGAGCAGCCGGACCCCGGGCACTGAGGGAGGCTGGGGAACTGGTCTGAGCACTTCCATATAGTAGGGACTGGAGGACTTTCAGGCAGCCTGTGGGGGAGGGGGAGCCAGGTGGACGGTACTAGTGAGGTGTTCGAGTCAGTGCCCAGTAACCAAGAGGAGAGAAGGGAGCCTGAGGATCGAGTGAAGCTTAGCTTCAGGTACGGTTTGCTCCAGGACCCTGAGGTTCAGGGTGTGACTAGTGACTCCTCTCCCCCATTGTCCCCCAGAGCGTAGTTACCTTCCTCCCTGGGACACAATGGCGTTCTTACTAGGTCTCCCTCCTTCCACTCTCCCCTCATCCCCCACCATGTATCCATTCTCCATGCATTTTAAAAACCATACCCTTCCCCTGCTTTAAAGCACAGCCTGTGCCTTTCTGATGCCCTTAAAATAAAGCAGAAACTCCTGGCCAAGGCCAGTGGCCCCCAGAGACCTCCCCAGCCCCATCTCGGTGTCCCCTCTGTCCCCACCCCGCTCCTTCCGCCCTCACGGGCTCTGTCCCTGCTGCGCCTTGCTGGCACATGACATGGCGGCTCCTTCTCTTAGGTGCAGCTCAGGTGTCCCCAGTCCTGGGCCACCAACACTGCGACCCCTCTAGTCACTGTCCAGACTGTGCCATCCAGCAGGAACTTCTGTGATGATGGAAAAGTCCTCTCTCTGTGCCGCCCAGCTTGGCGTCCACCAGCCACACGTGGCTACGGCTCAGCTGAGATGTGGCTGTTGCAGCCAAGGCGCCTTTCATTTTACTGAGGGGAGCTGTGGCTGGTGGGTACCCTGGTCGGAGCCTCCTGGTGTCACATGGGGTGTGCTTGGCATGAGTCGACGTGGTCTTATTTCTGTGTTTCTTGTCTATCTCTCTGACCAGAGGGTAGGCTCCATGAGGGTAAGGGCTGTGTCTGTCTTGTCCGTGCCTGTATCCCTAGGGCTCAGAACTGAGCCTGGCTTCAGTAGGTGCTCAGTATGTGTTTTTAATATATTTATATTTATTTGGCTGTGCTGGGTCTTAGTGAACTCTTAGTTGTAGCATGTGAGATCTAGTCCCCTAACCAGGAATTGAACCTGTGCCCCCTGCATTGGGAGCACAGTGTCTTAGCCACTGGACCATCAGGAAAGTCTCCATCAATACCTGTTTGTTGAATGAATGAGTCACTCCTACGGGCTGTGAACCCTGGGATACCGGGCTCTATGAAGGAAATGCTAGTCCTGCTGGGAACTTGCTGTGTGTCCTCAGGCCAGGATCTTGCCCTCTCTGGGCTCAGTGTCCTCATCTGTAAAACTCTGGGGCTCTGAGGATTCCTGCACCTGTTACTCAATCCAGCTGTTTCCGTTCACCCATCACCTCAATCTCTCACCCCTCCCCCAGCCCACACCCCTGCTCACCTGTAAACAAATTACGTTCAGGCAGTACTTTTGGGGGCTGTGTTTTAGGTAAAATACTCTCTGAAGGGCAAAGTCAAGGGGCCCTCAGGAGCCATGCTGAGCCAGGCTGGTGGCTGCATCGTGTGTACACAAAGGAGTGGACTCCTGAAGCTCCGAGCCTGGACTCTGCAGCTGGCCTGCCCTTGACCTTCTCACCCTGTGGCTGGGAATTGGGTGCTTGTGGAGCTGCTTAGACCCTACGGAGGGACTTGCAGGAACCAGGGAATTGAGAAGCTGGTGCTGACTGAATGGCCCAAACTCTGAGCCTTGATCTCAACACTCCCACATACATGCACACATATGTACACTCAGTGGACACAACACACAACTACATACAGTAACATACACAGAGGCATGGACATGCCTGAGATGCCCAGACATACAAGAAAACACAACTCAACTGATCAGAGCAGACACACAGACACACACACACACATGCACACTTGTATGCATACACAGTGCAGACACACAGGCAGTCCCATGGAAGCACTGATATGGAGGCCTCAGGGCCAGCCAGACAGGGCAGCTGCCCACAGACACACATCAACATGGAGCCTTGTCTCACAGGTGTACAGCAGAGACATAGACGTGTGCATCTGTACAACACACACGCACACAGAGTTGTGGACCTGTGGGTGACATGCCAATACTCGTGTAGCATACACGAGTAGTGTACACTCGTGGTAACACACCAATACATAACGTGGCCATGCCTATGTACACACTCAAAGATGGCCAGACCCCCCAGATACACACAGACATGGACACCTGAGGGGATGCTGGATCCATCACTCACACGCGCGCACATAGAGTGACCTGCCCAACCAGAGGGTCAGAACCTGGGCACGTGGGCCCTGAGTAAACCTCTGCCCCATCCTGGCTGTGTTCATGGGCGAGGCTGGAAGAATGGCATGCTCCCCCTCTAACCCCCTCGACAGCTGGCTGTCTTCCAGGCCCAGGTGCAGAGTGGGGCGAGGCGGGATGGCGCTGCTGGCGCCCGGCTTGCAGGCCTCTCGGCTTCCCAGCCCTCTTCTCCTTGGCCACGTGACCCTGGAGGCCCTCTCCCCACAGCCGAGTGGGCCCTAGAGACTTTGGTAACAGCCTGGATTTCGATTTCTTCTGAAAAATGAGAAGATCCGTCAGGACTTGGTTCCACATCCTGCAGGACGACTGGTTGGAACCAAAAGGCTGCTGCCCATTTCAGAAGGACGGTGGCACCTTTCCCCAGCCCCGGGCCTGCAGCCATGGGAGTCTGTGCACCCAGACATTGTCTTCCCGTGTGTTTGTGCGTGTATTTTGCGTATACCTCCATTCATGTATATACACACACTTGGTTGGTGACTTATTACAAAACTGGGGTCATTCAGCAAAAACTATATGAGCCTAGACACAGATTCCCCCTTTAATGTATCATGTACCCGTCCCTATGCTAAGAAATACCTACCTTCCGCTACCTTAAAATACTCTACTTTTTGGAACGACTTAGCTTTGTAGCCAGGAGCACACTCTGTTCCTGTCCACACTTCACCCAGCCTTCCCGAATGCAAACCTCCCCTACTAAACCATGGCACATTTGCCAAAACTAAAACATTAACGTTAGTAAATTATCATTCACTAAACCAGGAGCTTCATCAGGATTTTGCTGGTTCTTCCCCAGCTGTCCTTCTCCTATTCCCAGACCCCATCCGGGATCCCACTTGGAGTTCAGGCCAAACTGCTTCCTCTCTTCCTGTTCCACAACCTTGACAGTTTTGAAGCACGCATCTTGTAGAATGCAGGTTCATTTGGGTTTGTCTGCTGTTTTTCTCGTGATGTGACTAGGGTGGCGGTTTTTGGGGGAGATCTGTCTCACTGCATCGCATCTGGGCACCTGAGGTCTGTGTGATTCATCACGGCTGATGTCCAGGGGAGAGTCTGCTGGGCTTTTCCACCATGACATATGATGGTCCTCCTTCCCCACCCCAAGCCTGGGCTGCCCACCGGGACGTTGGGCTGCACTCGAGGAAATGGGAGCATCTCTGAGTATTATCACAACCAGCTCAATGACGGGGCCACATTCCATCAGGGATCTGCCCTTGTTTATTGAGCTGGGACCCTAGCGTCTTTCAGTTCTGTTGCTTTCAGTTTTTCCTTTTACAAACAAAGCAGCAGAGAACGACACTGAAGCTCAACCTCACATTCAATAAATATTTTCCAAGCAGCCTCTCTGTGACAGGCGCGGCACACCCGGCAAAACGGCGTCTGCCTCCCTCTTTCATCTTGTTTTCCTGGAATAAATTCGTGGGTCGGGATTGCTGGGCCAAAGATAAGCACATTTTTAAGGCTTTGATAAGTGTCACTAAACAAACCTCCAGGAGGATTGTACCAGCCTGCCCTCTGGACAGGCTTTCTTTTCTGTTTCAACCTTTATTATTATTGTTATGAAAAGAATTCATGTTTCTGTGAGATAACTAGAAATGACTTACTGGACATTAGATGATGTTAAAGAATTATTATATTTTTAGGTGCGATCATGGTATTGTGGCTGCTTTAAAAAAAAATACTCCTTATCTTTTAGAGACACATGTTGAAATTTGTATGTGTGTGTGTGTGCACCTTGCTTTATTGCAATATTCATTTTATTGTAATGGTCTGGAACCAAACCCACAGTGCCTCCAAGGTGTGCCTGTGTGTGATCTTTGCACACAGTGAAGTGTTTATGGAAGAAATGGTATGAGTGTGGGGTCTGCTCTAATATAATATGGGAGGGGAGGAGGGTGCCTAAAAGGAGACTCATCCTGAGCTGGTGACTATGGAGCTGGGGATGGGAATACCAACCTTCATCACAGGATTCTCTATATTAATAAAACCCAAATGTTTGTACACTATAAATCTGTAGCTTATCTGAGAGTTCCCATTCTTGTACCTCCCAAGGTTAATTTCAAGTTTGGTGTCTGTTCCTTTAGACTTTCTCTGTGCAAATGCTGTGTGTGGATATATTATCTATCTCTATCTATCTATCTATATACACTTAAGGCAGGAATCAGCACAACACACACCATTTTCCCATCAGCTTTTTTTTTTTAAACTTTATTTGAGATGACATTGACTCCTTTATTGAATTTTTCTTTTCTTTTTAAATAATTAATTTATTTTTGACTGTATTGGGTCTTTGTTGCTATATGAGGGCTTTCTCTAGTTTTAATGCGTGGGTTTCTCATAGTGGTGGCTTCTCTTGTTGTGCCGTAGGGGCTCTATAGAGTTTGGGCTCTGCAGTTGTGGCCTGCATGCTTAGTTACTCCACCGAACGTGGGATCTTCCCAAACCAGGGCTGGAACCTACGTCTCCTGCATTGGGAATGGGGCATCTGGACCACCAGGGAAGTCCCTCCCACCAGCTCTTTTATTTTCAAGTAAAAACATAATATTTTTTAATAACTGACTGCATGACATACCCCTACGCTTTCTTCCTACATTTACTTTTTTTTTTTAATTGGAGGATAATTGCTTTACAATGCTATGTTGGTTTCTGCTGTACAACAATGGGAATCAGTCGTAACTATATATATCCTCTCCCTCTTGAGCCTCCCTCCCACCTCACCCCCCAACCAGTTTTTAGACTTCACCTTACATTGCAGAAGGCTGACCACTCTGACCCTCTCACTCCTTACTGGCTTCATGGCACTCCCCTATATCAAAAAACTATCATTTATTTATCAGATCTCCCAGAGGTGGCCAGCTAGAGCGTCTCCATGTTTCTGTTCTCAAGAACAGTGATGCCTTGAGCATCCTTGTCCATGACATACCTTTGTGCACCAGCGTGAGCAGTTCCACACCTGTCTTCCCAGAGAACTCCCTAGGTCAGAGGGTGTGCATGCTGAAAATTTTAATAGAACACCTAAATTTCCCTCCTGCTGGACTTGATCTGCCCAGGTCCTGTTGTATCTGAGGACTGTGGTCATTTGGTGCCTGTGGGAATCAGGTTAGAAGGAGCCTACACGCTCCTCTGACCTCCTCCGAGGGCAGCGCACCTGAGCCCCAGGGAAGGTCAGGGCCCACCAGCCCACAGCACCCTTGGCTGCATAGTGTAAAGCACTGGTTATAAATGGACTGCACACGTCTGAGTTCAGCCTCACTATTTACTGATTCTACCACCTTGAATGAGGTCCTTGACCTCCCTGTGCCTCAGTTTCCTCATCTGTAAACTGGAAGTAATACTAACCCCAAGCGGCAAGCCGGGAGGGGCCAGCAAGATGGGTTTGCAACATTTGAAGTATAGGTCATTTGGGGTGGCTTTGGAGGGGCGTACTGGAAGATGGGGGGTACCAAGAAGTCCCACCAGGCACCACTTGGTGCTGTGGGAACTGATTTGCGTTTAGTGAGATTATATGTGAGAGAACACAGAACCCAGCATGGAGCACCCTGACAGCATTCCATGGCCACAGAACCATATGATTCGACATGATGGCTGACAGGGGCTAGTCCAGGACCAGGGAGACCCACCTTCCTGAGAGACTGGCCAGGACAGGGAGGCCCAACCGATAGGAAAAGAGGGGACTCAAGGGAGAGGGCAAACCTGGCCCTCTACTTGTTAGTGTAAATAAAGTTTTATTGGAACCCCACCTTACTTATGCATTTATGTATTGCCTATGAAGCCTCCCTGGAACAACAGTTGAGTGGGTGCTTGTGTCAGAGACCATGTGGTCTGTAAAACCTAAAACATTTACTAGCTGGCTGTCTAGAGAAGAAGCTTGCCAATCCCAGCACAGGGGTTCTAGGCACAACAGTAAAAGCAGAAAGCTTCTGAGCAACTACTGTCACAAGTATCAAACTAGACACGCCCTGTGTATTAATATATTTCATCCTCACAGTAACCTATGAAGCAGACACTGTTTGTGGCAGCCAGTCTCAGGGGCGCAAGGAAGCACTCCCGGGGATGCAGGCCCTGGGGCGGTGCTGGGGCTGGGCAGTGACACTGACTTGGAAGATGGAGGGATGGTGGACCTGGTGCCAGGCTGGGAGATCCCTGCTGGTTCTGCCTCCTCCCTCCCGGACTTTGGGGATCCCTGAGCTGTGGGGAGAGGCCACGGGACAGAGGTGGAAAGGGAAGGCCTCAGCCTGAACACTGTCTCACTGTGCTCTTGTGAGACCTAGCAGAGCCAGGCCCAGTCAGCTCACAGAACCACAAGAGGCAGTAAAGCAGAGTCGGTCATGAGCTGGGTCGGATGGGTGTTTTCATGCAGCCACATGACCTCCTGGGCCCTCCTAGGCTGGCGACCTCTTGGCTTGTTACTCCCACTCTGCCTGAACCAGTGGGCTGCACCCCCCTGCCCCGACAGCAACCCCTCAAGGGGTTTTTCCAGAGGCTAATTAAATCAGAATATGTGGGTGTAGGGGCCCAGAGTAGGTGTTTTTTAAATCTCTTAAGATTGAAGAACCCCAGCTCCACCACCGTTTCCAAAATTTTCCTAAAGATCAGGCAGGCCCGGCACAGCATCTACAGCGTAGCTTCCTGAGTGCTGCTGGGTCCAGGCCCAGCATCTCCGAGGGGGGCCATGAGCTGGAGGGGCAGCGTGGCTCTTGGTGAATCTTATTACCAAGTTTAAAGCAAAGGGGAGAGGACAACCAGCCCCCAGGTTGGAGAACTGTTTGTCAGTTTCCTGTTACCTGAGATACACTCTCACCAAACTAACTCTTCTTGGGTGGATCCTACAAAGCAAGTGCTTTCCTCGGCCAGAGTCAGGCCAAGGATGTTCCTATGAGAGTTACTCACCATGAACCTGACCGAGAGCGTTTTCAGGGCAATCCAATCAGCGGACTCTGAGGCAGCGTTGAGAACACACGAGGCACTGACATGCATGACAACGCAGGATCCGCAGACCCACAGCTGAGTGAGGAAAGCCAGACACAGTGCAGATTCCACTCACATGCGGTTCAGGGCAGAAGAGACTCACCCACGGTGAGCCGAGATCAAAGGGTGGTTTCCCTCTAGGTGTGTCTCTACCCTGAGCTTCTGTCACTGAATCTGAGTGTGGGTACATGCACGTGTGTGTATATGTGTGCGTGCATGTGTGTACATACGTGCACATGTATGTGTACATACGTGCACGTGTGTGTGCACATGTGTATATGTATTCGTGTATGCGTGTGTGTATGTGCTTGTGTGTGTGTATACGTGTGTTTGTGTGTATGTGTGTGTACATGTATATGCATGTGTGTGTGATGTGTATGTATGTGTATGTATGTGTGTGTGTGCATGTCCATGAGTCCTGCTCCCTTATAGGATGGTGTTGGGGCACAGAGCAGGGAGATGCCCCTGTCTGCATTTGGAGCCCATGTGAAGAGCACTGCCTCGTCATTGCCTGCCTGAGCTTTACATCATCCATAGAGATGTCTGCAGTGGACAGATTGTGAGTGGACAGCCCAAAGAGCATTCACGTGCAGTATTTGATGTGGTCCCAGGTGCTGTTCTAGGATCCCAGAAACAAGCCAAGGTGATAAGATGCCCTGTGCACATGGGTATTATACTCTGGTGTGGGAGACACAACAGTGAGATGGGACAGACAGTTTTCGTCCATTCACTTCGTAAGTGCCTACTCTGTGCCAGGCAGGGAAGCTCCGGGGAAATGGAGCAGGACTCCCAACCCAGTGCTGCTCACATGGTGCCATGGTCTGGTCCTGTCTGGAGGACAGCACTTAGAAGGTTAAGTATACCTGATTCCCTCTTGAATATTTCTGAATTCATTCTGATCGTCTCCCCCTGACTCTGTCCTAGTTCAGGCCACTACCTGGGCTGTGGCAGTAGTTTCCAATCAGTTATGTTTCCAGTCTCCTCCTCTGCTTCATTCTCAGGCCAGCAGCCCTTCTTAAGTGTTCAGTCTAACACCGTCACTTACTGGTTCCCAGCTGCCCAGGAAGCTCTGGGGTCGTTTGAAGCCTGTGTGCATTTGAATCCTCTCTTAGAGGGTGTGTGTTGTGACCTCAGGCAAGTTCTTTAAATGCCCCGAGCCTCATGTGTGTTTTCTGTAAAATGGAGATAAAATGATGATAATAAACACCAACAACCATCTCCCTAAAGAGGTCGGGCTGTAACCTATGGTAACAGGTGTCCATTCTGCAAGGGCTGAAGCTCTGTGAGCACGGTCTGCTCGCTCTTTCCAGATCACTCTTGACTCTGCCCTACTTCTGTCTGGAATGCTCACCCTCTGCCTCATCCTGGCTGGTTCTTACTCAGCTCATGTCTCAGCCCTAGCACTGCCTCCTCCAAGCAGCCCTCCCGGAAGCCACACGCACACAGCTGGGTCTCCTTGTCTGGACCCTCACAACAGCCTGGGTTGACTGTCTCTCTGCCCTCTGCTCTTATTTGTCTCTGCTTGCTCAGTGTGAGCTCCTCCCAGGTGGCTTGAATCACATGTAATCTTCTGCCCAGCTGCAGACCTTTCCATTCAAGGCAGGTGCCACATGTATGTGCCGACTAGAGCTGAACATGCCAGGCATTTTCTTTTTCACTTTTTTTTCACTGGGATCTTAGTTCCCAGTCCAGAGATGGAACCTGTGCCTACTGAAGTGGAAGTGTGGAGTCTTAACCCCTGGACCATCAGTGATGTCCCCCAAGCATTTTCTTAAGGGCAGGAGCCTTTGAGTTGGCCTTCAGGCATGGGTAAGACTTTAAAAATTATTTTAAAACAAGTTGTGAAGCAAAAGTTAGTCACTCAGTCGTGTTCAACTCTGTGACCCCACGTACTCTAACCTGCCAGGCTCCTCTGTCCATGGAATTCTCCAGGCAAGAATACTGGGATGGGTAGCCATTCCTTTCTCCAGGGGATCTTCCCAACCCAGGGATACCACATAATACCAAATCCAAAGAAACAAAAGGGCTCACAGTGAAAATTAAAAGTAGGTCACCTCTCACCACCCAGCCCTCTCCCCAGAGGCCGGCATTGGTGTCAGTTTCTGAGGATTCTGTGCAACTTTCTCTGTCCCCTGCCACACACACATTATTTTACTTTGCAAAAATGTAAACCAACAGAAATATTACAAGGATAGATAGGACAATAAACACCCTTTGCCTAGATTCACCAATTAACATTTTGACACATTATGCTAAATATTTTATAAGGATTGTGTCATGTAATGCTCACAACAAGCACACCATCATGCCAGTTTTGTAGATGAGGTAACTGAGGCAGCCGGCAGGTGACAGCACTTGCCAAGGTCAAGAGCTGGCCTTTCCCCTCAGGTGGCCACAGGACGTGGATCGTGGATCCACCTTTCTTCAGCTCCCTTTGGAGGGAAGTATTGTCTTACACTGACTTGAAATCCACCTCCCTGCGATGTTCATCGGATGCTCAGTGGAAAAGTACACAGCCCTGGAAGCATCTGCTGCTTCTAAAACCTTCCATTCCCTAAGCAACAGCTGCTGTCCCCGCCACTAACACATGCTTCGGTGTCACCTCCTCTGTGAGGCGAGTTGGCTCACCCCCCTGTTTGAAAACTCCGGTGGTGGACTCCTGACTGCCAGGAGAATGACCTTTACCCGTCGGAGATTGAAACCCGAGGTCCAGGCTGCCAGCCCCATCCCGTCCGGCTCCTTCCTCCCTTACCCTATCCCCTCCCAACCTCTCACCTTCTGCTTGGATTTTCCCTCTTCCCTGAAGCCACCCCGATCTCCCCGAGGAGCCCCCTCTCTGGGCTGCTGAGCCTTCGCCTGCGCCCCCTTTACAGTCTTCGCCAAGCGGTCTTTTGGTTAGAAGGCTGGAGAGTGGACGACTGGAGTGGGAGTTGGCCCGCCTAGCACAGCGACCCCTCCCTCCCCCAGTGACTTCGGGCGTCGGAGCCTTAATTTCCTCCAGCACGTCATGGGGGCAGGAATGCCTGGCTCAGTAGCTGGCATCGCGTCAGCCCTCACTAATCTCCCGCAATAGAACTGACAGCTCTTCCAGGCTGACGCCTCTTAGTCACCCTCTCGAAACCCTACCTCCCTCTCCTTAACTTCTCCGCTCCTTAGTGTCCGCCCACGTAAAATGTGGATGGGGAGGCTGTGAGTCTCGCGCATATCAAGTACTTGGAACTGTATGGAGCCTTACTGACCGCCACGCGGGTCCCGCGCCCAGTGGGTGTCAAACTAATCCTCTCCGCGTGGGCGCGCGACGGCGAGGTTGCAGGAGCTGTTTGCGGAGCCGGCCGGTAGGCCCCCTCTCTTCCCCACCCCTCCCACAGGCCCCGCCCCGCCTTCAGGCTCCGCCCCCGCAGCTGTCAGGCCTGGCGGCCGCGCGCCCGTCCACCAAGCCTGAACGCCCCACCACTCCCCGCCTTCCTCCGCCTACACACAAGTTACCTTGCGCCAGGCCGCCTTCTGTCCCTCCCCCGACTCCCATTGGCTAGAGGGTTTCTTTGTTAGCCGGGAGGTGGAGCTGCCATTGGTTCGACGAGGCGCCGATCGCGCCGGGACGCGGGCCCACCCCGCGCGCTGCCCCGCCCCGCGCGCTGGCCCGTCGCCTCCTCGCGCGCGCCCGCCGCCCTGGAGTGCGCCTGGCGCTCCGCTCCCTTTCGCTACGGCAGCGGGCGCCTAGGGCTGCGCGGGCACCGAGCGCGGGGACCGGCGGGGCGGTGGGAGCGGGAGCGGGCGCGCGAGGCCGCGTCCATGGGCCCGGGGCCGGCGGGCGGCGGCGGCGCGGGCGGGCGGCGAGGGCCGCGCGCTCTCTGAGGCTCTGGCCTGCGTGCGCGGCTGGAGGCGGCGGCCGGGGATGCGGCGGCGCCCGGCCTGAGCCCGCGCCCGGCCATGTCGGCGGCCAAGGAGAACCCGTGCAGGAAATTCCAGGCCAATATCTTCAACAAGAGCAAGTGTCAGAACTGCTTCAAGCCCCGCGAGTCGCATCTGCTCAACGACGAAGACCTGACGCAGGTGAGCGGGCGGCGCGGGCGGGGCGGACAAAGCGGCGCCCGCAGGACGAGCGGCGCCCTCCGCTCGCCGCCCGGTGACTCATGCGTTTCGGCGGCTCGGGGCGCCCGGCCGAGCGCGGGGAACAAAGCGCGGGGCCGCTTGCGGCCGTCCGGCTCCGCGCCCTCCCCCATCTCTCGCCGGTGGCTCGGGGCGGGGGCGGCCTGGGTCCGGGTCTCGCTCCGGACGCGACCCCGGGCCGCCGGCAGGAGGGGCTCGCGGCCTCCCCGCCCCCAGAGTCGCAGCTCCCGGCCGCGTCCCTCGACCCCGGGGGGCTTCGCAGGCTTCGGCGGCGGAAACCCGCCCACAGCGCGGCGCCGGGCCGTCCCGCGTGCCCGGGCGGGGTTGCTGGGGCGGCCGGCCTCCGGAGCTGGGCTCTGCGGCCCGGCGCGAGCACTCCAGCTTCCTGGGCTGTCGTGCCCCCACGCGGCCTCTCCCGGCCCCCATCTCCTCGAGGTCTCCCTGGTCCCTCTGCGCGGGGCCGGGAGCTGACCTCGTCGCGGCCGCTCCTTCCACCGGTTCACCGCTTTCGAGTGGCCGGGGTGGGCCGTTTCTCTCGCTGCGGAGTGGGTGGCCTGGCAGGGATGATGGCACGGGACCCGCCGCCGTCCCCAGCGGCCAGGAAAAGACTCCCGTTACCGAGACTCCACACCCGGGGCCGCAGAGTCAGAGCGTCAGGACCTCAGGGCCCGTTTCCCGGTGGTGGTCCCGGTGGTGAGTGGGCTTCTAAGGGACATGCCCTTCTCTCCACCGGACTCCTCGCCCGGGGAAGCAGTTCCTGTGACGATGAGGGTCCTGGACCAGGACTCAGGAGACCGAGCTTCTTAGGCTTGATCTCACCCTGGCAAGTGCGTGACCTTGAAGAAGTCCGTTTGCTCGGTATAGTTTCATTTCCTTCTCCATAAATTGGGAGCAGGAATCTTCTCTCACCAGGCTGTTATGAAAAGCGGCGTGATATCTTAGTAAACTTTTTCCTTTTACAAAAGCTTAAAAAACAAACAAGAATCACCTGCAGAACAGTAAACTTGAATTTAGAAAGTTTCTGATCTTAGCAAGGGTTATTCTGAGAGTTTTCTAGTTATTCCAGACAGCTGCTTAAATTGAGTGTTTACACCTCAAAGGGCTTGTTTTCTGATTCTTAAGCTTAGTTGAACTGGAATGAAATCTGCATATTTGAAATGTATCTGTTTAAAAAATGCTGATTATTAATTGGATTCGTGGGTGGATGTTGCAAATTTAAAAGTACCTTAATCTTGCAGTGTATTCACAGTTGAACTGTAGGTTTTGAAATAGGCCTGGGCCCTCCCAGGCACAAGTGGAATGGTAGTTTCTGAAATGATTGGGTTATTTGTGCCTGGAGGGATTACGCCAGGCTTCTACCTCCTGGGATCTTTCAGGAAGAAACTGCTCTTGAAAAGAGGAGGGAGACTCAGGGCGGTTGCCAACAGCCTTAGCTGCTGCTCCCTGCATCCGGCCCTCCACCCCCCCGCCCCATCCTCATGGCTCCATTAGGAAACCTCAGCCAATCGGTTCCCATCAGTCTTCCCCAAGTCCTTGCTTCCTGTTGCCCCTCCCGCCCCGGGTTTATTTTAGACCGTCAAGGCTGGAAGATAGATCAGGGATCATCGAGGCTACCTCCTCTTTAAGGCGTTTATCCGTTAGTTGTTCTCCTATGCATTTCTCTGCATACACACGGAGTCAAGTACAGTGAAAAAATCTTTTTTAACCTAAACTGTGTGCATTTTTGCTCTGCCACATAATTTTTTTCCCTCTTCTTGATGTGTTGTAGCCATTTTCATGGTCATACATATCAGTATACCAAACTTGTTTTGCATTTTGTATCATCAGGGATGTACATAGTTTAACCATTACCTTATTGCTGGGCAGCAAGGTTCCTTACTGGTTTTGTTGTTACAGATAGTGAATGCTTCAATGAACAGCTTTCTAACTGCTTTTGGGTATGTGTGTGCGCACCTGCACACGCACAAGTGCAAGTATTTCTCTGGGGGCAGATCTGTAAAAATAGAATGAGTGAATTGATATATTAAATACATACATACATTTTTTTCCAGGTAATCATCAAATTGTCTTCCGGAAAAGACTGTATATCTTATCATTGCCACGACTGGGTATTATCAGATGATTTAGTTCTATAATAATTTCCCAAGTTACCAATGAGGTTAAGCCTCTTAATAATATTTGTTGGGTATATTTTGTTTCTTTTGTGGATTTTCGTATTATTTCCCCATTTCTCTATCAGGTTAGTCCCCCCAACCCCTCATCCCATTGAGTTGTGGGAGTTTTCTGTATATATTCTAGGTCAGGAGTCCACAAACTTTGTAAAAGGTCAGATAGTAAATATTTCAGCCTTGTGGGCCATAGACCTCTGTGGCTACTATGGAGCTCTGCCACTGTACCACAAAAGCCGCTGTGTGAAGCTGCTATAGACAAGATGTAACCTAAGGGGTATGGCTGTTTCCAGTAAAACTTCATTTACAAAAACAGGCAGTTGGGAGGATTGGCCTGGAGCCATGGTTTGCTGACTCCCACTCTAGATACTAATTTGGTACCTGGGTCGTCTTGTGGCGTGCAGGCTTCTACAGCATGCAGGCTCAGCGGTTGCAGTACCTGTTATATACTGTGTTTAAGTGAATGTAAGGTGTTTCCTCTTTTTACATGTGTGTGTTAGCCGCTCAGTTGTGTCCGACTCTGTGACCTCATGGACTGTATGTAGCCTGCCAGGCTTCTCTGTCCATGGAACTCTCCAGGCAAGAATACTAGAATGGGTTGCCATATCTTTCTCCAGGGGATCTTCTGGGATAGGGATTGAACCGGGGTCTCCCACACTGCGGGCAGATTCTTTACCTTCTGAGCCACCTGGGAAGCCTTTATATGGTAGTTTTAAATATGAATGCAGTTAGGTTTCCATGTTTTCCTTTATAGTTTGTAGTTTTAATGTCATGCTTATAAAGGTTTTATTTCCAGCATTATAGAATAGCCTCTAATATTTTCTCTAATATAAGTAAGCAAATATTATTTTTATGCTTAACTTTGTTTGTCGTTTTTTTTGGCCACACTGTGTGGCTTGTGGGAATCTTAGTTCTCTGACGGGGGATCGAACCTGGGCCCTTGGCAGTGAAAGGAGCATGGTGTCCTAACCACTGGAGCTCCAGAGAATTACCTGTGCTTAGCTTTTTAACCCATTGGGTTTGTGTTGTAGGAAGATAATAATTCTGGCTAAAGGCAGAAGCTCTAACAGATGCTCTTGAAGAAGTCCAGGTAAATGTCTGTAAAGGTCTTCTCCAGGTCAGTGCTGACACTGGGAACAAGACATTGGTAGTCGATCAGAGGTGGGAATTGAGGAAACCTGATTGGGTAAAAGTACCTTTAACGGCAGTTGAGAATAGCAGATTTGGAGTAGATTTGGGGGAGTAGGGAATTCCTGAGTAAAAAAAGCGGTACATTTGACTTCAAGGAGGTGGAGGTCCAGTGTGGTCCTTAGGTGGAATCACCTACTTAGGTAGTTGTTTAGAGCTGGAGGAGGGGTTGGGGCCCGGTGGGAATTCTGATGTCATAGGAGTGAATGGAGTCGCTCATGAGGCTGTGTAGAGTGAAACGAGAAGGGGGAGGCTTGTTGGTCATTGGGAGCAGCAGATCTGGAACTGAGGGGTCTTGGCTTCCAGGTCCTCATCCCAACCTGGGTTCCTGGTGGCTATTGGCTGGATGTCTCCCTCTCCAACTGACTTGTGCACCATTAAGCATGGCTTTTTGTGAAAGAAATCACCAAACTTCAGTTCTGGTCCCTGGTCTAGCACTGTTTTGGGACCTTGGCTGGGTTATCTCTCTCCAGGAGAAAGAGGAGGTTGGTCTTGGTCTTTCCCAGCTCTTCAGCCCTCCTGTGTCTTCCCTCAGCCCCCCAGTCTAATTCCGCCCCTTGCTGCGCTCGTACTCCAGTGCTGGGGCTTCTGGGGCATTGGGGTAGCAATCCCAGACATGGAGGTGGGTAGACCAGGCCTTGCTGTCCTTGTGAATCATTTCACCAGTCAGTTCATCATTTCTCTTCTGTGACTTTCTTAGATGTTCCAGGTATGGAACTTCTTTATTTGACTTAACATTTATCTCAGAAACAACGGAAAGATTTCATGCCCACCCATTTTAGAAGATTTGTGATTATTCAGCTTGGTAGATAGTTTGGTAAAGGGTGTGTCAGAAGTCCCAGACCTTACAGATGACCAAACAAGCACATGAAAAGTGGTTAATATCGTTAGTCATTAGGGAAATGCAAATTGAAACCACAATGAGGTACCACTTCATACCCACCAGGATGGCTGTAGAAGAAAAAGGGAAAGTGTTAAGTGTGGTGAACTTGGAGCCCTCGTGCGTTGTTTTTGGGAGTGTAAAATGGTACAGTTGCTGTGGGAATCAGCTTGGCAGTTCCTCAAAAGAATCAGCACGTGACTCAGTGATTCCATTCCTAGCATATACCCAAAAGAATTGGAAACAGGTATTCAAACAAATAGTTTTATGCCTATGTTTCTAACAGCACTATTTACAATAGCTGAAAGTAGCACCAACCCAAATATTCATCAGTGGATGAACAGAGAAATTATTGTCTGTCCATACAATACAATATCATTCAGTTATAAAAAAGGGATGAAGTAATGAGACGTGCTATAACATGATTGACCCTCAAAAACTGATATTAAGTGAAAGAGTCAGACACAAAAGGTCAAATACTGTATGATTCCGTTTATATGAAATGTCCACAACAGGTAAATCTGTAGAGACAGAAAGCAGATTAGTGGTTGCAAGGGTTCTGGTTAGAGGGGAACAGGGCATACCTGCTGATGGGATCAAGGTTCTGTTTTGGAGTGATCTTAGACAGAGAAGCTGTTTGCCCAACACTATGTACTAAATGCCACTGAACTGTTCTGTTGATAGTGGTTAATTTTATGTGATGTGAATTTTGTCTCAATAAAAAAAGTTCAGGAATCACACACACACACACAAATCCTAAACCTGCCCTCTGCTTCTAGTGTCTCTGGAATGAGTATCTGATTGTTTTGTTTCTAGAGTCTAGGGATTGGCAAATACTTTCTTAAAGGACCAGATAATATTTTCAGCTTTGTAGGACCACAGGCAAAATCGAGGCATTTAGGTACGTACTTATATAACCATTTTAAAATGTAAAAACCATTCTTGGTCTTGGGACCTTAAGAAAAAGTAACCAGTGGGCTAGATTTGGCCTCTGGAGTGAGCATACATAGCTTTCCAACCCCCAACCCACTGCCACCCCTCAGCCCCTGCCCCCGCCCCGTTAGACCAGCCCTGTCCAGTAGAACTGTAACGCAAGCCAGATACGTAATTTAACATTTTCTGGTTGCCACAAAGTAAAAAGAAACAGGTGAGATTAATTTTAATTATATTTAACCTAATGTATCTAAAACATTAATTACTGTTTCAACATGTAAACATGCTGTTACGTGCATTTTACCTCACAGCACCTGGTCCAGACTAGCCTCATTCCAAGTGCTCAGTGTCCACGTGTGGCTGGCTGTTGTCTACAGTGATGAATGGGGCGGCTCTGGCTGCAGTGGCCTGGCCCACAGCTGGGTTCTTGAGACCCTCTGGGGAAGTCCAGGGGGGGAAGGCTGTGCCTGTGGATTTTTTCTCCTCAGCTCGCGTTCAGAGTCCTGGAGCTACAAAAAGTATCAGCTGGGTACTGACACTCTTATCTGCATCCCCTCATGGTGTGTTTTTGCCAACTTCAGGGGGTTCTTTCTTTGAAAGTCACTTTTCTTTTGGTGACTCCTTTTACTGTATTTGAGATCTCTGGGCTCTGTTTCCTACTGCCCAGCAGGGCAGAGGAGAGCAGGGTGCTGGCTGGCCCGGGCTTAGTAGACACCTGCTGTGGGGAGCGAGTGGGAGCCCAGGGTGGGTGGTGGGGGCACGTGGAGGTGGGGTGCCTGCGTCCGGCACCGCCCTCTGTGTTTGCTCAGTGCTCTGCGGCCGCCTCCTAGGTGCTTCCCCAGCCTTCTAGCCTGCTGCTTGACCTTTCTTTCCGAGTTCTTGTTCCCTTGCCATGCAGAAGGGCTACAATGGAAGACCTGTGTTCTATTCTTGGCACAGACCTTGCAGGGTGCCCCAGAAAAGTCACCTGTGTTCTCCTGGCCTCGGTTTCCCACCTCTAAAGCCATTGCCCACATTTTGTTCTCAGGAGTGGTCTAGTTCGCTAACGGAATGGATGGAGAGTACTGACCAGGCCTGTGAAGGCCACCAACTCCCTTTGTGGTAATGAATATTCCAGAAAGGATGCCAAGGGCCTCTGTTGTGGGGAACAGCCTTTGTTTGGGCTCTCTCCAGATCACTGGCATCCTGATGCTGTTTAGCTGAAATAAATTTGACTTGGAATACTTATCTTTAAGTTGTTACCAAGTTGCCATCTAGACTTGAAAAAAGAGCCTTGAGCCAGGGAGGAGAGGCTGGAGGGAACTGCGCTTCTGATGCCTTCACCCTCGTGCTGTGGGCGGCGGGCAGGACACGCGGAGGAGTGGGGAGCGCTGGGGGCTGGTTTCGAAGCAGTTAATCTGAGAAAACAGTCTTCCTTTATCCTTGAAAACTTACTCTCTGAGCATCACTTTCCCATCTGAGATGACATGGTTGAACCAGGTCAGCAGTTTTCAAACTTTAAATTGCGGCGCCTTTTACTCAAAGGAGTCTCGTACAGAAGCATATATGAAGCCGGAGAAGTGACATGGTTCTGGGTGACAGGCGGTTGGCGCGTGGCCTCTCAGCCATTTGTTTGTTTCCCACACATGGGCCCTCCGGTTGTTTCTGAGAGTACGAGGGGCAGGTTTGAAGCCTCTGCCTGAGATTTCATGGTCCCTTTGATTTTAGCAGTGAGGGCTCTGTGAAGTGGTCTGGGCTCTTTCACAGCTGCCCTGGGCTGGGACCCCCAAACGCCCAGCTCCACTACTCTTATGGTCTCACTTCCTTTGCGGGCAGGAGAGCCAGAGGCTTGGCATTTTGTCTCTGGAGACTGGACTAGACTCTTCCAAACCACTTGCTGGTTTCCTCAGGGTCATCCTAGTTCACATGAAACCATAGCCTGATTCTTGCCTGGAGCCTGTAACCCTTCTGGCTCCTTCCTCCCCTCGCTCAGCTTGGTGTGTGTGCTGTGCTGAATGGTGTCCTGCCCCCAGGCTTGGGGTCAGCTTGCAGTGAGGGTGAATGGACAGGCCTGTGCAGTCCTCCTGAGCCTGCGTTGCCCTGGACCCAGTGTTGTGAGTACCATGACCTCCTTCCACTGTCTTCAGCTGGGGAGGCGAGCAGGGCTGGGGGCAGCATGGCCGCCTATGGAGTAGGGACATGGAGAACCGGTCAGGGTTAGGTTAGATCAGCCTGAGGTCACTGAGCTGCCTAGGGATGGGCTGTGTTCCACCTGGTTCCCATGCCAGCTTATATGCGGCCAGGAGCCTGGCCTCCCTTCTCCTGGGAAGGCCACTGTGACTTGTTAACCTGTTAAGGTTTCAGTAGGAGGCCGAGGTCTGCGAACTAAGTTGAAGCTGTTTAATGGACTTCTAATTCCTACCCCAAGGAGAAGGGGCCTGAGGGGCTGGTTGATCCCCCCACCCTTAAGCAGGTGAAGGATTGTCCCCGTTAGCGGATGGAGCCACTGAGACCCAGAGAGGTTCAGCCTAGGTCACAGGAAGGCCAGTGTGGAGTTTTCAGAGTTCTGTTTGCCCACTCTGTCAGAAAGCAAATGTTAACCTTTCTGTCAGAGACAGGGCCTTGCCCTGACTTGGATTCCTTAGTTGGTGGGGGGCATGGGAAGGGCAGAGCATTTCGCAGGTCCTAACGTCTCAGCTTTGGGGTATTGCACATCTCCTGGACAGGCTGCTGGCCTGTTGCAGTGACCACACCTTTGGTGAGCCTTGAACGGGAAGCACTGTTTTCCCCTGAGGGATTCCGAATCAGGAAGTAGTTGTGTCCTTGATCTCCAGATCCTAAAGCCCTGGTTGGAACAGGGAGACTCCATGTTCTCTCCCCTCCCAGTGTCCTGGTGTGCAGCTCAAGGGGCCAGGCAGGGGAGCAGCTGCTGGGAGTCCCAGGAGAACCAGAGAAAGAGTCCAGGTCCCCCGGGTGCTACTCTCAGAGACTCTCTACCTTAGCTGGCAGGTCTTCTGCTTGGGGACCGCTCTGACCTACAAATCTGACACAGTCCCACTTTTAGTTCACACGTGCTCGGGTAAGGGAATGGGAGGGTTGAGGACGGGGGCTTTCAGCTCGGATTTGGGTCTTATGCTGCTTAAGCAACTTAGCAACTTACTCAGAGTCTAAGTGTCTGCATCCTCCCTCTGAAAATGGGGGCTGCAACAAGACCCATGTCTGGGTGCCTGTGAGGATGCGGTTGCAGGAAAGAGCAAGCCTCAGCTCTGTAAACGCCTGAGTGTGTGGTGGGCACGTGGTGACCCCAAGAGGGGACCTGCCTCTGTGATGAGATTCTACAGCATGGCTGCCCTCAAACTCTGTCTGTCTACCTGGTGCCCACACCACAGAAGCCCAGGCTGCCCCTCTCTTGTGAGCTGATTGGCACCACTTAGCAGCTGCCCCACATCAGCCCCTAGGGATTGGAAGGACCATAGTCCGTTTGCTTGTGTGGGTTTGATTTTCAGAACGTGTTTAAGTATGAAGAGTGAACCAGTTTTAAGAATTTTTAGAGTATAAGAAGCGAAGAGGCAGGGCTTCCCTGATGGTCGGTGGCTAAGACTCTGTGCTTCCATTGCACGAGGCACAGGTTCTGTCCCTTTAGTCAAGGACCTAAGATCCCACATGCTGCTCTGTGTGGCAAAAACAACAATGACAAAACTGGAGAGGCCAGGTACGTTGGACTAAGACCTACCACTGGAGGGTGTGGGCTGCACCAGAGGCCAGCAGCCGGGACAGTAGGCACCCCCGAGCACCTGCCGAGCCCAGAGAAATGCACACTGCCAGTCCCAGGAAGGGCAGTTGTTTAGTCGAATGGCAGTGGCACGCCCCAATTTCAGAAGTCACTTTGTGTGGAAGTGTCTCAGTTGCCGTCAGCAAGGTGGCAGAGGGTTAAGAGAAGCTGCTTATCCTTCACGTGCCCCTGGGAACAGCTGTCTGGGAGTCCAAGCTCGTGCAGTGGGCCTGGGTGAAAGGGCCGGAAGAGCATAGAGAGCAGCAACCGGGCCTGGTACTGAGTCGCTGGGCAGTGAGCAGGAGATTGGCCCAGGCCCTTGGGTCACCAGCTTTGATAACTCGCCTCAGCTGGCAGGTGGGTCCTCTGGCTTTCTCCCCCACTGCCCCACATCCTTTAGGGATCACACACTCTTTCAGGGCGTGGAGCCTTCTGCCAAGGGCACCCTTCCGTGGGGTCTAAATGAGCAGACGTGGCTCCCTGTGAGAGTTTGCAGTCTAGCTTGTCAACAGGCAGGTGCCATCTCGGCAGACAGCCCGTTGACTCTCATCCCCACGTCTCCCTTCCCTCCTGGAAACCTGTGAGCTTAGAGTTTTCTTCCTGGGAATGGAGCCAGCGTACCAGCCACATAGGCGTCTCTGGTGTGGTTTTCTATTCTTAGGTGGAGGAGTAGTTGATGTGCTCTGGGATTATTTTCTGTGGCAGTGGTGGGATTCAGAGCTGACAGTAATTGCTGTGTGCCGGGCCACTGCTAACTCGTTTACATTCACGGCAGCCTTATGAATTAGACAGATAAGAAAACTAAGATGGAACGAGGTCCTGGAACTTGCGCAAACAGTCTGACCTGGACCCTCCTCCCAGGGTTCCCAAATGGACCTGAGTGGGCTCAGGCCAGCCTTCTGGACCTTAGGTCTCTGGCCCTGTGTGGCCTCTGGCCCCTCACGTCTGGGAGCTGCCCTGCCGGAGTGTGTGTGTGCTGGGAAGGGCGGAGTGGAGGCGAGGCTTGGGCTGAACTTGTTACATTTCCTGTTTCTCTCTTACTTCCTTTCATCAGACTCTCCTGTCCTACCTGTCACTTTATAGGAAGCACTGCTTTTTGAGGGACAGGGTGTGACTTTTTCCTGCAAAACCATTGGCTCCAAAATTTGTCCCATGCATTCTCTAGCATTCTTCCCTTTGCCACAAATGGCGTCATGTTCCAAAAATCCCGTGGCCATGGACTCCTAGTCAAGCCCAAACAGGGTAGGGGTTTTTTAAAGTGTTCCTTTCCCCTCTTCCTCCAGCTGCTGCAGTCCAGGGAGGAGGCCTGGGCATGGACTGGACTTGCAGGGCATGTGTGTGGGCAGAGGGGTGAGCAGGAAGCTGAGCTGGGGAATGAGGGGTGGAGGCCAGCAGGCTGGCGGCTGCGTGCCCTCCCATCTCGGGGCCTGGGATCCAGTGAGCTCTGTATGTGAGTTTTTGGGTTTTTTTTGTGGTAAAATTCATGAAATGTAAAATTAATAATTTTAAAGGGTACAGTTCACTTGGATTTAGCACATTCACAATATGCTAAATTCACCAGTACTCTGTAATGTAAACATCTCATCACGATATGCTAAAGTCACCAGCACTTTGTAGTGTAAACATCTCATCACACCAAAAGAACATCCATTACTACTGAGCAGCTTTATCCCACTTCCCACCCCCATCCTCAACAGCCACCAGTCTGCTTTCTATCCCTACAGATTTACCTATTCTGGATATTTCATCAAAATGGAATTGTAGAAATTGTGACCTTTCGTTGGGCTTTTTGCACCGAGCATGTTTTCAGAGTTCACGCGGTAACACGAAATCAGTGTGTACTGCTTGTTTCTGGATGAATATTGCATTCTGTGGCATAGAACATTTTGTTTATGTCTGTCTGTAGATGGACACTTGGGCTGTTCTGCCTCTGGCTGTTGTGAATCGTGCTGCTGTGAACACACATCTGTCTGACTCCTCAGCTCTTCAGGGTGGAGACTGGCTTGTGGGGGTATTGCTGGATCCCGTGGAGATCTGCTGTGAGCTGCACTGGGAAGCACCTCATCGGGCCAGACCTCAGTACTGTGGACAGTGGGGTGCAGGGGCAGAGATGGCATGGGCGGGCGGAGGAGTCCAGGATGAGGACCTGGAGGGGCTGTGCCTGTGTGCAGGAGCAGCCAAGGCTACCCCCTGCCCCAACCTCCATTCCCTCCTGAAGATCCTGTTGAGCAGGAGCTAAGCTGGGGCTTCAGTGTCCTGGGGTAGGGGGCCGTGGGAGCTGAAGGCCAGGCGATGCAGGGAGACGCTGGTGCACCCCTGAATGGTGAGGTGTGGGGAAGCTGCTGGGAGCTAGTCGCCAAGGGACTTGGGGTCAGTTAGACAGCTGTTGTTTACTTCTTTGATCTCTCTTAAAGGATTTTTAACAACGGTCACCAAAAGGGGGAAACAACCCCAGTGTCACCAGTAAACAAATGTGGTCCGTCCACACAACGGAATGTTATTTGGGCATGAAAAGGAGTGAGACAAGCACCCATTATAGCACAGCTGAGCTTAGAAAACATACACTCAGTGAGCGAAGTCAGGCACAGAAGACCGTGTGTTACCTGATTCCGTTCGTGTGAAACGTCCCTATTAGGCAACTTTGTGAAGATGTAAAGCAGGTTAGTGGCTGCTGGGGACCCTGGGGGAGAGTGTGTGGAAATGACAGCTGAAGTGCACAGGGCTGCTTTTCCAGGGTGACGAGCTGTTCTAGACTTGATGGTGATGATGGATGCAATACAAACCTGAATTTGTATTGAATTTTACACCTGTTGTGCAACAGAGGAGTTGTATGGTATGTGAATTATGCCTCAAAAAAGTATGTTGTTACAAAAATAACCCAAAGCCATTATTATCCCCATCTCAGTTTTGGTTTCTGCTTGTTGTTTGGTCAATAAGTCGTGTCCGACTCTTTTGCGACCCCATGGACTATATATAGCCTGCCAGGCTCCTCTGTCCATGGGATTTTTCCAGGCAAGAAGACTGGAGTGGGAAGCCATTCCCTTCTCCAGGGAATCTTCTCAACCCAGGGATCAAACCCACATCTCCTGCTTGGCAGGCGGGGTTTTTGCCAGGAAAGAGCCACCAGGGAAGCCCAGCCCACATTTTGCCAAGCCATTATTTGACATCTTTGTTTCCTGTATTTCTGTCATTTTTGGCTTGGCATTTGCTGCCCATGTGTAGCTAACATTGCAGATTCCACCTCCGTCTTCTGCTCCATCCTAGTTACCCCAGGTCCCCAGGAGCGTGCTGGACTGCCACGGCATTGGCCTCGCCGTGTCGCACCCACGTGTGCACATCTGCACACACAGCTTGGGGCTCGGCTCTGGTCAGGTGTGTGGCAGCAGCGTGGATGTGTTCTGTGTTGAGAGCAGTTGGCATTCGGGTGATTGTTTCATCAAGTATTTATTGTCTCTGCCTCTGTCCAGTGCTACTTCTGATTTGGCCGCAGGGTGGGCCTGTCAGAGGATTCTCGGGCTTAGAGCGCTGAGGAGGGCCCCAAAGGCTCCAGCCGCCTGGCCGTTTGGGATGCGCCCCCCAGCCCCCTGGAACCCCACTCTGTAATGTGCTCCCAGGGAGGGGGCGGCACTGTGTGAGAGGCTCTGCTGCTGCTGGGGGGAGCGTGGGGCTCCTCCTCACATGCCAGCTGGCCTCCCTGACCTCCATCTCTGCCGTTGGCCTGTGCTCGCTCCTCATGGAGGTCTCTTCCACATCCTTCCTCGTTGCTCTCTGCTGCCGAGGTCCTTACCCTTAGCTCCACGATTTGTGTCTTTGTCTCATTGTAGGTATTCTCTGTGGCTCTGTTGTCTTTGCAACCTGACTTTTGGCAGCAGAGATGTGTAAACTGCGTTTCTTGTAAGTTTCTTTCTTTAGGGGCATGTGTCCTGGTGTAATTAGTAGGCTCCCTGCTCATTTCCCAGAGTGTCCCAATGTGGATGCTAAATGGATGGAGTTGCTCTACTTATGAGGCTCTGCTTTTTCTGGGCGAAGGTGGGAGCCTGTGCTTGCACTTCTGTCTTTGTGTGCACGATAGGAAAGACTCCTCCTTCTGAGGAAGAGCCCCATGGCCTCTGTCCGCTCCCTAAACCCCTTCACAGCCCTTGGTGCCTGGCCATGCCAGGTGGACAGCTCCATGGAGGGTGGCTTGTGGTCCATCCTGTGGTGAGCTCCTTACAGGGACCACGAATCAGGACTCCACGCAGATCCCAGGCCTCAGGTGGAGGGATGTCTGGGGAGGCCCTAGTGACAGGGTCAGGACTAGACCCCCAAGGAGAATACCCACTGGGGTTGTGCATCCTGCTGGGGTGGCGCCAGCTTTACTCCTGGGAGTGGCTCACTGATGTGGCCTCGGCCTCGCCTTGTCCCGCCCTTGCCTCTGTGCGTCCAGAGGTTAGAGGCACGATACGGGAGGTGGCCTTGACTCACACTTGCTGAGACATTGCGGTTTCCTTGTATGTGAGATGAGGAACAGTGGTCCAGAGTGCGTGAGTGAAGTGCCTGGAGCAGTGACCTGCCTTGCAAGTCATGGGTGTTGACTGTTGGCACTGAGGAGTAGGACGGCTGGGTAGCAGAGCAGACTGAAGGGCATCTCGGAAAGCCTGCCCACGCGCCCACTCGATGCAGCGTGCATCCTTAGGGCCACTCACCTCGTGGCTCCCTTTTCTCAGAAGCCACGCTTTCTTTCACCCTGGGTCCTGATGGTGTTGAATCGGGTGCAGGGGCTGCCCTGCGATTGTGTTCGTCTTGGCAGTGGCCAATGATCCTCTGCTGGCTTTCAGAGGCAGATGACATGCCCGGGAAGCTCATGCCGGCAGGTGTGCCCACGTGGAGGAGTGTAGTTTGGGTCTGGAACTGCATGGCCATAAAGCAGCAGGACAGTGTTCTCTGCTGAGGGCTTGAGACTCTTGGACGTGTCTTAGAGATGAGTCCCAGCATAGTGGCCCACGTGGTGCTGGGAGGAGAAGCCTGAGGTGGGATCTGCAGGGATGGCTGACCCGGTTGCCCCAGTAGGTTTGCTCTAAGTGAGAAGCCCACGCTCCTGGAGTCTTGCTCTAGTGGCTTGTGGAGGCGTGTGCTGACCCAGGTGTGGGTCAGGCAGGTGGGACAGGCGTCCCACTGCGGTCTGCCTAGATGGAGTGTTCTTTCTCAGGTGGCCGGGACAAGGTGAGGGCGAGGCTTCAGGCTGACCTGGACGTGTGCCCACATTTCGTGTTACTGATTTACCTCCACATGTCCCAGAAAAGACAGGCGACCTCAAAATCTCCTGTGATTTACATGCTCATAAAGATAGCCAGACAGCTGCTACCCAGGCATCATTTCTCCTTTTGGAATAGAAATGCAGAAAATATCGAAAAACCTGTTTGCTATGAGCGCATGGAAGCGTTTCCACAAAAACTTGGGGAAAAGAAGAGCAGGGAGCCAACCTCAGAAGCACTTAGCTTCAGTCTACAAACATCCCATCCTCAGAGCATCCACTAGATCCTCACCTCAGGCCTCTGTGCAGCTCCTTATCCTCCAGCTTGGCCCAGGAATGCCCCTGAGCTGGGACGCTGGCCCCCACAGTATGGGTCTGTCTTCAAGGCTGTGTGGGACCGCTCTCCTTGAAGAACTTTCATGAGGCTGGTGCTTGGAGCTGACATGTCCAGCCTTGTGTGAGGGTGCCTGTGTGGGGTTCACATGCTTTGCCTCGCCTGACTCAGGCATCCTGGGGTCCCCTCCGGGCTGGCCTTGGATACTCTACGGCCCTCCCTTCCATGCTGTTCTGGGGCTGTCTCGCGTGCCAGGTCCACTCGGGCTCATTCCCCTGAGCACTGCTGGCCCTAAGCCCCGCCCCAGTTTGGTTTGAGCTCCAAACCAACGCCGCATTGCTGCTCTGTGTTGTTTCTTTAGGCTCCGTGTCTGGCTGTGGGATTGCCAGGGAGGAGCAGGGAGACGAGTTCTCTCCACGTGTGGCCGCCTGGCTGCTCCGAGAGTGCCGGCTTTCCTTTGTCGTCTCTGCTTTCTGTCAGGGCCACCATGGCGCACGCGGTGTTGGTGGGGATTGGATTCAGGAAAGGGAGGACATTTGGAGGCCAGCCTGTCCACGTGCTCCTCAGCGCTCAGCTTGTCCCTTGGTGTCAGGGATGGACAGGTTCCTCCTGGTGACTGGGCTCTGTGTGTGGAAGGTAGAGGTGTGGCCTGGGCTCACCCTGTCCTGGCTCGGAGGCCTTGCAGCAGCACCTGGAGGACAAGTGGGGAGCAGCTGAGTGCTGCCTCAGTGTGTCCACCGACTCACGTGTCAGGTGGCCCTGCTTTGCATTGGGCACCTTGCTGAACAAAGGTGGGATGTGAAAGCAGAAGGGCTGGAGATGGCGGGGGGTGGGGGGCTTGGAGAAGGGCCTGGGGGTAAGCAGGGCTTTGCTGCAGGGGGGGGTTTCCTCTCTGCAGAGGCCTGTGTATGCAGAGCCCCGAGGCCAGAAGACAGTTTTCTGTTCACGGGAGGTGTGAGTATGGGCACAGCTTGGAGGAGGGGAGCCCCAGTAAGTTCTCGGTAAGCAGCTGGCTCTGGGTTGGTTACTCTACTTGAAGGGACCTGCGTAGAGACGAGGGGTTACTCCTGCCCATGGAGGAGAGGAGCTTGTGTGGGGGGCCTTTAGGATGACAGGGGTGGGAAGGTGGTACCCGCATTTCTGCATGGATGGTTGTGGGTGCCACACTGTGGGATGTGTCTGCTTTTCTCAGGGCCCCTTGTGCTCTGGGGCAGGTGAATCTGAGGGGACAGAAGAGCGAGCTTCGCAGCCTGTCAGAAGTCTCTCACAAACGTCTCCTTTCTTTGAGCCTCAGATGGGCCCTGTGAAGCTGAGAGCCCAGCATGTAATGCCTGGACGCCGTAGGGCTGGTTGTGATTGGACAGCTGTGTCCAGAGGCCTGGAGGTGTCCGGGCAGCATCAGGGTGGCAGCTGGGTGATGCTCTGTAAGGCAGGCCAGGTGCTTGCTCCTTCCCTGCCTGCAGCCCCACCCACTTGGCCTGATGGAACCCAGGCCTGCCCCGGGAGGGTGGTGCAGGGGGAAGGGGACGAAGAAGCTCGCCATGGTCCGGTCGACAGCCTTCAGAAACTGCGTGTGCCTGTGGCCTCAGGAGAAGCTGAGGCCATGGCAGGCTGCTTGGCCTGGGGCTGGCCCCTGTGGACTGCAGAAGTCTTCGTGGCTAAGCCTTTTTGCTCTTGGGTTGTAGTGGGTCCTCTTCTGGGGGGGCATATGCCTGTGTGTGTGGAGCAAGTATCCGAAAGTAATAGGTTTTTGGCTTTTTATTTTTAATTAAAATTTTTATTTTGAGATCATTGTAGTTTTGCATGCAGATGTAAGATACAATCCAGAGAGATCCTGTGTATTCTTTACCCAGTTTCCCCCAGTGGCTGCATCTTATGTTAATAAAACTACAGGACATTTCACAGTCCTCCTGTCCTCTTACCTCTGCTGCCTCCTTAACTCCTAGCAGCTGCAAGTCTGTCTCCATGTCTAGAAATTCCACATTTCAGGCATGTTGTGTCAGTGGATTCGTACATCACGTAACCTCAGGGTTAACTTTTCCACTCACCCTAATTCTCTGGAGACTCATCCAAGTTGCGTATATCACCAATTGTTTCCTTTTAATTGCTGAGTAGTATTCCGCAGTGTGCATGGATTAACCACCCATTCGCTGAAGGACATCTGCATTGCTTCCAGGTTTTTGTTGGCCTTTACAAATAAAAGAGACAGTAACTACTGACATACAGTTTTTGTGAAGTGTAAGCTTTTGTTTCTCTGGAATGTGTCCAGGAATGCGGTTCCTGGGTTATGTTGTAGTTGGGTGTTTGTTTGCTTATCTATGGCTGCTCTGGGTCTTGGGTGCTGTGCCCCGGCTTTCTCTAGCTGCGCTCAGCAGGGGCTCCTCTTCCTTGCAGTGCTTGGGCTTCTCATTACTGTGGCTTCTCTTGTTGTAGAGCACCGGCTCTGGGTGTGCAGTTGTGGAACGTGGTCTTTGTTGCCCTGTGGCATGCAGAGTCTTCCCAGACCAGGTATCAAACCCATGTTTCCTGCATTGGCAGATGGATTCTTATCTACTGAACCAGCAGGGAGGTCCAGTATTTCATTTTTTTTTAATGATTGTAAGTAGTACTTTTAGAAAATACTTGTTTTGCTGTGCTGAGTCTTCGTTGCACGACGTGGGATCTTCGATCTTCGTTGCAGCATGGTAGCTCTTGGTGCGGCAAGTGGGATCTAATTCCCTGACCAGGGATCGAACCTGGGCCCCCTGCATTGGGAGCTCAGAATCTTAGCCACTGGACCACCAGGGAAGTTCTAATATTTTAACCCTTCTCTCCTTCCAGGATTCTGGCCACACAGATGTTAGGTCTTTTGTTACAGTCCCACAGGTCCCTAAGACTGTTCTCTTATTTTTCAGTCTGTTTTCTCTGTGTTGTCTGTGCAATTTCTGTTCTTTTGTTTTCCAGCTCACTGATTCATTCCATTGTTCCCATCTTTCTGCTTTTTGATCCCATCCATTGAGCTTTTGATTTAGTTATTGTATTTTTCAGTTTCAGAATTTTCACCTGGCTCTTACAGCTTCTGTTTCTTTGCTCAGGCTCTCTGAGTTTTCATTTATTCCAAGCATGTTCATAATTTCTTGTTGAACCATGTAGCATGGTTGCTTTAAACCTCCATTAGATAATTCTGACATGCCTGACACCCTGGTGTTGGCATCGACTGTCCTGGTTCTTGGTATCATGGTGATTTTTCAACCTGGTCAGTTTTGTGTCACGCCAGGTGACTTTGGGCTGTGTTTGACCTTTCTCTTTCAGTCAGGTTTTTCTAGCACTGCCCAGCGGGGGAAGCAGGGCTGCTGCCTCCTGCCTCTCAGTGGAAGTAGGAGTCTGACTCCTCACTGGGCTCCATGGACACTTGAGGCAGGAGGTGCGTGGTTGCTGCCGTAGGGGGCGGGGTGCAGCCCCTCAGGTGTCCTCCTCGGATAGCAGGGAGAGGGAGGGGACCTTTACTGCTGGCGGGGCAGGGCAGTCCCAGGCCCCTGCCTGTTGTCCCAAGACCTCGCCCTACTGAGTAGGAAGTCTCTGGAAGTCTGGCCTCTGCTGGCGGAGGGTGGGAGTGTGGTGGTGTCTCTTCTGTCCGACTGGGGTAGGCTGGTTACTCTGGAAGAGTTCTCTGTTTTTCCAAGTTGTCCCTTCCCTGGTTCTTCGACTAGGGAGAGTCTTTCCTGAGGCTTTTTCTGTCTGTGCCTGTTGGCGCTTCCGTGTGGCCTCTCTTCTAGACCCCAATCTGGGACAGTGAGGCCGGAAGAAACCCGGGCTGCACACCCCCCGGCGGTGCCTCGGCTCCTGAGCGCCCAGCCCCTCTGCAGCCTTCTCTCCTGCTTTTCAAGTCTCCTTAGGTTTGTCTAACATACAGTGTCCAGGCTTTTATTTGTGCTTAGTGGGAGGCATAGGGACGTTACATCCACCCCATCTTGAAGCAGAAATGTCAAGTGAGCATTTTCGAAAGGGCTTTGGGCTGAGGAGGATGCCACAGCCAGCAGCAAGCAGCCTCTTCCCAGAGGTCAGTGGAGGTGCAGCCTCTGGTTTATTGGTGTGTGAGGCGGGGCTGAGTTTAATGGAAGGGGGAGAGGCCTAGCGGGTGGTCCCAAATGGTGACTTTTGCACAGGGACTGGACCAGTGGGCTTCCTCCCGGTGGCCTGCTTGAAACAGAACTCCCGAAGTCCCATCCTTTGGGCCCTCAGTATCAAGAAGTTACCTGCTTCTCCTGTCCCCCTGCCCCTTAAAGTAAACCCCAGTCACCCAGGCAGAAGACAGCAACAAAACTACAGGCCACTAGGAGTTTCTAGAGCCCACTTCCTGTGCCAGCTGCCTTTGGGGTCACCAGAGTCTGTATGTCAGGTCACTGGGGGCTCCCAGGGGAGGTAGGCAAGAACAGGAGGGATGCTGCCCTACAAAGCTCTGGCTTGTGGCTTGTAAACCTCTCCTGTGGGTACAGAGGCTGTGCGGGGCGCTTCTGGACTCGCCGGCATGGCCAGGTCGGCTGTTGCCATTTTTAGACCCTCTGAGATGTCTGGGGCACCCTTCTTGTGGACCGAGGGCAGGTGGGCATGTCTAGCTTGAGGTTCCCTGAGGAGCAGGAGGCTCAGAGCGCGTCCCCGGGTGCGGCTCTCCAGGCTTGTGGAAGGGGTTCCGGGTCTGGAGGCCTCACTGAGAGGCGCTGACGAGTTGAGGGCGTGTGGCAGCTGAAGCAGCCCCGCTGGTGGACGGGCTCCTGCCTCTGCCTTCGCTTCAGCTGTGCCCATGATCACCAGTGCTCCCCTCCCCAACCGCTGCCTCCTCACAGGCCATTTGTTCCCTGTTCGCTTGCTGTGGACTGTGAACCCATGGAAGGGGAGCAGTTTCTTATTTATTTCTGCTTCCCCACTGCCTGACATAGGCCTTGGTAAATGATTTTTTTTTTTAATAGCTTTATTGAGATGAAACTCACATACCATATATAGTTGACCTATTTAAAATGTGCAGTTCAGTGATTTAATGTAGTCCCAGAGATGTGCAGCTATTATCACAGTCAGTTTGAGAATGCTGTCATCTTCCCAAAAGGAACCCTGTTACCTGTAGCCATCACCCCCGACAGCCCGTCCGTCCCCTCTGTCCTGGGCAGCCCCAGCTGCCCTTTGTCAGTAGGGTTTGCCTTGGTAAACGCTCCTGCAGAACACTGCCCACTTACTGGGCTGCTGGAGCCCTTTTCTCTTGCCCCATGCCCTCCACTGGCCCAGCCTTCCCACCTTTCAGGACGCCCTACTCACCCGGGTGGGGTCTGCTTTGGGGTGATTCGTATAAGGAAGTCACACCAGATGAAGTGGGTGCTGGTAGGCTCGCCGAGGAGATGTTTGCTGAGCGAATAATGATGCTGCTTGCCGGCCAGGTTCTGAGGGCCCTGGCCAAGCCCATGTCTCTCACTGCCCCTTTGAGGAGAGGACAGGTAGGTGTAGCTGACAATGTGGTCACCCCAAAGCCCTGGAGCCAGAAAAGGGGAGGGTGGTATGTGATGGAAGCCAGACAGAAACTGAGGAGACATGGCCTTGGGCTCTAACCTCCTGATGTCACAGGCCAGAGACCTGCACCCATGGCCATGGTGGGGAGTCACCTGGCTGGGGTACAAGGGGTCAGCCCCCAGTGCCAACCCGTCTGTCCTATGTGTGCATCTCCCAGTGGGGCAGAGAGAGGCCGAGTGTGCTTGTCTGCCTAGGGGATGGCTGGGTGCCTCTGGTGCTTGCTGAGAAAACAGACCTCTGTTCTCTTTGCTTCTGCTTTCCCAGGCAGTATTTCATCCCACATACTCCACAGTCCTGGGCTATGTCCCTCTAACTCCTGGTTCCCTGCCAGCACCCACTTCCATGTTTCATCAAAGCCAGTCTTGCTTCCTTCCTTCGGCCTACTCCATACCCCATGTCCGAAACCCCTCTTTCTGTTCACGGGGAGAAGCCAGTGCTTTCCCTGGGTTTCAGGGCCCTGCGGGAGCCTAGACATGCTCACCCGCATGCTCTGTGACCTCTGGCAATTGACCTCCCCTCTGCGAGTCACAGATTCTACAGCTTTTCAAAATGAGTTGATGTGACAGGGCCTCCCAATATGTAAATGTTGAGTAAAGCGCATGCTAAGAGGACCCTAGGGTAGTCTGTGTGTAGACAGCAGGCGGAAGGTTTGGGTTTTGATTTGTTTTGCTGTTCGTGCCTCAGCTGCCTGCTCTCAGGTCTGGTGTGGCCACACAGGGAGGCGGAGTCTGGTGTCTTCATCCTTTAACCCCTGTTGAATGCCTACTGCCGGGGTCTCGGGGGAGGGGCACTCTTTGGATGTAAGAAATACAAAACTAGCCATCATTTATTAAGGCTTTTTAGGCCAGACACTGTACTCAGGTTGTTTTTTCCCCTCTCTTATACAATTTTTCAGATAATTGACATACCATAAAATTAAATTCAGTCTTTTAAAGCATTTGTTGTTCAGTCTCTAAGTCGTATCCAACTCTTTTGTGACCCCCTGGACTGCAGCTGCCTGGCTCCTCTGTCCATGGGGTTCTCCAGGCAAGAATAGGGAGTGGGTTGCCGTCTCCTTCTCTAAGGGACCTTCCCAGACCAGGAATTGAACCTGGATCTCCTGCATTGACAGAGTTCTGTCAAGAATTCTCGACAGGAGAATTCTCTGTCAATTCATTGACAGGGCCACCAGGGAAGCCCTTTTAAAGCATACAATTTAGTAATTTTTAGCATAATCACAAGTTCATGCAAATAACTCCACTGTCTAATTCCAGAGCATTTTCATCACCCCCAAAGAAACCCCACACCTGTTACCAGCCTCTCCCCATTTCCTGCTCCCTCGACATCCTGGTAGCCACTCACCTGCCTCCTCTTTCTGTGATTTCCTTATTCTGGTCCTTTCATGTAAGTGGAATCATGCAATTTGCGGTCATTTGTGTCTGTATTCTTAACTTAGCATAAGGTCTTTAAGGTTTAGCTGTGTTGCAGCGAGCGTGTCAGCACTTCATGCCTTTGTATCGCTGGATGCCGTTTCAGTGAATGGATGGGCCACATTTTCCATCTGCTGATGGACACTGGAGTTGTCTCTGCTCTTTGGTAATTGTGAATGGTGCTGCTGTGAACATTCACATCCAGGTTTTTATTTGAGCACTTGCTCCCAGTTTTCTTGGGTTTGTGTACACCTAGGAGTGGGATTCTGGGCCATAGGGATTTTAAGTGTAACCTTTTGAGGAACTGCCAGACTGTTCCCAGCGGCCTTGCCATTTTCTTCCTGTGCTGGGCTGTGTTTCACCAATCCTCACATAAGATTCATGAGGTGCAGATGCACCTGTTGTCATACTCACTTTCGCATGTGAAGATGAAACTGGAAAGGTTTTCAGCAAGGTCATGCAGCTGGCGAGTTGGCAATTCTCTGGCCATGCTCGTGGCGATGGCTGAAGCAGTGTCTCTGCTCCCAGGCTTTGTGCCCTCAGGACGAGGGCCTTTGGCCGTGCTGGTCACAGGCTCTCCCTGGTGCCGGGAGTTCACGTGGTGATGAAGAATGTGACCCTGGTGGCTTGATCAGAAACTTGCGGGGCGGTGTCCGCTCCTAGGAGCCTTGTGTTCTCCATTTGTCTGGACTCCTGCTGGGTTTCATGCTCCTGTCTCCATAGCAGGCGCTCCCGGCCTGCTGGAGCCTCTTGCTCCCCAGTGTGTCTCCTGCTGGGAGTGGGTGCATGTGTGGAGGGCCTGGAGCAGAGGTGGATTCTCTTCCAGCAGACACTTGTCAGCTTGGCATCAGCTTGCCCATTGAACCTGTCCAAGGTCACTGATGAGCGGCCCTCTTTCTCTCCTCTAGGCAAAGCCCATTTATGGCGGCTGGCTGCTCCTGGCTCCAGATGGGACGGACTTCGACAACCCAGTGCACCGGTCTCGGGTAAGGACTTCAGAGTGAATTCTTGGGGGAGGACTCACCAGAGAGGGTGCTCTGAGGCAGATGGACTGTGGGAGGAGGGAAGTGAGCTGTGGGTCCTAGGATGGTAGGATCCACAGGAAACCCTTACTCAGTGAGCTTGCAGAGCCCACAGGAACAGCCTCAGTTACACATAGTTGCACCTCGCCTTTCATTCAAAAGAATGCTACCTGTTCTGTGAGTCAGCTGTAGAAACAGTTAAATGGAAAAGGTCAGAGGGCAGTTCAGCACATGTTTGCATTGTGCTCTTTAGGTTCCCTGTTGCTTCAGTGTTGGGGTCCTGCTCCTGCAGCCCATCTCTTCTCCTCCTTTCCTGCCCATCTGGGGGCTCAACAGATGAACACAAGTGAAGGGAGGTGGCCTCCAGGGCCCACTTGGCTTCTGTCCCATCTCTGCTGGGCACCCAGCCCCTGGGGGCCGGGTTCTGCTGAACACAGGCTGCTGCTCAAGCAGGTGTGAGAGGAGCAGGGAGATGTCAGACCAGCAGCACCCCAGTCAGTGCTTATTCCTCTGTCAGAGGTCCCCTTGGATTTGGCTCCAGTTAGAGCTTGCTTTCCTCTTCCACATATGCTCCTCCGGGAACTGCCGCCCACCCCTGCCATCCCTTGATTCTGGAGGGCTTCTTCTCCCCTCTGGGTCTCTGCTGCCCCAGCCAGAGTGTCACACTCTGGGATGGGGCCGTGGTACCCGTAGAACATGCCTTGTATCTGGGGTCTTCAGGCTTCCTCTGGAATGGGTTTTAATTTTAAAAACAACTCACAGGAGCCTTTGGAGAAGGCAATGGCACCCCACTCCAGTACTCTTGCCTGGAAAATCCATGGATGGAGGAGCCTGGTAGGCTGCAGTCCATGGGGTCGCTAAGAGTCGGACACGACTGAGCAACTTCACTTTCACTTTTCACTTTCATGCATTGGAGAAGGAAATGGCAACCCACTCCAGTATCCTGGCCTGGAGAATCCCAGGGACGGGGGAGCCTGGTGGGCTGCCGTCTATGGGGTCGCACAGAGTCGGACACGACTGAAGCGACTTAGCAGCAGCAGCAGCACAGGAGCCTTGGGAATATTTCTTGGGAAGGGCCCAGGTGGCCCAGCCTTCTGCAGGCCCTCTTGCAAGGCCATGTGAGTGCCCTGTGCCTGCCACCCAGGTGTGAAGACCACGGGAGCTACTGTGTTCAGTGGCTGCAGTAACTGGGGGGCAGCCCTTTCTCCTATTTCGTATTTAGGTCACTAAATGGCAATAGAATTGCCATTTCCAGCTTCTGATGGGAAAATCATTATTATAAATGATATAATTCTGGTCCAAACTAAAGAGCCATGATATTTTAGTTCATTCTTTTTTTTTTAGTTCATTCTTGTGGCCTTATTGCTAGTAGAAGTATGAATTTTGCTGGACTTGTTGAAGATAGATTATGGGTCTTCGTGACGAGCTCTGAGATCTGGGGCCCAACAGTCTCATGTTCTAGACACGCCCCCTGCCCCCACACATTCAAAGGGAGGGCCTCTCTATCCCCATGTCAGTGCCATTGGGCTTCCATCAGCCCCGGTGGCCTGGCCTTTGGGTAGAGGGCGGGGAGGGGCCCCTTTTTCTGGTCAGTCCCTCCCTGGATATCAGAACCATTCCCACTGGTTGCCCCTCCTCAGTTTTGATTTTTGTTACTTCTCTCCTCCTCAGTGAATCTTGGAGCCTGGCTCACTTTCCCCTTTCTTACACTCCCTGTGGCTCGCTGGAACAACCCTTTTATATCACTTTTCCAGATGTTCCCAGAAGTGGGGAATCAGTGCCTAGCAATTCTCAGGTTATCCCATAATCAGGTCAGGTAATTCAACAAATTATGAATTCGCACGTATTGTAATAAGCCCTGTGCTTGGTACATGAGGAATAGAGAAAGTTGATCCGGGCATGGCTCCTGCTCAGGAGAGCTCGCAAATTGAAACAGACCAGGCAGCTTTTTCAGCCTCAGTAACTGGAGACATGCTGGGTTTGGGCCTCTTGCTGGCCCAGTCCTGACTGACGAGGCCCTGCTCTTCCACCCCGGGGCCCCGGAAGTGGAAGCTGTGCTGCCCGCAGGCCTCAGTGGCAGGCCTGTCACTGAGGTGACAGCCTCCGGTGCAGGGGCTCCGCGTGAGGAGGCGGCCAGAACCCTCCCAACTCCTCTGTGTTCTGTTGCAGAAATGGCAGCGCCGGTTCTTCATCCTCTACGAGCACGGCCTCTTGCGCTATGCCCTGGACGAGATGGTAAGTGAGCTCTCCACCCCACCCTGCCCCAGCCTTTGCCAGGCCTCTCCAGCTCTGTGCTCTCACTGCGGCTTCTGCTCCGAAGCCTGGAGTTTTGAAGCACGTGTGGCAGCTAGTTGCGGTGGCCCTTAACGGCCCTGACCTTTGCTTTGAGGTACCTTCTGTGGCCACGGGTGAGAGTCAGTAGTGAGGGAGGAGGTCCTTTCTGTTTAGGGAGAAGGAGCCCCTCAGTAAGAAGTGGAGGGGCTGCAGGGCAGGTGGGTGGGGTGGCCCTGCGTGGGCCTGTGCCCGCCAGGCTCTGCAGACCCCCCTACCCTGGCCCAGGCTCCTCTCAGGTCTGTGGCTATAATTGGTGTCGCTTATCCGATTCATTGTTCAGAGGCCTCCTGGCCACGGGGTTGGTGTTCCTGTCGCTAAGTTGGGTGTGCAGGCCCCGTCCTGTCCTGCCACCTGCCTAGTTTGCTTCCTGGGCTGGAGGGATATTTACCAACCTGGTGCAATATTCTGGCTTTTCTTTTCCACTCATTTTGTCTCCTGGCCTTTTCTCTAAAGGAGATGGTCTCTCCTGACTAATCTAAAGTGTGACTGAATTCCAAAACTGAGTACCTTTTCCTGTCCATTGGAACGTGTGAGTGTGTGTGCGCTCAGCGTTTTTAATTGGGACGGTTCGGGAACGCCCATTCATGTAGCATGGTGGACCCCACCCTTTCAGAGTGCATCTGCTTGCTGCAGGGGTGTGAGCAGAGGACGCTGCAGTCCGGTGGACACATGGATTTTTGGTGGTTGTCACCACGGGTGCGTTAGCAGGTCATCAATGCTGTTTCCACGTGGGGGGGTCCTCATCATTGTGATGCCACGTGGTCACCGTTTTGTTTAGAGGACACGTTAACGGGTCTGATATCTAAGGATGCAGTTGATAGGTATGGCACTTTGTTCTGTGTCGACTAGTGCCTCGTTTCCTTCTAAAAGAGAATTTTCTTTTTCTTCTTTCTTTCTGATGAAGATGTTTGTCAACAAGGATGGGCTGCAGGGGCTTTGCTGTGGCCCCATCTGTGTCCAGAGCAGCAGGAGGTACTGGGGTGGTGGCACTGTAGGGGTTGGGGTAGAGTAGAATTTGCTGGCGGCAGGAGCAGGCGAGTGGATTCACCTGGACACACACGTCCTTTGAGACTGCACTGCCCCGTGTGTTCTCCCAACCTGGCCATCACCCCCGCAGGTGCCCTGAGATGGGAGCTGGGCCCGATGCATGGGGGTTTACTTTGTCCTCCTTGTGCCTGGCTAACTGCTCTGAAGTCCTGCAAAGACTGACCGTGGGGAAGGGGCCTCGGAGTTCACTGGATGACTTCCAGGCAGGAGTGCACCATGAACCATCCTGAAAAACAGTTCCTGGACTTGGCTTGGAGACTGATAATTTGATCAGGAAATCTTTCTTTAGGTCCAGCTGGGGTTTGGTACAGGCTGTGGTCTCTTCAGCTCAGCTGCACAGCATGAGGGCGGCCGCTGGGTAGACACGCAGCACACACTGGTCTGAGAGGTGGTTCTGCATGGCCCCACGTGCCCTCTACACTCGCTGCCGCCTGCCCGTCCTGAGATGCTTGGGCAGAGGTGGGGCGTGCTGCACTCAAGAAGAAGGAAACCCTGGAAAAGCAGGGCTGTGGGGAAGGTGGTGGGTGCCAAGTGGAGGAGTTGGCCCTGCTCGTGGGTGAAGGGATTGGCTGGCGCTGCTCTCAGTGCAGGCGTACGGCCCCTCCAGGGGTAAAGGAGTGTCATTTCTCTGTGTGCCAGGGAGCGGTAGCCGTTGTGTTGAAGCACCTGTAAAGTGACATGTTTCCTTGTTGCCTTAGGAAAGCCCCCATGGTGGATGTTCTGAGAAAGCCTCCGGAGGCTGGCATTGTGGGGCTTGCAGGGCTGGAACGGTCTCTCCAACCCTGTGGTCTGTGTGAGGCCCTTTCTTCACGGCTGACTCCCGCCTCCACCTGGAGTGGGTGGCGACGGCGCCGAAGTTGGTGTGCGAGGCCTCCAGGGCCGCACGGCAGAGCTGCCGTCCTGAGGCTCAGCGGCGCCAGGGCGCACAGGTGCCGCCAGACAGCGTGCAGTGCCCAGGACGGCCCCACAACCAGTGCCGGCCCAGAGACCCTGTGTGGCCTGGTCAGTGGCTTACTTATGTTTTTTTAAGAGATTTAAGCATGTTTGACTTGCTGTCATCTCTGTTCTTACAAGGTTCAGAAGGACTTCTCGTGAGATTTCCCGGGAGTGGGGGGACAGTGGGGCAGGGCAGTGCTGGCTGGGATGCTGTGTGCCCGTGGAGTAGCCTGGGCTTGTTCTCGCTGTGGGGGTTTCTGTGGGGTGTCCTGCACATCAGGCAGCTGCAGGGCCAGCAGAGCTGCTCGTGCAGCTCACAGCCAGGGAGCAGACGGGCACCTCTTCTCACGGCTGCTCAGGGCAGTCAGACCTCCTCCCCACCCCGGCCCGTGTAACAGCCATCTGGTTGTTGGTCTCCAAGAGCAGCAGCTCCACATCCAAGCACTAGCTAGGCCTCCAAGATGAGAGGAGCAGGGCCCTGGCGAGAGCAGCAGCTCTGAGCCACCCCCAGCCACTGCTAATGTGCCACCCTGAGTTTAGTTTTGCCCCATCCCTTTCCAACTAATCTATTGCATGTAATAAATTGTAGCATTTTATGGCTAGGCCCTTAACACTTAGTCACAGTTTGTTTCAAATTGTTACTTGGGCTTCTACATTTACAGTATTACTATTTGTTTTAATTTGCTTAAGTGTGGTCTAACAAACTGGCTTTTTTCCCTGTGTCCCTAGGCCCCCGATAGTTCTTGGTCCCCCTCTCTGCACTGTCTGACCTGGGGTCTGGGGAGCACAGGTCCTGTCAAAATTGTTGAGTTGAAATCATCAACTTTGTAAGTGCTTTGCTGCAGGACTTCTGTTAAGCACTGGGAGGAGGTGGGATCTGGGTACTCCTGGGGGAAGGATTAGGTGTGTACTGCCTTGAAGCTCTTAGTGGTTCCTCAGCAGAGAGAGAACACACTCCAGAGGGCTCAGAGCATAGGTGGGGACTCCGAGTGGAAAGGGGCTTTGGTCCCTGGAGGGCTGCTTGGAGACACCTTTCTGTGTGGGGTCTCCTGCTGGGTCTGGGGCCTCAGGCTAGTTTGACTCCAGAGGTGACTGTTGCCTTTCTCTTCCAGGCAGCTCTGAGATGGGACTAACCTTCGGGATCACTTTTCCTTTTTTGGGAAATTTCTTTCTTGATACACCCACATACCCTGTAACTGGTGGGTGTGGAGGAGAGGCAAATTGCCCAAAAAAGGAAAAAAAATTTCCCAAACGCAAGCAGAGGTGAGGTGGGCTCAGGGCAGTCTCACAGACAAGTGGGAGCCTGAGCAGTTGGGCTGGGCCTCTGGTTCTTATGGAGAGGACAGAGGGAAGAGTCTGGAAGCCCAGCCGGCTCCCCCTCTCCTCTGCCTTTGTTTCTGCCCCTATGCTCTGCTGTTTCTGCGTCTCTGCCCTTGAGCGGTGGTGCTGGGGTCACTAGAAGGCTTTCCTGGGGGAGCTCCCCATCCAGAGGGGAAGCAGCCCCCAGTCTCAGGTGAGGTTGCTGGGCAGTGAGACTCGGGGCGAGGGGAGCCTGTGGCCAATGGGCTCTGGGAGCCTGTCTCTTGATTTTATTTTCTCTTCCTTTTCCTCTTGGAAGCCAGGCAAAAACATTTGTTGTTGTTGTTTGCTTTTAAACTATGGTAAAATATATGCAACAAAACGTACCACTTTAACAACTACAGTTGAGCAGCATTAAGCACACTCACACTGGTGTGTACCCACCACCACCACCCCTCCACCCCTCTCTGGACCTCTTCCCATCTGCCTGGGCCAAAGCTGTGTCCCCATTAAACCCTTACCACACACCCTTCTACTTCCTGTGCCTCTGGATTTGAGGACTCCAGGGACCTCCTGTAAGTGGGGTCATGGTACTTGTCCTTGTGTGTCTGGCTTGTTTCACTTAGCATATGTCCTCAAGGTTCATTCATGTCGGAGCACATGATAGAATCTTCTTATCTGGAAGGTCTGATGCAGTTAACTCGGCTCTGAAGCGAACTGGCCATGGGTCTCTCCTCTGTGATACCTGTGGAGAGGCTGTGCCCACGCTTCCCCGGCAGGTGTGTGGAGTCCTCCCACTGTGTGCCCTGAGATTCCTGGAAAGGCAGCCCAGACCACAGCTATGCTGAGCTGCCTTCACGGGGGCCGTGCTGCCAGCTCCTCAGTGCGTGTCACACCCCAGTTGTGTAGCGGGGAGAGCTCTGGTAGCCCTCATGTGTCTTGCTGGAGGGCAGCTGTGGGCTCATCAGTCCCCTGGGCAAGGCGCTCCAGCCAGAGGAGTCACCTCAGGGTCTGTGCTCACGGGCGAGGCGGTGGCTTGGTCTGAGCACTCCTCAGAGGAACTGAGAGCTGCTGGGCTGTGGGTCTGCCTCCTTTACAGTTTTCTTCCTTAGGACAGTCTGGAGGATGCTTGATCCCAGGACCTTTGCCTACTTGGTTTTCCTTGCGTTTGGGCCCCAGGGCAGAATGGGGAGGGACTCAGCTTGGCCAGCTGCCCGTGGGGACACTCCCCTGCAGCCCAGTCTCCATCACACCCCTGCATCAGAGCCTCCAGATTGCAGGGCCCAGGGACCACAGTTTCAGTAGCCACCCCTGCCACTTGAAGAGGTACAGGCACCAGAGCAGCCCTGCTCTAAGTGCTGGCTCTCCCTCCCCCACTTCCCCGCCTCCTGGAGCTTTCCCAGGCAGACTGATTATTCTGATTCACTGGCAGCCATGGTGGCCATCATGTCCACAGCCATGGCAGGAGGCCATGTGGCCACAGGAAGGCCCCTTTCACGGTGAAGCACACAACTCGTTGGGACCCATGTGAATATTAAATACAAAGCTGAACCACAGTGCACACCTTCTTCAGGGCAGTGGGTGGATTGTGGAGTCAGAGAAGCTTTCTGGAAGGAGTGGGGGCCTTGGCCACCACCCTGCTGGTCACAGGGGTTGCAGGGGTGCCATGTGCTTAGCCTGGCGCTCTGTCTGTGGCTGCTCTTCAGCACGTCCTCTATCGTGATGTTCGCTCCAGTTACTGCTTGACAGGTACTGCCCTTCCATTTCAGATAAGAAACCGAGGTCCCAAGAGATGGTGGCATCACTCAACTTGTGGGTGTCAGAACTGGGAGTTTGCGAGCTGGTGAGATGCCTTCTGGGAGAAGGACGGGTGCTTTCCCCAGTGGCCCCACCCCCCGCCCGCCACTGCTGCTGCTGCGTCTAGTGGTGGGCCGCTCGGCCGCACCTGGCCACTGCGTGTGGTGTGGGGAGGGGAGCTGGGTGCGGGCTGGCTGGGCTCTTGGCCTCCGGCCCACCCTCGGATTTGTCTGTGGCCACAGAGGGGAGCTCTGGTGGTTTTCCGTGTGCCTTCCAGCTCCTTGAACTAGACTCACTTCAGACTTGCAGTCGGGTGTGTGAATGTACCTTCAGAGGTGTGTGGAAATTGCAGTAAAGAGTTCACCCTGTGCCTCCAAGAGGCAGAGAAGCTTTCTGTGACCCCTGTCTGATGCCTTATGAATCAGTCTCATGTCTTTAGATTTATTTGTAAACCTTTCATGCATTTGGCCTGGCTTTGACCTCTGTACTTTTCCACCTGGGTTCAGCTTCCAGGGCACGGAGGCAGACCTACTGTGTCAGGGCTGGGGGCCCGAGGGGTGCAGGGAGAGGGCACTGGTGTGGAGTCTGTACCTGGAGGGTTTCCTCCAGTGCCCCTTCTCTGAGGAAGTGGCCGGTTTGCCCTCCACATGACCTCAGAGGCTCTTGGACCCACAGTGACCCCTAAATGTTTTCCTTCCCTCCTCTGCTCAGCTGTCCCTCCTCAGTCCTGTGGTTGCTGTGGTAAAAATGGCAGTTCAAAAAGTAACTTTAAACTTGGAAGTGTTTTCATCCTTATGTCAGCCTGTGAGCAAGATGGGGGCTGTGAAAGAGCAGGGGCCGCCCCAGCCCTGTGGGTGCTCCGCGTCCCGCAGGGCTCTGCCGGTGCTGTCACAGGCAGGCTGGCGGCCTCTGTCCCCCCATGGAATCCTGCACAGAAGCGTAACGGGAGCTGTAAACTGACGCAGTCTGGTGCTACTTCCGTTGAAGCTGTGCATGATCCCACCCTTCCTTCACCACCCACCAGCCCAGCAGCCCTGGCTGGACTGGACAGACCTCCCCAGACAGAATCACCCTGGTGCCTCAAGGCCCAGCCCGCAGCCTGCATGAGCAAGCCTGTACCACCTCTTCCGTGTCCGCCGGTTAATTATTTTTCCAAAATAATGAACTTAAAAAACATTTGCCAAAGTCTGAGTGCTTTACCAGTGTGAACAGCCACCCTCCCTCCACCCACCCCCCCGCCCCGCCCCATTCTGTGAGCTCTGAGGCCTCTGCAGGGGCTGGGTGAAGGGGAGAGCAGCCGGGGGGGCGGGGAGGGGCTGCTGCAGGACAGCTCAGCAGGAGTGCTCGGGAGCCAGGCCCCAGCCAGATGTCAAGAAGGTGACTCCAGGCTTGAGGCGTTGCACCCCTGCCTGCTTTCATTTTTAGACTTGAGGGCTGCAGCCGAATTCCTTGTCCTGTCTTGACTGAATCATGACAGCTACACACCATTTTCACCTCTCGGGGAGGGGTGTTGTCACAGTTAATTCCTTAATGACTCAAGTATAAGTGCATTGGGGTTGAAATATAGTCTGCAAAGGGCTCTGCCTCTGGGCTTTCTGCAGGCTGCCTTGCCCTGGAGCATCCTTGGGTCAGCTTCAGGTTACTTGGAAATGTTACGGTGGGTGACAGGAAAGGGCATGATGAACCCAGCTGGGACTGGGAACTCCTCCCAACCAAGCCCTGTTGTCCAAAGATCAGGGGTCAGCGGTGGCACTCAGAAGTGTCACGCACCTGCCTTCCTCAAGTATGACTCCCTGGGACGCAGAAGGCTGCACCCATTAGAGTGAAGCATTCTATGGTACAGGTGTTCCCTGGAGACTGGTGCCAGACTGTAGGCCCTTCTCACTGAGTGGAGGAAGAAGCCTGGGACACAGGCTTGTTAAGATGTCTGAGCCTGGTGTCTACTGGAAAGTACAGCATTCTGCCTCTGGTAGCTTTTTGTTGTCATTTACCACTCTACCTGCTGGCCTGGGTGACATTTCTCAGTGTGGAACAGCTAGGGGGTGGAGGCCACCAGTGGTTACTTATGGGACTGTTTGGAATGAAGAACAGAGCAGACTCCTGGGAGTTACAGCAGAGGGGTTTCAAGAGTGACCGGGTCCAGAAGTCCATTTGTGGTTGGGGAAATCCACCAGTAGGTATGGGGTTACCTGGTCCTGAAGGGAAGGTCTTGCTGTTTCCATGGGGCCTGAATCTGGGGCGGGATGGATGCTCTGTGCTGCCAGTGCCTCAGAGAGCAAAGAAGTTAGAGGAGAACATGCACGAGTGAGTGGGTGCAGAGGCTCAGATAGAAAGGAGCACGTGCATACCTGCCAGGTGGGGTGGGAAGGCTCTGCAGGTAACCCTGAATCATTCAAAGAACCAAGAGAGGACACACGCACCACTCCCGGGGGGGCTCCTTCCTCTGTCCCTGGTCCCCGGGACGCAGATTTCTGTATGAGTCTTCCTGCACAGGGCAGTGAGCGCTTCAGGGAGAGCCTGCTATTTGCCTGCATAGACGGAACCTTAAACTGTGCATGTGGGTGTGGGAGAAGCCCGGCACCTGTCAGCTGACCCAAGGGTGGAGATGAGTCTGCCATCCCCTTTGATTCTGGCATGTCTGTCGTACGCATTTAAGAAGGCTCTCCCTGCCCCGGAATCCTCCCTCTCCGACTTTGAGGCTCTACTGAGAGGACCTGGGGCCTGGGCCCGGTGAGTGCCTTTCTGTGTCCCTGTGCCATCCTGTGCGCCTTCATCCCTTCCCAGTTACCATGTGCTCAGTCATGGGCGGCAGGGGGAGACGCGCTCCCGACTGTGTCTGGTGCCCTCAAGCCCAGTGAGAACCACGGTCCTCTTTCTGACTCCCCTGGTGTGCCCACAGCTGTTGTGGGACACCCGTGGCTTGTGAACAGGGGGGCTGCAGGTGATTTTACGTCCTGCTGCCCACTTGGGGCCCCTGCCAGCCCTCTGCATGTGCACGGCTCTTACTCACAGAGATGGAGGGGGTCATGGGATGGTTGGAGCAGCAGTTCTGTGAGCTGATGGAGGGGTTTCTGGGGATCTCACTCTCTTCAGGGGTAGCAGCTGAGACTGGGCTGTGGTGGGCATCCTTGGTGGAGGTCCTTAGAGCTGTGGATAGACTTCTGTGGCACTGCAACTCTGGTCTGGAGGGTGAGCATCTGCGTTAATGGGCTGGGTGGGTCTGGCCCTCCTGCAGGGACAGGTGTGACTTTGGGTTTTAGGAAAGGAAGCAGCTTGGAATAATTGGTTAGGGAGCAAATTAAGTAGCAGTAGGGAGAGAACTGTCGAAAGAGAGTCATTTTATGAGTGTCAGCAACAGGAAACATTTGGGGTCCAAGAAACAAAGCCAAGTGACTGGTATTGGTGTGTGCGTGTGTGCACCCACGGTGCCCCACACATGCCTATGCAGGGCCGGGTGGCTCGAGGCCAGGCTGCAGAGTCCTCCAGGGCACAGCCCTGCGCCCTGACTTCTTGGGACCCTGTCATGAGCCCAGCCCTCCCTGCCTGACCGTTTTTTTTTTTTAACTTTCCTGGGAAACAGGCAATACAAACAGTCTGATAAGCCAACCCATGTAAGGTATTAAATGGAGGACTAGATCAGTAATGTTTATGTTATTCTGACCCTGTGAAAACTGCCACTCAAGCCACGTAATGACCGTGGCTATGTTTCCTTCCACACTTGGTTTCTCTTGACGTTTATGGTTGCCCTCCCCCATTCGTTTTGATTTATATTTAACTAACCTTAATTGAACTTTACACTTCTGACAGAACTACAAAGTTCTCCTTAGTGTGGGCAAGTCCTTCGGTCAGAGAGTCTTCTTTTTTTCATATTCACATCCCTCATGGAGACCTCTCTCTGCTTGTCCCATCTGGCCTGGCTCTTCTCCAGGCCTGCTGCTTAGCTCTTGACCTGGGCTTCCCTTCAGCTTCCTCCTGAGGGTTTTAGATTGATCTCTTATTTTTGGTTTGCTTCTCTACTTGGTAAAGCCTCTTGAGAATGGCACAAGGGAAAGAGTTTTGAGACCTCGCATGTCTAAAAATGCCTTTCTTGCCTATACTCTCGATTGGCAGCTGGACTAGTTATGGAATGTCAGGCTGGGAACAGTTTCCCCTTGGAGTTTTGAAGGCACCATTGTCTCTCATTTCTACCATTACCGTGGAGAAGTTCACATACGGTTCCTGACCCCATGCTGAACGAAGGGCGTTTTCTCTCTGGAAACTCTGAGGAGCTGCTCGTGAGCCCCTGGGCTCTAGAATTGCATGGGCTGTGCTTTGCTGTGGGCCTGTTTTCTCTCGTTGAACCAGAAGCCTGTGTGCTTTTCAATGAGGAAAGTTCAGTTCTTCTGGTCCAGGAGTTTTCTTGTATTTTTTTTTTTCTTCTGGTAATTTTTTGTTTCATCTTCCCTGGTCTTTACTCTCAGAGCTCCTGTTATTTGGCTGTTGGTTCCTTTGGACAGTCTCTAATTTTATTATCTTTTTGCATGGCTTTGTTGTTCCTGAGACCTCATTAACCTTGCTGTAAACCCTTCTATTTCTGATCCCAGTGATCCTGTTTTGTTCTATTCTGGTTCTTATGTCAGTTGTGATACTTATAGTTTCTTGGGGCTCATTTCTTGTTCTCTGTGTATCCCTTTTTATAGCATCTTATTCCAGTTTCATGGACGCAGTACTGTCTCTTATAATTCCAGTTATTTTGAAATTCCATTCTGTCTCTGGTCTGACTTGCTTTCTTCTTAGTTCCCTCCCTGCCTCTTTTGTCTTGGGCTTTCTCAAATGACTGTGACCCATAGCTGTACATTTGCATTGAAGAACATTGAAGAGGTTATGTGTATGCAGGGCTTATGTGGTGATTGGCTGGCCTTGTCTTAGAAGGACAGTCAGGCTGGGAACTGGAGAGCCCTCAGATCCAGGTCCTCCCCTCTCCTGTCTGGGGCGGCCTCAGCTTTCAGGATGATGACTTTCATGGAATCTTCCACCTTCTGCTCCCCGCCCCTACCCCGCCATGCACACACACCCCCACCACGCCCCCCGACACACACCCACTCCGCCATGGTGCTTCCAGCCCTGAGTCCAGAACCCCTTCAGAGAGGTCCTGTGGGTGCTGCCCATGGGAGCCTGCCCTGTGGGCTGGTGCTCCTTGAATGGGGACTGCCCAGCCCTCCTGCCCATCTTGCCTCTGAGGTCGGCGGAGGTGCTGGGCCAGCCCTGAGCGTGAGGAATTCTGGGACCGCTTGAGTCGGCTCCCCCGGGTCCCTCTCCAGGTGTGCACAATTTATTTACTATCCCACATCTTCTGCTTTCTCCTGTTTTTTGTCTTTGAGAGTTATACCTTTTAAAAATCTGTGGTCATTTTTTATCAGAGTTTTATCAGCAACTTGAATGCATCTCCGTGTGATTTTGGCCGTGCTTGACTGGAGGCCCCTCGTGCGTTTCAGGAGTCAGTGTCCACACTGGGCATCCCCCTCGTGAGCCCCGCTCCTCTGTCCTCTCCTAGATCGTCTGTGGGGCAGGTTGTTGCCCTGGGTCTGCACAACTCGTGTGCCTGGTGGGGTGTCTTTGAGAGTGAGCGTAAATATGCCTGCTGTGGGTGTGTGTTCACCTCCTGAATTAAGGCTGCAGTGCCTTTTATGAAAAAGAGATACTTTTCATCTCTTAGGAAACAGTTCTTCTGGTCCAGGAGTTTTTGGATCAAGATGAAATTCTTGATTCTCTGGTTGGAAACCCCAGGGTTAACGATGACCGCTGTTCCAGAAAAGTTAGATGGAGACTCCGTCTAATCTCCCTTTGGTGAATAAGGCCCTTGACTGACTGGGCCCAGGCCCCTACTTGCACCAACAATAAGACGCTTGTTGGCAGGGGCTGGGCAGCTCCTGTAACTGATACTCTGGCCGCCGTGAGAATGGCCATGGGGGTGTGCGGCGCGGGCCTGTCCTCGCTCCGGGCCGTGCGCGCTTGTTCCCTCTCCCACACCGTGTGTTTTCCTCACGGTGCTCCCTGCGACCTGAAGGAGCCAGGAGAGGGTGATGCGTTCACCCACTTGCTGTGTGCCGTGGGTAGGCTGGGAGTTGGAAAAAGGAAGATGAGGAAGAGTCCTGCCGTCCAGAACCTCACAGCCGATATCAGGCAGGAGGGTTAGCCGGCACGGGGGCACGGCCCTGAGACACACATGCCCTGCCTGGCCCCAGAAGTGCTCCCTGCAAGCTCCGGATCGCCCTCGGGAGGGACAAACTCAGAGCATTCCAGAGGTGGGCGTTCAGGATTGGTCAAAGCACACAGATGGTGGTAGAAGATGGGACTAAAGAAAGGGATTTCTGCCCCCCAAAGCCAGAAATAAATATTTCATGGTGAAAAAAGATCGTTGTGTTTAATGAAACTATGCTAACGGTTCCCTGTGTCACCCTCTGCAGCACAGTCTTGAACAACTACCTGTTAGGTCACCAGGTACTGTGTTTACTCTGTTCCGTACTGCAGGCATTCAAGTCGCTTGGAAGTGTTTTCTTTCTTCTTTTTCTTTCTTTCTTTCTTCCCTACTCTCTTCCTTTCCTTCTCTCTCAGTATAATGGTTCAGGCGACGATCCCAGAAGCAGAGTTGCTGGGTCCAGGCTGTGCACCGTCTTGAGGCAGTTGATAGTTACTGCCAGATTGTGCTCTGGAAACTCCGTGCTCCTCAGCTGGGAGGAGGGTGTCCTCTCCATTTTCCTCCCTCCATGTCCGGATCCCCCAGGTTTGTGTGGTTGTCCTGGAGGTTGTAGAGGGGTGCTTTCTGAGCGAGGCACCCCACAGACGGTTAGACCGTATTTGTAGTCTTAAAGAACTGATACAGCCTGAAGCATTGGAGCCCTGATGATAACTGAAAAGCCTTATTTTAGCTTCCATTTCATTCCTCCACAGTCAGACCAGAACCAGCGGCAAAGGAAGTTGGAGTGGTTGGCATCACACCTCGGCCTCTTGCACCTCCCCATGCTTCTGAGAGCTAGGGGACTGGAGCAGGCAACTTAGGGGTGGCCCTGCCAGGAGCCGGGCACCACTGTTCCTTGCCACAAAGCTGCTGTGTGGCCATGACATCTGCCTGGCTTACAAAGCGTGGCAACAGCCTGGAGGGGTGGGGTGGGGTGGGAGGGGGCTGCAGAGCCCTCTGCTCCTGCTTGCTTCCTTTTCCCTGGAGTCCGACGCACCCTCCCTGCCTGCTGCACGTCGCCCCAGGCCCTTCTCTCTGTCACCCACTGGCCTTTCAGAGTTGGACCAAGACAAAGGTTTCCGGCCCCAGAATGTCCCTGCTTGCTTAATTCCCATGCTCTAAAAATATCCGTACAGAGCTTCTTCCTGCCCAGTCTCCAGTCTCCTCCCTACAGAATCCGCCTGGCTCCCCCTCCCCCTCCCCCAGGGAAGAAATAAGATCCCCGTTTCATTGCTCTTTCTAGGCTCAGAGTGGAATAAATAAGAAACGCCGGGTTTCCACAGTTAAAAGGGGAAAACTGCCTTTGTTCGGCCTGGAGGGCTGCCACCCGCCTGGATCTGGGTCTGCACTCTGAGGGTCCTGCCTCCTGCTCTGGGAAGGGCACCAGAGAGGAAGAAAGATGGGGGGGACAGGAGCCCACGTGGGGTGGCGGAGGGAGGCCAGCCTTCTGCAGCCGGCGGGCCTCCTGCAGTGAGTTGCTGTGGGAGTGAGGCCGGGCTCCCAGGCCCCTGTCTGCCTGGTCAGTGTGGACCAAAAAGGAGTCTGTGGGAAGCCTCCACCCTGGGAGGCTGCGGAGGCTCCTGCAGCTTTCTCAGGCATTCCTGGATTGGGCTGGAGCCTCAGCCCCTCCCCCCACCCCCAAACCCTGGATGCGTGCCTAATTGAGGCTTCATTTATTCCCCCATTTTCTCAGCTCCGTAGAAAGAGACAGGCAAGTGGGTGAGGCCTCCTGATCCTCCTCAGAGCATGGGGGTAGTAAGGGGTGGCTGGGGGAGAGAAGTACTCCAGGGTGGGCCTCCTCCATCCCAGAGGGGCTGTGGAGAGGGGAGGGGCAGGGAGGGGAGCCAGGGCAAAGGGGCTGCCAAGCTCGGCAGTGGTGGGAAGAATTTCTTTTTTTCTCCCCACTCAGAAACCCAAAAATAGCCATGTCAAAGGCACAAGCCTTGCAAGCTTGGAGCCAGCTGAAAGCCATTTGCTTCTCAGCCCTCCCTCTTTTCCCTCCTCTTCCTCACAGGCCCTTTCTTTCCAAACTCCTGCCCAGTCACGGGAGGACGGGACCCCCCCACACACACTGCTAGCCGCAGGAAGAATGGACATCCTCTCTTCCATTGCTACCCCAGACTGCGCCTTCACTGGTTCCCACAGGGAAGTCTAAACCCACTGCCCTGTACCCTAGTGTAAAAGGTCGCCCCTGCGTTTGCTTTTCTTGTAACTTTGAATTTGCTGATTAAGATTTCTTAAAATGAAGCAAATCTGTGGCTAAAATGTAGACAATTAAAAATATGTCAAGACTGGATTGGATCTTGAAGCCAAGGGGAGTGGTCATATGCAGGGGAGCAAATGCCACAAAAACTGTTTGCTGTTACAACTGTTTTTCCCAGTCATAAAAGTAACATACTCATTGCACAGATTTGCGAGAACAGGACAGCACAAAGATGAGATGATAATCTGACAATTTAGAAAATTCTCTGATGTGAACTTCTGGGGTTTATATGATGAGATGCCCTTTCTGGTTTCCTTGCTCAGAGTTACTCCCGCTGGGCATCATGTCTCTGCTGCCAGCCTGTTGCTCAGCCCTCTGCAGAGGGCAGAGTGGATGTCCTTCTGCAGGGGCACCCATCTTCAGGGGTGCTGCAGTGGAGGCTGACCTCCATCTGGGCAGCTGTGGCTTGACAAACAACGCGGTTTATTTCTCAAGTCCAAGATACGCGTGCAGCATGGCCGGGTTTTGGTGAGAGCTGACTGGTGAGAGCTGTCTTCCAGGTCCCAGACTGCTCCTGTGTCCTCACGTGGCAGAGAGCAGAGTGGACCTCCCAGAGGCCCCACCTCCTGGCACTGTCTCATTGAGGGGTAGGGCTTTAGTGAAGGAGTTTTGAGGAGACACTAAAGTTCAGTTCATAAAGAGGCCCTCCAGTGACGCTGGCCAGGCTCTGCCAGTACCCTGCAGCGTCCTGGGTGTAGGGTAATGGCCAGTTAGCCTGGAGACCTGTGTCCCTGCATCCTGGAGGGACTCTGCCTCGAGGTCCAGGTTGTCCAAAGTGTCATCAGTCTGGCCAGGGAGAGCACAGCACCAGCACGGGCCGCCCAGGCTCATGGCTTGTTAGGCTGCACTTTCTCCTCTTTAATGGAGAAGGCGATGGCAGCCCACTGCAGTGGTCTTGCCTGGAGAATCCCAGGGATGGAGGAACCTGGTGGGCTGCCGTCTATGGGGTCGCACAGAGTCGGACATGACTGAAGAGACTTAGCGGCAGCAACAGTTCCCCTCTTGGAACTCGTCAAAATGAAATGAAACTGAATTGGCCCGTCCTCAAGCAGCTTGTCAGAAAACACCTGGGTGGTTGTGTGTGGGCTGACTTCCAGCTCCGCCTGCTAGCTGACTGGTCACTTCTGTAGCCTCAACTACATCTTTGTGTTCTCAGTGGTGTGGGGAGAGGAGCAGTGCTTTTCAGGATGAGCGTGGATACTGGATGCTCTGGACGAGACTGCAGCTTCATGGCCTGTCTTCCCACCGCCCTCCTGTCTTGCTGCAGGGGCGAGGTTGGGGAGGGTCTGGCTCTGTTGTCAAACAAAGGCCTGCTTCCCCAAAGGAGCCCCTTCCTCTCAGGTTTAGGGACATCTGTTGCCTAATTAAGAGATGAACGTTTTGAGATAGTACATCTAGATTTTTTTAAGTGTGTATTTTCTGTGTTTTTTTTTTTAAAGAAACACATTTTAGAACCATTTTGACAGTAGCATGGACAACAACAGGGACTCCAGTTGTGTATGTTTACTTGTTTTTGAAATTATTTTCTGCAGTGGTGACAGCCCCCGCCGCGGGGCCCTGATGGGTCCAGGAGACCCGGGAGGGCAGGGGCGGTGCAGAACACACGTCTCCAGGGTGCACACCTTTGTGGCTGGGCGGCGTCTGCTGGTAGCACCTCTCCCTCTCCATCCTCTGTGTCCCGAGGCTGCTGATGGGTCCAGAGAACTCGGGTGCTCCCAGGCCTCCGTGAGAGGCTTCTCTGAGGTTTCGCTGGGGGCAGACATCTGCTGTCAAGAACCAGGTGTGGGTGCCAGGAGAGCCAGCGGCAGTGGCGGGGCTCCAGGGGTGTGGGTGAGGCAGGAGAACTGGACCTAGAGGAGGTGAGGCGGGAGCAGATTGTAAGGTGGACCTTAAAACATCACCGGGTCAGCTCAGGGCCCAGGAAATGCACACCTCCAAGCCCTTGGTTGGGAGTTTCCAGGAGGAGAGATATGTGAGAGCGTCCTTTCTTAGACGAAGCCCCATCAGCCTGCCAGGCCTCAGCTTCTCACAGCCCTTGTTGGGCAGGGAAGTCTTTGCAAGCAGAGAATGAAGCAGAGAGCCTTGCTGTCAAGCCCTTCTCTCGGGAGGTTTTCCTCCTTCTCCCGCTGTTGGGAAGTTTAAGCAGGAGGACATCGGCACTGATGTGCTCCAGGCTTCCTACCCTGGGAGGGAGAGGGTCTGTGCCTGTGGGTTCTCTTGTGGACTGCGGAGAAGCGTTTGAGTCTGGGAAGAACAGGGTGCTTGTTCCAGGGCCCTGGACTCACTCCAGGAGGCTCCAACCCCTCTGCTGATGAGCCCCATGGATCCCTGGGAAGGAGCCAGGGAGCCTGTACAGGACGGGGTTTCAGTCCTGTGGCCGGGTTTTGTGGGTCAGAGACGGAAGGGCAAGATGCATTGCTCAGCACCATGGCATTTGGGCACAGGCCTGTTCTGAGACAGGTTGGGGATGTCAGCCCTGGGCTCACAGCATGTGTGCCCTGGACCTGCACTCTTGTTGCAGGTGGATGCCTGTGGGCACCCGAGTGTCCCTGGAGCCTGCGGTCCCTGAGGGTCATGGGGAGGGTTGGGGGGCCGTGGCCGTGCCTGGCTTGTGTCCAGGCTGGGAGTCCCCTGCTGGACACTCTCGTTACTGCTCTGCTCCCCTGTGTTCTAAAACTTGGACAGCAGGGGAGGCCCAGTGACTTCTGATGTGGTGTGAGCTCAGAGCAGACTTTCTCGATTGTGTGAATTCTCAGAATAAATCAGAGAATTTCTCCATAAAAAGGTTATTTGAAGTCCTTTGGGCACCCACCTTGGGTGGGTTCTGCCTAGCCATATTCTGTAGTAGCACCAGCCCCACTTGGTTTCAAGGCTCAGCAGCGTGGTTGACAGGAGGGTGTGTGTGTCTGTGTGTGTGTGTGTGCGCGCGTGCGTGAGCAGCGTGGTTGACGGGAGGGGTGTGTGTGTGTCTGTGTGCGTCAGCAGCGTGGTTGACAGGAGGGTGTGTGTGTCTGTGTGTGTGTGTGTGTGTGTGTGTGCGCGCGCGTGCGTGAGCAGCGTGGTTGACGGGAGGGGTGTGTGTGTGTCTGTGTGCGTCAGCAGCGTGGTTGATAGGAGGGGTGTGTATGTGCATGCCCATGTGACCCGCCTGCATGCTCTGTGTGACAACAGGCTCCCCCGATTCTGTGTTCCAGCCGGACGCTCACACTGGGTGGGAGCCAGAGGAGCTGGACCTGGCGCTCAGGGCCGGGGGATGGAGGCGGGAGCCTGTGCCTGTGTGGGGTTACCTGGGCTCCGCTGGGGACAGGGACTCTCCTCTCATCACAGGAAGTGTGGCAGCCCCACCATGGTCCTCACCTTCCCGTGGGTGGTAGGGTTGCCTGGCGTGGTCTTCACCTTCTCAGTTGGTCGAGGGCCTCCCAGGGTCACCCGAGGAGAGGACCTATGTCCCTCTTCCTCCCCTCAGGAGGTTGCCTGAGGTTTCGTTTTCTTTCTCACTGTGGCTGGCAGGGCCTTTGTGGGTGCTAACCCGAGCCTTGGGTGTTGGGGCCTGACGATACCACGTCTCCAGTCGTGCCCTCTCTCTCTGAACCCTGCTGGCGCTCACCCGCAGCAGGCTCGCAGCAGCTGTGTTTTCTCTCTCTTCTCCCCTCTGTTCTGCTTTCATCAGGTCCTCCCTGGCCCACCACAAGCTGCCTAGTGACCTGGTGCAGCCGGCCAGGGCCTGGGCATCCAGCCCGCGGTGCTGGGCCTGCTGCGGCTGTGAGCAGACTGGCCTCCTCTCCAGGCGGTTGTTCCCAGCCTTGGCATTAGAAGCATGAAGGGGCTTTTTGGTAATTCTGATTTAAAAAAGCCCCACCCCCAGAGAGTTTAAATCTGGGCATGGAACCTCCATTTAGTTATCTTTCCAGGTCATTCCATTATTCAGCAAAAGTTGAAAACCATCACGTTAAGCACTCAGGCCTTACAGTTTAGGACCTTTCGCCTTCTCTCCAGCCTCTCTGGTGGTTCCTGGTCCCCAAGAGTCTCTTCTGGCTGCTTCAGACCTCAGCATCGGGGGTCTTTCAGCACCAGGGTGAGCAGGGGCCCCTGCAGGAGGGCTTGCTGAGTGCCACGGCCCCAGCAGCTGCGTGGCTTCCAGCCCACCCATAGCAGACGATGGTGTGTTCTCTCCCAATCTGCCTGGAGCCGCTGGGCAGACCAGCACTGCCTTCCGCCCGGGCACGGCACCCTGCAGACCAGAGCTGGGGCGTGCATCTCCACAGCAGGGCCTGCTGCCTGTGTGCCAGTGCCCCCCGCCCTCTGTGAGCAGCCCCGGTCTCCATCTCGGCTGGAAGAATGGCTTCTGCTAGGAGGTGCCTTGAGCCCCTGGCCTTTCCCCTTTGTGCCCGCCCTCCCTCCCTCTTCACCCAGCATGCCCTGGAAGAGAGGGCTCCGAAACTTGTGCTGGAGGCAGAAAGTGTAGAACTAGTGTCTGCTCCCCGACAGGGCTCTCAGATATACAAGGAGCTGTGATGGGTTCTTCTCCAGGACTTCCCTGTAGAGTCCAGGTACGGGTGTGTAAGGTGGTGTGTGCCCTTGGACATGAGTGGAATCTGTACAACTGAAGGAGAAGGAATCGTGCTGGGTGCCTTGTGCACAGCGGTGGAGTTGCCTTTGGAGCACTGGTTCACAGTCTGGGCCACCTGGTGTGCTGGGGCCCAGGCAGGCGAGGGTAGAGGCTGGAATGATCCACGTGGTCCTGGATTCAAGTGGAGGACACATGTGTGTTTAGCTTCAGAGACACACACTCAGGAGAGAGACCCCGCAATTGATAGATGGGAGTAGGTGGGGGTTGGGGAAGTGAGTGTAGATGTGACTCTGCACAGGTTACACGCACCTGTGTTTCCTGGTCCGTCATCTGAGGCCTGGAGGCAGCAACGCCCCCAGAGCAGTGAGCATACCTAGTTCCTCAGTATTGATTTCTAATTCTGTTCTCCAGTGAAAGGAACCAGGGATCCTTGGAGAAATGGCTGATTCTAGGATCAGGGTAGGTACATACAAGCTGAGCCTGGGGCACCTTGCCCTGCACACAGTGGGACGTGTGCATGCTGGTAGGCCACACGGGCAAGGCCAGGACAGTTTGAGCCACAGACCCATCATGTAGTACTGGGTTACAGTCTGTACTATATGGGAGGCACATTGAAGTCGAAGGGGCCTGTGTGGCTGTTCCTGTGCTGCTGCTTCCTGTGCTTGAGGGGGCGGGCGCTGTTGAGACCAGAAAGGCTGGCCCCTGTGAGCCTGGACAGGTTTCCCAGGTTTCCTGTCTCTTGCTCCCTCTTCTCTGTGTGTGACAGAATGAGGTCACGCCTGCCTCATGGAAGGTCATATTTAAGGAAGAATGAGAGAGACTATAACTTGGTGATCCTGGCTTAGAGGTGGTGGAGAGAGGCTCGTGCCCTTCAGCCCTCACCTGTCACATCTCTGCCTTTCGTGGCCCTTCTGCAAACTTTGTGGAGGAGGTAGCACCTTCTTATCATGGAGAGGTTGCCAAAAGTCTCGGGGTACAGTTGGTGCCTGAGTCCCGAGACCACACGGAGCTGCGGAGCGACAGGGAGCACTCGCTATGCAGAGGGACCAGGGAGCAGCTTGGCCCCCGAGTCCTGGAGCAGTGGCCTCTGAAGAGGAGCGTGTGTCACCCGGGGCCCTCTAGGTGGTCCAGTGAGGAGAAAATGCTAGACCTTCTGATGATGTACTTTATGGCCCTTGCTGAACTTACCTGTGTGTGTTGTGTGTGTGTAACACAGGGTAACTCATCAGGGCCGTGTACCTGCCCCGGCGGCACGAGGGACAAGGGAGGAAGTGCGGGATGGGAGGAGAGCAGAGCAGGGTGCTGGGCCTGCCTGCTCTTGTGCTCCTGCCTCGCTCCACATGCTGCCCTGGTCCTTCCTGAGGCCCTGCCTCCGAGAGGCCGTGTGTTTTGTCAGGGCCAGTGGGGATCAAATGTCCTGCCTGAGGGAGTCTGCCTTTGGAGAGGGCAGAGACCACCACCCAGGGAGGGTTCTGCTGGGCACTGGCACGATGCAGGGGAAGGAAGCAGGGCCTGGAGCTGAGGCAGGAAGGTGGGAAGACAGCGCTCATCCCGAGGGAGGTGGGGGCCCTGGGCCACTTCCCTCGTCAGCTGCTTGGTTGAGGACCACCCACCAGACCCCTTGCTCCAGCTTAAGGGCTGGCCAGGAGCCTCCAGGAGAGGTGCTGCAAGGTTTTACTTCACTTGGGAAGCGCTCAGCTTGGCGTGGGTGTGGCCCCCTCTCTCATGCCCACCTGGGAGCACTTCTGAGACAGGACACAGTTTGAAGATGCAGTGAGGGTGCACGCTGTTCTGTGGGCACATGGCTGCCCTCCTACCCTGCCACCTCTGTCCTAAGCTGGGCCTCAGGAGGACGGGCAGATCCCAGAGGCTCCACGGAAAGGCTTCTTGGAGTGGGGAACTTACTCCCTGCCTTGCAGTGACCCCGCGAGCTGGCGGCTGTGTCAGGGCGAGGACTCCGGAAAGCCACCACCTCTGGGGTCTGGCTCCTGGGTGGGGCCCCAGTGGACAAAAAGGGAGCTGGCTGGTGGTGGATCAGCAGAGCTCGGCATCTCATCTTCAGACCAGATCCCCTTCCTCTGTGTTGCAGCAGGGGACTGGCCGGTGGAAGGGAACCCAGGCACCACTGTGGGCCTTTTCTGCCCCTGCTGCTGCTCCAGGACCAGCCGAGAAGCGCTGGGCCCTTGAAATGGGCCCCTGGTGGAGGTGGAGGTGGAGGTGGGGTGGGAGTTGGAGCTTGGGCTCCCCTCCCTTCACGGAGTCTTCGCGCCTGGTGTGGTGGCCTCCACAGCCCCCTGCTTCCTTCCCCAAAGCCTCCTTGTGTTCCAGGAGGGTCCTCACTCATCCGCTCAGTATCTTGTTTTTGGATTTCTCTCCCTAATGTCAGTGTCTCACAGCTTTGACTGAGAAAAGGGGGGAAGTGCTATAATTTGTCCCAGCCCTGGCCAGGCAGCCCTAAAGGAGGCCTACCTCTGACAACTCCAGGTGCGAGGCTCCGGGCTGCCTGCCCCAGTCCGCCTTCAAGGTGTGCTTCTCTCTGGCCCCTCCTAGCCTTTAAAAATAGCCTTGCAATTTCAAAACCACCTCCTGTAGCTTTTCTCACTGCTTTCTGGATCAGCCATCCTCTGAGACCAGGCTCCCGGCTGCCTCTGTCACCCCCGCTGTCCTCAAGAGGGTCTGCTGCCTGTTCCCCCCACACACAGCCTCCGTCCTCCCCCAGCACTCCTGGGCTGTTCTTTAGTGGGAAGGAACGTGCAGCTGGTTGTCCTCTGAGAAGAGCAGGCCTGTCACCACTCTCCCCCGGGGTAGGTCAGTAGGATGCGGGGATGTGAGGGCCAGACTAAGGCAGCCCGCCCCCATGCTCCGCATGGCAGGGGGGTCTGCACAGCTGTGAAGCCCCAGTGCTTGTGGAGAAGCCAGGAGGGTCCGGAAGGACGTGGGGAGACAGGGATGTTCCCTCTGCCCCTACGGTGACTCCTGCCCTGTCTTCCTCTTGCAGCCCACAACCCTCCCACAGGGCACCATCAACATGAACCAGTGCACGGACGTGGTGGATGGGGAGGGCCGGACGGGCCAGAAGTTCTCCCTGTGCATTCTGACCCCTGAGAAAGAGCACTTCATCCGGGCTGAGACCAAGGAGATCATCAGTGGGTGAGTTTGCTACATGTGTGTTGAGACGAGCTGCCCCACCTGCCAGGGGTCCTCGGACAGCCTGCGCCTTGTGTCTGCTGAGTTCCTCTCTCCACCCACCTTTGCTTCATCCCCGCCCACAGTTGCCCAGCTGCCCCTGCACGCCTCGCTCCCCTGCCGCCTCCCTCTGCTGGCGTCAGCACATCTTCCAGGCCTCTCTCTGGTCTCCCAGTCCATCCTCACCTCACTCTGGCCTCCTCTCACTCAGACAGGAGGGGCTTGGTCACCGCCCTCCTGCCTGAAAGGCCCTGGGGCCCTTCCCAGCCCCCACCCGCAGCCCATGCACTGCAGCTCTGAGCTGCTGGCCACACACGCCCCCTGCTGCCTCTCCCCTGCCCTCCCTTCCGTTCTCCAGGCTGTGCGGCCCCCAGGAGGCCTTCCCCGTGAGGTGTGTGGCTCTGTCAGCTGGTGCCTGTGAAGGCTGGGGTTTGCCCAAGTGTGTTGTCCTCCTCAGCCAGTGGTCAGCCCTGGAGCAGAGGCCATGTCTCCCTCATGACCCCCGTGTCTGCACTCAGGAGTCACCACAGGGTGACCACATGCACTGCTTTTCTTGTCTGCATGACAGAACAGAGTTCTGGGCCACCCCACCCCCCACCCCCAGCATGCCCTGGGTGGAGGCTGGGAGAAGCCCTGGAAAGTAGAGGGACCCAGATTTCCAGGCAGCTGCCAGCGCAGGGGGCTGAGCTCCATGCTCTGAGCCCTGTCACATCTGCCTCCTGGGGGCCTTGCTCTTCTGTGCACGCAGCTGCACAGGTATGTGACATGGCGCGTGACAGCCAGCAGGTGCCCCTTGGCCCAGCCAGGAGCTCGGGCACTGGGTCATGGAGAAGCTTGTCATTCTCTAAGGTGCAAAGGAGAAAATAAACTCTCTGGGTTGAGGGGCTGGGCCGATTACTGCACAAGGAGAAGGAATTAGGACATCAGGCACCTTGTGTTCGGGGAAACGGAGGTGGCTGTGAGCGATGGGCTGGGCTTTGGGGCCCCATCAGCTGCAGCTGGCCAAGACTGCCGTGGGAGGAAGTGAGATCTCGTTTTCACTGAGGTGGGTGTGGAGCGGGGGCCAGACCCATGCTGCTGAGGGGTGGGTGGCTTCTTCCTGGGGTGCCAGCTCCCTGCTAGTCATCCTCCTGTGGGGAGAGGCAGGATTTCGTTTATAATGCCAGGGGCAGACAGGAGGACCAGTTTCACTGTCTCGCCTTAATCCTCTTAGAATGTCATAGATTTTAAGAGCGCAAAGCATTTTCGCTGTTGTTCAGTCTCTCAGTCATGTCCAACTCTTTAGACCCCACGGTCTGCAGCACGCCAGACTTCCCTGTCCATCACAAACTCCCTGAGCCTACTCAAACTCATGTCCATTGCATCAGTGATGCCACCCAACCATCTCATCCTCTGTTGTCCCCTTCTCCTCCTGCCTTTAGTCTTTCTCAGCATCAGGGTCTTTTCCAGTGAGTCAGTTCTTTGCATCAGGTGACCAAAGTATTGGAGTTTCAGCTTCAGCATCAGTCCTTACAATGAATATTCAGGACTGATTTCCTTTAGGGTGGACTGGTTTGATCTCCTTGCAGTCCAAAGGACTCTCAAGAGTCTTCTCCAACACCAAAGTTTGAAAGCATTAATTCTTCAGCGCTCAGCCTTCTTTATGGTCCAACTCTCACATCCATACATGACTACTGGAAAAACCATAGCTCTGACTATATGGACCTTTGTCAGCAGAGTAATGTCTCTGATTTTTAATATGCTGTCTAGGTTGGTCATAGCTTTTCTTCTAAGGAGCAAGCATCTTTTAATTTCATGGCTGCAGTCATTGTCCGCAGGGATTTTGGAGCCAAAGAAAATAAAGTCTGTCACTGTTTCCATTGTTCCCCTGTCTATTTGCCATGAAGTGATGGGACAGGATGCCCTGATCTTCGTGTTGTGAATGTTATTTTAAGCCAGCTTTTTCACTCTTTCACCTTCGTCAAGAGGTTCTTTAGTTCCTCTTCACTTTCTGCCATAAGGGTGGTGTCACCTGCATATCTGAGGTTGTTGATATTTCTCCTGGCAATCTGGATTCCAGTTTATGCTTCATCCAGTATGGCATTTCACATGATGTACTCTGCATATAAGTTAAATAAGCAGGGTGACAATATACAGCCTTGACGTACTCCTTTCCTGATTTGGAACAGGTCTGTTATTCCATGTCCAGTTCGAGCTGTTGCTTCTTGTCCTGCATACAGGTTTCTTAGGAGGCAGGTCAGGTGGTCTGGTATTCTCATCTCATTAAGAATATTCCAGTTTGTTGTGATCCACACAGTCAAAGGCTTTAGTGATTTTAGTGAAGTCAGTAAAGCAGAAATAGATGTTTTTCTGGAATTCTCTTGCTTTTTTGGTGATCCAACAGATGTTGGCAATTTGATCTCTGGTTCCTCTGCCTTTTCTAAATCCAGCTTGTACATCTGGAATTTTTCGGTTCACGTACTGTTGAAGCCTAGCTTGAAGGATTTTGAGCATGACCTTGCTAGCATGTGAAATGAGTGCAGTTGTGCAGTAGTTTGAACATTCTTTGGCATTGCCCTTCTTTGGGATTGGAATGAAAACTGACCTTTTCCAGTCCTGTGGCCACTGCTGAGTTTTCCAAATTTGTTGGCATATTGAGTGCAGCACTTTCACTGCATCATCTTTTAGGATTTGAAATAGTTCAGCTAGAATTCTATCACCTCCACTAGCCTTGTTCATAGTGATGCTTCCTAAGGTCCACTTGACTTCGCACTCCAAGATGTCTGGCTCTAGGTGAGTGATCACACCACTGTGGTTATCTGGGTCATTAAGGTCTTTTTTGTAATAGTTCTTCTGTGTATTCTCAGCTTCTCAGGTGGTGCCAGTGGTAAAGAACATGCTTGCCAATGCAGGAGACATAAGAGATGTGGGTTCAATCCCTGGGTCCTGAAGATCTCCTGGAGGAGGGAACAGCAACCCACTCCAGTATTCTTGCCTGGAGAATTCCATGGACAGTGGAGCCTGGTGGGCTACAATTCGTGGAGTCAAAAAGAGTTGGACGTGACCAAGCGACTAACACTTTCACTTTTCTGTGTATTCTTGCCACCTCTTCTTAATATCTTCTGTTTCTGTTAGGTTTGTTCCATTTTTGTCCTTTATTGTGCTTATCTTTGCATGAAATGTTCCCTTGGTATCTCTGATTTTTTTGAAGAGGTCTCTAGTCTTTCCTATTCTGTTGTTTTCCTGTATTTGTTTGCATTGTTCACTTAGGAAGGCTTTCTTCTCTCTCCTTGTTATTCTTTGGAACTCTGCATTCAGATAGGTATATTTTTCCTTTTCTTCTTTGCCTTTCACTTCTCTTCTTTTCTCAGCTATTTTTAAGCCCTCCTCAGAGAATCAGTTTGCCTTTTTGCATTTCTTTTTCTTGGAAATGATTTTGATCACTACAGTGTTACGAACCCCTGTCCTTAGTTCTTCAGACACTCTATCAAATCTAATCCCTGAATCTATTTGTCACTTACACTGTATAATCGTAAGGGATTTGATTTATACCTGAATGGTGTAGTGGTTTTCCCTACTTTGTTCAATTTAAGTCTAAATTTTGCAATAGGGAGTTCATGATCTGAGCCACAGTCAGCTCCCGGTCTTGTTTTTGCTGATTGTATAGAGCTTCTCCATCTTTGTCTGCAAAGAATATAATCAGTCTGATTTTGGTATTGACCATCTGGTCATGTCCATACATAGAGTCGTCTTGTGTGTTACTGGAAGAGAATGTTTGCTATGACCAGTGTATTCTCTTGGCAAAATTCTGTTAGCCTTTGCCCTGCTCCTTTTTGTACTCCAAGGTCAAACTTACCTTTTATTCCAGGTGTCTCTTGAGTTCATACTTTTGCATTCCAGTCCCCTATGATGAAAAGGACATCTTTTTTTGGTGTTAGTTCTAGAAGATCTTCTGGGTCTTCATATAACCGTTCAGCATCAGCTTCTTCAGCATTACTGGTTGGGGCATAGACTTGGATTAGTATGATATTGAATGGTTTGCCTTGGAAATGAATTGAGACCATCCTGTCATTTTTGAGATTGCACCAGCATACTGCATTTCAGACTCTCTTGCTGCCTCTGAGTGCTAGTCCTTTTCTTCTAAGGGATTCTTGCCCACAGTAGTAGATCATCTGAGCTAAATCTGCCCATTGCTGTCTATTTTAGTTCCCTGATTCCTAAGGTGTCAGTGTTCACTCTTGCCATTTCCTGTTTGACCACTTCCAATGTACCTTGATGGACCTAACATTCCAGGTTCTTATGCAGTATTGTTCTTTACAGCATCGGAGTTTACTTTCACCACCAGTCACATCCACAACTGGGGGCTGTTTCTGCTTTGGCGTAGCCTTTTCATTCCTTCTGGAGCTGTTTCTCTCCTCTTCTCCAGTAGCATATTGGGAACCTACCGACCTGGGGAGTTCATCTTTCGTTGTCATGTCTTTTTGCCTTTTCATACAGTTCATGCAGTTCTCATGGCAAGAATGCTAATGTGGTTTGCCATTCCCTCCTCCAGTGTCAGTGGTTCTGCAGCTGGAGACGGACGGCCAGAGATGAAGGGAACCTGATCTCCCCAGGCACGAGCGGCAGCAGAGCCACTCGTGGGTCCTGGTTCCCACCTGCTGCCATGGCCTGTCTGGCAGGCACCCTTGGCTGAGGTTCCACTGCCCAACCAGACTCCTCAAGGAGATTTAGGCATCACACACACAAACACACACACCCGAGTTGGGAGGGGTCTGGGTGGCGTAGGACAGGAGGGGTGTCCGAGGTCCCAGGGCACTAGGAGTATGGGAGCTAGGGCCCAGGTAAGCACCACACGGTCTGGCCTCTGACAGGACCTCCCTCTGGTGCTTGGCAGGGGCTTCAGGAGCTCTCTCCAGTCAACTGTGTGGCCATGGTGCAGGTCTTCTCTCCTTTCCCCTCAAGGCCCTGTCGTGTGAGGCTCACAGGTTTACCCCGCTCGGTAGCGTTACTAGTCAAGAGCAACAGGGCCAGTGTTCATGGCCTCAGGGCTCCCTGACTGCTTTGCACATGCCTGCCGCAGCCCTGTTCCCAGGCCCTGGAGGATGACGTGACTTCACAAGCAGTCTCTTTTCCCCTCCCAGGTAGAGCCTGGAGAGGGGCCCTCTGCAGGCGGGGTCCTGGGTGTGAACTTTGCAAAGGAAATGTGTTCCCTTTAGCAAGCTAGAAAGCAAGTCTGTTAACCCACAAGCGCTCGAACTCCTCAGGGTAAATGGGTGAGCCCTTGGAGCCTGCTCGTCTGCTCCTGTGCAGAGTGAGCCGTCGTCTCCTCCTGGCTTCGGGGCTATGGGAGCAGAGCCTGTGCTCAGATCTCTTCATGCAGTGCACTCGCTCGTGCACTCTTAGGCCAAGAACCCCTGCTCTCATCTGACTGGGCCTCAGCTCCACTGCTGGAGGGGTGCACTCCACATGCAACCCCTCTCCCAGCTGCTGGCAGCATAGCCACCCCAGTGGCATCCCACACACAAACACATTAAAGGAGCACCTCTGAGAACTAAAGACAAGCCCTTCTTCCTGCCCTGCGCTTGGGTGCTGGTCTTTGCTGCGGCCTCAACCAGTATGCTGGCGCTGCAGACCCTGCCTCCCTCAGCGGTTCAGCCGTTGCTGCCAGGCTCTTGTCACAGGCTGGCCGCAGGCCCACACCGACCCTTGTGTCTGGGCAGAGTTGGCCCAGCATCCCCTGCAGTACTGTCCCCTATGGAGAGAGCACCACCCTTCCACCCCACCACACCTTCTTCTCCCACCACACCTTCTTCCCCTCGCTCCGACCTTCCCAGCTCCCACGGAGCTCCAGAGAGGCAAGCAGTACCCCCCTGGTTCCAGAGATGAGAGGCCAAAGCCCCGAGGGCTAGGAGCTGCTTGGGTCTTGGTTTGAGGGTAGCAGAGCCAGATCTAAGTCCGTGCTCCTCCCTGCTTTCCCTGCTGCTGGTCCAGAGTGAACCTTCCAGTGTGTGGGCCTTGGTGTCGGTCCCTGGGAAGTTCCGCTAGGCCTTCCCCAAAGGTGTTCCCGAGGTGCCCCCAAGGGCGCCCTCACTGCAGTTGGGGCCCAGAGGTGAGCCTCTCCAGAGTGGGAGGTCAGCTGCACAGTGCCCAGAAGTGACCACTGTAGGAAAGTTTGGCAACGACTCCTAGGTTCTTGCCCCAGTGGTCCTCGGGGCTTCCCAGTCGCAGCGTGTCTGTGCTGGCCAGCCGCACTCCAGGAGGGTGATTTTAGAGTGGACTCTCAGCCCCAGAGGAAGGCTGGTAACAAAAACAGTGCCAAGTCCTTACCAGGCCAGTGGTCAGCTTGTCTGTGTCCCAGCTGTGCAGCTGGCACTTCCTGCCCTGGAGTGGCAGCTCTGGTCTGACTGGTGCCATACCCTCCTCTGTCCCAGGTGGCTGGAGATGCTCACAGTCTATCCCAGGACCAATAAGCAGAACCAGAAGAAGAAGCGGAAGGTGGAGCCCCCCACACCACAGGTGAGGCATCCCCTCAGTGGAGCTGGGGCAAAGAAAAAGCACCCTGGGAGATTGGGGGATTCAGGACCCAGCCTAGAATTGGGGGCAAGGGAAGGAAGGGGTGATGCTAGGGCTGAGGCAGCCCTCAGCCCAGGGGTCTTCACCTTCCTTCTCTGAGTCTGTGGGCTGCCTTCTGCACGCTCCTCTGCAGGCCCCAGGACATGACCCCCACTTGGAGAGGTTGGCCTGCTGTGGGGCTGCCCCCAGAAGCATCATTGCACAGTGCCCATCCCTCCCCTGACCATCCCGCCAATTGCTGGGAGCCAAGAGCATGCTGGGAGGAGAGGCTCAGTTCAGCTCCACCTTCCGCACAGACAGTTCTACAGACAGCAGGCTGGGCAGGGGGCCAGGAGGAGTGGTCCTGCAGTGCCTGGCCGTGAGGGGCTCTCAGGGTAACCATCAATGAAAAGCACTGGCACAGCCTTGATTCTATGCTCCTACCAGCTCCCACGAGGCCAGAGTGGGAGGTGGCTGGGGCAGTCCCCCGGGTCCAGGGCTTCCCTCCCCTGGCTGGTCTGCAGGGGCTCAGGGTACCAGAAGGGCTCAGGGCCTCAGGGGACTGATTTGTGAAACGGGCCTGTTGAAATCGAGTTCTCAGATTACTATGAGGAGTGGCAAAAGTGCCAGGCCCCTCCTGGGTGCTCAGTACAATGACCCTGGAGCTACACAGGTTTGCACTTTGGGAGTCCACTTTGTGTGGATTGTTTTCAATAGTAAATCCCGCAGGACTGCACGGTCCTCAGCTGGTTGAATTAATGGATATGGAACAGTGGATACAGTGGGCCAACTGACTGTATGCCTTAGGGGCCCCTATAGAGAGAAGAACCCAAGACCCCAAACCTAGCCTCTTTCTTATTGCCCCAGAGTTTTGGGTCAGACTAACAGGGCTGGGGGTGTCCCTTTGCTGTACCCTGCCCTCCAGGAACTCAGGCAGGCAGGGGGCCCAGGGTCCTGCTTCAAGGAGGGTGTTCAGGCATCTGGGAGTTGGGGCCATGGAGTGTGCAGGTACCCCTCAGGCCAGAGGGAGGTCAAGAATGGGGCTGTGGGGGAGAGCGCACACCCCCTCGGCTGGGGGCTGGGTTGCAGCAGAGCCCAGGGCAGTGGGGAGACAGGCTGGCCCAGACCTGTAGAGCTGGAGCCTAAGAGGCATGGGTTCCCAGGAGCCTCTTCCTGCTCTGGCTATTTGAGGAAGGGCGACCTGGTACCCAGATGCCTAGAGAGGAGTGGTCATCCACTCAGGGTGTGACCGGGGGTTCCCCACTCCATCTCCCTAGACCCCAGAGCTGGGACTTGGGTAAGGCCAGGGCCTGCGTGTTCTCCCAGCCCAGTGTGCAGGCTAGGGGCACACATCCTTGGGTGGAGCTGTGGGAGGCTGGCTCCTCCGTCTGCTCACCCACTTGGGCTCTTGGCCCCTGCTTCTTGGTCTTTTTCAGGGATGTATAAAACAGCAGGCCTCTCGCTGTGATTGAGGCTCCTGTCAGGCCCTGGTCCGACCCACTACAGGCCCACATGTTTGCTGTGAGCTGCCACCTCTTCTCAGGCATCTTGTTTACCCGTTGGGACCTGCTGCCATGCCCACTCTGGGTCAGAACCCTCCTCCTTACTGGCCCTCTGCTCAGCTCCCATGCCCCAGGGGTAGAAAAGGTGGCTTTCTGTGGGAAACTTGCTCACAAGGGGCCTGCTTAGCATGTGGAGGCTGCAGAAGCCCCTTGACTGGGCCTCCCTTCCTGCCCCATTTTCTCTTTGCTCTAAGCTGACTTCTTTATGGTACTGACAGCCCTGGGCCTGCAGCAGTCCTGGCCACACAGAGAGGAGCACCCTGGGGCCCTGGGCCTTTCCCCCATCTTGCACAGGCACCAGGGCTCTGTTGGTTTGAGCGGCAACACCCCCCACCACGGTGGTGACATTGTGGGGAATGGGCGTGGTGCCATGTGGCCCTGGCCCCGCCCCTGCCAAGTCTACTTTCCACCCATGTGCTCTGGAGGAGAGAAGTGACTACCCAGAAACCAGCCCCTGCCCTGCCCCTCTGCCCCTGCTGATGCGGTGAGGCTGGGCACACAGGCAGGAGACAGCATGGCTACCACGGGAGACTCACCATGGACCTTGGCGCCTCCAGGGCCCTTTTCCTCTGGGCTGAGTCAGGATGGTCAGGGGCCCAGGAGGCAGGCCTGGAACTGCCTGGTGCTAGGAAGCCCTGTCACTGACCCTCACATCTCAGGCCTGGAATTTCCTCTTGGAGATCCTCACCAGCACCCTGCCCCATGCTGGGCTCACCCCAGCATCAGGAAGGCGCTCATGTGCCAGGACCCTACTCTCACGGGCACAGTGCTGCCTTTCCTCCGCAGCCCATGTTGGCAGCCTCTGTGTCCCTTGGTCCAGCCCCCCTCCACAGAGGGGACGGACTCGTCAAGCATGGTCTCCAGGTAACGCCCACACGGCTCCTCCCTGAGCCCTGCAGAGCCATGTCCGGCCTCAGAGCATGGGCCCCAGGTTATTGTGGGGGCACAGCAGGCCACCCAGAGAGACCTCTGCTCAGGGCAGCATGGCTGTTGGGTGTGGAGCCAGGGCGCCGCTGACCACAGGCTCGGGGCCTCAGGGCTGGTGTCCTAGGGTCGTTGGAGCTGGTTCTGTTGGAGCCTTGGGGAACCGTCAGAAGCCACGTTCTTCAGCCACCTCTTCTCGGTGGCTCAGATCGCTCAGGAGCCTCCAGCCAGGGAGGCAGGGCTTCTGGTGGCTGTGACAAAAGGGGCGGTGGGCGCTCCTGGGCCTGCGGGAGCGCCATCCCAGCTTCATCGTCCCAGGAGGCCCAGGACCCTGGTGGCACTGAGGAAGCTCTGCACTAGGCAAAGTGCTGGCTGTCTCACTGTGGACGCAGGCGCCCACCCAACAGGCAGCCCCCGTCCTGGGCCCTCCTCCTCTCCCAGGGGCTCCTGGGGGTGCCAAATGCTCAGAGCCCCACTCTGCCTCTTACTGGCCATGCGAACATGGGTTGCCACCTCCTCTCAGCCGAGGTGAGCTCCCCTTGTAGGAGCTTTTGGGGTGGCTGGTGAGAACTGGAAGGTGTGGTGCTAGTCAGAGCCCAGCAAGCAGTCTGTTTTTGGGAAGGACCGCCAAGATGTGCCTCACTTTGAGGGGTGCCCAGAGCCATCCTGCTGGTGGCAGGTCAGGAGCAGGCACCCCAGTGCCTGGCTGGGCAGGAGCTTGGGCCCGGGCCATGAGCAGGTGCCATAGGCTTACAGTGTGGAGTTACAGTTCTCTGTATGCTCTGGCTAAGTACCTCGTACACAAATGCTGCCCCTTGGGGCAGCACCAGCTCCAGCTTGGGCTCCCACCTGGGCTCCAGGCTCCCATTCTGCATGCCTAGAGGCTTTGGGTGCTGGCTGGGGCTGCAGAAGAAAGAAGGCTTCCAGCCCAGCCAGGACATCTCTGTTGAACCTTGCTTTCTGGCATCTGGGCCTCTGACACTGCAGCTGACCTTGGTAGCCAGGTACTCGGGCAGCCCAGACCCGTGCGCTGGCTCGGGCAGGGTGTTCCCAGGCTTGCATGGACACCACTCTCCCCTGCAGGAGCCAGGGCCGGCCAAGATGGCTGTCACCAGCAGCAGCAGCAGCATCCCCAGTGCTGAGAAAGTCCCCACCACCAAGTCCACACTCTGGCAGGAAGAAATGAGGGCCAAGGACCAGCCAGATGGGAGCAGCCCGAGTCCAGCTCAGAGTCCCAGCCAGGGCCAGCCTCCTGCGGCCAGCACCCTGAGGGAGCCAGGGCTTGAGGGCAGAGATGGTAAGTGGTAGCCAGGGTGGCCACAGTGCCTGCCTGTCTTGGTGCCCCACCTCCCAGCGCTAGTTCTGGCCTCCTGACAGGGCGAGCTGGTGCTGGGGCTCAGGTGCCCTTGTGTGTCTGCTGGCCTACCAGCCTTCAGTCGCTCCCGTGCCCCAGCTTGGTGTCAGGAGAATCTGGATGCTCTATAGTGAGCTCTGTGTTCAGAGGAGCCTCTGCTCCCCGTGGCTGCTCTGTGTTCAAGGCCTGGTTATCTGAAGCCCACTGTGTCCTGTGAGCGGCATCAAGGGCTGTCCAGTCCTTCTCCCACTGGTGCACCCTGCCCAGGTGCTGGCTGAAGCAGAGGAACAGCTGGCATGACCGCATGTCTCCTTCCAGGACTTGTAGTTGTCTGAGCAGAGCGGGGCAGCACTTGGTCTCTGTTGTCCAGGCCTAGAGGGCTCTGCATGACAGGCCAGCTTCCCTGTTTCCACTAAAGACACATGGACAGCTGAGACTGTGCTCACTCAGGCAAGATGCAGCTTGTTCAGGCTCTGGGCAAAAGGCCGCTCAGCACTCCCCAGCTGTGGGTGCCCACCACATCCAGGACTTGCCCTTCCTCTGCTCCTCCCGGGTGTGCCTCCCTACCCCTTAACAACGCACTGAGAGGCTGCACGGCCTCTCATGATGTACTCTGTGTCATGATGTACTTGGTTTCCAGCTTGGCTGTGTGGTACTGGGGATCTCAGTTCCCCAACCAGGGAATTGAACCGCACCCCCTGCAGTGCAGCTTGGAGTGTTAACCACGTTCCCTGGGTTCTCCTTGGTGTTCAATGGGAAGTGGTTGTTGGTGGGATGTCCCTTCTTGGGGATCCTGTTGTCCCATCTGAGCCCCCAGACTAGAGCTTAGGGACCCTTGGCCATCTGGCATAGAGGTACCCATTACGGAGAGGCAGGTAAGGATGCCCCGTTCCTTTCCTGGGAAAGGGCTCTGCCCTAGGGTGGCCTTGGACCTGCGTGCCTTCTCCAAAGCTCGTAGAACCAGAGGTGGCAGCAGGCCGAGCACGTCTCTTGTCCCTCGTCTTCCAGAGGAGAGCACCACAAGTGGTGACCGCGTGGACTGTGGCCGCAAAGTCCGGGTGGAGAGCGGCTACTTCTCCCTGGAGAAAACCAAGCAGGACGTGAAGGCCGAGGAGCAACAGCTGCCCCCACCGCTCTCCCCGCCCAGCCCGGGCGCCCCCACCAACAGGTACAGCGACTCCGGCCCACCCTCCCACAAGCCTGGCCATCCCCTTCCTCCCCCAGGTCCTCAGCTCCCTGCCCGAACCGTCTGCAGCAGCTCCTTCAACTCCTTGGATGTGGCCAGCCATCCCCCTGCCCATGTGGACTCCGGCAGTGCTGGGGGGCGGGGAGCAGAGAGACCGGGGCGTGCCTATGCCTTTAAAGCCAGCAGGCAGTATGCCACCCTGGCCGACGTCCCTAAGGCCATCAGGATCAGCCACAGAGAAGCCTTCCAGGTGGAGAGAAGGCGACTGGAGCGCAGGACTCGGGCCCGGAGCCCTGGCAGGGAAGAGGTGGCCCGTCTGTTTGGCAACGAGCGGAGGTAAGGGCCGGGGGGACTGGAGGGCCAGGGGCTTGCACACAATCTGCCCACTCCTGCAGCCCCTACCGTGCACACTCAACATGCTCTCTCATACAGGTACCCACATGTGCACTCACAATCTCGTACATTTAGTGACATTCTGTCACGGATTTGGAGATGGGCCAAGGCCAGGTGGAGCTGTGGTCTGAGGCGGGGAGGGCCCTGCCCTTGTGGAGAACGAGGGAAAGAGCATGGTTCCGTCTCTGAAGCCTCCCAAGTCCAGGCCTGGACCAGAGTGCCCCAGTGCCCCTTCCAGTAGAAGCTTCCAGCCCCACATGTAAACAGAGCCTCTGTCCAGTAGCAGGGCTCGCACCCTCGCATGCAGGGGTTCAAACCTCCCAAAATGATTCCAGAGCCTGTAACATGCTCTGGGAAGAGAAAATCGAGGTTTTCATTCATTTCCAAAGAAGCTGCTTTCTGAGGAGATTCAGACCCACTGTTACTGCAATGTCCTCGGTCCCACCCCCAGACCCAGCTCAGAATTGGAGCAAGTGGGCACATTGGATGACCCTTTGCAGAGCCCCAGTTACTTTGCTCCCCTGCTCCTTCCACCCACCTGCCCTCCAGGCATCTCCTCCAGCACTAGGAAAACACACTTAAAAGAGAGAAGCAAACAGGAGGTGCCTCAGTCCTGGAGGGGTAGGGGACACACCCTCCAAACAGCCTCTCCACCTGGTTTACTAGTACCCTTTGAGGCGTGTGAGCACTCCATACTCAGGGCAGAATCGGGGTGCAGGAACAGGGCCCCTCCTCACGGGAACAGCCTGGGACGGCAGAGCTGGGGCAGGGCCGAGGTTGTCCTTAGTGCACCAAGTGTAAGTGCAGGGACTTGCTAGATGTAGGAGGCAGTGGCCTGGGCAAGGGGGCTTCTCACCGCGTCCTGGAGGCCCCCAAGCAGGCAGCCACACCTTGGTTTGGCGGGGACCAAAGAATTAACATTCAGCACACCTGCTTGGCTTGGAGTTCCCTCCCGGCTATGGCTGGGACAGATGGCACCTCTGGGGCTTTGCTTCGCCTGCTCTGCCACCATGGGGAGGGGCTTTGCCTGGTGCGGCTCCCCTGGGGCCCTCTCCTCTGCATCCTAACCCTGCCACATTACTTCTCACTGCCCTCGTGTCCTCTGACTGGCTGCTGTCCTGTCCAAGGCCTGCTCTCTGATCCTGAGCCGCTCCTGGTGCTGGACTGGATCCCTGTCTTGTGGTGCAGAACAGAGCCCCAGATGGGCAGGACACCAGCCACCATACCCAGGGGGCGGCTGCCGGAAGCCTGGCTGAGAGGCCTTAGGGTGGGTGTCCTGACCAGTCCTGGCCCTGAAGTAGTCTTTGGACTGGCCACAGAGCCTCCCCAGTGTTTCTCAAATGGTGAGCTGTGCCCAGCAAGTGTGGAGGGGGTGGCTGGTTGAACCGCTGGTGACTGACACCAGGCCCAGCTGCCAAGGTCCCACCTGCCGCTTGGCTGGGAGTCTGGACCAGGCTCACCGGGATGCCTTTGCTGTCCCAGTTGTAGGACTACAGGGACCTGAGCTGAAAAGGCCCCACTTAACAGACGCCTGAGGTGGACTCCCCCAGATCCCTGGCAGGTGGCACTTCCCTCCCTCTTCTGACCTCTTGTGGCTGGCCCGGCCCGCAGCATGCAACTGGCCTGACTCACTGGCCCCTGCACCTCGAGGCCATCGTGGGGCTTTCTGGTCCTGAGGTCGGTTGGAAGAGCTCTCGTTGTACATGTGAGCGGGTCTGTCCTCTAAACCTAGCAGGACACTTGGGACAGTCCACATCGGGTCCGCAGCCAGCCCGAGCACTGGCAAGAACTCCCCGTGGTTCCCAGGCGCTCCCACGCCGCCTGGCTTCCTGCGCTCGCTCGCTCGCTCCCCCGCTGCAGCTGCTGCTGGCCTGCAGGAGACTCCACGGGAGCAGAGATGGCTCCACAGGGAGGCGGTCCCTGGGAGTCTGCCTTCCTGAGGAAGGACCCCGAGAGCCCCTTCCGCTGGTCCCCTCCCAAGGACGAGCTGGCCTCCGGGTTCCCCTCCCCTTCCTCGTGAAGTTAGGCTTCAGGCTACTGGGCCCAGTGGCCCTTCACTTGCTGCCCTCGACTCTGCTGCTAGTCCGATGCAAGGACAGCCTTCCCTGTGAGATATCTCAAGGGGAACAGGGCTCTGGCCTGGGCACACGTGGGCAGCTCATGAGGGTGCATCCACCAGGCGGATGCTCATGACGCGGGGACAGGATAGTCTCCCTCCTCAGTGATCGCCTTGGGTTTTTGCTTTAATTCTTGGGATGATTTTGATTTACCATATTTGATTTTTACCAGCAGTTCTTTCTGTTTATTCATTCTCCAGCCTTGTTTTCTTCCAGGTCTTGCCCCTCTCCACTCCTCCTGCTGTGTCGCTGTGACGTTACTCGCCCCTCCTCCGCCTGCTTCGCTCCCATCTCAGCTCCGTCTCCAGCCGTAGATGGCCTGATGATGCCGCCCGCCCTTTCACACGAAATCAACTTGCTTTGTTTTTAATTTGGGTTTTGATTCTTTTTACTGTTGGCAGAAACAATGTTAATTCATGGGTCTTTTTCTTGCTAAATTTTGGACGCCCTGGGGTGGGGGCTGCATCCGATCTGCTGAGGCACGTGGTGAGGCCGGGGCGCCTGAGGTGCTGGCTGCCTTCCACCAGTCTGTGGCTCAGGAGTGGGGCGCTGGCGTGTGAGAGCCGACTGTGTCAGCCCTACAGCCTGTGCGGCGTCTGCAGTGCGGGGCTGGGAGGCAGAGAGCAGGGCCATGTCCAAGAGCTGCCCCGTGTGGAGGTGGGAGAGGAAGTGGGGGCATCAGGCGAGCTGACCGAACCAGGGGTGTATGCGGCCAGCACCCACACCAGGGTGGCCCAGGAACTGGGGTGAGCTGGCTTGGGACGCTGGCTGCAGGAGCCCCTCAGACTCTGGACCACGACGCCTTAGGCTCCAGGGAACCCTGTCTCCCCGCTCAGTGGCCTCGTGCCCTCTCTTGCAGGAGGTCCCAGGTAATAGAGAAGTTTGAGGCCCTGGACACAGAGAAGGCAGAGCACATGGAGACCAACTTGTCCACCGGGCCCTCAGCCTCAAGTGACACTCGACAAGGCCGCAGCGAGAAGAGGGCGTTCCCTAGGAAGCGGGTGAGCGTCCGGGCTCTGGGCAATACTGGGGCGGTGCAGGCGGTGGGGACGGGTGGCATATGGGTGCACTTCTGCCCAGCTTCCTGCTCTCGTTTCCTGGTCGTTTCTTGCGTCTCTCACTTTCTTCCCTGAGTGAACTTCTTGAGGGTGAAGCCCATCTTCCGCATTTTCCTCTCGGAATTCCATCCATCTCTGCTCAGAGCTGCTCTCATGCGCCTTGGGTCCCAGGTCCTAACTAGAGCCACTCTCTTCTTCTCTGAGGCTGTCTGGTCTCCTTCCTTCTTGTCTTTTCTGGCCATGGCCAGAGCCCTCGTTTCTCTCTGCTGAATCTCCAAGGTGGATTCTGCTTCTGAAACTCCTCTCCAGGGCCCCTACTTCTTGAGCCTCCGCTAAGTCCACCCTCTGTCTTCCTCCCGTTCTCGCTGGGCTCTCCTGCTCGCTGCACAGAGCCCAGCTTCTTCCCTCTGTGAACCCATGAGGCCCAGGGAGAATGGGGACCTGGAGAGCCGAGTGGCTGGTACATCTGCAAGAAAAGGCTGCCCTGTCCACCAGAGTGGCTCAAGCCCCGGCAGGCAGTTGGAGGCTCAGGACCAGGAGTCTGGGCGTGGGTCCCATCTGCACGCAGGTCCTGTGTGCGGGGGCAGAGGTGCTGAGACACCAGACAGCAAAGCTCCACTCCTTGCCCGCAACACGGCCCTGAAGCCCGCCCTCCTGCAGCTCTAGCGGATGAGGGACTGGCTGGTGCTGACGGGACTGCTCTCTGCCACAGGACCTCCCCAGCGAAGCTCCTCTCCCAGACGCCTCGGCCTCCCCCCTGTCTCCACACCGAAGAGCCAAGTCACTGGACAGGAGGTCCACGGAGTCCTCCCTGACGGTGAGCCCGGGCGCCTGTGCTCTGAGGCCTGGAGACGTCCCCCCTGCTGCTTGTCACGGGGCTCTGTCTGCTGGTGTCCGTGCTGACTGCCCCCTGTGCACGGGGCGTCATGTCTGTGTGAGAAGCAGATGCTGTGTTTCTGCCCCTTCTCTGGGCGACATGGGCATCCTGAGCTCTGAGATCTCCGGCAGAGGAGGCCGCCAGGACCGCAGAGTTTTGGCTCCGGGGGCTGGGGCCACAGCACGAACCTCTGTTCTTCTCGTTTTGAGTGTTTGTCTCTGTAACGTCTTGGAGGCAGGAGCCCCCTTCCCACTGGGCACGTCTTTTGTTCATGTGGTCACCACGGAGGGGGCCTGGCCTTCGCTCCAGGGCATGGGAGCTGTGGCCATTGAGTGGAGGTAGGGAGTGGTCAGGCAGGTCTGGCGGGACCACCGCCCCCTCAGGGAGCCCCGAAAGGCAGATTAGAGCCCCAGGAGTGAAGACAGTGGCTCACATGGGTCCCTCATGCCTTCGTCCTCGGGCTCCTGAGGAACCAGGGCTGGTCCCACCCCCCAGAGGCGTGGGGCCCCCAGCGACTCCCGAGCTGGGCCAGGGCACACGCTCTCTCACCTGGAGTCTGGACTTTGCAGCAGAGGCTCCAGGGCACCCATGGCTGATGGGTGTCCCACCCCCGGGCATGTGTTCTCTTAACTCTCCTTCGGTCCTTGGACGTTGCGGTGCTGCATCTCTGTGCACCTGGCCTTGCCACACCCACATGAGACACCAGCCAGGCCCAGGGCTGCGAGAGCCCTCTGGGTGCTCTCAGGTGCTGTCAGCACCTGCTGTCCTGGCTCTGCTGCTTGTAGGGAAGCGGGGGCTCAGGGTCATCCTGGCAGGCCAGTGGCTGGAGGGTCCTGGCAGCTCACTGCTGCGTCGTGCTCACACCAGGTGCTGTCAGTCTTCCCGTGGCCTTTATGAGACTCTCAGTCTCAGCCATCACTGCTCATCTTCCTTCCAGTGAGATGCCGGATGGCTCTGTCTGGACTGTTCTGTGCTTCCCGGCGGCCCTGCTGTGCTCCTTATGGGCCGAGGGGGCTGCACCTGTGCCCTGTGCGCAACCTTGCCCTCCTTGGAGATGCACACCCTGAGAGTGGCTTGGGCAGCCCCTGCCAGGGCAAGGAGCCACATGTGCTCATCTGGCACGTGGAAAAGCCCCCTTTCCTAGGGCCCCTCACTGGGAGAGAAATGCCTGCCTCATCAGTCTGCTTCTGCACAGATCCAGACACCAGGCTGCTTTTCTCTGAGCTGTTCTTTATTCCTCTCTCTTAGCCCGACCTGCTGAATTTCAAAAAAGGCTGGCTGACCAAGCAGTATGAGGATGGCCAGGTGAGTGGCTGGAACTGCCGTGGCCCCAGGTGCTGGGGAGCGGGTGCAAGGTCCAGCTGGCCTTGTCCCCATGGGTGTGGGAGCACTGGCCCTTGTCTACCACCTCCAGGACTGTGACCACGACCCCGTCTCCTCAGAAGTGGGGGTGTGGTGGGCAGTGGGGGCACCAGCCTGCCTGCTGCCAGCATGTGGACTGCTCCCGCTCCTGGTGGGCATCAACCTCAGGCCTGGGGATGCCCTTCAACCTGAGCTTCCCGCCTGGCCACATTCTGCAGAGGTTTCCTGAGAGCCCAGGTTGCCCAAGAACAGGCTCCCTGGTTGTGAGGTGGTAGGCAGCAGCTGAGATGCAGCCACAGGTCTGGGAGGAGCTGGCAGACTTGAGCAGAAAGAGCGAGCCACTAGTGGCTGCCGGGGTGGAGATCAGGCCTCCAGGAGGCAGGAGAAGCCTCGGGTCCCTCTGCAAGACCCCCAGATGCCCCTCCCCGCCCTCCTTCTCTCTCTCTCGCTCTCTTTCTCCCCTCCACATCCACCCCCTCGGCTCTGCCTGCAGACTCAGCACCCCTGTCAATCCTCACAGTGAAGACTGGGAAGTTTGGCTGGTTGTGATTGGGTCACCCCTGCTGGCAGCAGGTGGGCACCCCTCTGGCTAGACAGCAGGTGGCCGCAACTCACAGGCTGCCTCCTTGGCCTTGGGGGGCCTGGCTCCCCTCTGCAGCCACACCCCTATGGGTGGAGTGCCCACACCGCCTTATCACAGGGGAGAAGGCGTGTGCATGTGGCTGCCTATGGCCTGAGCAGAGTCCTGTGTGTGTGCCCCAGCCAGAGGGGCCACCTACTGTCTGCGTTCCCTGTGCTCAGGGAGGTCCCCCAGGACCCTGGCTGTGGAGCGCCTTGGAGCAGGAGTGTGGAGTTCAGTCTTGACTTTTCCCCTTCTTTTTTAGTGGAAGAAGCACTGGTTTGTCCTTGCTGATCAAAGCCTGAGGTTCTACAGGGACTCGGTGGCTGAAGAGGTGAGTGTCTCAGGTCCATGCTGTGTGCTGATGGGTGGCCCAGTCCAGCCCTGGGGCAGACTCTGATGTTCTGGGACTGGCTTCTGCTAGAAGTAGGCTCTCCAAGCCCTGCTTCAGCACCTGGGATGGGGGAGCTTCAGCAGCTTTTCTTGTCTGTGTTCTGTGAAAAACACTGAAAGATGTCTCATTTTAAAACTCAGGATGAGCAGTTTTCTTCTTTCTACATGGAAATATTGTGGTGAATTGTCTTGCAAAGAACCAAACTAATTCATCTTGTCCCTTGTTTTCTGGACAAGGATGGGATGTGGCAGGTGAACTTGGCAGCCTGGTTGAGAGCCCTGGTTCTGTGGTTGAACACCAAACAGAAGGGCTTTTTCTTCACCTACAAAAAAACCTCTTCTGAGTTTGGCATTCTGTTCCTGTACCTTTTCCCTTGCTTCCCACTCCAGGAATCTCCTTTGGGAGATACACTCCCAAATGTGAATGATGTTAGTGGTTCTTGTGCCTCTGTAAGCCCAGGCGACAGAGGCTGGTGGGCAAGCAGATGGGGAGTAGCGTGGGTGCCAGGGGCCGCAGGAGCACATGCAAGTGCTGGGTGGTTCTCACAGTGTACTTGGTGGACCCCTGGAGACCCGTCCAGGGTTTTATAACAAAAATAGTGCTGTAAGACTATGATGCGATTGACCTCTCCCCTTGTGCTGGCCTTTGTGCTGATGGTGGGTGCCTTAGCCAGCCAGGCTGCAGGCGCAGATAGCCAGTGTGTCCTTCACTGCCACACGTTTACAGCCTTACAGAAAGGGCCTTCACAGGACAGGAAAAGTGCTGATTTACTGGTCTCAGCCTTCAGCACCCGCCGGAAGCTGGCAAAGTCCCTTGTGCTGCTTGTCCAGGCGTGACGCCACCTCGTGGGGAGCACCCACTGCAACCACGCTGCCCTCTGCCATCCCCCCTCCTCGCGGCCCACCATCTCTGCTTAAACACCAACGCACAGATGCTCACTCGATTAAATAAACCGAGTCTCTTCCTCCAAGGAAAACGACCGACAGAACTGTTATCAATGATTCAATTTGAGATTTTAAGAAAAACTGGAACTTTGGAAAACTTGTGTTCATCGTCTCTCACCTGACAGCGTCCCTGAGCCTAGACTCCTGATGAGATAGGCAGTGATGACAGTGGACGGCATTCGCTCTGGAACAAGGAGCACGCCGGTGTCTGGGGACTCTCCCAGGAGACGGGGCGTGGGTCAGAGGTCCATGCACAGAGCAGGGTAGAACCATGGATTTTAACATAACAGCAAGGACAGAAAGATTCCACTATGCAGTTCACCTTTAAGAAACTACCACTTGTCAAAGAAGAACAGCCGCAACTGTCTGAAAAGACTTTTCCAGCCTGAGTCTGTCTGAGGCCAGGCCCTCCTTATACACTTCAGCCAAAAGCTGCCAGCAGACTAAGTTCAGAGACCCATGTGAGAATCTAGCTGTCCTCGGAACTTAGGCATTAAAGGCAGGTGCAAAAATCTCTGATTTTTTTTCAAAATTTTTTTGATGTGGATCATTTTTAAAGTCTTTACTGGATTTGTTACAATATTGCTTCTGTTTCGTTTTGGTTTTGACCACAAGATCTTAGCTCTGCAACCAAGGATTGAACAAACACCCCCTGCATTGGAAGGCAAAGTTTTAACCACTGGACTGCCAGGGAACTCCTGCAGGTTTTTTAAAATAATACTTTTTATTTATGAAATGGGTTTGTGCTCTTAAATGACTAAAAATTTTTATTTTTCATTTTTTTTTTCAGTTTCTAATATGGCAAATATCAATAGATAAAACCCCCATGAGCAAAAGCTCCTTGGGGCCCTCAGTTTTTAAGAGTGTGAAGGAGGTCTGAGAGCCCCAGCCTGGGTGTCCCGGCAGGATGGGGGTGGGGGCGGCACGGATGCTTCCAGATGGTGTGTGGTCGGCAGCGCCTGCGAAAACACCTGTCCAGTAGCCATAAAGCTCGCGGGACCCTGACCTTTACCTTCTAAGTCTCACCTCCTCTGCAGGCCGCCGACTTGGATGGGGAAATTGACTTGTCTACGTGCTGCGATGTCACAGAGTACCCAGTGCAGAGAAACTATGGCTTCCAGATCCACGTGAGCGGGGTGGGGCTGGGCAGCAGGCTGGGTGTGAGGGGAGGACCGTGGGCCTGACGGGCGGGCACCTCATCCTCTCCTTTTCTCTGCCCTGTAGCTCCCCACCCCATCCCCACTCTGATCTCAGCAGAAAGCAGACGCCAGCATCGCTCCCTCGAGGCTGTCTAGAGCCTTTGTAGTAATAGGGTCTTTCTTTCAGTAGAACAGGGACAGTTGGAAAGAGGTGAGGTATGGGGAGTAAGAGCAAAGGTGTTGCTTCTTCAGCTCTCAGGGCACTAGCTTCCCATACACCTACTCTTTGCTCGATGTAGCCCCTCACCAGAGTCTTTTCTGCCCCACAATCTTGTGAAGGACTCCAGTGTGCAAGGTGCTGTCCCATTCTCAAAAAAATTATTTGACTGGACAGATGGAGCAGTTCTCACTGGCAACTTTATCAGAGATGGGGGTTCAAGGACTATTCAGGGGTAGCCAGACAAGGTGAGGGCACAGACCCCTGGCTATGCCAGCTGGCTGATGCCCACTGCAAGTCTTAAGGGTGCCCCAGACCCCCCACATGTCATATAACTAGCTGGGAGGACTCAGAGCACAGGGAACACTCTACTTAGAACTGCAGACACACTCTAGCAAAGGGTACAGACTGGGATCAGCCCGAGGAAGCACCTTGTGGAGAACTGTACTGAACACGAAGTTTTCACATCCTCAGGGGCAGTCTCCCTATTGGTGCTGACGTTTGATAATACACAGAGCTTCCAGCCTGGGGACCTTGCTCGGGCTTAGGCCTGGCACCAGGCCCAAGTGTGTCCAGAGTGTTCATAGCAGCTTCATAACCCATCAACTGGATCATTATCCATGTGGTCAGGCAAGCTCCAGCCCTTCCCCCAGAGGCCAGCTGACACCACACAGCCAGGCGTCTCCCTCCCACACGCCTGGTCCTTCCGGCCTGGCTGGCCCCACTCTGAACCACAGTGGTGCAGGGCAAAGGCCAGGCCTGTCCCTGTGTGCTGTGCTGTGTTCAGTCGCTAGGTTTCCCGAATTGCATGTGGATCCTTTACTGACTAAACCACGAGGCAAGTCCAGACCTGTCTTTGGGAAAAGCTAATTCTTCCCTCCTGAGAGCGTGAGGTGTGCGATGGGCACCCAGCAGCCTGCCAGCTGCCACCCTGGGCTCCCGGGCTGGGACTCCTCTCCTGACCTTTGGGCCTAGATCCAGCATGTGGCAGTGACCAAGGTTAACCAAACTCAGAGAAGACCGAGTTCCGACCTGAAAGCCAGTGAATTCATTAGAAGGAGAAATCCATCCCCCAGTCTATTGGGCTGCAAGGCATCTGGCAGGGCACTCCAGCTGTGACTTGGGGGCTCTGATGATTCCCTGTGCCCATGTCCTGCAGGAGGGAGAGGCATACTCAGTGAGCTAGACCCCTAGCCGCCTCTGCAGACAGTGCTGGGGATGGTGCTAAGTTCCTGCTCTCTGGGCCTCGTGCTGAGACCCCCTTCCCTCAGCTCCTCCCATCAAGAGCAGCTCCTCTGGGAGGGGCATCCTGGGGGTGAGTCCTTCCTGCGAGCCCTTCGGGGTCAGCGAGGGGCACTCATGGCTAACGCCTTGTCTTCCATGCAGACAAAGGAAGGCGCCTTCACCCTCTCTGCCATGACATCCGGAATCCGGAGGAACTGGATCCAGACCATCATGAAGCATGTCCACCCGACCTCTGCCCCGGATGTGACGAGGTGAGCCAGTCAAGTGCCCAGGAGGCTCAGCGCAGCCGCCCTGTCCCTCTGTCCGTTACTTGCACTGCCCCCACCCCCTGCCAGCCCTGCCCAGTGCATGAACTCCCTGGGGCCTGGGTGTAAGGCATCTCTGGCCGCTGAGCCCTGGGTGGTCAAAGGCAGCACCAGATGCTGTGTCCACAGGCCCCTAACCCTTTTCTTGGTCTTCCTGCCTCACTCCTGCATCTCCAGGATGTCTGTGCAACCAGGACAGATGTCCCTTTGGAGCTTTTGGTGCAAGGGGGCTAAGGGGGGGATGTTCCTGTGTTCATAGCCATGCTCGGGAACCTCATCATTTGCCCCACACTTTCCTCCCGCCCTGATGGTTAGAAACCTGCTGTTTTCATTTCACAAAAAGCAGACAGGACAGGATCTCTGCATGTAGCTGGTTCTGTGACAGCCAGAAATCTGCTGCCTTCACCTCCTGGCCTCAGTGTTTTCACTGGTCCTGAGAGTTTCTCCCTTACACTTTTCCCTCCTGTAGTCCCAGTGCTTCTCAAGTGCCTCTCTTGGGTTGGAGGCCATGCCTGGTGGGTGGCCCTTGTGCCCACAGAGCACTCACGTCTCTTCCTGGGGGTGGCTTCACACCTTTGCCAAGTCCTGCCTCCCGGCTGGTGACTTACATTTTTGAACAGTCGGGAAGGGATCCTAAAGAGACTCTCCTTTCTACTCCTTCTGTCCTGTGCTGACTCTATTCCTTCTTTTGTTAGACGAACAGAATATTTGGTTGTTCCTGAGTCTGTATGACCAGGAGCAGAGGCCAAGGCCCTCTCTGGACTCTCTGAGGGACCCCACGTGGCCGGTCCAGCTCCAGGTGGGGGGACGTTGGCCTCGGGGTGTCACAGAGCAGGTGTGGGGCTCTGGCCTCAGAAGCAGTGTGGAGGACGTGCTCAGGCCCACGTGGCTTGGGACAGGTGCCTTCCCTCCACGTCAGGGCCGCAGCGTCCTCCTGACAGGAAGAGACTCCAGTGTCACTGGTCTGAGCCGAGGTGCTTGCCTCAGTTTGCTCTGTGTGGGGGTTTTTACACTTTGAGGAAAAGATGATTTTTTTAGTGCAGCTAAGCCATGCATGTCCCAGGAAGGTATAGACACCAGAAGTTGTAGCTCAATCCATGTGCTGCAGCCCCAATCTGGTGGGGTCACAGGGGCTTCCTCTCCAGAGAGAGTGGCAGAGAGGTGGTGTGATGTCCTGACCATCACACAGTTGAGGCCCTGGGCCAGCTTGCAGTTTGGTGTTGTTGAAAGGTCCATCCTGCAGAAGTGTGTCCAGGCATGTGGTCCTGACCTGGAAGCCCCCAGGACAGAGGGTACCTCTTCCGGAGGCTCCTTGTCTGTGTAACCTGGAGCACCCCAGCCCTAGCCCTTGCCACTCAGGGGCTTCCCACCCTGTGCTGAGGGCTTCAGTGGGACCAGAGGCTGAGGGGGAGGTCTCGGGGTCTTGTCCTCAGCCACAACTTAACGGTTGTGGGGGAGGGGGTGCACCCGGCTGCTGGGCAGGCAGGGGTGTCCTCCACCATCCAGCCCAGGTGGGCCACCCAGTCTTCCTGAGTCCTGACCAATGAGCCCCTTTGTGGTGCTGGCTCGTGGGAACCACCTAGGTCAGCCAGCTCACTGGCCCACAGGTGGTCCCAGGGCTGTCACACCAGCCACCAGAGTGGTTTTTTAAAACACGGACCTGACTGTGTTCCTTACCTGCTTATTGAAAACCCACAAGCCTTGAGGAAAGTAGCTGCTCCCGTTCACTCTGTCACTGCCGGCCCAGCACACGCTTCCCTCCCATATGGCCTGGTTTGGATGGTGGCTGTGCCCAGCAAACCTGACAAGGCTCTCAGACCCTAGCATCACCCAGCAGGAAACCTCTGGGCCGTTGTCTGCGGCTCCTTCTCTGTCGGCAGGGCTGAGCCCCTTGGGATTCCCTCCAGGGACCGCAGCTGAGCAGGAAAAGCACATAATGACAGCAGGGGCTGGGCCTGGTGGTGGGGGCCCCACCTGACCACTGTCTCCGGCCCCTGCAGCTCGCTGCCGCAGGTGAAGGCCCGGAGCAGCTCCCCCTCAGAGACGAGGCCGCTGGAGAAGCAGGACGGGGAGCTTGGGGAGCCCGACCCTGAGCAGAGGAGGAGCCGTGCGCGTGAGCGCAGGCGCGAGGGCCGCTCCAAGACCTTCGACTGGGCCGAGTTCCGCCCTATCCAGCAGGCCTTGGCCCAGGAGAGGGCCGGTGGCCCTCGGGCCGAGGCGGAGCCCGGGGAGCTGGAGCGGGAGCGCGCACGTCGGCGGGAGGAGCGGCGCAAGCGCTTTGGGACGCCTGACGTGGAGGGGCCCAGTGCAGACGATGCGGCCCTGCGCATGGAGGTTGACCGGGGCATGGGGCCGCCTACAGCTGCGGAGCTCAGGACCCAAAATGTGCATGTGGAGATCGAGCAGCGCTGGCATCAGGTGGAGACCACCCCCCTCCGGGAGGAGAAGCAGGTGCCCATCGCCCCCCTGCACCTGTCCTCTGAAGACGGCAGCGACCGACTCTCCACACCCGAGCTGACCTCGCTGCTGGAGAAGGAGGTAGTGGCCAGGACGGGTGGGCGGGCTGGCTGACTCCATGCAGCCCCCTTCCTTGGCCCGCTCTGTGCCCAACAGTGTAGGAGCCGTGGGCCTAGGCCCAAGGGCTTGTAGATCCCTCAGCAAACCAGCCACACAGACAGGTCCCAGATAAGTACTGGGGGGAGGGCTGGGTCAGGGGGAGGTGCACACCAGGCCTTTCCATAGACCAGAGGGGTGGGTACTGCCATTGAGAGCCAGAGGTGGGGGTGGGGTGGGGTGGGGTGTGTGTTTCACCTGCCCTGTTTCTGGGGTACACTGGCGGAGAGGACAGTGAACAGGCAGGCTCCTGTCTGGGCACAGCAGCCTTGCACCCTGGGTAAGCCCGGAGGGGTGTGCATGGCCGGCCTGCCTGCTGATTCCGATGTGCTCTTTACTTTGGGGTCTGATGAAACCATAGGCTGGGTCCTTCGCCTGCCTTCACCTCTTGTCTTATTTTGTTAGATTCATGAGGCTGGTATTTACCACTAGCGTCAACATTTTTCTATGACTGTTAATACAATAATAGAGGCAAAACACAGTAAATTAACAGTCCAAAATCAGATTGCTCTGAACAGCTGGACTGCAGGTCAGCAGGCCACACACACTGGACTCTGAGACTGTTTCAGACAGCAGGGTTTGATACGAAGGTCCTTGTGCCAGTCAGCACAGCCTGCAGCTGGAAGGGGCAGGAGGCAATGGCTGGACTCACAGCTGCTAGGAACCACAGTGAGAGGCCGCTTGCTTCTTGAGGACCCATCCTCACCAACGTGATTTTATACAAAATACATCGTGTCCAGCTGGTCGAAGGGGGTTCTGTAGGAGCTGAGGTAGAGCCTTGGACAAGGCCTGCCTGGAGCAGCACAGGCCTTTTTGGCCATGCTGAGGACACCCAAAGGACCCAGTGGGCAGTCTTCCCTCAGACACAGGCATGGAGTCCTTGTTCCTGTAGGGCCTGGCCTGGTGCAGCCCCCAGCAGCTGGAAGCTAGTGGCGCCCATGCAGATTCACAGCCTGAGCTGAACCGTTGGTGCAGTGTAGACCTGACAAGTGCACCTGCCGGCGAGCTCCACCATGCTGGACCAGGAGGACCACAAGGGCCATGCCGTGCTGCTCCTGACCACTGCTGCCATCCTGGTTCACACGTGTGTCTTTTTGCCTGCAGTTGGAGCAGAGCCAGAAGGAGGCCTCAGACCTTCTGGAACAGAACCGACTGCTGCAGGACCAGCTGAGGGTGGCTCTGGGCCGGGAGCAGAGCGCCCGGGAGGGCTATGTGCTGCAGGTAGGGCTGAGGGGCTGCCACCCTCTGGGCACCCATGGGCTTCATGTGCAGGACCCAGGCAGGCTAGGAATGTGCAAAAACCAGTGCCAGCCTCCAGGATCCTGTGTAGCAGGAGCAGGTGCTCTGGACAGTGTGCTTCTGCTGCTCATGTAACATTGGGAGAATCTGATGAACCCTCTACAGCTAAGGCTCTTTTGTTTTTTAATAAGATAATTCTGGTTGTCTTTTTCTTCAGCTCTCAAAGAGCCCAACATACATTTATTAATCAGTGTCACATGTATGCAAGTCATTTCTAACTTCACAAGAACAGTGTTAGTCTCCTTTTACGGAAGAAACTGAGGAACAGGCAAGTGCCTCCTTAGGATCAGCCTGTGGCAGAGCTAGGACTGGTCCCCTCCCCTGACCGTGTCTGTGCCCCACCCACAGGGCAGCCTGGGACTGTCCACTCGCCTGGCAGCCCCACTTCTTACTTTCTGCCGAGCCTGAGGTTTGAGGGGGAAACATGGCTGCCCAGTCCCGAGCCAAGAGTCCAGACCCATCGTCTCCCGCAGGTGTCTCTGTGTCAGAGTGCCAGTCGCCAGGTGGTCTCAGGGAGCTGCAGGTGTCTCACCAGGCAGGAGGGCATCTGGGCAGGGCAGGCTGATGTGAGCTGCGAGTCCTGCAGTGCTCCAGGCCCTACTCCAGTTCTGGGGTACAGCACTCCGCTGCCCCCTGAGCAAATATGTGGTGGGGAGAGGTAACAGATGAGCTCCAGGAAGAGCAAAGCAGGATGGTGGGACTGAGAACGTGAGTCTCGTCATCCAAAGCTGAGGGCGCCAGATCCTGCACCCTGTCCCCCAGCACCAGGTTCCTTGTCTGTGTAGACCAAGACACGGTCCCAGAGGGCCCCCCAACTCTCCAGGCCTGAGTCGCTGTGATACGTCTCTGCATTTGCAGACTGCAGCACAATGGTTTCCTTGGTCCGGTGGACCTTCGGGGCAGTCTGTCTTCCTGCCCCCTCTGCAACACCCTCTGGTGGACGTTTTTTCTGCTTTGCTTTTCCCCGGCTTTGGCCTCAGCCCGAGGTGCCCCATGTGCCCTGGGCCCTCCTCCCAGCCTTCAGCCATAGTTGTTGCCATGCCCAGTTCAGACCCTGAGGCCCTGGGACCTGGTGTGGGGGCACCCCTCTTTCCTGCACATGTCACTCCAGGACTTTCTGGGACATCTGTGCAGAGATCCTGCAGGTTTGGGGAGCACCTTTTAAAACCCCAGTTGGGCTGCCTGCCGACATCAGGCCGAGAAGATACTGGCAGCAGATTTTGCACATTGCTAACCTCAGAACCCACCTGTGTCTGACCCGGATGGTTGCATGAGCCTGCCCCCAGGCCAGACATGTTAATACTTCCCTGCCAGGTCATAGGGCGGTTACTCTTAACCTCCTCTGCTTTCACTGTGCTTATGATCTCAAGGCTGGGTGAGCGAGGAGGGCCTCTGGGGTTACGGGTGAGGACGGTCATGGTGGCGGGTGGGCGCCGTGCTGCCAGCCGGGAGGAGGAGCTGGCACGTGTGGCCGTGGACTGTCTTTTAACTTACGTAACTGAGTGTCACACCTGTGGCTTCCCCGCCAGCATACCTCCAGGGAGCCATGGGCAGGCCAGTTCTCAGGCTGAGCTGTTCTCACTCCCTTCGTGTTCTTGTTTTTTCCTCCGTTAGTTAGTTCTGTGTATTTTGCATGCCTTTCAGTTTGAGGAGTTTCGTTTCAACTGTTTTATTTTCTGCACGCTTCACTTTGTTATTTTGAACTCCACAAAGGTTTGTTTGTTTTGTTAACTCTCACGTTTTACTCCATGGTTTCCGTTCCCCCTCGTTTTGTCTTCTTGCAGGTAGAGGTTAGTTCTTCCTGTCACTGTGGAGGACGGGCGCCACCTCCCACACGAGTGTCTCGGATGTCACCTCACTGACGTCCACCAGCGGTGCCGCCCTTCCTTCTCCTGTCCCAGGAGGAAGGGGCAACGTGTCGGGTGCTGCGCTCTTGTGGGGTTTGTGGTCTAGAGCCATGTGCCTTTTGTTTTGCAAAACAAATGATGCTCTGTTCCCGCCCCCGCCTCCTGCCAGAGTCTCTCGTCCCGCAGTCTTCGTTTGCTTACCACTCTGCTCCATTATTCAGTTTTGTTTGGTTTATTTCTCCTAGAGGCTTTGCAGTTAGAGCTGTTTTGATGTTACTGTTCATGTTTTCTGTTTATCTGGAAACAGCTGCTTACCAAAAAATTGAGATGATTTGTTAGTTTTTTTTAAATGGGGAAAAAAAATTGCAAAGGATAAAAGACAGACCCACAAAGGAGCCTTTCTGTGGTTGACCCTGGCCAGAGGTGTGACACTCAGAACTGGGAGGCCGAGTGTTACTAACACGTGTTTCATCGGTTTTTTTAAGACCGAAGTGGCCACCTCCCCGTCCGGCACCTGGCAGAGGCTCCACAGAGTCAACCAGGATCTGCACGGCGAGCTGGAGGCCCAGTGCCAGCGCCAGGAGCTCATCACACGGCAGATTCAGGCCCTGAAGCGCAGCTACGGGGAGGCCAAGGATGCGATCCGGCATCACGAGGCCGAGATTCGGAGCCTCCAGGTGCGGCTGGGCAACGCTGCCGCCGAGCTTGCCCTCAAGGAGCAGGCGCTGGCCAAGCTCCAGGGCGAGCTGAAGCTGGAGAAGGACAAGGTGCGCGAGCAGCTGGAGGAGTGGCAGCAGAGCGAGGCCGCGCTCAGCGCCCAGCTGCGCACCAGCGAGCGAAAGCTCCAGAGCGCAGAGGCCCTGCTGCTGGGGAGGACTCAGGAGCTGCGGGACCTGGAACGGCAGCAGGCGCTGCAGCGGGACCGGCACAAGGAGGTACAGCAGTTGCAGGAGCGCATCGCCGACCTCAGCCAGCAGCTGGGCGCCAGCGAGCGGGCCCAGAGGCTGATGGAGGAGAAACTGCAGAGGAACTATGAGCTGCTGCTGGGGAGCTGCGAGCGGGAGAAGCAGGAGCTACTGCGGAGCCTGGCGGAAGCAGAGGACAGGGCCCGCGCCTTCGAGGGGCGGCTGCAGGAGCACGAGCACCGGGTGGAGGCGCTGCAGGAGGAGAAGCTGAGCCCCGGGTCCGAGGGCAGCGAGGCGGTGCAGCGGCTGGAGGAGCAGCTGGAGATGAAGGAGGCCAGCATCCAGAAGCTTGCCGAGCATGTGCAGAGCCTGCGCGATGAGCGCGACCTGACGCAACAGCGCTTCCAAGAGCTGCTGGGCCGTGTCACCCTGTCCGATGGGGATGTAGCTGCGCTGCAGGAGAAGCTGAGGGGAAGGGAGGCTGACTACCAGAGCCTGGAGCACTCCTTCAGGAGGGTGGCCGGCCAGCTCCAGGGCGCGCACACGCGGCTCCAAGAGAAGGAGGAGGAGCTGCGGCGCCTGCAGGACGCACACGAGAAGGCGCTGGAGAGGGAGGGGCGGGGCCTGCAGCAGGCTGTGCTGGGGCCATCCACCCTGGGGAGCAGCCTAGATGAGGCAGACGGGAAGCTCCAGGCAGAGGGAGAGATCGAACAGCGAGTGGCCACAGAGTCTTTGGAGGATGCCGAGGACAGCCTTACTTGTGTGGGCCTTCAGTGCCAGACTGCCGGCATGCCTCCGGGCCTGCCCTGCTCGGGGCTGGAGGACGTGGCCCCAGGAGAGGAGGAGCTGGGGGACAGCAGCCCCAGCAGAGACGAGAGCACGGTGCCCCTGAGGTCGGAAGTGTCCTCAAAACCTGACCAGGGGGCACCTGGCATTAAGAGGCAAAGAATCCGATTCTCCACAATCCAGTGTCAGAAGTACACCCACCCTGACGGGTGCGAGAAGACCGGAGCCAGCAGTGTGTCCTCAGACACCAGTCAGGAGCGCTCACCCTCGGAGGAAAGTATGTCATCGGAGGCTACCCCCAGCTCACTCCCCATGCCCAGTGACCCGGACGCTTACCTGTCCATCATCCACTCCCTGGAGACCAAGCTCTACGTCACCGAGGAGAAGCTCAAAGGCGTGACAGCGAGGCTGGAGAGCCAGCAGGGCCAGAGCCAGGAAGCGCTGCTTGTGCTACACCAGCAGTGGGCTAGCACCGAGGCGCGGCTCTGCGAGCAGCTCCGAGCCAGCCTGCTCCAGGTCACCGCGCTGGCCGCCCAGCTGGAGCAGGAGAGACAGGCCAGGGCGGAGGTGGTCGAGAGCCATGTCGGGGAGCTCAGCGACTTCCAGGTGAAAAACAGCCAGGCCCTGGCTTGCCTGGAGAGCTGTCGAGAACAGCTGCAGTCCCTGCCAGGGGACGCAGGAGCGGGGCCCTTGGCTGGTCTGGAGAGCCTGCTTGTGGGTGCTGTCCAGGCCCTGCGTCCCCAGCCAGCTTCCACGGGGGAAACAGGCTTCTTGGAGGAGGAGAAGGCGCCATCCCAGCAGCTGCCACACATGCTGACGCTGAGCGAGCAGGAGCAGCTGCAGCTTCTCTCTGAGCAGATAGCTCTGGAAGCCGCCCTCATAGACCAGATTGCAGACTCGCTACGGAACACAACGTTGGACGTGTCGCAAGTCTTCCTGGAGATCTCTCAGTCAGATCGGTGGCGGCTGGAGTCTGAAAGTGCTGTGGTCTGTCCGGGGGCCCCAGCAGATGCCTGGGCCAAGAAGGTGCTGGTGGATGGAGAGTTCTGGAGCCAGGTCGAGTCCCTGAGCCGGCACCTGGAGACACTGGGCGGAGAGGCAGCCAGCGCCTTGGGAGGCAGGCAGCCGGGTGCCCAGCCAGCCCCAGCCCCTGCCCTGGCGGACGCCACATGGGTCAGGGCTGAGCTCAGTCTCGCCGCGTGCTCGATGAGGGAGTCCCTGCACCGCAGGCTCCGGAGCGTCCAGGAGACCCTCCAGGGGACACAGGCGGCCCTGCAGCAGCACAAGTGCATGCTGCAGGAGGTCCTGGGGGCCTACCGGACCCCTGCCTTTGAGAGGGTGATGCAGCAGGTCTCGGAAGCCCTGCAGCTTCCACTGGGCACCAGAGACGGTGACCAGGTGTCCTGGGCCGGGCACCCGCCGGTAGAAGCACCAAGTCATCAGGACCCAGCCGGCTCCCTGGCTTGTCCCTTGTCCAGCCAGAGTTCTGGAGTCTTAGCTGCTATTCAGGAGGAGCTTGCCCTGCAGCTGAAAGATAAGGCCAGTCTCCTGGGGGAGATTTCTGCCTCCCTAACCTCGCTTCCCTCTGTGGAGGCACTCGGGGACTGTCGGAAGCTCCTGCAGGCATCCCAGCATCTCTCGCGCCGTGCTTGTCTGGGAGGCCTTGGCCAGTATTCTTCTTTATTAGTTCAGGATGCGATTCTTCAGGCTCAGGTGTGTTACGCAGCCTGCAGGATCCGGCTTGAGTATGAGAATGAGCTCCGGGGCTACAAAGAGTCCTGGCTGGGCCAGGGGGCCCCCTACCAGGGGCATGAGCAGGCCTTGGGGGCCCTGCAGGGGGAGTCCGAGCTTCTCCGCAAGCAGAAGGGCGAGTACTTGGACGAGATCGCCTTCACCCAAAGGGAGAATGTGGAGCTCCAGACCAAGGTCGCCCAGCTGGACCAGCAGCAGAGGCATCTGGAGTTGGTGCATGGCGAGCACTGTGCGAGCCTGGCTACCCCACCAGAGCGGTCCAAGGAGGAGGTGGTCCAAGTGGAGGGCCTGCTGCAGGCCGCATGTGGCGGGGTCCGGGGCCAGCCTGACGCCGGGGCCAGGGCCGAGCAGGACCTGGGGGGGCGGCCTGTGGAGCAGGTTCAGGCCCTGGAGGCCAGGTTCCAGCTCAAGGTCCGGGAGCTCCAGACCATCCATGAGGAGGAGCTGCGGGCCCTCCAGGAGCACTATTCGCAGACCCTGCGGTGCCTGCAGGAGACTCTTTGCCACTACCAGGGCCACCCCCCTTGCGGCTCACCGGCCAAGGGCGAGGCCGAGTCCGTGGCGGGGCTGAGGGAGCGCGTCCGGGAGCTGGAAGCGCAAGTGGACGTCCTGCGGGAGGAGCTGGAGCATCAGGACCCGGCGGGTGGCGTGGCCTCCCTGCAGGAGGAGCGCCAGAGGGACTTGGAGAGCCTCAAGGTCTCAGCGCGGAGCGGTCAGGGTGCAGCTGGGACGGGGTTCTCAGCTCCAAAGGCGCTGTTCCCCCTCAACTGCCTGTGGACGTAGGGGGTCCCAGCAGAGCCCGGTGGGGGCCCCCCCTCACCTCCAGGCCATGCAGACCTGGACTTGGCAAGGTTCCTCTCCTTCTAACTGTCCTGGGAGCTGAAAGTCGGGCTTGTCAAAGGACAGGGGTGTTTGCTACACAGTGTCAAGGGCCACTTCCCACCTCCACCCCCCCAGGGGCCGCATCCAGTGGGGAGCCTTGTGCGGGAATGGTTGTTCTCTCAAGGAGATGGCAGCCTTCCGTTCTCCACAAGGTTAACACATCCATCCTGTTTCACACCCCCATTGGTGGGCAGGACGCCATGGCCCTGGCCTGTCCAGGTGACGTTCCTGGCCCTGGAGCATTCAGCTGTGTGGAGCTGCCTGGGCTTTGGGCTGCCTGCTCTTGGGCTTCTTACCACACGAATGCAGTAAACACCAGGCTCCTCACATGTCCCCCTCCTCTAGCCGGCACCACGTCCAGTGCTGAGGTGGCTCTGTGTTGCTGTGATAAGCACTTCGGCATTAGCAGACACTTTGGCACCTGCCAGGCTGTATATCCACTGCCTTTTCCCAACTCAGTCCAAACCTTTTGAAAGCCGTTCTGAATCCCAGGAGGTTTCAAGGTTTGATGGAAAGTGCTGCACGGTCCCGTGCGGTCAGGGCACACCAGCCTGGGTTTGAAAGTAACATCCCAGCTGCTTCCCCTGACACTCAGGGTCTGCGCAGTCAGCCTGAAGTCAGGAGGGAAGAAGCCCCTGTGCTGATGTGGGTGCATGCTGGGCCCCTGAGGGGATGTAGGCCAGGCTGAGGACTTGGGTAGCATTCTCTGTCCTGAGTCTGTTCTCGTTGGGTCCTGTGAGACACAGAAATTACAACCAAACTGCTCTCCTGGGTGCCGGGCTGACAACAGTCACTTGAGGGAGACTGGGGTCTTGGTCCCTCTCCTGATAGCTGCAAGCTGGTGCCTTTTCTGGCACCTCTGCACAGTAGTCATCGAGGAACCAATTGACCCCAGGGTTCACTGTCTTAAAAGTTAGAATTGTGTTTACAGATTAACATATGCTCTCCAAGGAAGTACCTGAGTGTTGCTGTAAGAAGAGTTCTGACCCTTATCTTGAAATACTCTAAAACATTCCCATCAAACTATGACTTAGACCCTCCCCCCTGTTTTGACCCAGAGGCCATACTGAACCAAAGCATGTGGGAGGGCAGCTCTGGGACTCTCCAGGTGTCCAGGGGTGTGAGAGCTGCAAAGAAGAGACGGGGGCTCCATCTGGAAGCCACTGTGAGGAGGAATGCCCAGTGAGTGGTGGACAGCAGGTCTGTCCCAGGGAAGTGCAGACCCTGAGTGTGAAAATGCTGACTGCGGAGTCCAGAAAGGTCTGTCTGCTCCTGTGGGAGTCAGACAGGTGCCCAGACACAGACTGGGTTCCTGGTATCCTTCCTGGATCCAGGCACAAGAAGATCCCCCAGATTTACATCAGAGGTGACGTGGCCACGTTCTTGCAACTCTGAAAGAGAACCGAGCAGCACGGTTCCTGCGCCTACTGAGCGAAGCCCTCTCTTTTAGAGAGGTCCCAGTGTGCCTCCATCCACAAAAGAGCTGCACAGACCAGCCCTGACGGCCACAGGCACACTCACCCACCCCGTGCAGGAGACTAACCTGATACGCCAGGCCTGGGGGATACAGGGTGGGTGTGGGGGTAGTCGGACCACTTCTTAGCTCCCCAAGCCCACATCCAGGTCATAAACCAAGCCAGGCTGGAGCAAGGCTCAGACCAGGCCGGTGAGCAGTTCTGCTGTGACCTCGATGCAATGAGCAGAGGCACCTGGTAATTAGCACCCCTCTTTGTACTCCTTCACAAGGAAAAGGAAATGTCCCACACCCTAATCTGATTCTTTCAGCGCATGCCTGAGAAGTTCAGTGACCATCTCAGAGTGGCCAGCTGGGCAGTGGCAGGGCTGGGCCCCCGGCTCCATGTTCTGGGTCACTGTCATTCACAGGGTCTCTCAGCTCCTAGCAGCTGACCAAGACTCATCTCTGTTCACAACTGTGCCCAACGCCCAGGGTATGGCGGTTCTGAGCATGTCAGTGGTTAACTCAGACCAGGCATGCCAGCCTCTTCCCATGCTGTCTGTCTTCCTGTCAGGCTTACCTGCCAGTCACTCCATAAAGGGCCCGGGTGGGCTGTTTTTAATTCCACGGCAGCCTCCTCCTGCCCACAGTACCAGCTCTTTGCAGAGAAATGGAACTCAACCACAGGAATCAGGCAGGACTCACCGGGTGAACACCCTTTTCTAACTGGGAGTGAGTTGGTGCCGGGCTCCACTCCAGAGAGCAGCTTCCCGCCCGGGGGCCAGGCGGGGTGGGGCTGTGGTCCTCTCGGTCACAGTTTGCCCAGGGAGCTGAAGGGAAGTGGGTAAAGCCCCTTGTGCACCTTTCAGGCCACGTGCGAGCGGGGGTTTGCAGCCATGGAAGAGACGCACCAGAAGAAGATCGAGGACCTGCAGAGGCAGCACCAGCGGGAGCTGGAGAAACTGCGAGAGGAGAAGGACCGCCTCCTGGCTGAGGAGACTGCAGCCACCATCTCAGGTGGGAGTCGCTCTCCCCAAGCTGGGCACCAGCTCTAACACTTCTCCAGGGGGACGGCTGGCTTAAGGAGCCCTTCGGGAGCTCATGAGCCCCAAGCCAGTCTCATCTGTGCATCAGAGGGGCTGTCTTCGTCTTGTCAGCCTCTGTTGGTACTTCTCTGAGAGTGGACACTTCTGCAGGGCCTTGGTCCGTCAGAGCCTGGAGCGTCAGCACCAAGCAATGGGCCTCGGCTGGCGTTCCCTCCTTTGTGTTCCACAGCAGCTTTGGGTCTTAGCACTGAGAGAGAAGACAGGCCAACCCGAAAGTCTGCTTGTTCTATATTATATTGGACGTTTATGGAATCAGTTTTTTTTTTTATTTAATATTAAAACCCAACCCTACCCGATCCCTTTTGTCGGGGAGTTCCCGGGGAATCCTCCTGGCCCAACTGCCAACAGGCCAAGCCTCAGCAGTGCGGGATATCCCCTTCCTGTTGGTCTCGCCCCAAGCCTCTCGGTACTAAGGGCCACGTCCTGTCCACAGCTATCGAAGCCATGAAGAACGCCCACCGTGAGGAGATGGAGCGGGAGCTGGAGAAGAGCCAGCGGTCCCAGATCAGCAGCGTCAACGCAGACGTCGAGGCCCTGCGGCGACAGTACCTGTGAGTTGGGCCAGCTGGCTGGGCGGGCTGTGCCTTCCGCCTGTCTTTGTACAAGCCTCTGAGACGTGGGTCCCGGCAGCGCGGGTGGAGGCCCAAGGCACTGAGCCCCCTCGGAGCCTCCTGTTCAAGGCGCCCCACACCACCCTGGCCCAGCACTGCTCTCACGGCCCAAGTGGTCCCATTACTGAGCTGAACAGAAGCCAATCAGTAAAACAGAGAAAGTAAGATGCAGCAGAAGAGGTCTTAAACAGTCATATCTTAAGGACCCACCTGGGAGAACCCTGGATCCCTTCTCTCCGTCAGCTGCCGCTGCTTCAGAAGCTGGGGGGTGGGAGTGCAGATGCGGCCACAACCCCCACGTCTTCAAACAGCGCTCACTGCAGTGCTGTCTGCCGAGACAGCAGGGGGAGGTGTGTCCACCCCACAGCTGCTCTTGAGCTGTGCCGTCAGGGGAACCAGCACCCCGGGAGCTTTCCCCTCGGCCACCGCAGGCCATGCAGAGCCGCCTTCAGGGGGGCCACATTCACGGCAGAGGTGGGCGGGCGGCGGCAGCAGCTCACCTCAGCTGGAGGGGTCTATAGCCTCTTGGCCTTGGTTTCCAAATCTGTGTAGAGCTGGTGTAGGCTGTCACCCAGTGCCAGAAATGGCCCAGTTCTGACCTCTGAATGTCTGAAACAGCGCGTTTTGGGTGTGAGGGTGAGGCTCTCCCAACCCCGAACCCCAGGGGAGGAGTTCAGACTACTGGGGGATGGACGGAGCCACTAGGCTGGGCGCACACCTGCAGCTGTGACGGGGCACGGGCTCTCGTGGCTGCCCGGCCTGGTGGTGTCCCATTGTCCTTGAGTTTGTGAAGGGGACGCTGGGCCCAGGGCGTGGCCAGAGGAGTGAGCGGTGCCCTCTCCCCAGGGAGGAGCTGCAGTCCGTGCAGCGTGAGCTGGAGGTCCTCTCAGAGCAGTACTCGCAGAAGTGCCTGGAGAACGCCCACCTGGCCCAGGCTCTGGAGGCCGAGCGGCAGGCCCTACGGCAGTGCCAGCGCGAGAACCAGGAGCTCAACGCCCACAACCAGGTGAGCCTCACGGGGGGCCCCGCTCTGCAGGCACCACCCAATGTCCGGCTTCACCAGGGTGTGGGCAGAAGTCACCGCCGCTGCCGGCTGCTAGCCTCGAGCTCTGTTTCTCGTCACTGTGTGGTTGGGGCCCAGGGCTCCATCCCCAAGGCTGGGACCGTGTTTAAAACACCTCCCAGTCAAGACCATACAGTGCTCACATGGGATTTTGTCAGATTATTCTCTTAAAACATGCCTGCTGCTTAGAAAACTGGGGCACACTTCAAATATTTGCTGATGGAACAGCTCAAGGTAGGTCTAGTCTGAAGACAGCTGCTCTGTGTGCACTGGACCACTCATCCTCCCGAGGCACCGAGCAGACAGGCCTGTCAGCCTGGCCCTGGCTCGAGACCCTGGGCCCGCAGCTGTTCACCTGGTCACTGCAGTGGCCCAAAGTGACCGCCTGTCAGCTGGAGAGAAGGAACACGAAGTGAGCGCTGAGGGCAGCGAAAGTCCCCAATCCTGCAGATATGGGGACACGGAGCTGCTCAGCGCCGGCTGCGGTGACAAGCTGGGAGCGCGGCTCCTGCCGGGGCAGCTCCATGGAAACCTCTGGCCCGTGCACACGGCTTCTGCACAGGTGTCACAGCTCACATGCTAACTCAGACGCCTGGCTGCACCGTGACCACAGCCCTAGGCAGCTCTGAGAGCACCTTGTGGTTGTGTCGCTGTCTCCAGGAGCTGAACAACCGCCTGGCTGCAGAAATCTCACGGCTACGGACACTGCTGACTGGGGACGCCGGTGGCGAGGCCGCTGGTTCGCCCCTCACACAGGGCAAGGACGCCTACGAGTTAGAGGTATGGCTCAGAGCCAGGCCCTTCACCAGCTTGCGGCACACGAGTCGCACATGGGACCAGGGGTGGCCCCAGCTTACGGGAAAACCCAAGTCACGCCAGGACACAGAGAACAGTCAGCCACCAGACAGCATGGGACCTCTCGAGGCCCCAGGGACCTTTACATTTAACCCATCCTCACTCCCTTGCCCCTCTCCCTGGTTTCCACCACATCACAAGTGCTGACCTCCAAAACGGAACACTGAGCAGCTGCGTGACACTGCAGCTCCCTTGTTTCTCTCTCTAGGTCTTGTTAAGGGTCAAGGAATCAGAAATTCAGTACCTGAAACAGGAGATCAGCTCCCTCAAGGACGAGTTACAGACAGCTTTGCGGGTAATGCACGTCCCATGAGGGCCTGGAGGGTGGGGCCACGTGGGTCGAGATCACACACAGAGGCTCAAGTGCGTTCACCGTCACGAGTGTTCTGGACGGTGGCCCTCGGGCGGGGCAGCGGACATGAGGGAGGGCAGTCCTGCCCCCGCCTGGCGGGGCCCAGGGCCCCAGCGCACGGCCATTTCCTGCGGGTGCTCCTGGAGGCGGACTCGCTTGGGGTGGCCAAGACCGGGGTTTCCAGCCTGAAGCGCAGAGGTGCCCTCGGGGTCAAGGCAGCACCAGCCTGCTCAGAGCCGGGGCCCTGCCATGCCTGTTGTACTTTGTGTCTGGTTTCTGCCTCTGCAAGGTGTGGTCAACCTGCTTCCTCTGCTTCTGGAGGCATCCCTAGTCCAGCCTGTCTGTAACCACTCTCTGCTGTCCTTTTGTCCCCAAGGATAAGAAGTACGCCAGTGACAAGTACAAAGATATCTACACAGAACTCAGCATTGTGAGGGCGAAGGCCGACTGTGACGTCAGCAGGTTGAAGGAGCAGCTGAAAGCCGCCACGGAAGCACTGGGTGAGAAGTCCCCGGAGAACCCACCTGTGTCCGGATACGGTAAGTCATGCAGCTCTGGATTCTCTCTCTCGAAATTGGGTGGTCGGGGTGCTTGCCCTTGATCCAGCAGAGGAGCCCTCTCTGTGTCAGACTCTCTCCCTGGCTGCATGGGCAGGGCATGGCGGGTGCCAGCTCACAAGGGGCACTCTTCGGTACACATGTTCACGACAGCAGGCCATGTTTCTCGTTTTCCTGACGGACTCCCAAAAGCAGGCAGGCCACAGGCAGCAAAGTTCAGCTCAGATGTAACACCGGCTGCTTCAGAGGAGTCTGGGGGCCAGAGGACTTTGGGTTACCCAGAAGCACATGCATCCTGTGACCTGGCATTTCACACAGGAGCACAGAGCTGGCTCAGCTTCCACAGTCGGGGGGCTGGCCCGCTAGTCACCATGCAGCTCTTCACAAGAGAGGGGGAGCGAGCCTTCAGTACAGGAAGCTAGAGCCTGGGGTCTTGGGAGGGCAGGCAGCAGGGGCCCAGCAGCAGCGGGGCCGCAGCCATCCTCCACGCCTCCCTGAGCCTTGTTCTGAGGATCTTATGACTTATGGTTACGGGCTTGGCATTCCCCTGGTTTGTGATGGAGATGTCACGTGGGTGACGATGCTAAGCTGGGAAGCCCTCAGACTTGTGTGTCCTGGGGGTTTTACAAAACTAGCACCGTGTGCCCTCTTCATCTTCTCAGACATCATGAAGTCCAAGAGCAACCCTGATTTCCTGAAGACAGACAGGTCATGTGTCGGCCGGCAGCTCAGAGGCCTCAGGTCCAAGGTGAGTCTGGGGGCCTTCCCTGGGTGTGCAGAGCCCACCAGGGGCTGCACGGAGGGTCCCCAGGGTGCCTCGAGTCATGCACATCCCACTAGGTCAGTGCTGGGGCTTCAGGCCAAGTGCCCCTTGCACAGCAGCAGGACTGTTTCCTCGGTGACGGCAGGGCTCCTGGGGGCCGTCCTGCCATCGGGACTGCTCCTCGAATGTCTGCAGTTCGCACTGACGCCGTCCGCTCAATTTCCTCCACATGGACCCCTGCCCCCTGCGCACCCCTCGGGAAGGTGGGCGGAGGGTGGGGTGCCCAGCTTGTTGCACTTAGGATTTACTGTGTGTGTGTCTTGTTTTTGCTCTTCCCCTGACAGTCCGTAATTGAGCAGGTCTCATGGGATAACTGAAACGACCCGCTTCCCGGCCCCCCTGTCGTGTAGGTAAACCTCCTCTCACGCCACTCGCCTGCTGCCCGCGAGGAGCGCTGCCTGCATGCACTGCTCACTCCTCCACGGGAGCTCGTTTTCCCGTCACTCTTGTTCCTCCTGCTCAGCAGCACAGACAGGATCCATGTGAAGTTTCTTAACCTCTTCCGGGGAGTTAACTGTAACCTCTTAACAGAGGGGTGCTCCCCCAGCCTGGCGGGCTGCCCAGAGCCACATCCTGGGGGGCACAGGCGTTGTCAGCCCTTCATCCTGCGTGTTGAATGGTGTGTGCTTACTTTCTCTTGGGACACTGCTTCCCTCTGTCAGGAGGCAAGCTTGACAAGAACCTCCCATCGCTGAAGTAGTTCCCACTCCCCACCCCCAGGATTAACAGGCCAAGGGGGCTGATGCCTCATGCCTATAGCTTGGCAGATGCTCAGCAGAGCAAGGGGACCACAGGCGCTAGGGGCTGAGTGTTTTCCAGCCCAGAGGACCCAGGCACCTCAGAGACAGGAGGCACGGGCTGAGCACTGGCTGCCTGACTCCAGCACTTCGCCTGGACACTCCTGGCTCCCACAGGGCCGGGTGTCCAGGGCCCGGGTCACTCCTGAGCGGGTTCACCAGCTCGGCTGAGCTGAGCTTGTTGATGCCCCAGTGAGGAAGCTGAGGGCAGCGGGGATGCTGACGGAGCCTCGGGGCCAGACAGCAGGTGCCAGCTTGCCAGGCTGCAGGGGCTGCCTCGGGAGGAGCTGAGCCCAGCGGTCTGTCCTCAGCCCACTCTGTTCCTTATCGTCCTGAGCCGCTTCCCACCAGATGTGGTTCATGATCAGAAGTTCTGTTCAGCAAACCCAGGCTGCTGCTTTGGTTTCTGGTTTTCTTATTGATGAGTCTTACTTCCTTGTCTGAGGCTGGCCTGTCTTTGCTACAGGTTCACCGTGGGTGCTGTGGGCCTTCTGCCGGTGCCTGTAAACGACAGGCCCCTCAGGGAAGCCTTGATCCAGCAAGCCCGCCTCCTCAGGTGGACTACATGCCAGGAGAAATAAAGTACTTTGCAGGACTTGCCCGGCAATCCAATGGTTAGGACTTGGCACTCTCAGTGCCAGGACTCAGGTTCAGTCCCTGGTCGGGAACTAAGATCCTAAAAGTAGTACAGCAAGAAAAGGAGTTTGGGCTCTGGACAAAGGGCCAGATCTCTGTTCACAAGGCCTTGCTCGCTGGTGAAGGCAACGGCAGGAAGTAAGGGCGGGTCTGTCTGGGGCTCTCGGCGAGGCTGGACCAAGTGAGTTGGGGGAAGCTCAGGGACAGGGTTACGTAGAGTCACATTTGAGTAGGTTTGGCTTGGCAAGTTTTCGACATAAGAACAGCGTTCTTGCTGGCCCAGGGAGAAGCTGGGCCCTTGCTGTCCTCCTCAGGGACACCACTGGCCATGGCACTGGGCCTATGACGTGCTGTCAACAGCCAGCCAGCCACACGGGTCCCGTGTGGCCCTCTGTCCTGATGTGTTTGTAACACCCCCACCCCCGGCGGGGAGACAGGAATTAAGTCACCCAGAAACTAACCGTGTCCCCAGGGCTTTCTGAACCAGGGTCTGCTCTGTGGATGTCTGCCTTTCCTGTGGGCGCTCTCTGTACCTGCCTCCCTCAGGGACGGGAGGGCTTGGCCCCGCTGGGTCAGCAGCTCCTCGTCTTAAGAACAGCCGGGCTTCTCGGGGACTGAAAGCAGACGGGACATGTCCAGGCTCCTCAAGGGGAGCCCCGTCTGGGCGGCTGCACATGGAGTCACAGAGGTGCTGGGTGGGCAGCAACTGGCCCCCTCCCAGCCTGTGACAGGGCTCGGAGGCCTCTGTCCTCGGGTCTCGGGAGTTGGCGGTCTGCTGCCACTTAGGGAAAAGGAAGGTCCCAGCTAAATCTGCGTGGGTGGCAGGTGCCAGGGCCAGCCCCTGGGTGAGACTGGGTGCTGTGTAGACGGTGGCACTGACCTGAAGCAGACATGCTTGGGAGCAGAGTCTCGCGAGCACGTGAGGATCTCGTGCACATTAAAGCGCGTGTCAGTGGGGCGTGGGCTTATCCCCTTCCTGACTCGGTGGCGGCAGAATTAAAAAACAGGCGAGCAGCACTGTCCTGGGTGTAGCTGGGGCCCCAGGGAAAGCGGACCCAGACCTGCCTCATGCTCAGGGAAGCCTGCACGTGCCACGAGGGTCTGCACGTCCTTCACCTTTACCGAGGTCCACACGAACACAGGCAGGCTTCCGTCCTGAAAGGCTCAGGAATGACCTCCATGTCCCCAAGCCCCAAGAGAGACCAGCAGGGCCCGTGAGGCCCGGGAGCGGGGAGGCTGTCCACCCTGGAGCGTGCTCGGGGCCTCCCAGGGCCAGACATGGGCACAGAAGGTGCCTCCTGGTTCTCCACAGGGTCTTCTCTGCAGCGCCACTGGTCTCATCCTTGCTTGTTGACAGAGCCCTAAGCTCAGCATTGGTCTTGTTTCTTTTTCTTTCTCGTCCAGTAACACCACTTCCTCAGGGGCCGTGGCCCTCCTCGCACACCCACTAACCCCCTGGGGCCCCACGCCGTGCCTCACCACCGGCCGCCTGCGCCATGCAGGGCTGAGGCCAACAGCCTGTCTGTTTCTCCACCAGAGTCTGAAAGAAGGCCTGACGGTGCAAGATCGCCTGAAGCTCTTTGAGTCCCGGGACCTGGAGCGCGACTAGTTGCCCCTGTGCAGCTTGGACACACCTCCTGGCCACAGCCCCCGTGCCACTCCTGTCCACTTTTTTTATTGTCGTCCTTGTTCTTGGTGTCGTCTGCATTGACTGTGGTTGGATGCATGAGAGACTGGCCTGTGGGTGGCTCGCTCCACTCCCTGTGGTCTTCATCCAAGCTTTCCCTGGTTTCTGCAACCTGCCCCGCCTTGCCCCGGCTCTCTGTCAGTATTACGGCCCAACAGCCTGGGATAAGCTAGCTTTGTCTCACCCCACGCGCAGGCGGGGCAGGAGGGGCCACAAGGCTGTGCTGTGGGTCCCATGCTGACAGCTCGCAGCCCATGGAGGCCCTGGAAGCCCAGGGTGGGGCTGAGCCTGCACCTGCCCCGTGGGCTTGGGGCGAGGGCAGCAGCTCTTACACATCCACTGACACCGCTTAGAGCCGCACCCGACCGCCGTGGTAAACCCTTCACAGCCTGGGAAATGCTGAAAGCAGCCACTCCTATTTTTGTCTGTTTTTTATTAAATCTTGCACAAAACCCGGCCCCTCTCATTCCTTCCTATGCTCATTCTCTCTTGGTCACCAGGAACCCTACTTTTTTCACATGAGGTGGACGCTGCCCTGCAGCCTGGGTTCCAGACTGGACTCACAGTGACAGCACGTTTCCTCAGGGTGACTGCAGGAGGAAGTTCGCTCACCCCTCAACCTTTCTGGAAAGAAGCCCCCTCTTGCTTTGGGGAAGGTTGGCCGGAGACCCTGTTATGTCAAGAAGGCAGAGAGGATGTTGGAGCTAGATGGAAACCGGCCGTTGGGACATGTGCTCACTTGAGCTGAGGCCCAGGGTACCGGGGCGCCCACACTGGGCTGCGCCTGCGCTTCTGTGTTCTCGGTGGCCGCCACCAGGCATCCTCCAGCACTCCATAGAAACTAATCCTGTGTGGATTGGAGCAGGGACACAGCCCCAGGGGGAGCCTGCGCGTCATCTGGTCGGCACTCGGGTGAGGGCCACAGTCTTGGGGTATGCAGGTACTTTGGGGGTGAAAACGTACACATCGTTGTGCAGTTTCTAGATGCACGTGGGGTGTCCCTGAAGGCAGGGCAGAGGCCCGGGGGTGTAGAGCACGCAGCCCTGCCCACCTTGCTGCGACAGCTCAGAGCACCCGGCTGCAGGGCCTTCCCTGTTCCTGATCCTGTGCTGGCCACTGCACCGCTGCTGTTGGTCCATGCTTGCAAAAGCTCCTTAACCCTGCTCATCAGACACCCCCTACACCAGCGCGTCTCAGCGCCGCCTGTGTGGGGGATGGCGCCGAGGGCCTGGCGGGGGCGGGGGCAGGGCTCTCGGCGCTGAGACTCCACCGCTGCCTCCTTCCAGGGTGCAGGGTCCGCACGGAGCTGCTCTGCCTGCCTGTGGGCCGCACGCTGCCACTCATCCGGGCAAAGGAGCTTCTACCCCTGTGTCTCTATCAGTCAACCTGGGGTCTGACCTAGCACTCCACAGGGGCCCCCGCACCCAAGGTGGCAGGGCTTGCCTCTCTGGAGGCGGCCAGGAGCCACACTGCAGAAGCTTGGGCCACAGGGGCTCCCCAAACACCCACCCTCTGCCCCGGGCAGTGCTGGCCATCGACTTAAGGTGAGGGTTGTGCATGGCTGGAGGGAGCAGGCTGGACACAGGTCCCTGCTCTGCAGTGTCCTTGGCACACCCCCTACAGGCACCCCAGCTCTTCGACGGGGGTCAGCAGTCACCCCAGCCCGACACGGGCCTGCCACGATCGCAGAGGAGGAAAGAGCACAAGTGCGGGGCAGCCTTGGAGGTGGTTTCTGTGCTGGCAGAGAAAGGGTGCCTGGGGGGCTGTGGACAGGGAGGCACGGGTGACCCCAAGCCCAGGGAGCTCCAGCCCCGACCCTACAGGGAAAGCGTCCCCATGTCCTCAAGGATGGGAGGGGACCACTGCGTCTACTCTTCCTATAAATGTTCACTCCTTCCCTGGGGACCTGCAGGCACCTGCATCTGAGCCGCCACACCTGCCTAGGGGACAGCTGGACAGTGTGGTGTCACCTGACCACTGTGTGCCTGCGCACCTTCAGCACAAGTGCCAGGTTCGTGCTGCCTCCAGTCGTGCATTCCGCCAGCCACCGGCAGGGCTGAAAGCCAGCGTTCTGGTGACCATGCTGGCTGCAGTGCAACACTCGGGCTCGTGCCATTGGGCGTCAGAACCAGTGTGGCTTTGTGGGGGGAAGCGATGGGGAGACCGGTGGAGGCCGAGCTGAGGCTCAGCAGGTGGGAGGAAGAGAACGCAGGAAGGCCCAGCCCCCGGCCAGAGACGTGGAGCCTGTCACTCGCAGCATCCAGACCCACAAAGAGCGGGAGCGGCAGTTTGTACGAACGCGCACTTGGCGACCCTCAGGGTCTGCCTGAGCAAGCCGAGGCCGACACCCACAGGGCCACTGTCCTGCGAAGGGACCGCCGCCACCTCGCTGCACCCGCCCAGCGGCCCTGAGCGCAGGGCGCCTGGGACACTCCCGCAGCGGGCCTGCCGACCTCTGGCGGTGCGGGGCTGCCCTTCTGTCTTCACACGTCCGCACTGTCGCCAGGCTCTACCCTCCACAGCCGGGGAGGAGGCCTTGAAACCATGCGTTTCGGTACCCTGATAGAAGACGGGACAGAAACCCAGGAGGGACGCGAACTCTCAGTCTCTCGAGAGCAGCAAGTTCCTCTGTAAAGGGAAGGCCTGCCCTTCCCTGAGCACACGGTGGCCCGGACACACAGTGCCCGCCCCTCCAGGCCCCTCAGGCGGCGCCCTGCTCCTCTGTGCGCAGAACTGGGACGTGCAGAGCAAGCGGTGTCCACAGGGCTCGGGGTCACTGCAATGGATTTCTGTGTGGGTGGGTTTTCTCCTTATACAAGCACCGCTTTTTAAGACAAGAAGAAACAGCTTGGGTACGACACAGTTCCAACCAACATGACAAGGAAACATTTTTACTGACTGACCTACCTTTTATAAAGCCTGAGTCATTTAATAGGTAGTTCTGTTTCTTCCTGAAAGGTCTCAGTAATACCTGTTCCTCGTTCTTGGGAAAGTCACTCAAAGTCTTGAGGGAAAACCAAGAGGGCGCAGGAGCGCCTCTCTGCCCAGGCTGTGCACGGCAGGCCGGGCTGGCAGCCGCCGCCTCAGGGTCTGTCGGCACTGCGGCTGCGTGGAGGCCACGCGCTCTGGGCCTTGCGTGGCGGCTTCACGCTGCCGCCCCTCCACCACGCGGACCCGCGGGCCCGGGGCTGAGCCTCCTGCCATGCTGCCTGTCCGCCAGATGTCCCTGCCGCCCACCCTCACCTCTCCACAGCGAGCCGGGACACACGTCTGCGTTTTATCTCATAGGAAGTTGGGAACAGAGTACAAAGAACACAAAACTCATTCTTGTTTATGTTTGTATCACAGCCAATTGATTTTAGGATTTAACCTTAGTAATAACGTTATCTACTGACTGTTAGGATTCAAAACCAGTTAAGTGATAAGAGTTTTCCTAAGTAGTATTTATAAAATGTAAGGTTCCTCAAAGATTTTCCTCACAGACACTTCCATCAGGGTGACGGTCTCAACCCAGACTCAAGACAACACATGCTGGGCCTGACTGCTGGGCCCAGGCAGTCCCCAGACAGAATGGGGACACGGAGACAGTGGCTGCCGCTGCAACACGCCTGTGGGTGGTCCCTGGCGGCAACCATGCCTACCCCCACCGGCTGTTCCTTCAGGGGGCACATGCTCAGAGAACGAGCCTGCATCGCTCGGTGCTGATGCTAAAAGGGAATGCTCATCAGACAGGGCTGCACTCAGATCCCGAGAGCCCGCCGCCCTTGGGAGGCCCAACCCTCGTGGGGGCAGCAGGGGCCCCAGGAAGAGAAGAGCCCGGTCAGCTTGCTGCTCTCTGACAATTCAAAACTTTTACCATTTAGTTTGAGGCTCCTTTTTAAAAACAAAATTTCTGATCAGGTGTTCGCTAAAACTGAAGTGTTACTTTGTCAAAATATTTATTCCTTTGTGTGACATGCTAGATTCCCATGGATGTAGCTGATCATTTCTACTGTAAATATTACCTAACTTTACATAAACGATGTCATAATAAACTATTTTTGCATCACCCTTTGTATGCTGTGAACAGAGGTTTTGTTTAACGGAAGGACACAAGGCAAAACAAGCATTTAGGCCAAAAGTCAGAATCTGGGTCAGGAACCTAGAGGTTTATAATGGAGTTTTGGTTTAACTTTTACAAAACCCATTTTTTTTAAGTTTTGGATGAGTTGTCAACATTTTAAAATCAGATTTCACATGTTCACACACAGTGAATAGTTCAAAATACTTTACACCCATAATCTAATTAAGACACACTGGCTCAGTTATAGGAACTTTCAAGGGGCCAAAAGGATGGAAAGAAATACTAACCAGAAGAAGGAACTAACTGCCCCACCCCTGCCCCTTTCTAGCAGCTTTATTTGCAGCAGCTTTACTTTCCGTTTAAAAAAACACGCAGCCTACATTATGAGCTAGGAGGCACGCACACCCAGCCGCAACCTGAGTCACAAAAGAATGTGCCCTTCCTGGGACATACTCTCAAGTCTCTATCCCACTGCATTTTTAAAGTTCTGGCTGTGACCTGCTATATAAATTAAAATAAGAAACTGCCTCCCCCACCCTGACTCCCAGCAATACTAGCGCTGTTGGAATAAAATGTGTGAAAATGTGGGGATCCAAACTTTCACTCAGCTAAACACTAACTGAAGTTTGACTATTAGAAATCAACTGTGGTATCTGTAAAAGGTAACAAAAGTAAACTTAAGATGCAAACATTTCCAGCACTGGTTCAACTGTTGACAAGATGTTTCAATAGTCTTTTTACCCATTTAAAAAATTATTCTGGTCAAACAAATGTACACATGGCTTTGGGACACTGATGTAATACAGCGATGTTCAGCTTTAACACACACTGTATTTTAAAGCAATATAAGTACAATTTTTTTTTTTAATTTTATTTTATTTTTAAACTTAACATAACTGTATTAGATTTGCCAAATATCAAAATGAATCCGCCACAGGTACACATGTGTTCCCCATCCTGAACCCTCCTCCCTCCCCATTCCATCCCTCTGGGTCGTCCCAGTGCACCAGCCCCAAGCATCCAGTATCGTGCATCGAACCTGGACTGGCAACTCATTTCATACATGATATTTTACATGTTTCAGTGCCATTCTCCCAAATCTTCCCACCCTCTCCCTCTCCCACAGAGTCCATAAGACTGTTCTATACATCAGTGTCTCTTTTGCTGTCTCGTACACAGGGTTATTGTTACCATCTTTCTAAATTCCATATATATGCGTTAGTATACTGTATTGGTGTTTTTCTTTCTGGCTTACTTCACTCTGTATAATAGGCTCCAGTTTCATCCACCTCATTAGAACTGATTCAAATGTATTCTTTTTAATGGCTGAATAATACTCCATTGTGTATATGTACCACAGCTTTCTTATCCATTCATCTGCTGATGGACATCTAGGTTGCTTCCATGTCCTGGCTATTATAAACAGTGCTGCGATGAACATTGGGGTACTCGTATCTCTTTCCCTTCTGGTTTCCTCAGTGTGTATGCCCAGAAGTGGGATTGCTGGATCATAAGGCATGTCTATTTCCAGTTTTTTAAGGAATCTCCACACTGTTCTCCATAGTGGCTGTACTAGTTTGCATTGCCACCAACAGTGTAAGAGGGTTCCCTTTTCTCCACACCCTCTCCAGCATTTATTACTTGTAGGCTTTTGGATCGCAGCCATTCTGACTGGTGTGAAATGGTACCTCATCGTGGTTTTGATTTGCATTTCTCTGATAATGAGTGATGTTGAGCATCTTTTCATGTGTTTGTTAGCCATCTGTATGTCTTCTTTGGAGAAATGTCTATTTAGTTCTTTGGCCCATTTTTTGATTGGGTCATTTATTTTTCTGGAGTTGAGCTGTAGGAGTTGCTTGTATATCCTCGAGATTAGTTGTCAGTTGCTTCATTTGCTATTATCTTCTCCCATTCTGAAGGCTGTCTTTTAAAAATCAGTTGGCAGTTGGGAAAGCGATAAAGACACTCAACAAATGAGGCACAGAAGAGCGCACCCTCAACATTTCAGGACAGCTAGAAAAAACCCAGTTGCCATCACACTCGACGGTAAGACTGAAAGCTCCCCTGTGCCCAGGAGCAAAACAAGGATGTGTGTTCTCGCCACCTCTGCCCACTGCACTGGAGACCAGCCAGAGCTGAGGAGGAGGCGAGGTGGCCGTGCCGAAGGAGAGGAAATCTACCTCCACCTGCAGATGGCAGGACCCATGTACAGAAAATCGAAGGAATCCACCAAAAAATCATTAAAAATGAGCTCAGCAAGTGTGCAGGATCCAAAGCTCATATATAAAAACCAACTGACTGCTCTACACTACTAAAAATCTGAAATGGATACATTTTTTAAAGTGTAAGACTTGTATACTGAAAACTATGAAACATTATTGAAAGAAATTTTAAAAGACTTAAATAAATGGAAAGGTGTCCCTTGTTCATGAGTTGGACGATGCAATATTGTTAGAAGAGCAGTACTCTCCAGTTTCACCTACAATTCAAGGCGACTCCTACAAATCGCAGCTGCCTTCATCAAGTTGATCAGCTGGCCCAAGGTTCCTGCGGAAATGCACAACAGCCCAGAGCGATGCTGGGGAAGATGAATGAAGCGGAGGATTCTTTCTACTGGGTCCCAGGACAACTGCAAGGCTTCCGGGATCAAGACGGTTGGTACCTGCATGAGGACTGACATACAGATAATGGGACAGAACCAAGGGTCCAGAAATAAGCCCCTACATTAACAGTAGATGGATTTCAACAAAGACGTCAAGACCATTCAGTGGGGGGGAAACAGCCTCTTCAGCAAACAGTGCTGGGACATGCAGCTACCCACAGGCAAAAGAATGAAGTCAAACCCCCTAATTCAGGGTTCCCCAGTCCCTGGCTGCACAGCAGGAGGTGAGTGGCAGGAGAGCAAGCGAAGCTCCCCCTACTGCACCCCATGGCTCGAACCACCGCCTGGACCACACCTCACCACGCCACGGAGAAACTGTCCTCCACGAAACCAGTCCTGGGTTCCAAAATGGTTGGGGACCGCTGCCCTATATTCCAGCACATACAAAAATTAACCCCAGTGCTTCACAGACCTGAATATAAGGCTTTCAGAGAAAAGAGCAAACCATTCGTGATCCCTGGCTGGGCAGTGATTTCTTAGTCAAGACACCAAAGCACAAACAGGAAAAGTAAAAATAGATAAACTGAACCATACCAAAATAAATAACACACACTGTGAACAATACCACCAAGAATGTGAACAGACTGCCCACAGGTGGGAGTGGACACCTGCAAGTCACACTTCTGGTAAGGGACCAGCATACAGAATATGCAAAGACTCTCACAATGCCAACAATTAACAGGCAACACAACTTTTTTTTAATGGGTAAAGGATTTGAATAGACATTTCTCCAAAGACTATATAAAAGGTGAAAAAATTATATGAACAGAACTCAACGTAACCAGTCCTTCAGGAAATACAAGGTAAAACCCCAAAAAGGCAGCACCTCACACCCAACAGGCTGGCGATGGCAAAGTCAGATAGTTGCCGGAAAAATGGCAGCCTCATGCAAAAGAAAGAAACCAGGACATTTCCTCACACCATACACAACAATCAACTCAAAATGGAACAAGGGCCTACTGGAGACGGTGTGGAAAAAAGAGAACCTTCCTATATTGTCGGTGGGAACGTAAACTGGTGCAGCCGCCACTGAGGACAGCATGACAGATGTCACAGAGTCCTGCAGTCGCGCTCCTGGGCATGCGTCTGGAAAGACAAAAACGCTAATTCAGAAAGGTAACACACCCCGTGTGCACAGCAGTGCTATTTAAGCCACCAAGATATGGACGCAACCTAAATGCCCATCAACAGATGAATGGATAAAGAGGTGACAGTACATGTAAACAACAGAATATTATTCAGCCATAAAAACAATGAAATAATGCCATTTGCAGCAACATGGAAGGACCTAGAGTTTATCATGGTAAGTGAAGTAAGTCAGAGAAAGACGAATACGTTACTTTTATGTAACTCAAAAAAAAAATACAAATGAACTCATTTACAAAACAAAAACAGACTCAGAGACATAGAAAACAAACTTGGTTACCAAAGGGGGTATAAATTAGGAATTTGGGATTAACAAACACTACTGTATGTAAAATAGATTTTTTTTTTAATGACTTATAGTACGGGTAACTACATCCAGTATCTTTTAATAACCTCTTACGGAAAAGAATCTGAAAAGGTTAGCAACATATATGTATGGATATACACATATATACACACACACAACTGAATTACTTTGATGTACACTTGAAACTAACACAACACTGTAAATCAACTATCAGCTCAGTTCAGTCGCTCAGTCGTGTCTGACTCTTTGCGACCCCATGAATCACAGCACGCCAGGCCTCCCTGTCCATCACCAACTCCCGGAGTTCATTCAGACTCACGTCCATCGAGTCAGTGATGCCATCCAGCCATCTCATCCTCTGTCGTCCCCTTCTCCTCCTGCCCCCAATCCCTCCCAGCATCAGAGTCTTTTCCAATGAGTCAACTCTTTGCGTGAGGTGGCCAAACTACTGGAGTTTCAGCTTTAGCATCATTCCCTCCAAAAAAATCCCAGGGCTGATCTCCTTCACTTTCATTTTAAAATAATGCATTAAAGACCTAAATGTAAGACCAGAAACCATTAAACTAAAAGAAAATATAGATGGAATATTCTTTAACCTAAATTGTAGCAATATTTTTTTATGTCTCTAAAGCAAAGGAAATAAAAGCAAATACAAACAAATAAGACCTAATTAAATTTAAAAATTGCAAAGCAAAGGATACCATCAACAAAAAGACAAGCTACTGAATACGAGAAAATATCTGCAAATTATATGACTGATAAGGGGTTAATATGCAAAATGTATAAACAGTTCATACAATTTGACATCAAAAAAACAAACCACCCAATTTATTTAATTTTTTTTTTATTTTAATTGGAGGCTAATTACTTTACAATATTGTACTGGTTTTGCCATACCAAACCACCCAATTTAAAAACGGGGAGAAGACCTGAATAGAAATTTTTTATAAATGAAACATACAGATGGTCAACTGGCACATTAGTAGATGCTCAACATCGTTAATTATCAGTGAAACGCAGATTAAAATCACAATGAGACGCCCCCTCACACCTGTCAGAATGGCCATCACCATAAAGACTACAAATAACACACGCTGGAGAGGATGCGGGACAGAGAACACTCTCCTGCACCACTGGTGGGAACGTGAACTGGTGCAGACAATACGGAAAACTACGGATCTGAGAAACGGAGGTTTCTCAAATTAAAAATTACCATATGACCCAGCGATTCTACTTGTGGGCATATATTCAAAGCAAATGAAAACACTGATTAGGAAAGATATATGCACCCCGATGTTCACAGCAGCACTATTTACAACAGCCAGAAACTGGAAGCAACCTAAATGCCCATCATAGATGAACGGATAAAGAAGTTCTGGTACACACGTACAAAGGAATACTTCTATTTAAAAAAAAAAAAGAAATAATGCCATTTGCAGAAACATGCATGGACTTGGAGGGTATCATGCCGAGCGAAGTCAGAGAAAGACAAATACTGTATGGTATCACATGTGGAATCTAAAAAATAAAAGAGACTAGTAAACAACAAAAAAGGAAGAGACTCAGATATAGAGAACAAACTCGTGGTTATCAGTGGGGAGACGGGAGGCGGAGGGGTGAGACAAGAGTAGTGAATTAAGAGGTACAAACTTCAGTATACAAAATAAGTTACAAACATATTTAATACAAATATAGTCAGTATCTTATAACAACTCTAAATGGACTATAACCTTCAAATATTATGAATCGCTGTTGTATGCCTAAAACTTACATAATATTGTACCTCATTATACCTCCATTTTAAAAACTGACTTTTAAAAAAGTCAAATAATAGCTTTTTGCTGGTGATGATGTGGAGAAAAAGGAATCCTTATACCTGCTGGTGGGAATATAAAATGGTTCAATTGCTTTGGAAAACCATCTGGCAGTTTATAAAATGGTTAAATAGAGTTTTATGACCCAACAACTCCATTCCTAGATATATACTCAAGAGACTCAAGAACATGTCCACACAGACACTTGTGAGTGTTTACAGCATTATATTTACAACAGACAAAAGGTAGAGACAACCCCAGTCTCCATCAACTGCTAAACAGGTAGACACAATGTGATGTGTCCATACAGCGACTTACAACTCAGCGATAAAAAGAAGTGAAAATGCACCGACACCTGGCACGACGCGGACGGCCCTCAGAAACACCGCACTAGGCCAAGGAGGGGCACGCCGAGACACAGCGAGACCGCAGGCTGCGGGACGCCACGCACAACACAGCCGCCACAGGTAAACCCACACAAACAGGGCTCCTTTCTGGAGTGAAGAAAATGCTCTGAAAACTGATGGTGCTCATGGCTGCACAACCCCGTTACTATAGTAAATAACAACCAAATAACTGTTAACATACTGACAACTAATAATCTGTTAATATACCATAAATACACTCGGCTGCACACTTTTAAAAGTGACTTTTATAGTATGTGAATCTCAATGAAGTGTTATTTTTAAAGTAGTCAGTTGCTTTAAAAACCAATTCAGGGGCTTCCCTGGTGGCCCAGTGGTAAAGAGGGGCAACTAAGCCTGTGCCCCAAAACTCCTGAAGCCCGCACACCTGGAGCCCGTGCCCCGCGATGAGACGCCCGCATCCGCACGAAGAGGAACCCCTGCTCCACACAATTAGGGGAAGCCCTCGCAGCAATGAAGTCCTAGCACAGCCAAAAATGAATTTAGAAACTATTTTAAAAAAGCAGTTCAGCACAAGCAATGTAGCCGCACAGTTTCATGCCAACGTTCTCCTGAATTTGACACGTACAGGGAGACTGACAGAGTCACACCGTTACTACCAGGACTATTTCTTTTATCACAAAGTTCTCAGAAGTTTAAAATATCGTACGTTTAACAGTGCCAACATTCCACGTATACTGTTAGGCTGCGTCCCTGTCCCATGGTTAAAATGACAAGCTTGAACCCAAACTACAGGCTGAACGAGAGGCTGTGAGGCAGGGGTGGGAGGGCAGTAAGAGGGGCCACCTCTAGTCCTCTTAGGGAGTAACTGCCAAGCCTCCTGGGGTTGACTACTTCCTGTAAAGGTCCTGTTCATGCCAGAATCTGGTGGACAAAGTGTGAAGCTTCGGACACACAAGTCCCCTCCGGTTACTGCCCCGAGGCATGTCAGCTACATTTCCAGGGTCTCCTTAGTGCGCCTGCGCAGCTCTGGACGCGCTCTGGACAACTGCCACCCAGTACAAAGCCCCAGACTCGGCCTGAACTGCCTTCTGCACCAAGTGCACACCCACAGCTCAGCTCACCCACCCTCACCAGCTGGAAGCCTGGGACCTCCCGCGGCCTCAGCAGTGACCCCCACCAGCTCGTTGGGAGGACTGGACACGCTGGGCTCGGCCCAAGCCCTGCTGCGACCCAGCTGCCCCTCCTTACGCCTCTCCCGTCGTAGCGGGGCTCTGGTCACGTCATGCAGTCGCCCACCCTCAGCGGGAACACACAGCCTCCACTCTGCAGGCTGATTTCAGTGCTCGCCTCCTCAGGCCCTCAGAACAGAATGCCTGTTACCTGAAATTTAGGTTAGGTTCAAACTCCCACCACAAAGATAACTATAATGAAAACAATATAAATCAAATTAAATGAAATAAAACATTACATGGGATGAAACCATTTCACAACTTTGTCAACAGCAGCCTTGATGGTGGGGCTGGTCTTGGGTGGTTGGCACTTCTGGAAGCAAGCCCTGTGGACAGGGGGCTGCGGGCGCTGAGCCCCACGGGCCAGACAGCCACTGAGGAGCATGGCTGGGAGTCAGCTCAGCTGCTCAGAAGACGCCAGGGTCCCCCAGGTCTTCACTCCTCTGGGAGACAGTGGGGTCCCCCAAGAACACCCCCAGGTCTTCACTCCTCTCTGGGAGACTAGCTTGGTCAATGGGTTCTAAATGGCTGGATGCTGTCCCCACCCTGCAAAGCCACTATTTGCATGAAAAGGCAGACACACGCAACTGGACAGGAACGGGAGCAAGTTTATTCAGGGGGACCCGGCTCAGGGGAGAAGCTCTGTCACAGTGAAGCCACATGACTTCCAACCCAAGAACCACGCTTTACAACTTCAGCTGAGTTCTGTCTGGGTTTACCTGCCCGACATCCTAAGTCCAAGGTAACTTTAAATGGAGAGAAACACACTACGTTGGCAGGGGCTGGGGGGAACGACACTTCAAAGATGTCACATCTGTGCCAGAAATCAGGACAGCCCGGTGAGGCCACCCCTACGACCCACCTTGCCTCAGGGATACTGAGCACAGCCTCGGGTGTCATGGTGAAGGTCAGTCTACACAGACAGCCAAACTCCCCTGATTGTAAGAACATCAAAAATTACAATCCTAACATGTGCAAACAGGAGCAACTTCTGGACACTAGTCACCCAGGTTCCGAAGGCCGGATGTGGGGGAGGGCAAGGGAGCGTGGCGGGGGGGCATGCAAAGGGGTGTTGGGGGACCCGGGAGGCCTCAGAATCAGGAAAGGGACTTGGATCTGCTGTCTCTCCAACCCTGATGGAGGCACCCAGTCCGAAGTGCCTCCCTTCCACTGCAGGGCAGTCTCTGTCCTTGCTAAGCCCGCACTCTCTCTAAGGAACATCACTACTCAATGCAAGAGAGCCACCCTTCCTCGCTGGAGCTCGGCAGGACTCCAGCCTGGGGGCCGTGGCCTGGAGCCCGCCTCAGCGAGCCCTCTCCTTCTGAGGGAAGAAGGAGAACCTGGTGGGGTTGAACTCCTCCCAGATGCGCTCGAACTCCTCCAGGAAGAGCCGCACATACTCCTCGTCCTCCATGATGAGCACGTTCTCCCGGTTGTTCTGAATGGCCTGTGTGGTCCAGTTGAGGGAGCCAGTGATCAGCACCTTCCTGTCCACGATGGCGAACTTGTGGTGCATGTAGCCCAGGTCTTGGTCGTGCCGGACCTGGATCCCTGCAAAGAGTGAGACGTCACTGCTGCCCGTCCACCGACGGAGCTGCTGGCCAGGCAGGGGCTCTGGTCGCCCCCACATGGGAGCCCCTTGCTCCTTCCCTAGCCCCTCCTCTCGCTGTCCATTGCTTGAGTTCTGGCTCCTTCTCCAGCGTGGATGTGTTCACAGGACTGACTGCTGCTTGTGTCCAGTGTCGTGGGCACCGTCAGGTCTGGGTGGTGACAGCGGCTGAGCCAGGCAGGGGCCGGGTCCACCAGCCCCAGGAGGAGGGCTGGCCGGCAGCAGGCACAGGAGAGTTAGTTCCTCTGGAAACGCCTCCAGCCCTGACTGGGGGAGGCTCCCCACCTCCTCCAGTGTATATGACATGCATTACCCTCCAGTTACTGGTTTCAAGATGAGCCAGCGGCGACTGAAGCAAAACCCATTTGATCTCGGGTTCACATGCCCCTAAGGTCTCACTCGGGCCCAGAATCAGATCCCTCCTGTAATCAGGACCTCGTGAAGTTGGGGGACCAGCCTGGGGGGGCCCACAGAGAAGACACCAGGCTCCAGACCTGAAGCCTCAGCTTTGGCCCCATAACCACCCAGCTGACGCGGCCTCCCCTCCTGCTGAGGCTCAGGGCTCCTCGTGTGCCCGCCTCAACATATGCACCTTGGCCACAGGGCTGCCTGTCGCTCCTCACACCACAAAACAGGCCCTCACGCAGGTGACTCCTCACAGCAGCTGCGCCCCCACCCAGGACCCTCCCAGGCACCTCCAAGGCTCCTGCTCCGCCAGACCTCCCTGTCCTGTTCTGCACTTGAAGACCCAGAGCCTGGAACCTGTCCAGCCAAACACAAGGAGACGGCTGAGTGGTGAGAGAAGAACAACTGCAGGGACATCCTCAGAACAGAGTCAAGGCTTAGCTGGAATCTGGTCGTGGGGTCCCTTTGAGGTTCTTGCCAAATCTGAGGTCCTACGGTTCTCTACAAGAAAACTGCTGTGCTGAAACAGCCAAGCTTCCCCGACAATAGACCAACATAGGATCGAAAAGCTGCCAGGAAGAGCCGAAGTCAACGTCCTCAACACTGAAATCAAGTCTCCATCCTGCCCTGCACAGGTGTGAAGACCAGGGGAGGATGCACCTGTGTTCCCATCCCAGGTGAGCTGAGAGCAGCCAGGACAGTTTTCAAGGGCCCCACGCGCCTGTCACGGTGGCCACCAGAACGGGCAGGTCAAACGGTCGCTAATGCAAGAATGACCTTTGCAGGGGCCTCAGTGACAGAAAGAAGGGCAAGAGGTTCAGACTCTGAACCGCTGGAGCAGGACACAGCGTCACGCCAGCGCAGGCAGAGGAGTTTCCAAGTAAGGCAGGTGTGAACTTAGAACATCCTCACAATTATCATACTCCCGGGTTCGCTGTTCCCACTCCAGCGAGGGGCAGGTCCGCCAGAGACCTGACTTCCCTGGCATTTGGCAGCTGAAGAAACAAATTACCTGCTCACTAACTAACCATTTCAGCTCCATGTCTTACCTTATTTTAAATATTCATTTCAGATGCCCCGAAAGAAGACTCACTGGTTAATTTAAGAGAAAACACCTTCTCCTCCGTTTGGTCCTTAAGCCAACCCTGCATCTCCACGCACCTGTGCCCTGAACAGACTTCTGGGTCCCTGACAGGCTTTGCTGACGGACCTGCTTCCAGCCTGGCCCCTCCAGGGTTCACGCCCAGGTTTCGGGCTAAAGACTCTGCACAGAAGCTCCTCTGGACACCCCGGAGTTTCCCCAGACCCCGCAAGGCTGCCAAGGGACGTGAGTGTCTCCCCTGTCCTTCCACGCTGCCCCAAGCGCCCCGCCGTCCTGCCTCCACCTCCCGTGGCCCAGAGCCCGGCCTACCTGCCTTGCGGAGCAGGCCAATCTGCGAGCCGTTGAGGGCCATGTAGTCGCAGTCGGTGACCACGCGGACGCGCACCCCGCGCTGGTGCAGCAGCTGCACGGCGCGGCCCAGCTGCGGGCTGGAGAAGGCGAACAGGCAGAGCTCCAGACTGACGCGGGCGGCCAGCAGGGCGCTCAGCAGCCGGCTAAGTGAGCTCTCGCCGTGGGGCAGGCTACACGGGCAGTCCGAGGGTGTGGCACCAGGGGACCGCAGCAGGGCTTCTGTGCAGGTCACTTGGGATGGGAAAAACAGCACCTCGCGCCGCGGCCGCCGCCGCCTGACCCACAGCCAGCGCAACACGGCGGGCAGCGTCTCCAAGGCCAGCGCGAGGCCAGCAGCCGCCACCACAGCCACCTGCCAGCGTAACGGCCGCATGGCGTCGGCAGGTACCTAGGCCCCACGTACCACGTACGCTGGCCGCACCCTGCGCCTGCGTGCCTGCCACGCACGTACACCAGCCGCCCATTGCGTCTGCACGCCAGCAGGTCACGTGTACCCACGCCAACTGCGCCTGCGTGCTCGTTCATCGACAGCCTCCCACCACAGCCTTGCGCTGGCTGCCCACGTGCTCCCGCCTGGTGCGCTATGAGCTCGCTGCCAACTGCGCCTGCCTGCGAGGTCACCGCCTGCCTCCCAGTGCGCCTGCGCCCCCACCGCCCACCACCCGCTTCCCACATGTGTCTGCATAGTCAGCGGCATCGCCCACTGCGCCTGCGCACCTGGCCCTGAGGGATGCAGGTGGCAGTGGCGAGGAGCCTACAAAGGTCCAAACTGGAACAATGCGAGGACTGCGTAAATAATGCAGAACTGGCTTGTACCCGAGGTGTAAATGTGCATCCTCTATGGTGGAGTGAATGAGCAAGGAAAGAGAGGAACTGCTCCGCCCGACAGAAGAATACTTGGTGATCCATGGATGTTTGTCCTGAGGGTGCTGCCCGCGGCTGGGGGTTGTGGGGGGCGCCCTCTGCAGAACAAGGACAGCGACCCTCACATGCGGAAAATGGGCAGAAGGGTCACGTCTGAGTGGCCCACCCTGACGGCCAAGGGTTACTTGGCCGTCTTTCCGAAGCCGTGACTGGGTCCAGTCAGAAGGAAAAACCCACGGGAAGCCCGGGTTAGAGGACTGCTTTCACTAGTCACGGGACACCTGGCCAGTGTTGTTCAGGTCGGCCAAGGGCACGAAAGAAAGAGCCAGCTTGGACGCTGTCACGGGCCAGCGCAGACTGGGGAGACCTCACACCTGTGTGCCCTGCACTGGATCCGGACACAGAAACATGACATTGGTGAAAAAGCTGGTGAAATCCAAATAAAGTCTAGAGTTTAGTTAATAATAATGTACCGATGTCAGTTTCTTCACGTTGAGGAATCAAAGTAAAGGAAGAGGCTAGGAGGAAGGGAAACTGAGTTGGGTAAATGGAACTCTATGCGATCTTCGAAACTCTTGGGGAAATCTAAAGTTATTCTGAATTAAAAGTTTATTTAAAATGTGAAGCATACACCTTCCATCTGGTGCAGCCCTCCCGCTGCATCCCACACAAACACATCCAAAGACTTGGACACAAATGTTCACAGGAGGCTTGCTTGTAATAACTCAAATCTGGAAACATAAATGTTCCTCAACAGATAAATGTCTGCATATCAATGCGACAGAATACTATTTAGCAATAAAAAGGAACCATTGATACACACTACTACAAAGAATGCTCAAACTACCACACAACTGCACTCATCTCACATGCTACTAAAGTAATGCTCAAAATTCTCCAAGCCAGACTTCAGCAATACGTGAACTGTGAACTTCCAGATGTTCAAGCTGGTTTTAGAAAAGGCAGAAGAACCAGAGATCAAATTGCCAACATCCGCTGGATCATGGAAAAAGCAAGAGAGTTCCAGAAAAACATCTAGTTCTGCTTTATTGACTATGCCAAAGCCTTTGACTGTGTGGATCACAATAAACTGTGGAAAATTCTGAAAGAGATGGGAATACCAGACCACCTGACCTGCCTCTAGAGAAACCTATATGCAGGTCAGGAAGCAACAGTTAGAACTGGACATGGAACAACAGACTGGTTCCAAATAGGAAAAGGAGTACATCAAGACTGTATATTGTCACCCTGCTTATTTAACTTATATGCAGAGTACATCATGAGAAACGCTGGACTGGAAGAAACACAAGCTGGAATCAAGATTGCCGGGAGAAATATCAATAACCTCAGATATGCAGATGACACCACCCTTATGGCAGAAAGTGAAGAGGAACTCAAAAGCCTCTTGATGAAAGTGAAAGAGAACGAAAAAGTTGGCTTAAAGCTCAACATTCAGAAAACGAAGATCATGGCATCCGGTCCCAACACTTCATGGGAAATAGATGGGGAAACGGTGGAAACAGTGGCAGACTTTATTTTTTTGGGCTCCAAAATCACTGTAGATGGTGATTGCACCCATGAAATTAAAAGATGCTTACTCCTTGGAAGAAAAGTTATGACCAACCTAGATAGCATATTGAAAAGCAGACATTACTTTGCCAACAAAGTCTGTCTAGTCAAGGCTATGGTTTTTCCAGTGGTCATGTATGGATGTGAGAGTTGGGCTGTGAAGAAAGCTGAGCACCGAAGAATTGATGCTTTTGAACTGTGGTGTTGGAGAAGACTCTTGAGAGTCCCTTGGACTGCAAGGAGATCCAACCAGTCCATTCTGAAGGAGATCAGCCCTGGGATTTCTTTGGAGGGAATGATGCTGAAGCTGAAACTCCAGTACTTTGGCCACCTCATGTGAAGAGTTGACTCATTGGAAAAGACTCTGATGCTGGGAGGGATTGGGGGCAGGAGGAGAAGGGGACGACAGAGGATGAAATGGCTGGATGGCATCACTGACTCGATGGACATGAGTCTGAGTGAACTCCGGGAGTTAGTGATGGACAGGGAGGCCTGGTGTGCTGTGATTCATGGGGTCGCAAAGAGTTGGACATGGCTGAGTGACTGAACTGACTGACTACAACATGGGTAGACTTCAATTATGCTGGGATTGGCTGCAGAAACCTACAGTTCTGCTGGCAAAAAATGGTGGACTCGGTTGTGAATGAACTATGAAAACACACAGCCTCAGCAGCCCAAGCTTGCAGTCCATGTTGGGGCAGCAGCAGATGCATTAGAAGTCTGACAGACACCCTGAAAGTGAGAGGACCATGAAAGGGCCAAGTCATGGTCTCCGCACAGCCCTGCCTGACGGGAGCAGCGTACAAGGGGGAATGACCCACTAAAGCACAGGGAGAAGTGAAAGCAACAGAGGCTTGAGTGTGTCCCACACCCACAGACAGACCAGCAGGGTATGAGGCCTGCAGCTCCAAGTGTTTGGGTTAAACCAAAATCACCAGTGACTCCCACATTCGAAAGACTCACAGGTGCCTGCTACGAACAGATGAAAATACAAAGCTGAGCAGACACACCAGGGACTGCTCACGGCAGGGGGAGATGCTGGAGTTTAAGTCCAGCTAAGTTTCCAAAGGACAGCAACCTCAGGAAGACAAAGTAAAATCGAGTTGCTGCACTCTTATTATCAAAAATGCCTAGTTTTCAACCAGAGCTTACCAACATGCAAAGAAAGAGGAAAGTGTGACCCACGTGCAGGAAAACAGAAGCCAATGGGAACTGATTCGAGTGGACTCCAAAGTTGAATTTAGTAGGAAGGGACTTCAAAATGACTCTTACAAACATCCTCAAAGAATTAAAGAAAAAGGAAAAATACGACAATGAGTAAACGACTCCATAAATACAAAGTATTTACTAAAGTCTATGCAAACTGTCAGCGTAGGTTTTTAAATTGTAACAAATGCATGTCTTGGGTCAGGGGTATATGGGAACTCTGTACCTTCCCCTCAATTTTGCTGTGAACTGAAAACTGCTCTAAAGAACTGTATTTTTAAGTCTGTGCAAACCACATATCAGATGAGGGTAATTTCCATAGTATATAAGGAATTCCTACAACTCAATAGCGAAAAAATTAAAAGAATAATTCAATTTAAAACTGTGCTAAAGAACAGACATTTCTCCAAAGAAGACATGGCTGGCCAACAGGTATTTTAAAAGATGCCTGACATCACTAACCATCTGCTGCTGCTAAGTTGCTTCAGTCGTGTCTGACTCTGTGCGACCCCATAGACAGCAGCCCACCAGGCTCCGCCATCCCTGAGATTCTCCAGGCAAGAACACTGGAGTGGGTTGCCATTTCCTTCTCCAATGCATGAAAGTGAAAAGTGAAAGTGAAGTCGCTCAGTTGTGCCCGACTATTTGCGACCCCATGGACTGCAGCCTACCAGGCTCCTCCATCCATGGGATTTTCCAGGCAAGAGTATTGGAGTCGGGTGCCATTGCCTTCTCCGCACTAACCATCAGGGAAATGTAAATCAAAACCACAATGAGGTATCATCTCACACATGCTAGGATGGCTGTTATCACGGAGGTGAAGAAATAAGAACCTGTGTACTCTGTTGGTGGGAGTCCAAATGGTGCACCTGCCATGGGAAAACAGTATAGAGATTCCTCAAAAAATTAACATAGGACTACTGTATGATCCAGCAGTCTCACTTCTGGGTATTTATCCGAAAGAACTGAATTTGGGATCTCAAAGAGACATTAGCACTCCAGTGTTTGGTGTGGCACCATTCACAAGAGCCAAGATGTGAAAACAGCTTCAACATGGATCCACAGATGGATAGAGAAAGCAGGGTGATATCCCAGTGCTCTGGCTAGCTCCCACCGCCACATTGAATGAAAGTGGTGACAGTGTGCATCCTTGCCTTGTTCCTGATCTCAGAGGAAAGGCTTTCAGTCTTGCCCTGTCGAGTATTAAGTTTCCGGCAGGTTTTTCACATACAGCTTTTATGTAAAAGGGAGTTTCCTTCTATTTCTATTTGGTGGAACTTTTTTTTTAAGTCACAAAAAGGTGCTTAATTTTTCACGTGCTTCTGCATCAATTGAGGTAACTGGCTTTCTTTTATTTTGTTGACAGGGCATATTACATTGATTGGTTGTTGTATGTTGAACCATTCTTTCATTCCAGGAATAAATCCCACTTGGTCATGGTGTCCAGTTTTGTGTGTGTGTGTGTGTTTTTTTTTTAATATGCTGCTGAATTCTGTATTTTGTTGGGGACTTTTGTATAGATGTTTATAAGGGATATTGGTCTATAGTTTTCTTGTATCTTTTTTGGCTTAAGGCAATGGCACCCCACTCCAGTACTCTTGCCTGGAAAATCCCATGGATGGAGGAGCCTGGAAGGCTGCAGTTCATGGGGTCGCTGAGGGTTGGACACGACTGAGCGCCTTCACTTTCACTTTTCACTTGCATGCATTGGAGAAGGAAATGGCAACCCACGCCAGTGTTCTTGCCTGGAGAATCCCAGGAACGGGGGAGCCTGGTGGGCTGCCATCCATGGGGTCACACAGAGTCGGACACGACTGAAGTGACTTAGCAGCAGCATCATGGTTATGCTGGCCTCATAGACTGAGCTGTGAAATGTCCCCTCTCCTTCAATTTTGTTTAGTTTGAGAAGGACTGGTATTAATTCTTTAACTGTTTGGTAGAATTCACCAGTGATGCAATCAGCTCCAGAGCTTTTCTTTACTGGATTTTTGATTATTGATTCAATCTCCTTGCTAGTTATAGGTCTATTCAGGTTTTCTATTTCTTCATGATTTAGTCTTGGCAAGTTTTCTGTTTCTCAGCATGTTTCAGGGTTATCTAATTTTTTAGCATATAATGACTCATATTACTCCTCTATCTGATCAGTTCAGTTGCTCAGTTGTGTTCGACTCTTTGCGACCCCATGAATTGCAGCACACCAGGCCTCTCTGTCCATCACCAACTCCCGGAGTTCACTCAGACTCACGTCCATTGAGTCAGTGATGCCATCCAGCCATTTCATCCTCTGTCGTCCCCTTCTCCTCCTGCCCCCAATCCCTCCCAGCATCAGAGTCTTTTCCAATGAGTCAACTCTTCACATGAGGTGGCCAAAGTACTGGAGTTTCAGCTTCAGCATCATTCCCTCCAAAGAAATCCCAGGGCTGATCTCCTTCAGAATGGACTGGCTGGATCTCCTTGCAGTCCAAGGGACTCTCAAGAGTCTTCTCCAACACCACAGTTTAAAAGCATCAATTCTTCGGTGCTCAGCTTTCTTCACAGCCCAACTCTCACATCCATACATGACCACTGGAAAAACCATAGCCTTGACTAGACAGACTTTGTTGGCAAAGTAATGTCTCTGCTTTTCAATATGCTATCTAGGTTGGTCATAACTTTTCTTCCAAGGAGTTAAGTGTCTTTTAATTTCATGGCTGCAGTCACCATCATTTTGTTGATCTTTTTGAAGAACCAAATTTTAGTTTTCTTGATTTTTCTGTTTTATTCTCAATTCCATGCATATATGTATGTATTTAAATCCATGAGCTAGAATAAAGGGGGAAAAGGCATAAGAAGGAAGAAAACAGATCGCTCTTGCTTATCATCCAGGTTTCACCTCTCCCTGCTGAGTGAGTGACCCTCCCGCACTCTCTGCTGCAGTATTCCACTGCTCTCTCACTACTCTTTGTGTTGGCCTATTCACAGTCAATATTTTCACTTGTTTAAGCTGTTTACTGTTCACTTTCCTCACAAGATGGACATTTCAAAAGAGCAGGGAACTGTATTTCTAGCCCCTAAAATAATGCCTGGCGTATAGTAAGCAGTCAGTAACGAGTGGTTTTCTGTCTTTTTATCAATTTCCATTTGTTCACACATTATTTTGACTTTCTCCACATCTTCCTTTAGTTCTTTGAGCATCTTTGTTTTGAGCAACTTTAACACAGATGTTTTAAAGTCTTTGCCTAGTATATCTGCCGTTTAATCTTTTTCATGGACAGATTCTATTGAATTCATTTTTCCTTTCAACATGCTGTCCACACCTTCCTGTTTCTTTGTATGTCTTGATTTTGTTGTTGAACACTGGACGTTTAAATCCCCCTTCCCAGGGGTTTACTGTTTTTTTGTTGTTGTCATTTTTACTTTGTAGGCTCTTTGCCAAGGATCAGCTAAAGATGTAAACTTCAATTTTTCTCAGATTTTTTTCTGAACCCTTCCCTGGATGTGCACAGTCACTTTTTAATTTTCTCATTCATGTAAATTGTTTATGAGTGTCCTACTCTTTAATGTCTCGCTCCTGAGAAGAGGAAAGAGGGCCCCAGCCCACTATCATTCCCTGACAGACACCTCATCCAGGGGTGGTGGGGTACAGCCACAGTGGCTGCCCCTCTTCATCTGCACTCTGATCAGATGCAGCAATCAGGCACAAAGGACACCCACCCTCATTCCCGAAAGCTATGTGCAAGTTGATCCAAGAACACGTGCATGGTCCTGCTAGGGGTAGGAGAAGGGAATCTGAAGTTGTACAAAGAGCTGAAACTGACTGAAAATTAATCACAATTTATTAAGTCTTCCCCTGGAAATTGTAAGCCTCCAGCAGAGAGTTCCAGAACAGTTCTATTACTGGTCTTATTCTAACCATTTTATTTTCTGTGACTGATCCCAAGAAAATCTGAGGTATCAAACCAATAAAACCATGTAGTCAACAGTTTATAAAAATATATCTGTATTATTTTGACGTTCTTGCACAATACATATACCTAGTCATATAAACATGGTCTTCCTGTTAAATATAAATTAAACACAAAAAACTATAAACAAATCAGCACAATTACTGGAAAATCCTTCCAAACCACAAATCCTTATTAAAAATGTACACAGGGACAATGAACCTGTCTTAAGACACCAAAATTAACTGCAGCCAAATGTAGATGTTTAAAGAAGCAATCAAGGGCAGAGTGATATGGAATAAAACGACAACGGGTGTCTCAGCTGCATATAGTGAGCCAGGCCAGTCAAAGGACTCCAGTTGGCATTTCAGCAGAGTGTCATCTCTGTGCAAAAAGATCAGGGCTTGTCCTCAAGCTCAGGGTACTCTCAAAGCAACCACAGCAGAGAATGGCCAGAAGAGTGGTGGTCAGATAACTTAAATCCATGAATTCCAGACGCTCTGACGATGAGCGTGGACCATCCACTCCACCCAGAGCCATTCCCAGAGCCCTGACTTGAAGCCAGGTTATTAGCAGTGACTCCAGATTAGCACATACTCTGAAAACCCATAACTACAGGGAAACTCATAACACATACAAAACCTGGAAAACCCTTGCTGAATTTCAGAATAGAACGGTTCAACCGCTAACCTTGACAGGATCTGACAGTGAGGCTGAGGTACCTCAGGCGAGGCTGAACAGACAGGAGATACATACTTTCCATCCGTTCTTCTCTCCCAGCGGGCGTGAACGCAGGGGACAAACTGTCACAAGTCTCCAACTGCCCTCTTCAGGGCTGGAGCAGCTCAGAGTCTGCAGGATGATGCCAAGAACCACACCAGGTGCGAACCCCACACAGAGAGCAGAGTTCAGCTCCAACAGCTTCCACTTCTTCTGAGCAAACAGGGTCAGGTCAGCATTCGGATACAGGACCCCCTGTGACCGCCATCAGAGACCTGTGTCTGAGCGTCACGGCAAGTTGGCCATCACCACTTCCCAGCAGGCCTCCTGGATGCTCATTCCCATGGTAGAGTCAGTTGCGAGGCTCCAAGGCTGTGGGGCTGCGGACCGTGGACATGAGGTGTGACTTGTAGGTTTTGCTCAGGCCTGTCATCCAGAACTTGAGCAGCTTGACGTTGTCCTCCTCAGATGCTCCAAGGATGCTCAGGAGCTTCTGCGTGTCCTCTTTGGGCCGACTATCCACCTTGGTGAATTTAAAAAGGACCTTCACTTTGCTGTAGGAAATCAAAACCAAACACTCAGCTACCGTAGCGCCATCAGCAGAGTTCTGGTCCTGGGGCCTAAGAGGCTTCAAGACCAGCAACAGCTTGATAAGCAGAGCAGAACAGAAACAGGGGAGTCAGCACAGAGCAGAGCAGCAGCTCACGCCTGCCCCGGCATTTCCCACTTGCCCAGTTCTAATGCTGCTGCATCCAGACAGGGAGTTTAAAAAAAACAAACTTTCCTTCCTGTCATGAAAGGAACTGCCTGCTCTGAAGCTTCACTGCACTATATAAAGTCAGAACGATGTTTGGCTAAGTAATTGACAAAAAATTACTAAGAAGGCAGGAGAGAATAGTTATCTGCTGTAATAGAATGGGAACTATCCAATCTTTCAACTTTTTAAGTTAATTAACCATCAAGAACAACTGCTTCCTTGGAGAGCACAGAGCAGCTTGAGGCCCAGGTGCCGAGTCACCTGCTCAAGGTCACCCAGCTGGCTGCACGGCGGCGGACTCGTAAGCCTTCCCCTGCTGCACCACCCCCAGCGCCATGGCCTCAGCTCTTTCTCTGGTTTGCCTCAGCAGAACGCCGTGCTGTTGGCACCCTAGCCTTCCCCAGAAAGCAAGACTCCAGGAGCCGCGACAGCGCCTGCTTACTTCATCCACTCTTCCTTGAGGCACACGAGGCACTGGTCCACCACGTCCACGGACAGGTTTTGGTTGGTCAGAGCAGCCTCCATCTTATTCAGAATGGTGGGGCCAACTGGGAACGGGGCAGAGAGGGTCAGCACCAGGAGAGCCTGAGCGCTGCCCCCCAATACCCCCCAGCTCATTCTGGGATGAGGCAGCCCGCTCAGCGGCACTCACCTCGGTCTGCGGCTACAGGACTCCCACTGGTCACTACAAACTCGTACTTGCTGAGAGGCTGCTCACCCTCACACCCAACCGCATGGAGGCTGGAGCGAGTGGCCGTGTGGACCTCCACGACCACAGCAAACTCTGGGGCAACACAGACACACTGCTCTGTCAAGTGTGCCCCTTCACCCCACGACAAGCCCGCCCGACTCTGCGGCTCCGAATCATCTCAGACCATCTTGGGAAACACTCTAGTCACTCGAGGTTAATACCTGGGCCTTTAAAATCTGTCGTTTGTGAACACAGTTAAGAGTTCACTTTTGACTCAAACTAACAATGCATCAGGTGACAATAACTACCGATTATGTCATATACCTCAGTTGGCTGAATACTAAACTACTCTGTGAGGGGGGTCCTTGCAATAACCCCTACTTCATAGGCAGGGAAACAGAGAATCTAAGTGACTTGCACGAGGTCACATGGCTATGGTGGTAATAACATCAAGCCCATCTCTGAGACTAGAGCCTGTGCTCTGCAAACTGCCTCCTGGACTCACGGCCGAGCCTGAGTGCTGAAGGACAGCAGCTCTGTGAGCAACCATCTGACCATCTCACAGAATCACCAGAGGAGCCTGGACACACCAGGAGGTGAGAATGGTGCCCAGGCTGATTCCCAAATGCCCCCAGCTGAAGAGGGACGCCAATGAGCTTCCTGGCCGTTTTTCTAGAGCAGTGAGCTTGTCTGTCCCAAAGGTGGAGCTGAGCGGAGCAAAGGCCACTGTGCTGATGGGCGGCAGGGACGGATTTAAGGCAGATAAAACAGGAGACCAGAAAAAGGAAGGAAGTCCATAAGGCAGAGGGATCAGTCCAGCAGGACTCCTGAACCACCCCAGGATGGGACATGCCCTCACGAAGAGCCACACCCCAGCAAGCTACCCTAACCATGAGCTTGTCCAGCCCAACCCACACCTGTCTTAAAGACAGAAAACAGAGGCCAATGTCATTGGGAAAGTGGGTCCTGCAACATGGGAACCTCCTGCCTCTGAGGCCAGCAGGGGTGGTCCTCAAACACACAGCTGATACCCAGTCGTGTGGTCTCACTCTGAGTCCCGAGGCACATACCTGAGGCCAGCACGTGGGGAGGGATCTGCACGTGGGGGCTGAGGCCCAGGAAATTGCAGCGGTAGGCCTCCTCATACTGGCTGCTGTAGGGGATGACACGGACACAGCCCACGGGCAGCATGGTCTGCAGGGACACAACGGCCCAGAGCTGAGCACTGCCCTGGCTGACTCCGTCCCCACACCCCAGTGCACTCAGCACTCGTGCAGAGCCCCTTCCTCCCCAGGCGTCCCTGGTCTCCTGGCCCCAGGCTGTCTCCCACACAACCCAACCCTGGCCTGCTAAGCAGGGTTAGCTCCTCCTTCATTCTCCAGCTGCTCGGCTGTGTGTCTCTTCCCTCATCCCCAAAGCTTTTTGAAAGCCTGACCTCGTGCCCTCAGGGCCTAGACAGAGGGCAGTACGCACGCACTCTCAGAGCCAGACCCGGGCCGTGGCACCACTACACCTGTGGGGTGCACCACGGCGGGCCCATTGAGAACGCGCTGTGCAGAGGCCCGGGAGGCCGAGCCCACCCCCGGTGGAGGTGGCTTCTCAGAGGAGTGGGGACGGGGAAGCAGACGGGATGTGATCAGTCTACGAGGACAGCAGATTCCTCACGGGAAACAAAGCCACAAGTCACTACCTTTTGTTTTTCTAAATATCTTGGGGCCAAGCTGTGTGTGTGTCTTGCAGAATCAGTTCCAACCAGGGATGGGACCCAGGCCCTCGTCAGTGAAAGGGCAGACGACCCCCATATTAATAGTGGAGAAAAACACAGATCTTAGTTAGATTCAGGCAACGAGTCTCTGACATGTCCTAACACCCACACCTTAAGTCCACAGTTCATAAAACCCACCAGGCCAGTACTGTCTCCCCACAACCATGAGAGAAAAAAACACCCTCTCACCCGAAGGACTTCAAAGGCTGAATGGACGAGGTCTGAATCTCTGCTCTTCCAGATCACCTGGTTCCCCATGAGGACGTGCCAGGCCAGTGTGCGGAAAGACGGGGCACCCAGGACCTGAAAAACATAGCGTACAGCTTTCCATCCAGAAACTTTGCCTGTGGAGCAAAGGAGGTGGGCCAGGAGAGAGGAAGTCATCTACCTCCAGAGGGGGAAGGGGGAGTTGGGTGACATGTCCAAGGACAGCAAGGGGCAGGGGGACCTCTCTGCATTCACAACTGAAAGCCTGAGCCCGAAGCTCTTGTACACTTCAACATCTGTCCTCCAATTTTACTCTTAAAAACTTAACGCTGTTCATTCTAAGCTTTCTACAACATACCTTCTCTCTCTACACACTTAACTATGGCTCAACCACTCAAAAGCAAACCAGGGCTGTGACTCTTTAGCACCAAGCAAGAGCAGGGTCTCCACACCGGCTCACCCAGGCTGCCCTGTTCAGTGTGGATCCACGTCCAGAGCACACCTCCACCCCTCCTCCTGGGAGTGAGACTCCCTGATCTATCCTATCTCTGTTGTCGTTCAGTTGCTCAGTTGTGTCTAACTCTGCGACTCTGTGGACCATAGCCCGCCAAGCTCCTCTGTCCATGGGATCCTCCAGGCAAGAATACTGGAGTGGGTTGCCATTTTCTTCTCCAGGGGATCTTCCCGACCCAGGGATTGAACCCCATCTACTGTGTCTCCTGCTGCTGAGCCACCTGAGAAGCCCGTCTTGTTTTTTTCCTGCTTTAATCAACTGATTAACCCTGTGGCACTGACAATTTGCCACCAAAGGGCCGCCAAAGAATTGATGCTTTTGAACTGTGGTGTTGGAGAAGACCCTTGAGAGTCCCTTGGACAACAAGGAGAACAAACCAGTCAATCCTAAAGGAAATCAACCCTGAATATTCATTGGAAGGACTGATGTTGAGAAAGATTGAAGGCAGAAGGAGAAGGGGACAAAAGAGGACAAAATGGTAGGATGGGATCACCAACTCAATGGACATGAGTTTGAGAAAACTCCAGGAGATAGTGAAGGAAAGGGAAGCCTGGAGTGCTGAAGTCCATGGGGTCACAAAGAGCCAGACACGGCAGAGTGACTGAACAACAACTCACAGATGTGAAGACCTCATTCTGTTATCCAACACCAGCCACCCCTGAGGACCTGCCTCCAGGACCCACCCTGGCAGAACCCCAGACCCCTCCCAACTGTCATCCACAGAAACAATCAGCACGGCCTGCAGCCTCGTCAAGTACAAGCTGAGTGAATGGTTTTCACCCTGAAGTCCCACAGAGAACCTGTTGTTAATCAGGCTTTAATTTTCCAAAAAACAAATCACTGTCTTCTGACAGAATTCATGCTCAACATAAAGAGAGAGAGTCTAAGAAGGAACTGTCGGCCTCTGTGACCCAGCAGTCCCTCCCCCAGCACCCCCAGTGGTCATGCCCCACCCCTACCCCCATTGCCGCGCAGGCTCCCTCTCATACTGAATGACAAGCCCTTGTTTGAATGCAATTACTAGAATTGGACACTCAGATCTCTTGATTCTTTGTAAGACTGCCCACTGTTTTCAATCTACAAAGTATCCATGCTGCATGCAAACCAACAATGTTGTTCAACTCCTTTAGAAGGTTCCAGAACCACAAGATACGAGACTCATGAAAAGCCGACTGCTGGGCCTTTCTTTAAAGACACCCCCTCCATCCTCACTGAGCCTGGGGCTCAGACACCCCAGATGCCCACTGTCATCTACAGTCACCTACTGAGAAGGTTCCTGGTCACTCTGAGTATGGCAGGCCTGAAGGACAAGGTGTGCAGGGTGGAGATGAGCCGGAAGCAGAGGTGGGGGCTCCTGGCCCAGTGTTTGACCCCTCTATCCCCACCCCCTCCCCCGCCACCACCTACCTGCCTCATGTGCCGAAGTGATTTGAACACGGAGAGCTTCCGTGGCTGCCAGGCTCCACAGTCTGAGAGCAAGGAAGACTCCGCTGGACACTTGGTCAGCTCCCGCCCCTCTGCCCCCTCTGGCAGGGCAGGGCCTTTCTCCTCCTCTTCAGCCTCAGAATTGTCCCAGCTTTCTGATTCCTCTTCCAACTCTGCAAGATGGACGACAACTCAGTTTCGCAGCATGCAGCCCTGGTTCCTTCACTCTCTGGACGCCACACAACCACTTCAGCCTAAGGCACCTTGTGGTTAAACCGACCAGAAGACTACTGACTTCCGGTTCAGGCCAGCTGGCTATACTACTTGCTGCCTCTGGAGCCCTGGGGGGCCGGGAGTGGTCAGTCTGTGTTCTGTCCACGGCTGGTGGAAGAAGTCGAGCCAAGGCTGAGCAGAGCACGCAGGCGCTACCCTGAGGGCTCCACATGTCCTGCCCTGAAGTCAGCGCCGTTCTCCTCACCTTACAGAAAGGAGGTGCTTGTCATCTCAGTTCACCTCACAGCAGCCCCACGAATGGAGTATCGTTACTCCCTGTCCCACATGAGGGGCAGTGCCTGGGCAACACAGAACATACACGCGTCCCAGAGCCGGATCTGAAGGCACATCTGACTCCAGCCTGTGCTCTGAACCCCTATGCTCACCTTTTTGACAAAAATACAAGCCAAGACGTGACAGTGAGCCCTGCACACCTGCACCTCTCTCAACACTCTCGACTCTCTGTGTAAACACATCTCACCAACAGACTGCCCTTGCCCTCTTCACCAGCGAAGAAACGCGCAATCACTACGATCAATGGTCCACGGTCGACTGCACCGTGAGAGCACCATGGGGGACCGCAATCCAGCACCTTGCCCTTGCAGGGAAGCCTGTTCAGATGCAAGTCACGTGACGACAGAAACAACCTTGAAACAGCTCCAGCTTGCTAAGGTCAAGCATTTACAAGCAGCAGCTTGTCAAGCACATCACGAGTCTTGTTCACCCCACATCACTACATCACTGAAAATCCAATCATCTCCAAAAGAAACATGGACTCTCAGACCCCCAGGTGGTTACCCAGATGTGGAGAGCTGACCACAGACCTGAGGAAGGTGGCCCAGACACCAGGCTTGGGAGCCACTGCCCTGATGAAACCCCTGGGTCTTGTGAAGCACAGCACTCTACTGCTACAGAACAGAGCAGGGAGCAGGCCCCGTCCAGAGAGGCGAGCAGGTTGACAGCCTCACTCACCTGACCTCCCAGCCCCGACCCTCCCCACCCAAGCAACAGCCCCGGGGTCAAGGGAGGTTTTTCCAACCTGCCTGGACAGACTCTCACGGGACCATAAAGGAAGATGAGACAGGAAACCCCAATAAAACCAAGAAGAGCAAAAAAGGCCAGTTTCTGCTCCCAGGGTGCCCTCCATCAGCTCTCTGCCAGGACAGAGGGGTGAGCTGAGCACAGGGCAACCCCACAGCCACCCACCAGGCTCCCAGCATGAGCACCTCCCTGCTTACCCGCAAGTTGCTCCATCTGGACCAAGGTGTCCTCGGTTGGTGCGCCTTCCAGGAGCTTCTCAGTCAGCCGGCTGCCGCATGCTTTCAGGAGCCTGAGAACAGAGCATCAGCTATGAAGTGTTCTTGCTAAAAGGAAAATGGGACTTGAAACCAATGGACCCTGCTGATCTGACTACCAGATAACAGAACACTAGGGCATAAGGACGCAGCTGAGCACCGTCCAGTGGTTGCTATCAGCCAGGAGTCCAGCAAAGCCAAGAGCAGGGGTGCAGGAGGAGCTACCCCTGACAGAGACCCAGCGGCACCTGCGCCCGTGGCAATACAGCCCCCACACCAGGTCAAGCCTGAGGCAGCATAGGACAGCAAGCATGGATGGGGCTGGAGGAAGCTATAGAAGGAGTCCACTTTGTGGCATGTGATGATTTAATGGCTGAGGCATACAACTAAGATTTGCCTTAAAAAACATTCTAGAATAAAAAAGTAAGGGAACATATGAAAAAGCATTAAAACACTGATAACTGCTAAAGCAAGACAGCAAGGCTGTGTAGTACTTATTACACGTTGGGTCTGTCTGAAAATTTCTGTAATTAAAATGATTTTTTAATATAAATTTATTTACTTTAATTGGAGGCTAATTACTTTACAATATTGTATTGCTTTTGCCATACATCATAAAATGATTTTTAAAAGATAGAACACTTGGGTGGGGAGACATGTTTCTCCCTCAGTCTGCAGGTTCTCAGGAGCTGCACTCAAGGATTTCCATGTGAGCACGTGGCTTAGGCGACGCTGCACAGGAGTGAGAACCTGGGGTGTCTGGAAGGAACATACTCTACAGGGGAGAGACAGAAACAGTCTGTGGCAGGCGGGCAGACTGCAGCGGTTTCCAGGTTGTCCACAAGTCTGTCCAAACTCTTCCCTCCACATGGTGGAGACTGAGCCTCCCACCTGCCTCAGGTGGGCCCCTCTAACAACAGCAGGTGAAGGCAGGTCTGAGGCCACTGAGGCCTGGGCATAAGAGCGCCAAGCCCGCCTCGCTCCCCCAGGTCACTGGCATAACCACGGTGAAGGGCTGAGGCTGCCCACCCATGGCTGGGCCAATCTGCTAGCCCCGAGAGGGAGCCAGCATCAGAGAGCAGAAGATCCTCCCGAGACCAGAGCAGCCCAGGTCAGCCCCCTCCAAATCCTGACCCATAAGAGCTGAGTAGTGTAAGCATTCACCGCTGTCCCAGGAGAGGAGAGACCACCGGCCTTGGCCTGGGACCAGCACCCGAAAACTAGCATCTTCTCAGCGACCTCTACGCGTTCAGGGCAAAGGACGACTGGGCCAAGCTCAGGCTCACGAGCCACACACAGGTGCGCTCAGTGACGGTCCCCCTAACCTGGGCACAGTCCGGCCAACACCCTAGCAGCCGTGAGAAAACCGAGTCTGGTTACCAGGCGAAGGAGGTGTGCAGGCAGGCCCACAGGCTGTCATCGTTGGTCAAGGACGTCAGTGAGCGGGCGGCGTTGCCATTCCTCTGGTGCAGGAACGGGGTGAACGCTGTGTTCATTCTCTGGGCACGCTGCGGGCACCCGAACTGCTCTGCTTCAAATACCTGAGCCACGGAGGGAGAGGACGGCCCTTCAGGACAATCCCAGCTGGCAGCCCAGGGCCCTCTGCTCTCTGGACCCAGAGGAAAGATGGGGCCGCCACTCCCACCCAGCAGGACATTCTGTCCCCATGCGGTCAGAAGCCGCCTGAAAAGAGCATCAGTTAAGAATTTCTCCTGCAGCATCCCCGCTCAAGGTGGCCATGGGGCTGCTCTCCCAGTGCTCTTGGCTCCCCCTCCAGGCATGGGGGCTTCCACTGCTCAGACCCTGTCTAGAGGGGAGACGCAACCACCCCCCACAAGGACAGGAGCCAGGCCTCCAGGCCCAAGGGCCCCCCGAGCAGGCACCTGTGAGCAGCAGGCCCCCCACAGCTGCAACCCCACCCACCAGGCTGACACTGGACCCCTCTCGCCTGAACTGGACACAGAGCATCAACAAGCTGCTGGGGTTTAGGGACTGTCTGCTACCAGAGCACCACTAGCCTGTTCCCCCCAGGTGGCCCTGGATGTCCACATGGAATGTGAGTCTGCCACACTGTTAGTGGACAGGCTTCTGAAGCAACGGTGAGAGGAAGCAAAGATCAGCAGGGATCATGCCAGAGCATCTGACTGCAGTTAAGCCAGAGCCGAACAAGAACCAGGGCAGCAAGACTCGAGAGAGACAGGCTGGCCTCCAGCTTGTGGCCACAACTCCGACTCTGCAGTGGTCAGGACCCCGAGGCAGGCACACTGCCCCCGTCCTGTTCCCTCCAAGCAAAGCCCTGCCACCCTGCCCCCACCACCCGGCCTCCTGGCCACCTTGAGCGCCTTGCCCTGGAGCTCGTCGATGATCCCGCGGATCTTGCCCAGCAGGAAGGGCCAGGAGTTGATGAGGTAGATGCGGTCCATCATGATGGCAATGATGCTGTACCAGCGCTGGAAGCCCCGGGCCAGGCTGTCCTTGATGAAGAACGTGTGGCTGAACACGAAGCCATGCTGCTCGTCCCCAAAGAAGATGGGGCCCTCGCGGCCAGGGCAGACCTGGGACACAAGGACAGTGCTCCAGGACACCCCCTCTATACACAGGTGACTCCTGCTCAGACAGTTCTTCCTGCACTAACGAACCAACACTGATTACAGGGAGAGGTGGGAAAGAGGAGGAGAAAGGAGACAACCGCTTCCATCTCTCCTGTGATCAAACTCCCCAAAGAGAAGGTTTGTTACTGTGGAATGCAAGGGCCAGTGGATTCCTTAATTTCTTTCTGCCTTGAGCCATATATAACTCCATACAAATATGTGATCTACCCCAGGCTCAGATTTGCCAACATCACTCATCTGGAACATATTGGAGGAAGGACAAGCCTCGAAGGTCTGAAAGTGGGTACAGTGACAGGAAGCATGAGCGATTAAACTACAAATTCTCCGTGACAGAGACATACAAGCTAAGACGGAACGGAACAGCAGTAGTCACGTGTCTTAGAAACACCCTGACTCACTCCCTGGTCAACTCAGAGAGCATGTGATGGGCACTGAGGCTGTGACATGGCAGTGACATCTGACGGGAGCGACATGGCCTACATACACTCTACATATTAGCAGTACATCCAAGAAGAACAAACAATGCAGGTCCAGCGCTTACAAGGGTGAGCTAGCAACCAGCCAGCGTGCCCCACAGCTCACTCTGGAGGCCTGCCTGCCCGTGCTCTTCATGACAGGACTGCCGGCTGCCTGCCTGCCCATGACCAACACTGATGCTGCCCAGGCTGGAGTGTATGGGAACGGGTCCTCAGAGGGCCCAGGTCTTGGGCGCTCACCTCACAGCTCAGGCTCCGCACGCAAGCCTGACGGACGATGCTGAAGAGCTGGGGGTGGTTGGGGTGCTGATGACTGACATACTTGATCGAGGTCTCCTTGTCATGGCTGATGTAGCCGGGGTGCCCTGCAGCAAGTGACCGGCAGCCCTGCTCACGAGAAACAAAAGAAAATCAGTTAGTCAGGAAGCAAGCAACATATTCTTCCCCTTGTGCGAATCTCAAACAAAAGAATCTATTTTTGTAAAAAACAACTGGCTCCCAGAGTTACACCTGGCTGAGGAGCTCCCTGTTTCCTGAACAGGAAAACCCGGATGAGGGCCTCACAGAGGTCACTGGATCTAATCTACCACACGCCCACAGCAGGAGTCCCAGGGAGCTTCGTACCTACCACTCATCTAACTTGAGGCACGAACCCAAGATAGTCACCACAAGCACCCCCACCTTCAAGGCAGCAAAACAGGCTCAGAGCCGAGCAGCAGCTCACACAGCCTGTGCTGGCCTCCACTCTGATCTGGGCACAACACTGGGCAGGGCCTCAGGAGGGAGCCACACTCTGAAAACACACGCTCAGACCCTCTGCCATGGAAGTGGGCTGGACCAGTGGCCCTGTCTGCTGCCCCTCTGAAGCCACTGCCACATAGGTGCCAAGGCTGTGTGTCCCCAAGGCGACCCCTCCCTGTGCGATGCAGAACCCTCCCAAGGCCATTCTAGCTCAAGGACCCTCCCCCAAGACCCCACTGCCCAGGCCCCTCCTGCCTGCCTCCCTGTCACACGTGTCACCTGCTCACAGCAGAGGCCCCTCCCCACCTTTGCTCCCTCCCTCTCGACCCCTCACAATCAAATCAACCTCAAGCTCGCTGACTGCTTCTCAACAGACCCAAACTAACGTGGCTGGATTTCTGTCCACCCTGCATGGCAGGTCCAACACCACTCGATTTCCAGTCTCAACCCAGGGCCCGCACGTGAAGAATCAGCCTGGTTTGGGGACCTGATCTCCATCGCCCGGAGCTCAGGAAGCAGGCAGGGTGCTTGAGAGGAGGACACCCGGCTGAGGGGACAGGACAGGAGGTCGGCCACGCGTGAGCACTGTGCAGAGGGGAGGCCGGAAAGGCAGACTCTGTGATGGTGGCAAGCACCTGCTGGCCCAGAAGGGCTGGAAAGAGCAAGAGCCGGCACGAGGGGAAACAACCAGAGGGAAGAGAGGCAGCAAGTGCATCCCAAGGGCCCAGAGCTATGAGGTCACATCCATGACCAGGAGGTCAAGCCCAAGCCCCTGCAGAGAAGAAACGCACCCCCCTGGGGCCCCAAGAGACACTGGCCTCACACATGTCCGACTTCTTGGGCCCTGGGCTGCTGGACTCTGCACTGGCACCTTCTGCTGGGCTGTGCGCACGGATACGACTGCTCATCTGGATGCCGCCCTCCTCCTCATCCGCTGGCTCGCCTCGGCCAGCGCCGTCTCCACTACCAGCCCCCTGCGGCAGCGGGGCGTGCAGGACCTCCGTGCAGAAGAGTGTGCGGGGGCCGTGCAGCTCACAGAAGTGACAGAGCGCAACGATGGCGTTCATGGTGCCCTAGAGATGGCGCTGGGCTGTGGGGAAAGGAGAGAAATGCCCGAGACAGCCCCAGAACCCGCCCACTCCGGGGCCTGGCGACCAGAGGGCTGTACCTGACCTGTGGGGGCAGGTCATCTGGCCGGCGGCACTGCTAAGCACCCAGTCTGGACCAGCATGGCATCGCATGCAGGGACACAAAACAGACACCGCCCCGGCACGTGGAGTGAGGACCAACAAGACACATGGAATGCGGGGTCACACAGAAACCCTTCAGGCAGGACCACGATGGCAGGGCTTGTGGGGACGAGGGACAGTGCCCTGGGGCGTCTGTTCCATGATCAGCCGTGGGGCAGCTCCAGTGCCAGGCAGCGTTCCAGGTGCCATGACGCTGCCTCACAGAGCTCACCTCCCAGGAGGGGAGGGAAGCAGGGCTACTGCTTCCTCTCATGTGGCGACAGCATCAGGGAGACAAGGACAGGGGTCAAGGGCAGAGAAGACCTGGAGGAGGCGGGATGTTGTTTCAGACAAAAGGGCTCCTGAGAGCTGAAGGAGCAGAGGGCACCACAAGGGCTGAGGAGGGGGCGTGAAGGGGTGTGAATGTTTGCAGAGCTGGGGGTGAGGGCAGAAGTCAAGCAGGGGGTGGGTTTTAGGGCCATGATAAGACCCCAAACTATCTTTCAGAGATTAGAGAACCTGTGGGAATTCTGATGAAAAATACAACAAATCTGAATGTTACTTTAAAAGATCATTTTGGCTGCTGTCCCAGGTAGACACAGGGAAGCCAGCTGGCCTGGGCCAGGCTGGGCAGCAGAAGGTGGTGAGGACAGTCCATGCGTGACTGTACCCCAAGGAGAAAAGCAGACGCTGCTCATGGGTGGGTTGTGGAGCACGAGGAAGGAAGCAGGGCCACTGGAGCTGGGAGCAGAGAGCAGTGCTGAGGTGAGCCCCCAGTGGAGATGACGACAGGCCGGCGTGGGGCGGGGGGCGGCACTGAGTGGGGCAGTCAGGGCTGGGGGTCCCTGGGCCTCTAGAGCTTAGATGTGGGAGGAAGGAAGAGCTGGTCAAGGTGACAGAGGATGACCGGCAGCAAGGCAAAGTGCACTGTCACTCCAGGGACCATGGAGCAAAATCCAAGTCATGAGGGAAGCAGAGTCCTGGAAGGGCCAGGGGGCAGGGTGATTTGGGCACCAATAAGGCGGAAGTGGCGTGCAGACACAAGTGTCCTCTGCTTGGGAAAACCATAAAGGTGAGGGGTATCCACTGGGCTGCAGTACTGGAGGCGCAGAGGTGAGATGCTGACAGCCCGGCGGACCTGACACGCGTCACACAGCAGGGCCTGGGAGGCAGGCTAAAATGGGGACAGTCTGTGTTTACCACAGCAGTAAAGTGTGGTCAAGCACTCAGCCGCCACTGCACTGGAGCATGAGGCTCACAGCAGAAGCGGCAGAGTCAACCCAAAGGAGACGCCTGACGACCAGACAGGAGGAGGAGGTGGCTGGAAGGCACAGTGAGCCAGAGTATGGGGCAGGGGGGCGTCCTAGAAGGTGGGCAGTGGGAGAGAAGATAGTTTAAGACAAGAGGACACTTAGCTGGAAGACCTTGAGTTCCATGGAGATTCTGGAGAGCAGGACCACGAGGCAGGGCTGGGGAGAAGGGTCCAGAAAGCCACACCCCCCTCGCCCCAAGACCTCCAATGGCTCATTGCCCCTCCTAAGTGCTCACGCCCATCCATCACCCTCTCCCCTCTCCCTGCTTTATTTTACTGGATCATATACTTTGTCTCATCTTTAGCAGTTCCTTGCACATAGCGGGCACCAAGTTAACACGTGTTATATAAGTGAATTTAGGAGCTGTCTGGAGAGAGGACAGTTGTTGCCACAGAAAGTGGAACACTTGTGGAGGGTGTCCACATGAATTCTATACTTATCAGGACCATATGGCCACCATCCCACCTAGGCGACAGCCAGCAGGGCCATTTGTACATGAATTGGGCAGGGCAACACAGTCATACCTCAGCTTCAAGACCTGCCATTTTATAGGCAAGGAAAAGTATCAGAGCCAATTCTAAGAGCAGTGGGCATGGGAAAAAAAAAAAACAATTAAGCCACTTACAGCCAACCTCGAGACTTCCCTGGTGGCTCAGACGGTAAAGCATCTGCCTACAGTGCGGGAGACCTGGGTTTGATCCCTGGGTCGGAAAGATCCCCTGGAGAAGGAAATGGCAACCCACTCCAGTATTCTTGCCTGGAAAATCCCATGGACGGAGGAGCCTGGTGGGCTACAGTCTATGGGGTCACAAAGAGTTGGACATGACTGACTTCACTTTCACAGCCAACCTCAAATGACAACATGAAAGAGGATGTGGGGACCCCACAGTTCTCAGTGCTTCAGCAGGGGCTCGCCCTGTAAGCTGCGGCCCACAGAAAGTTGATGATGCGATCAGAGAGTCCACGGCAATGTCTGATCCCTTGTGACACAAGTATTTATATTTAAATGTCCTTGTAAAGTTTAAGATATTTAAGTACATAAAGTCATCATCCTTCCTACTCTTGGTTACACTTCATGCCCATTTAACCCTTCAGACCACAGCCCAGCCTGTGGGCAGAGGTGATGCTGCTAAGCTTCTTCTGAGCATCCAGGATCAAACTGTCAGGCTACTCTTTTTCTGAGTGACACTCACTCCTGTCTGACAGGACTTCTGACTCCTCGGATCACAGCCGAAATAAAACTTAGCTCGTCAGCCGCTCACCTACAGACTCAAGAAAACCCCTCTTCAGCCCCGAGTAGCCAGGTGATGTCCAATGGATCCAAATACCTCTCAGCATCAGCCTAAAGCTGAGCGCCACCTGCCTGGGAGGGAACCACGGCCCGAGGCACCCTACCTCGGGCAGCGTGAGGCCGGGTCTCCGACTCCAATCTCGACCGAATGCCCGTCCAGCAATCATTCCTCCCCAACCAGCTTTCCAGAAGCCAAGGAAGAAGAAGAAACCTTGCCCCGCCGGACACGCTCCTCAACAGGACACTTCGTCGGGCAGGGTCCTGTCCACGCCCTCTCCCACCGCGACAGGAACTTGAGCACACCCCAGCAGGGTACCCCGGCCGGGTCCCCCCGCCCCTGCCATCCGGCCGAAGGACCCAGTAGAGTTAAGGACGGTCTGGGCACGAACACTCGACAGACAAGCCCAGTTCACGGCGGCTCTCGCCCCACATCGGACGCGCTGCTGCTCCCCGACGGCGGCCTGGCCTCCGGTACCAGGGACGGGCGTGTGACCCTCGAGGGCACTTAACCACTAGTGACTTGGCGCCTGAGCACGTCCACCCCGAGGGTCCCAGTGCTGGGGACCCAGTGCCGCCGGCCGCCGCCACCCACCCCTTCCGCGACGAGGCCGCGCCCGACCTCACCCGCCAACCTGGGGGCCTCCTCAGCTCCAGGCCGCCGTACCCCGCCCCCGGCCCGACCTCCCCGCCAGCGGAATCACCCCCCTCGACCAGAAGAGCATCCCTACTAACCCGACAAGCTGCGGCGCCGCCCTGCTCCGAGCCCTCCGCCGCGCCGCCCCTCTCGGATCTCCGCCTCCCCCCACGCACCCCGGCTGCCTTCACTAAGTCCCCTCACAAGGGGCCGCGCCCGCCTCAGGGCGCGTGACTCTGTCGGGCCGTACCACCGCCCGGAGCCGCGGAGGGGGAGCCGGCCGGCCGACGCCCCCGTACCCGAGGCGCCCGGAGCTCCGCCAGACCCGCATCCCGGGAAGACCGCACGGGTCAAGGAGCTCCGAAGTCCGGTGGGACCCTAGAACGGTTGCCAGACCCGCTCTCTCCACCGCCCAGCCCGCGCCCCCACCGAGAAGCCCGGAGTGGTTGCGCCCGCGCGGGCCGGTAGGGGAGGCGGGGAGGGAGGTGGAGGAAACCATTCCAGGAGAGGGGAGGATGAGTTAATTTAAAGAGCACTTTTTAAAGAGAATTGAGGAAAAGTAGATCCATTCTAGGACTCCTGGCACATACCAGGAGGAAGAGAGAAAAAGGACGTCGCGGATATATAGGATGCTGTAATTTCTTTTGGTTTCACCGTTTTTATTAAATTTCCAATGGAACCAGTGTTCGGTGGAGCGCGCGGGCCGGGGGCGGGGCAGGAGGCGGCCGCTGGGTATCTTAAGAACAGCGCGACGCGGGGGCCGGGGCTTGGGAGCGCGGATTCACCCCCCTTCCCTCGTCCGCTGTAGCACGTCGTTTTAAATATATGTAACTATGGAGTGATGATCCCTGGTGGCTCAGTGGTAAAGGATTCGCCTGCCAGTGCCATGAGACGCGGGTTCGATCCCTGTGTCGGAAACATTCCCTGGAGGAGGAAATGGCTACCCACGCCAGTATTCTAACCTTAAGAATCCCATGGACAGAGGTGTCTAGTGGGCTATCAGATAGAGTCCATGTGCCGCAAAGATTCAGGCATGACAGCGAGTGATCAGGTCTTCTGTGTACTTATGAGATTGGTCCAAAAGTCTTCAGCTTATAATGTGTTTGGCCGAGGTGAGTGGGCGCAGAGCTGCCAGGAGCCGAGGGCCTGTGACGCATTGTTTTCTGTCTCCTTTTACCTTGTGGTAAGATGGGAGTACCAGACGACCTTACATGTCTCCTGAGAAACCTGTTTGCAAGTCAGGAAGCAACAATTAGAACTGGACTTGGCACTGCTGAAAGAAAGTGAAAGTGTGAGGCGCCCAGTCATGTCCGATTCTTTGCAACCCCATGGCTTGTACTCTTTACGACCCCATGGCCTGTAGCCCTCCAGACTCCCCTGTCCATGGAATTCTCCAGGCAATACTGGAGTGGGTAGCCGTTCCCTTCTCCAGGGGATCTTACCAAGGATCGAATCCGGATCTCATGCATTGAAAGCAATTTGTTTACCCTTGGAGCCACATTAGATGGTACTCTGGTTCAAAATTGGGAAAGCAGTATATTTCCCAAGGGTGACAAGGCTGAATATTGTCACCCTCCTTATTTAGCTTATATGCAAAGAACATCATGCAAAATGCCAGGCTGGATGAATCACAAGCTGGAATCATGATTGCTGGGAGAAATATCAACAACCTCAGATAAGCAGATGATACCAATTTATGGCAGGAAGTGAAGAGGAACTAAAGAGTCTCTTGATGAGGGTCAAAGAGGAGAGTGAAAATGCTGGCTTAAAACTCGAAGTTCAAAAAACTAAGATCATGGCATCTGGTCCCATTATTTCATGGCAAATAGAAGGGGGAAAAGTGAAAACAGTGACAGATTTTCTTGGGCTCCACTGTAGACAGTGACTGCAGCCATGAAAGTATAAGATGCTTGCTCCTTGGAAAGAAAGCTATGACATACCTAGACAGTGTATTAAAAAGCAGAGACATTACTTTGCCAACAAAGATCCATCTAGTCAAAGCTATAGGTTTTCCAGTAATCATGTATGGATGTGAGAGTTGGACCATAAAGAAGGCTGAGCGCCAAAGAGCTGACGCTTTTGAATTGTGCTGGAGAGGATTCTTGAGAATCCCCTGGACAGCTAGGAGATCAAACCAGTCAATCATAAAGGAAATCAACCCTGAATATTCATTGGAAGGACTGATGCTGAAGCTCCAATACTTTGGCCACCTGATGCAAAGAGCCAACTCATTGGAAAAGACCCTGATGCTGGGAAAGATTGAAGGCAAAAGGAGAAGGGGATGGCAGAGGATGAGATGGTTAGATAGCATCAGAGACTCAATGGACATGAATTTGAGCAGACTCCAGGAGATGTGGAGGACAACGGAGCTTGGCATGCTGCAGTCTATAGGGTGAAAAGACTCAGACACAACTTAGCTACTGAACAACAACAAAGTATAGCTGTGCCTTTCCCGTTTCTAAAAGAAAATATTTCCAACATCTGTCAAGGTGAACAGGATTCACCCTAGAAAATGGCTACAGCAGCAATTCTGAATACAAATCTGATCAACTGACTTCTACGCTAATAAAGAACAAAACTTTCTAAAGCTTTGTTGCCATGGCTGTTTTTATTTAACAAGGAGACTAATAACTTAAAAAATCCATGAGTCTTCCCTGGTGGCTCGGTGGTAAAGAATTCACCTGATCCAGGAAGATCCCACATGCCTCGGAGCAACAAAAGCCCACCAGCCACAACTGCTGAGCCCATGAACTGCAACTAAAGCCTGCATGCCTAGAGACTGTGCCCCAAAACAAGAGAAGCCGCCACAAAGAGAAGCTTGTGTACCACAACCAAAGAGTAGTTCTGACTCGCTGCAACTAGGGAAAAGCAATGAAGACCCAGCACAGCCAAAAATAAATAAATAAAAAGTTTAAATCCAATTGCATATTCTGCCACTCTAATCAGGAAGACAGATCTTTAAAAAAATTTTTTTTTAATTTTTAGTAATTCTTTTTCCCATTTTTTCTTTTTGGTAGGTTGTCAGGAAGCATTTAACAGGAGGCTTCCTGTGTGCTGTTTTGGATCTGTCAGGAATTCTCTGTTCCTTATTAATTCCTGAATATTCAGGAATTAAGAGGAGAGGAAAGCCTCTCCGGGGGCTGAGGAATCCAGGCATTTCCTTCCGTTAGTTTTCAATACAGTGATAAGTGCCCTCTTCCTTCTTATGTACCGTAAGATAAAAGGGATTGTTTACACCTCTTTCTCTTTAATATGGATCACCTATGTTTTGTAAGTCTGGAATTTTAATCTTTATCTTTGCTGAGAATACCTACCTTGTAAGGCAACCCACTCCAGTGTTCTTGCCTGAAGAATCCCAGGGACCGGGGAGCCTGGTGGGCTGCTGTCTAAGGGGGTTGCACAGAGTCGGACATGACTGAAGCAACTTAGCAGCAGCAGCAGCAGCAAAACAGTATATATGCCCACACCATGTTGATTAAAACACCTTTGCTCCATCAGAGCTTTGGTCCCCATGTCTTCCCTCTACCCACCCCCTTTCTCTCTCTTTTTCAGGCTAATTCTCTGGAGCGCAGAGGCCCTCTGGGTTCACTTTCCTGCCCGGGCTTCTAAGACCCTCTCGAGAAGGCGCTCTGCACCTTCACCCCATCGAGAGAGCACCTGAGGCCTTCGTGAACAGAGCAAGCCCCGTGTCAGGGACTTTATTAGTTTTCTGTGTAAACCAAGGAATATCAGCCTCTTTCTTTCTCCTTTAATTTCTTATCGTAGACACCAGACCACCAGGTTCCGGTCCATTAAAGGACCTCAACAGTAGGTGTTCTTGAAACTAACATTGGTCAGTCAGGTTTTAAACCAAGAAAAAAAAGTTGCTTTCTCATCTTGTAACTAAGTCCAGGAATTCCTCATTTTGTGTGGAGGACACCACCTTGCTCAGATTATCCTTATTTCCATGGTGATAGGCTAGTAAAGGTCCCAAGTGAAAGAAGGTTTATTCAACCACTGTCATTTTCAATAAAAATGTGCATTCAACTACAGATGGATTCCATTTATGCCATTAATATCTTTCCCAGCATTGCTTTTGGAGGTGCTTTTTCAAATCTATAAATCTGTTTAACTGTCAATTCCTTGAGTTAGTGAATTATACCAAGGTTTAATTAAACTGGACTCTCAGGATAAACTTCTAAGGACATTTAACAAAAGAGACATCTTAGAGGTGAGAAAATGTAATCCATATTATCAGTGGGAAAGGCAATCAAAACCCAGCAGCAATGTTCAGAAAGCATAGCTGGCAATAATGCCCAATTTTGCTCAACCAAATGAAATACCATGCTAGACCTACGAGCTTCATCGTAGGAGTCTCAAGAAATGTTACCAAAAGTACTGTACTCTTGCCCAGCATTCACCATCCAGAACATGTTATTCCACCACTGAAATGGGCTTAATCAGAATTAAAGATTTCTTGCTGCTTCTCTGCCTTCCTACTCCTAATGACGAGGATTTTCGGGGGAGTACTGACAGCTGAGCATTGGACTGAGGGGTGTCTCACCGATGCCAGCTGCCAAGATCACAGAGCCAAGAGAGAAAAGTAAAAGTCTCACTGAGATGTCCTTTGATGTTTCCGAGTGCACGCTCCCTAACGTAGGCCCTCGTGTAGCTATAGAATACAGCTGAGCTTTGAGTCAGAACCACCATGTCCCTCCCTGAATTAGTTTTCAGTTTCAGAAAAAAGAGGTATGTTTTATTTGTAAGCAAGCTGGATGTAACATTGTTAATCACATCATTATTTCAAGGATACTATAACAGTTTCCCTGTTATAAAAATTAATAATGCAAGCTTTCGTTTCTTGCAGTAAAATCAAGGTTTTCATATATGTGTAACAGTTTGGGAGTCTGACCAGCCGCTGAGAGGCAGCAAAGCAAGTGATGGGTAATATTTCAGAAGGGGCACTCAAGCATGGCTTGTATATCACATTGAGGAGTTATTAGACACGTTGGAGTTATTAGACAATAAACTCTGCATATAAGGTGTCTGGCTAGTTGCAAGGCAAGAAAACTATTAGTCGTCAAATATTATCTCCTAAAAAAAAACCCTAGTGTTTATTTTTGCTTTTTTATCACAGCACTTTCAAGGAACTTATTAACTCTCCTCTCCAATTAGAATTCAATTGATAGCTCATTCATATTTTAATCTAACACTGCTGCTACTGCTAAGTCGCTTCAGTCATGTCCAACTCTGCGCGACCCCATAGACGGCAGCCCACCAGGCTCCCCCGTCCCTGGGATTCTCCAGGCAAGAACACTGGAGTGGGTTGCCATTTCCTTCTCCAATGCATGAAAGTGAAAAGCGAAAGTGAAGTCGCTCAGTCGTGTCCAACTCTTAGTGACCCCATGGACTGCAGCCCTCCAGGCTCCTCCGTCCATGGGATTTTCCAGGCAAGAGTACTGGAGTGGGGTGCCATTGCTGCTGCTTGCTAAACCCTGAACTTTTTAGTCTAATCATAAATTTAACAGTCCATTATGGACCCAGGCTTATTAAATTCCTTCGACTAGCAAAAGTTCCCTGGTTTCAGCTTTTGATTTTAGGAAAGGATAAGGTGGAATTTTGTCTTTGTGCATCACCATCAAGTTGCTTAACTGCCTAAGAAGAGGAGTCATCATATTTCCCTTTTCACAAGTATCTGATTTACCCAGTCATTCAGTTTCTCTGGGCCCTTTGCAACTGCTCAGATTTACATGCAATTAAGTGGCTCAGAAAAGGTGGCAAGAATACATAGAACAACTATACAAAAAAGATCTTAATGACCCAGATAACCACAATGGTGTGAGCCAGACATCCTGGAGTCCAAAATGAAGTGGGCCTTAGGAAGCATTACTATGAACAAAGCTAGTGGAGGTGATGGAATTCCAGCTGAGCCATTTTAACTCCTAAAAGATGATCCTGTGAAAGTGCTTCACTCAATATACCAGCAAATTTGGAAAACTGAGCAATGGCCATAGGACTGGAAAAAGTCAGTTTTCATTCCAATCCCAAAGAAAGGCAACGCCAAAGAATGTTCATACTACTGTACAATTGCACTCATCTCATATGCTAGCAAAGTAATGCTCAAAATTCTCCAAGCGAGGTTTCAACAACACGTGAACCGAGAACTTCCAGATGTTCAGGCTGGATTTAGAAAAGGCAGAGGAACCAGAGATCAAATTGCCAACATCTGTTGGATCATGGAATAAGCAAGAGAGTTTCAGAAAAACATCTACGTCTGTTTTATTGACTATGCCAAAGCCTTTGACTGTGTGGATCACAACAAACTGGAAAATTCTGAAAGAGATGGGAATACCAGACCACCTTACCTATCTCCTGAGAAATCTGTGTGCAGGTCAAGAAGCAACAGTTAGAACCGGACATGGAACAACAGAATGGTTCCAAATTGGGAAAGGAGTATGTCAAGGCTGTATATTGTCAACCTGCTTATTTAACTTATAGGCAGAGCACATCATGGTGAAATGCCGAGCTGGATGAAGCACAAGCTGCAATGAAGACTGCTGGGAGAAATATCAATAACCTCAGATACCCAGATGACACCACCCTTATGGCAGAAAGTGAAGAAGAACTAAGAGCCTCTTGATGAAAGTGAAAGGGGAGAGTGAAAAGCTGGTTTAAAACTCAACATTCAAAAAGTGAAGATCATGGCATCCAGTCCCATCTCTTCATGGCAAATAAATGCAGAAACAATGGAAACAGTGAGAGACTTTATTCTCTTGGGCTCCAAAATCACTGCAGATGGTGGCTGCAGCCATGAAATTAAAAGATGCTTGCTCCAAACATTCTCTGATGTAAATCATAGCAGGATCCTCTATGACTCACTTCCCAGAGTAAGGGAAATAAAAGCAAAAATAAACAAATGGGACCTAATTAAACTTAAAAGCTTTTGCACAACGAAGGAAACTATAAGCAAGGTGAAAAGACAGCCTTCAGAATGGGAGAAAATAATAGCAAATGAAGCAACTGACAAAGAATTAATCTCAAAAATATACAAGCAACTCCTGCAGCTCAATTCCAGAAAAATAAGCAACCCAATCAAAAAATGGGCTGAAGAACTAACGACATTTCTCCAAAGACATACAGATGGCTAACAAACACATGAAAAGATGCTCAACATCACTCATTATCAGAGAAATGCAAATCAAAACCACTATGAGGTACCATCTCATGACAGTCAGAATGGCTGCTATCAAAAAGTCTACAAACAATAAATGCTGGAGAGGGTGCGGAGAAAAAGGAACCCTCTTACACTGTTGGTGGGAATGCAAACTAGTACAGCCACTATGGAGAACAGTGTGGAGATTCCTTAAAAAACTGGAAATAGAACTGCCATAGGACCCAGCAATCCTGTTGCTGGGCATACACACTGAGGAAACCAGAATTGAAAGAGACACGTGTACCCCAATGTTCATTGCAGTACTGTTTACAATCAACAGGACATGGAAGCAACCTAGATGTCCATCGGCAGACGAATGGATAAGAAAGCTGTGGTACATATACGCAATGGAATATTACTGAACTATTAAAAAGAATGCATTTGAATCAGTTCTAATGAAGTAGATGAAACTGGAGCCTATTATACAGAGCGAAGTAAGTCAGAAAGAAAAACACCAATACAGGATATTAACACACATATATATGGAATTTAGAAAGATGGTAAGGATGACCCTATATATGAGACAGCAAAAGAGACACAGATGTAAAGAACAGACTTTTGGACTCTGTGGGAGAAGGCAAGGGTGGGATGATTTGAGAGAATAGCATTGAAAGATGTATATTATCATATGTGAAATAGATCACCAGTACAGGTTCGGTGCATGAGACAGGGTGCTCAGGGCTGGTGCACTGGGATGACCCTGAGGGATGGGATGGGGAGGGTCAGGATGGAGCACACATGTACACCCATGGCTGATTCATGTGAATATATGGCAAAAACCACCACAATGTTGTAATTAGCCTCCAATTAAAATAAACTAAGAAAAAAAAAAAGAGGGGAAAAAAAAAGATGCTTGCTCCTTGAAAGAAAAGCTATGACAAACCTAGACAGCGTATTAAAAAGCAAAGACATTACCTTGCCAACAAAGGTCTGTCTAGTCAAAACTATAGTTTTTCTAGTAGTCATGTATGGATGTTCAAGTTTGACCATAAGGAAAGCTGAGCACTGAAGAATTCATGGTTTTGAACTGTGGCATTGGAGAAGACTCTTGAGAGTCATTTGGACTGCACAGAGATCAAACCAGTCAATCCTAAAGGAAATCTGTCCTGAATATTCATTGGAAGGACTGATGCTGAAGTTGAAGCTCCAATACACTGGCCACCTGATGTGAAGAGCTGACTCATTGGAAAAGACCCTGATGCTGGGAAAGATTGAAGGCAGGAGGAGAAGTGGACAACAGAGGACGAGATGGTTGGATGGCATCACTGACTTGATGGACATGAGTTTGAGCAAGCTCCGAGAGTTGGTGAAGGACAGGAAAGTCTAGTGTGCTACAATCCATGGGGTCACAAAGAGTCAGACACGACCGTGGGACTAAACTGAGACTGAAGTGGCTCAGACCATAAAGAATCTGCCTGCAATGCAGGAGACCCGGGTTCCATCCCTGGGTCGGGAAGATCCCCTGGAGAAGAGAATGGGTACCCACTCCAGTATTCTTGCGGAGAAAACCCCATGGACAGAGAAGCTTGGTGGGCTACAGTCCATGCGGTCTCAAAGAGTCAGATGTTACTGAGCAACTAACTCTTCACTTTAAAGTTTTCTTCTAAAAATTGGCTAGTGTTTCAAGTTGAAACCCAGAAACTTAAAATTTACAAATCAAAAACTGCATCTTTGAAAAGCAAGTAATGGGAGAGAACTAGAATATAAGCTGACCAGAGAAGGGAATGTGATCAAAGGTAGAGCACCTATGAGTGCCACACTTAAAAAGCTGACAGCTTTTTGAGACCCTCCACCAAATTACGTGGGGCTTCCCAGGTGGCTCAGTGGTAAAGAATGCCTGCCAATGCAGGAGACTCAGGAGACATGAGTTGGATTCCTGGGTCGGGAAGATGCCCTGGAGAAGGAAATGGCAACCCACTCCAATATTCTTGCCTGGAGAATTCCATGCACAGAGGAGCCTGGTGGGCTACAATCCATGGGGTCGCGAGAGTCGGACATGACTGAGCAACTGAGCACACAGGCATGCCAAATACATGCTGGAAAAGGGAAAGCATTTGTCCCTGGTTAGATTGCACATGTCTTTGCAACCCCATGGACTGTAGCCTGCTAGGCTCCTCTGTACATGGAATTTTTCAGGCAGGTCTTCTGTGTCTCCTGCGTATCAGGCAGATTCTTTACCACTGAGCCTATTGAATTATATCTCAAGTTAACCAAATTAATCTAGAAGTAACTTTGAGAAACACCTTCTTAAGTATTTGTGGCTTATGTTGGCATATCACAGGACATGTGAGATTTAAAAAAACCTAAGAAACTTTGTCCAACTCATTATTTACCAAAAATGTGTGTCTAAGCAGCCCTTTTCCCTAAAACTGTTTTAGCAAAAGCTCAAGGCTCCAGTGGGTTGAGGCGCATGCTGTGAGTAATGTCTTTTAAAACCTTCCTAACTCAAAACATTGGCTTAATTTTTGAGTGTTTAATGTCTTGCAAAATATAATCAAATCACATCTTTATCATTGCATCAACTTGTTAAGACTCTACGGACACTATCCTGTTACTAAGGCTAGTTCACAGTAATGTGCTGTTAGCCTTGTTTGGGACTCCAATATACTCAACAGTCAAGAAGGTGACTTCCATGTAGGGCAGAACAATTCTGTAACTTTATTGCTTGCCCATTTAGTGCCATTCTTTGGCTCAGAAAACACCTTCTGATTTAAAATACATGCAACCAGAAGTTTCTTTAAAGAATACTTTATACTGATATATCCCAAACTGGAGGCCTTGTAGACCAAGCATAATTACCTAAGAAAGTCTAGACTAAAAGCTGAATACTGTCACTTGGGCAAAGTGTGTGTATGTGTGTGTGGCGGGTGGTGGTGGTGTGGGGGAGTGGGCACTCACTGGGCACCAGTACAAATAGAAACACACATTATTCAAGCACTGAACTCTGAGGGCCATTAGTTACTAATTCAGAGTACTTCTTAACACTGGAGAGTGCCACAAAAAGACACACTTGAAAGTCCTAAGAAAATGAGTAGGTCCACTACGTGAGGCGTGTCAGATTCTTTGTAACCCATGGACTATGTAGCCTGCCAGGCTCCTCTATCCATAGGATTCTCCAGTCAAGAATACTGGAGTGGGTAGCCATGCCCTCTTCCAGAGGATCCTCCTGACCCAGGAATTGAACCCACGTTTCTTTGGTCTCCTGCACTGGCAGACAGGTTTGTATTTTTTTTACCGCTAGCACCACCTGGGAAGCCCAATAGAGTCATTAACCAGGTGTCAGAAAAGGAAACAAGTCTCACCAAAATTTGTAGAGCTTAGGAGGTTGAGGAGGTCCCCAGTGGACTGGGGCCCCGGATGTGTGCACGGGGAAGGCCTGCCTCCTGGGCTGGAATCACCGCCTGGGCACAGGCGCTGCAGTGAGGTGGACACCCTTCCAGGGCCCAGAGCCAACATAGGGGGCCTGCTCCTTCCCTCCCCAAAGCCAGAGAACACATGAGGTGGGTGCAATGTGGTGGGCTGAGAGTACCCAGCCCCTCTTCCCTGACAGATAGCAGGGGCCCCTGCAAACACAGGGACAGGCCCTAAACACCAGGCCCCTCTGGAGATCAAAGTTTCAAAAATGATGTGGTGTTTTAGTGAACCACTATCGTGGGGGGAAATCAAGTGTCCACGTCAGAACCCATGAGTTACCCTTGCCTTAAACAGCCATGACTGCCACCTACTAGACTTCTCAAACATGTTTTAGGTGATTTTAATTCAGATCCGGGTAAATCAGAAGTTGTCCAGTGGTTTTTAACAAAACAAAACTATGTGTAATTTGCCACATTGATAGAAAGGAAATTTCCATTCAGTATTTCCTAAGTACAAGCCTGTGTAAGTATGCATGGAAACGAAGCAGCTCACCTGAGTTGGGGAGCAGTCTGGACAGGGGGGCGGCGGGGGGGAGGTCACAGCCAGCCCAGGGTCACTGGGACCCAGCCTCATCCATGCACTTATGGATCAGATGCTCTGTGGCCACCTTCCTGCAGCACAGCAGTGGGTGGCATGATGGACCACACAGCCTCAAAGCCTTTCTACTGGGATGATTCCTTAGGCATGAGATTTCAGAGTTCCGTTGGCCTGATATTTCAGAGTTTCCTTTTGTAAACAATGAAAATGTGGTGATCACACAACTTGATGCATCATAAACAGTGAATGTTATTCACAAGGGAGACGCTCTTTAGGGACCTAATTCCACTGTATCCGACCGCACTTTTCGGAGTCTCCACACCATCCTGGGACCAACTCAGGGGACCCGAGTCAGATGCATCCCAGAGTCCTGAAGAGGGGGGGGGGACCCTGAGCAGAATCCAAACGCAGCTGTGCAGGTGGACAGGAAATGCTTGTAGATAAAGACCGGGCAGGTCTGCCCTTCACCTCACAAACAGAAGAGCTCCACACACACTAAGGTTCCCAAGACTAAAAGGGTATCTCTTTAATTCAGAATGCATCCTATGGCTCACATGCATGGTAATTTAATTCTGAAACACTGGATTCTACTGGAGAGATTCTCCCAGATGTTTTTTCTCCTCTCAGCTTTTTTTTTTTTTTAAGGCAATTGATATCAACTGTAGATTAAAATCTTCCAACAACTCTTAAAATCTACATCTGTTCAGAATGAACATGTTCTTTAAAAGCTTTTCAGAGGGAAAAGGTGATACAGAAGACGAACCAACGTTCAAATAATTTAAAACAAAAAGGCAGATTTAATGCAACAATAACATTAATCTGAGGATAAATAAACCCACAACAGGCTTTAAAGTTTGAAAATGCTTTCCTTTCTTCACAGAGAGAATGGTTTACTGAAAGCACACAGGACTGAAGACATCAAAACAAAACGCAGTCTCTATGTCCAGGTGAGATGGGCCTGATCCTCTACCCGCCTCCCGACATCTGTCCAGCCACAGGGATGGGCGATGGCTTCTCTAATTCAGGATGGGTGTCGGCTTCAGGAGTAACTGGATGGCTTGTTTCCTGAGTCATCTTCCTGTGACCCCATGCTCTGGGAGGGAGGCAGGAGACAGTGCACTTGTCTGCCTGGGCAAGAGCTTCCCGCCAGCAGCCCCAGAGGATATCACCCCTTGTAACAGGGAGGCAGTTATAGGACCCCCACCCCCACCCCTAAACACACGTCCAGCCTGGAGTGTGGAAACGCTCTCCACGAGCACGTCTCCGTGAACTTCACTATTACATACAGGGACACCACCCAGCTCCCTCCAGCATACTTCTGTTAACGAGGGGACCCCAATCACCTTTTGCACGAACTGGGGGTTCACTGTGATCTCCTGGTCCATGGCCTTCAGCCGCTCATCCAGCTCTATACACTTCAGCATCTGTGTGGAGGCAGGTGGACAGGCTGAGCAGGTGGGTTCAGGGCAAGTTTATCCTTTTGAGCCTAGACTATTCGGGTGCTACAAGGTCACAGCCCTGAGCCAGATAGGTTCTGGAGTCAGAATTTGGGGTCAGACAGTTAACACAGCACAAATAGTGCACCTTGCCTGCCACACCGTAATTAAACTACACACATGACTGTCTTTGGCCGTGAAACCTAAAAATGTTCACATGAGTGTCATTTCAGGTGGTATCTGACACCAAACGAGTTACAAAAAATACTTCCAGCTTTCAGGGTTTTAAAAAATTTGGAATTGCCAAAAAGAGACTCTGGTGACTTACTGCTTTTCATATTCTGAAGCTACTGTATGGCTGAATCCATTTGCCTATCAGAGGTAAGAAGCCTGTTGGCCCCCGCGAGCCCAGCTCACACCCGGAGGCCCTGAGTAGCATGGGCCACAGTGTAGAGGCAGCGGCTCCCTGGTCCCTGGTCCGTGGCTGCTGCCCAGCAGGAACCGCCGCCGGCCTTCCTCCCTGCTGCCGCTTATCCCTGACCTTCTGACCCGGGACTCCAGAGTCAAGTTACTGAAGGCTCCACCGTGTAAGTGGCTACTGGGTGCACATAAAACTGTACTGAATCGCTGTACTCTCCCAAGCATTTCAGGACTTGAGGGACGCTCTGACAAACTGGACAAGGATGCTAACCTACCGTTTATTTATAACCAGACAATCGGGAAGAGTCCATTTTGAAATTAACTTTCTAGGAAATTAGATGTTCTTAGAAACTACTTGGGAACTACCCATATTTAAAACTAAAATTATCCTGGAACACAGAAGCACTACTTCAAGTGTAAAATCACAGACATCAGCCCAGAGCACTGGCGTCTGTTACCTCCTGGTCAATGTTGTGAAGCATGGCAGGGTTGTTGTATTTTTCAGGGTTATCATGGAAACTGACCATCCCATCCTTCTGATTAATACTTGCAAAAATCTCACCATCTTCTATCTATAAAAGAGAAATCAGGAAAATAGTTTAACCCCAAACATTATGTGAATAAGTGGTATTTCAATGCAGTTAGGGGAAATCACAGAGAGCAACAAGTAAATCAATCGGTAAGTGTTTTAGGCTCCACCTGTTTCTTCAACTCTCTTCCCTCTCTTAAATACCTAATATGTGCGGGGCACCATGAGAGACTAAGGAGTAAAGTCCACATAAAGTGAGTTAACCTTTTCTTCGACTGTGCCACGTGGCCTGCAGGGTCCTAGTTTTCCCCAGCCAAGGACTGAAAGGCCACAGACTTGGCCACTGGACCACCAGGGACGTCTCCTAGTCAGCCATTTTAAAGGGAACAATTCAGTAGATTCAACTACACCTGTGATGCACAGGCACCACCTCTACCCAGCGTCAAAAGACCTCACTGCCACCCAGGGCCCCCGCCCGTCTGTGCAGTCACTGCCCAGCCCCCTCCTCTCAAGCCCCACCTCCACCCGTGTACTCTGCACACTGTGCACATGCCTGTTCTGGAGGTTTCGTGGAAGTGGAGTCAGACAGTGCGTGGTCCTATGTGTCTGGCTTCTCTGGCAGATATTCTGAAGCACCCTTGCATCTTTAGACAACTTCTATGAGATATAATTGAAATTGTCCTTGTGTTTCACGAAAGTGAAGCCCTAACAAATTTTTGGTTCACTCCAGTAGCAATTATCCTCTGGTCCTTTAAGAAAATTTTCCTGCCAATGCTGATTCCAAGGCAGCTTCAAGGTGTATGTTTTTTATTTGCATCAACAACCGGGGATTAAGTTGCCTGATCCTCATAGCCAAATCCTGTCCATGCAGCTAAAAAGGGAGCAGCTGATAGAAAATCCCAAAAGGGTGCTGTCATTCCTGACACACCATGCCTCAGCAGCAGCAACGCGCTCCATTTGGGATGGTGGAGCTGAGCTGCCTGGGCTGGTTGCTATCTCCAGCCCCGGGGGACGTGGTCCTAGTTAATGAAGTGCTCATAGCCCAACACAACTGAACACAAGGCGTGACTCCCTGACTCTGTGAGCACACGGGGGATCTCACAGCGGACAGAACACACCTAGTGGAAATGCACACCAGGTTCACCAGCAGCGTGCTCTGTAAAAACCACAACAGGAAACCACCCCCTTGTCTACCTGATGGTTCCACTCATGCCGTGGAACACTGCAACCCTGAACATGAGCCGGCTACAACAGCGCACAACACAGTGCATGGGGCTCGTGATGCTGAGCAGAAACAGCCAGACCTCTGAGCACACATGCTGTACATTCCCTTTCGTAAGAAGCTCAAAAATGGGACACCGCTAAAAATGGGACATTACAAGTCAGGATTAAAAATAACCTTTCTAGGCAGATGCAGGGCTGGAACCTGGTTTGAGAAGGCTACATACTGTATGATTCCAACCATATGACATTGTGAAAAAAGCAAAACTGGAGAAAATGAAAAGGTCAGTAGTGGGAGGGGTGGTAAGGAACAGGCAGAGCACAGGGCATCTGCAGGGCAGAGTGGATGCTCCATGCGATGCGGTCATGACAGATTCACGTACATGCACATTTATCCAAACCCACAGAGTGTCCAACACATGAACAAACCTGATGTAAACTAAGGACTTTGGATGAAGAGCTGTCAGTGGAGGAGCATCAGCTATGACAACAGCCCAGTCTGGTGGGGACACTGATCAGGGGAGGCTTTGATTGTGTGTGGGGACTGGGAACTCTGTACTGTGCCCTCAATTTGGCAGTGAACCTCAAATCACTATAAAAAAAATTAAATCTTATTTAAAAACAAAAATCCCTGCCTTCATAAATTTTACACAGTAGGACAGGATTTTTCAGGCTTGGCAGTACTGACGTTTTGAGCCAGAGAATTCTCTGTGGTGGGCGCGCCCCCTGCATGCAGGACCTGGCTCCGCTTGCTATGAGCAGCACTCCCTGGCTGTGATGACCAAGAACGTCCTCAGGACACGACTGTGCGGGACACACGTGCACACGTCCCAGGAAAACTGCAACTGTGAGGAGGCTGACGGATCACTCACAGTGGTGCCACTGGATGACCTGCCTCCTCCTCTACGTCTCCCATGGTGAACACCAATAACCTTTACAAGGACAAAACTCCACTTCGTAACTTCTGAAGACAGAAACACACTTACCATGTGCAGGACATACTTTTCTGCCTCCTGAGGCCCGGACAGCTGCACGCGACTCGCCATATCTTGTAACGACAGTGTTAAAAATGTCTGAAATTCAGAAGTTAATCAATCACTGGTAGAAACAGACTGAAGAGAGAAATTCTAGTAAATGTGTAGACTCCTACTGCGTCACTGATCGCTTGCTTCTCAAGAGTGTACAAGCTTTCTGTTGCAAAGATGACTTGAACTGCATGTGCTAAGGCTTTAGCATCACTTTTCTAGAGCAACAACTTCTAGGAAACACCCTCCACATGGGGTCTAGAATGACGTGTGTGCCAGGCTGCTCGCTGCAGCTCTACCTGTGATGGCAAGGTCAGAGCCGCCCAGATGTCTGTCAGCAGAGGACTGGCTGAGTGCAGGGAAACCACACAAATGGACTTCTACACGGCTATAAAAAACCTTACAAAGTGAGGATGCTTTTTATGAGCTGAAATTGAAGACATGCACATCATTAAATGTAAAAAGGGACACAGAACAGGGTCTATATCTGGCTCACATCTCTGAACAAGGAAACTGCATGCGTGTGACAGCACACGTGTGTGTGAATGCACGTGCTTATACACTCTCTGTGGGGAGGCCTGAGAAGCAGTGACGCTGGGCTGCCTCTGGGAAAGAAAAGGCCAGCTGCAGTATAGGAACTGGGTGGAGATTTTTGTGTTGTAAATATATTAACTTGTAAATAATATGAAATTAAAATGAAATTTTATAAATTTATATGAAATAAAATATATGAAAAAAATAAAATTAATATGAAATTAAAAAAACAGATTCATCCTTCAAAATTCAAAGTCAGAATGCGTAAACACATTGAGGGTTAAAATGAAACCAGTGGGGGGGTGGGGAGGGGGAAGGAAACCTGTGTTTATCATGGTCTGCCTGGGACCTGATGAAAATGGCTTTCAGGAACAAATTAAAAGAGCCCCCTTTTTTAGAGCAGCTGGCAATATTTACAACTGCCAGCTGTAAATACAATGCATTTTCAAAGCAGGCCTTGTTAAGATTCTGATGTTGAAAATTCTTGATAAGCCAATCACCAAAAAGACTCTCTATATATTTTAGTTCAGAGTAGCACCTCCTTCCCAAATGAAACTCCTGTGAATTCTAAGCAGTATCTAGGTAGTTTAGCACCAGTGAGGACGAGAAAACTGAACATTTTGAAATATACAGAACTGTCATTTTTCCTTTCAAAGTAAGAAACTTCCGCTTGACTGTCCATCAGAAGAGAACTGGCTGAGAAAGTTATGATTGTCTGTACAACAAAGCACAACATACAGTCACTGTGATACAGGCTTACATTGCCATGGAAACCAGAAGAAAGGATATAGAACAGCACATAGCATGTGACCCTGGTTACAGTCAGTGGGAGTGTTCGCACACATGGAGCAGACAGATCCAGAGAAATGTCCCCAGAAAATGATTGTGGAGCAGGTCTGAGCCCCCGTGACAATCTCGTGTCCCCGCCTACCCGGCAGCCAGCCATCTCATCCACTGCGTCCTCGCAGGGCTGCGTCTCGGGGGAAGAACTGCCCCCTCCCCGCTCATTGCAGCTGTTCTTTGCCGGTTTCCCATTACCTGCAGTGAACACCTCCATCTCCCTGGCTAACATAAGGCTTTGTTTTCTTTTTACACTTTCCTGGACAGTCTTAACACTTGATAACAAGCATATTTTCCAGCATCAAAAGCCACTGGGTCTATTTTCATCTTAAAAAATAAAAACTACACAGTTGGCTTACCTTCCCCAGCGCAAGTGCACCAGCCAAGCACCTACGGGTGGGTTAGCCTGCTGTGAGGTCCCAGGCTGCACAGCTGCACCCTTAGCATCTGCCCAGGCCATCTCCCTCCCTTCAGCTACCTGTCTGCCTCCCAGAGCAGCCACATCTCCTCCCCGCTTCTTCTTCACCTGCTCTTCTCAAATACCCCATACTAGCCCTGGAAAGGCACCCCTCAAGGGCCCCAAAGGACCGGCTGGGACCCTGCACTGCTGCCTCAGTGCCGACAAGGATGGGGGAACGGAGCCTGGCTCTGGAGGCCCACAGGACTGCACCTTGGTGAGTCTTTGTATGTTCTTCTTATATAGCGAGGACAGGCACTGCTTCACCAGCCCCATGTTGTTGTCCCGTGTAAAGATCTCGCTGTGCTTGGTCACCAGGCTGCGGAGCTCCGAGGGGTTGTTGGTGGAGTACACTTGCGCTAACTCGTGGTATGCATTGCTAAGAGGCTAAAGGTGTGCAGGGGGAAAGAAACCAGATTCGACAGTTAGCAGAACAGAGCCTGTGTGAGATGCAAAAGGAAACGTGGCACTAACTATGGAGCAAGGAGGTCCAGCCTCCCTTACTGTTACCCAGCAAACTGTAAGTTACTCTAAGCAAATGCCTGGATTTCAAGACCAAGGAGAGAAGTTTACCATTGTGCTCCTTGCATAGCACAGAGCAGGCCTGGAGCCTGCATTCAGCGATGGCCACAGGCCTTTTTCTCACAGGCAGCTCCTGACTTGTCCCAGATAAACCACTTTGGGAAGAAAGGGGGCAAACACCCACCCTTCTCAGCCCCCTCTTGCTCCACACGTGCTTCACCAGGTGCCATGGGACAACCAACTGCTTCCAGAGGAACAAGAGACCCCTGGGCTGAGGGCCCCTCAGAGCAGAGCTGTGTCCACCACCCGGGCGATACGGCTCCTCATCTTCCCTGTCAGACACGGGGCAGGGCTGCAGGGGCGGGCGAGTGGTGCTGAGTGGTGCTGAGCAGCATGCGCAGACCTGGTTAGAGCAGCAGCCCTACCCTGAGGCCTGAGCCCTCGTCACCACTCCGTTAACCCTGCAGACGAACCGCAGCCCTTGTGAAGGAGGTGAGTCATGAGGACCCCACTTATGAAAGTGCTCCTCCTAGAACAGGTCACTCCAGGGCCATAGGGGCCACCTGCGGGAGTTCTCCAAACCCGCGTCACTCTTGTGCAGGCTCTGAGGGCCTCTCACCCACCCCCAAATGCCCACCTGTGACAGGAAGCCTGGAGCCCAAGAACCATGATGAGTAGCTGAAGGACACGGGCAATACTCAACATGACAGCACAGAAACCTTCGCGTCAGGAAGACTTTCAAACTGACCTCCTGAAACTTGGAGTTTTGTTCAAGGAGGGTCAGCACAAAATTGTTATCAAATGATAGTGACTTCAATTTAAAATAAAATAAGCATGAATTATGAGAAAATAAAAAAGGAGGTCATTTCTCCATGTGGTCCTGGGGCCGAGTCCTTAGGAAAACCATTGCAGCTCAGTGAGCAAAGCTTGGGGTCTAAGAGGATCTCCCAGCACCTGGTCAGAGTTCAAGTCCAACAGAGCATAGCACTGCTCTATCAGAACCTTAAACCCCTACGCCATGACCACCCAGAGCAAGAGCGTGGACGCAGATTCCCGGGAATACCCCACCCCATCAGGGGGTCGGTGGGCATGGACAACGACAGTCAGGGTCCTGCCAGATGCCCAGGGGATGTCGAGAATGTCTGCTAATTGAAGATGCTGGGAGAGTAAAGTCACATAGATTACAGAATTATGCATCACCACAGCTTTGTAGGAACAGAATATGTCAGCTGAGAAATCACTGTTTTGAAAGCTCACCTTAATGAATCTACCCACAATCTGAGAGGTGTATTTCGGCAGCTGCTGTACTTTGCCCAGCAAGATCAGAGAGACCAGGATATACTTCTTATATGACTCCAGCATGATGTGACTGACGGCCATGGCAGGTGTAGTGATGGCCTGGGTGGAGAGGGACGTCAGAATGAGGACAGGGCATGAAATCGAAAGACAGTACTGACACCCAGTCACTGCCTTTAATGACAACTGGGCTTTGGCATGATCACCAAGTTGTGCAACTGTTCCTACTACCTAATTTCAGGACATTTTAACCCTCCTAAAAAGAAACTCTGCTGGGCAGGGGTCACTGCCCATATTCCCCTCCCCAGCCATCCACTCCTCCACTTCAATTCTTGTTGGACTTGCCTGCTCTGGACATTTCATATTAATGGCTTTTTTCCCCACTCTTGGCTGTGCTGTGTAGCTCATAGACTCTCAGTTCCCCGACCAGGGATTAAACCCAGGCCCTTGGCAGTGAGAGCATGGAATCCTAACCACTAGAGTGCCGGAAATTCCCATAAATGGCTTCACAGGGTCTTATGTGAGCAGCTTCACCGTGACACTTCCAGGGCACACACTGAAGTAACCTGCATCACAACCTATTCTATGATTCGGGCAAACGGCGCTCCACATAAATAGAGGCCACCTCGGCTGGAGAGCATCCGGCCGCACGGCTCTCGCTGCCGAGAACACGCGTGTGTGTAGGTGGTGTCTGCTGCCATTTCTCTCAGGTGTAACCCTGGGAATGAAAGTGCTGGGTCACATGGAGGTTTCAGGTGTGACCTTTTGAGGAACCGCCAGACTGTTTCCGAAGGGGCCAGACCACTGAGCATCCCACTGGCCATGACAAGGGCTCTGAACCCACACCCCTGTCAGCAGCCAGCACTCCATCACAAGAGCCTGCTGTGTGACCTGGTGCCACACCGTGGCTCTGAGTTGCATTTCCCTTTTGATCAGGGCTTCTGGCCATCTGTATATATTCTCTGAAGAAATGTCTATTCAAATCTGTTGCCTATTTTAAAACTTCAGGGCTTTTACTGTTGAATTCTGACACCTCTGCACGTTCCGGACGTGAGTCTCTTTTCAGAAACATCACCTGCAAGTATTTCCTCCTATTCTGCAGCTGCCTTTCTACGTTCTTTCACATGGATTCATGAAGGTTAAGAATCCAAATCTATCACCCAAATCAGCCCAAATGTCCCAAACAAAACCCAAGCCCCTGGGCCCTTAAGGCCGTTCAGAGTTATTCCACAGAAACACCCTGTGGAATAAGCGCATGAGGACACAAGCACAACGAGCCCAGGCAGCGCCGCTTTCACACGAGGCGGCAGCGCCTGCTGAAGGGCCTGCCCGCCGGGGCCCAGGGAGCACCCAGGGCTACCTGTGCTCGGGGTGAGCGGTGGACGCAGCTCTCACTCGTCACTTTATGTAATGCTGCGTGATTTGAGGTGTTTGTTTTTTGTTTTTTTTTTAGCAAGTGTATCTTTTGGAATGTTTCAGAAAAGCAGTAAAAAAAATGCCTGTCTGGTATCAGTCACGTCCCCTGCCCAGCAGCACCTCCAGTCGCCCTGTCCCAGGCCCCAGCAACGCTGGCCAAGCCCACTGACCAAGGCCACGCCTACCCAGAGGCGTATGCACATGCTTGCACAGCATCTCAGATACACTCTGAGCTCCTCCAAGGTTCAGAGCACCTTTGATTACCAGAACATGCACTCCGAATCAAAATGAACTTCTGAACGTCTGACAAGTTCATCTTAAAACACTGTTTCTACCCAGTCCTGTCTTTTTAGGCCCAGAGCGAGCCTCCAGAAATGCACATCTCATCACATACACAAAAGGGTGGAGGGGAGGCACTTTTTTCTCTGAATTCCTTTACATACTCTAAATTATGAACTAGGAGAATGCCTTATTTATTAAAACAAGAAACACTTGGGAATTCCCTGACAGTTCAGGGTTAGGGTTCAGCGCTTTCACTGCTATGGCCCCGGGTTTAGTCTTTGCCTGGGGAACTACGACACTGTAAGCCATGCAGCATGGACCAAAGAAAAAAAAGCAAAAAACTTAACCCAACTTCACACCTCATTTCAGAACAAGAAGATGCGACAAAGATCACTGGCTCCATTGCTTCCCCACATACAGAGGAAGCCGCAAACACCCAGAGACACACAGAACTCAACCCGCACCTGACAGAATTCGAGTCCCTCCCTGCCGTGGGCCCCAGCCACCAGTCAAGGCACGCCTCTCTGACCACACAGGTTCATACGCCCCGAGCTGGGGAGTGACCACCTGCTCATAGAAGTAGAGTGCCCGCTCGAAGTTCTTCAGTCCGGTGTAGACCATCCCGCCGTAGTAGTAGTAGCACAGGAAGTGCTTGGCATCGTAGGCCCCGTTCTCCTTGCAGATGTCCACCATGTCCACATCCAGGTACGGCAGAGCCGGCTTAAAGCACTTTGCCAGCAAACACAGCTGTGGAGAGAGACACATGCAGCCATCACTCCACATGCACTGCAGCACACGTCAGCAAAAGGAGAAAACCCAGAAAGTTCTAGAAAACACTTGGCTTACACCTTACTGACTAGAATGATTTAAACGTTGACACGTCCTTCCATCTTCTTAGGCATTCGGAATAAAACAACATTTCTTTGGAAAAGGCTAACTGGCTGTGACATGAAGAGCTCACAAGCGAAGCAAAGCCCGGGCATCTACAGATGATGCATGAGTGTGGGCTCTGCTCTCTGCTGCCCTGGCGGCACGGGCACAGCTCCTCTCAGATCTCTCCTTGCCTGATCTGACTCCCTTGACTATGAGCAGAGAATGTGCAGCCCAAGAAAGCAGGCCCGGCAGAGCCTCAGGCCTGGGTGACAGTGGAACCAGACACACAGGGGTGCAAACACTGCACACCTGAGACTCATAAACTCTACCATGTGCCCGTCACACCTCCACCACAAAAGTGTTTCAAAAAAAAAGAGAAAAGAATGCACACCTCCATGTGAAGTGAGAAGATGTGGCTGAAATAATCCACATACCATGTTATTCATTAAGGGAACAATCTGGATACCCCTCAGAGACTGGCTAAACCCACAGTATGGAGTTCTCTGTGGCTATGAAGCACTAACAAAAAATCATCTCCAAGACACAGTATATAGGAAAAAGACATTGTATAGATTGTTACTCGGAGAAGGCAATGGCACCCCACTCCAGTACTCTTGCTTGGAAAATCCCATGGATGGAGGAGCCTGTTAGGCTGCAGTCCATGGGGTTGCTGAGTCGGACACGACTGAGCGACTTCACTTTCATTTTTCACTTTCATGCACTGGAGAAGGAAATGGCAACCCACTCTGGTGTTCTTGCCTGGAGAATCCCAGGGATGGCGGAGCCTGGTGGGCTGCCGTCTATGGGGTCGCACAGAGTCGGACACAACTGAAGCGACTTAGCAGCAGCAGCAGCAGCAGATTGTTACTATTTGTGTTTAAACTAGAGAGACAAAAATATACAGGTATCTGCTGGTGTGTGCCTAAACTGTCGCTGGAGGGCTGGGGGAGAAATGATCAACTCCAGCTTCCTCCAGAAAGGAGGGATGGGTGGCAAGGGAGCAGGTAGAGGCCAGCTTCATTACACATATCCCTCCTTTGCCATCTGGGTTTCGATAAACAAACAAGTAACATCTTCAGGTGTGAGAGGTCACCAGTTGGTTCTCAGGCCCCAGAGCTCCTACTGGGAGTGCTGTCAGGGTCACAAGCACCACCCCCCACCCCAATCTGCTCTCACATCCCACTGGCTGGGTGGCAGCCCATGGCTGGTGGTCAGCAGCCCCAACATTCCCTTCCAACAACAGTGCACTTAAAACATGGCACCATCCCAACCACGTCCAACCTTGACCCGGGTGACCCCCGGTGCTCACCTGGCAGAGGTCGGCGTGCACAGAGGTCAGCTGGTTTGTGTTCATCTGCATCTTGTCAATGGCTTGCCTAAGGACGCCAATTCCTCGCAGAGGCTGTCAGAAAGAGGCCTGTCAGTTAGGGCCTCAGTGGGGGCGGCACGCCTGGTCCTAAGCTGTCCCTTTCAAGTGAAGTAACCCTATAGGCAGGCTCCTCTAAATGAGAGCGACCCTACTGACGGGCTCCTCTAAATGACAGGAGGGGGGGTCCCACAGCCTCTGGAGAAACTTCTGTCTCTGTTCAGTCAGAAAGTGTCATCTTAGGCTGTTTATTGTCATATTTAGAGTAATTAGCACAACTTTTTAAATTCAGAAAGCTTTTTCTAATTAATGGAGATCAATAATCAAAAGCAACACTACATTCTCAACAGTTCGTTATATTTATAGGTAAACAAACCACAATTTTCCAGATCATTAACCACAGAAGTGACTCGTGTTTAGGAGACTTAACTGAGAACATGGATGCTGGCCCTTTCCTGCAGGACAGTCTGGGGGTCACCTGTAAATTCTCTTCAGCACAACATCTCTTACCTGATGGTAAATTACTGTTGAAAGCGATACCACAAGCTACAAACAGACCATTTTCCTGCCCTGATCGTGAATAACAAGACCGAGAATCACAAGAGGTGCAATCAGCTTCTGGGGAGAAGATGTGACTGTGAAAGAGGGGAGGAACTCGCAAGCTTTCCTCAGTGAAGACTGATTGGATATTTTTAACCATCTCCCTCAAACAACAGATAGTGCACCTACAAAATTATCAACTGAGTCTTTGTTTTCAGGCTCTTTCACACCATCAATCTTTTAAAGTTCAATTTCAAATTAAAAAGAAACATCCAAATTATAACCTGTGTCAGTATCACAATAAATAAAGACTTCACTAGATTAAAGGCGACTACAGACTGGAGAAGGAAATGGCAACCCAATCCAGTACTCTTGCCTGGAAAATCCCATGGACGGAGGAGCCTGGGAAGCTGCAGTCCATGGGGTCCCAGAGTTGGACACGACTGAGTGATTTCACTTTCCTTTCTTCTTTGTAGACAGATAACATGACAAAGTTTCAGACACAACACTACAGATTAATACTGCTTAACTCTTCATTTGAACCTTCAGAGCTAGGTTAAATGAAAAAAAATAAATAAAGGAGACTGCTGCTGCTGCTGCTAAGTTGCTTCAGTTGTGTCCAACTCTGTGCGACCCCATAGACGGCAGCCCACCAGGCTCCCCCATCCCTGGGATTCTCCAGGCAAGAACACCAGAGTGGGTTGCCATTTCCTTCTCCAGTGCATGAAAGTGAAAAGTGAAAGTGAAGTCGCTCAGTCGTGTCCTACTCTTAGCAACCCCATGGACTGCAGCCTAACAGGCTCCTCCATCCATGGGATTTTCCAGGCAAGAGTACTGGAGTGGGTCCATTTCCTTCTCCAATGCATGAAAGTGAAAAGTGAAAAGTGAAGTCGCTCAGTCGTGTCCTACTCTTAGCGACCCCATGGACTGCAGCCTAACAGGTTCCTCCATCCATGGGATTCTCCAGGCAAGAACACTGGAGTGGGTTGCCATTTCCTTCTCCAATGCATGAAGTGAAAAAATAAAGTGAAGTCGCTCAGTCGTGTCCTACTCTTAGTGACCCCATGGACTGCAGCCTACCAGGCTCCTCCGTCCATGGGATTTTCCAGGCAAGAGTACTGGAGTGGGTTGCCATTGCCTTCTCCAAAGGAGACTAAAGAGACACAATAATGTAATTTAACCTGTCATCTGAGATTGTCTTTTGTTACAAAAGACATTAGCAGAAACAACTGGTTGAAGCATAAGGAGGTCAGATGTGTTAAAGGGTTCTATACATGTTTGTCTTCTGATGTCGTGCTGCGGTTACATTAGGGAATGTTCTAAGTTGTCCTAGTTTTTAAGAAACACTCACTGAGCTCTCAGGGTAAGGGGACCATAGCTGCGACCTTCTTTCCTGTGGCTCAGAAAGGAAGAAGACAAGACTGAGCAGGTTAGGGAAGATACCAACATCTAGGGACTCTGGGTGGAGGGCATTTATGGCAATTAATTATATCAACCTAACAACTTCTTATAAAGGGAAAATTAGGTCATTCAGTTCAGTTTAGTCGCTCAGTCGTGTCTGACTCTTTGCGACCCCATGAACCGCAGCACGCCAGGCCTCCCTGTCCATCACCAACTCCCGGAGTCCACCCGAACCCATGTCCATCGAGTCGGTGATGCCATCCAACTATCTCATCCTCTGTCGTCCCCTTCTCCTCCTGCCCATAATCTTTCCCAGCATCAGGGTCTTTTCAAATGAGTCAGCTCTCCGCATCAGGTGGCCAAAGTATTGGAGTTTCAGCTTCAACATCAGTCCTTCCCATGAACACCCAGGACTGATCTCCTTTAGGATGGACTGGTTGGACCTCCTTGCAGTCCAAGGGACTCAATTAAAAGATTTAACAAGAAGGGCTTCCCTGGTGGCTTCAATGGTAAAGAATCTACCTGCAATGTGGGAGATGCAGGTTCTATCCCTGGGTCAGGAAGATCCTCTGGAGAAGGGAATAGCAACCCACTCCAGTGTTCCTGCCTGGAGAATTCCATGGACAGAGGAGCCTAGCGAGCTACAGTCCAAGGGGTCACAGAGTTGGACACGACTGAGTGACTAACACACACAAAAGGTTTAACAAACAAGCAAACAAAATCTGCACTTTATAACATGAGGCGCTAGAAGGGCCATTCCGAACAGAAGCAGCAGCTGCGCCCTGGGGGCACCTCTCCTGTGGTCAGAGCTCCCCCAGGAGATGTTCTGAGCTCTCCAAACCCATCACATATATCTGAGCATCAGGGTCTCAGCACGAGGCTGGGACCCTAATGCTCGGAGCACTGCATAAGTGAAACGAAACTGTAAATACTCAAACAACATTCTTACCTGTTTTCTTTCCACAAGTGCATTTGTTAGCTGATGGCAAAGCCCAGCAACTAGACACAATAACAAAATATTGAAGATGTAAGTGAGTACAGGGCAGAACACATCCACGGAGAAGAAAAGGCGCTGCCCTTACAGGTGTCTGTCGCATAGCGGATGTGCTCCCCGTTGCAGGTGCTGATGAAGAGCTGAACCTGGGAGAACAGTGTCTCGAAGTCGGGAACGCTGGGCATGGAAAACTTCACAAACCTACAACACAGAGAAGAACCAACTGGTCCTGGTTGGGGCCTCATGGCAGTAAATATGGAAGTCCATCCTGCCTCCAATGCTCTGTGAAGTTGAAGGAGTCATGACACTTTTAAAAATTAAGAACCAGAATCTGTGAGATTCTGCTGACCTGGTTCTTTGCATAATCAAGACACAGAACATAAACACAAATAGAGACTAAGAAAAATAAGCTTAAAGAACAACTTTTACCCAGAGCAAAAGGGCAAGAAATAAAAGACATCCAAAAGAGAGCAATTTTCAAAAAAGAAAACTCTGTTAAATGAGGTCAAATACCAGGCCACTTAATACTCAAAGTAACTAAACTTAAACTTGTAGCCCCAAAATTTTTTAAATACTTTCCTTTTGCACTTCAATGTGCTCAGTACTGCTTACTTACTTAGAAACCCTGAGCAGAACAGACTGAAGGGGGACAGGGAGGAAGCTACGGGCTGGCTGGAGGCCATGGCAGTGGCTCACAGTCACGGTGCTGCCCCAGGCCCGGGGGAGAAGGACTAGCTGTGGGGCAGGACCAGAGGAGGGGACTGGTCGGAAGAGAGACAACTCAGATGACCCATCCCGAGTCACCTGGCAGATGGTGCCACCAGGTGCCACCATAAACACTGAGAGGGAGTCGGAGAAAGGTTTCTGGGGAGAAATTATTATGTAAGCCACCACCACTTACATACCGCTTACAAGAAAACTTCAAACTCTTCTTTTTAAAAAAGAAAAAACGGAATGGTTTAAACTCATTTCAAGAAAAATGAAACAGGTGTTATCACCGAACAACAATTTCTCCATCTTTCAACTTGTACTTCCATCTATACAGTATCACAATGCCACCTGACATCAGTAATTATACTTCCCAATGATCAAAATCTGTCCAAACAATCTCATTTGGGCTTCACAATAGGTCAGTAAAGCACTGTGACTTCCACTTTATAAACAAAAATACACAGCTCAGGGCCCCACACCTCATAATCAGCAGAACACAGATACAAACCCAGGGAACCTGGTAACCAGGTCAGGGTTCTTCCCAGGTTTCCTCTGACATACAACGTCAAACATCTTATAGCTTCAGAAAGCTTTCACAGACATCATCTCACCTGACACACACCTCGGCATAAGCTGAAGCGGGTACAAACTGTGCTACCTGCTCTTTTAATGGGAAAGCACAGCCAGCAGAAATCTCTATCCGCCAGCCACAGCCGGCAGAAGTTTCTGCAGCAGAGGCCCTGTTCCGAGTGTGTGCCATCTAAAGCAATGGCTACTGAGTCCTCAAGATGCTGCAAGTACGACAGAGGAGCTGAATCCTGCATGTCACTTATTTGTAAAGATTTACACTCAGACACACAGCAGCCACTGACCACCGTCCTGTGAGCGCAGGCTAGACCTCGGGCTCTGACAGCACCTTCCTCCTGACACACCCCTGTCTCAGGAGCGCCAGCTCAAGTGAAGCCAGACCCTCACTTCAGGTCAATTTGTTCTCAGTTCATCTACATTATTTCAACTTTCACAACAACCATAAAATCCCAATCTATGACACTAAAACATCAAGAGAAAAAAAAAAAAAATTAATCGTCAAGTACATAGAGTCACAAGAGTTCAAAAGGCCAACTGGAATAACGTCTGTTTAACTTGGTCTTAAGCCAGCTTAAACTTGTCTGCAGGGTGCTTTGGACCACTTGGAACTTCACTCAGCTCAGCCTCCTGCTCTCTCCTGCCACTCTTTCCTCTTTTCAATTCAGAAAATGGGGAGAATCCCATGGATCACACGAATAAAAGTATTCAGACAAACACAAACTACAGTACCACAACTGAGATCACCATTCATTTTTTAAAACATTTCAAACTTTGTATAAACATTAAGAATTTTAAAAAATAATAAAGCAGAACAAAAAATACAAGCAATGATTAGCTGCAATGAGGTAAAGGTAACTGCTACACCGTGACTTTAGTTGTGCCCAAGAGCTCACTGTCGTTTACAGGGCTTACTTCCTACACCAAACAAAGCCAGCGAGCGCAGTGTTGAGGCTGAGCAAGCACAAAGCCGTGAAGGAAGATGCCCTTACAAGACAGCGAGGACGCCCAAGGAGTGCTCCTGGACGTCCAGGGCCCCGAGCACGGTATCCAGATGGGATAAGTTCTTCGCCAGGAGCTCCCCACTCTTGTTGATCAGTTCACAAAGCTGAGTCATTTGCCCTGGAAAACAAGAACGACACTACCATTCAGAACAGCATTCACCAGACCAAAGGATGTCATACCTCAGACGTGCTGGTGCCTAAAGGTGATTTCTTCCAACTCCTTCATTTCAGATGAGGACCCAGAAGGGCCAGAGACACCAGATGATTTTGCCTTTGGTCTCAGTGCTAAGTTTCCGACTTTCCTCTGGCCACTGAAGGTTTCACACTCCCACTTCCAGTGCCCCAAGCCAGCAGAGTGCACATTACCATCAGCACCAACTCATCTCCCTTCTGTATCCAAAATGTCACCAGCTATGACTTCATCTCACTCCTCAGCCTCTCAGTCCACTCCTTCCTCTCCCCTCCGCCTTCATTCCCACGCCCGTCACTTTCGGTCTGCACGCCATCATCTTCTGAGCAGCCCCCTCCTTCCTTCCCTGCCCCAGCCCTCACTCCACACTGGTACCCGTCTGTGCGGGAGGTGTGAGGCACATCAGTCAGAGGCAGGGCAAGTGACCTGAACGTCTCTGCTGGGCAGCCTGCTCCTACAGCAGCAGCCTGCACAAAGCATGTGTGTGAAGCTTCCAGGCAAGCAATCCTGTTTGACGCTCACCAGCATGGCCTCGGCTCTGTTTTGTAAGTAAGAAAATTGAACCTGGGAAATGAGTTGTTTGGTTAGTCACCAAGTGACTGAGACAGGTGCATGCGTGTTCAGCAGCTAAAGTAAGTCATGTCCAACTCTCTGCAGCCCGCCAGGCTCCTCTGTCCATGGGATTCTCCAGGCAAGAATACTGGAGTGGGTTGCCATTTTCTCCTCCACGGGATCTTTCTGACCCAGGGATCGAAGGGGATCTCCTGCATTGGCAGGCAGATTCCTTACCACTCAGCCACCTGGGAAGCCCAACCGAGACAGGACTTTAACCCAAACCTTCTAACCTCATGGGACCTCGGGAAACTGGAGTCTGTGGCACAAACAAACGAGTGAGTGCCTTCCTCACTCCCAGAGACTCCTAGCCTCACCCCTGACCCTAACTCCTACTAGTGAAGAGAAACGAGGCAGAACCGTTGCGCTGCTGTGCGCAGCGCCGGGCACCGAAGCAACCTCGGGGCAGCCAGGCGGGCAGCACCTGGGTCCTTACACCGGGAGACGCGAATCCCGAGAGAAGAGTGCCTGGGCAAGGTCAAGCGGCTCCTGCAACCTTAATAGTTCCTCCCGCTCACTCCTGACAACCCCGCGCAGTCCGAACGTTTCTATTTCACAGATGAACCAACAGAGTGAGGAAAGGGGCCTCACAACAGCGGCCAATTACTTTAATTCTGGGCACGACACTCAGGCGATGAGAGGAACCAACCAAAGGCATGAAAATTAGGGGCAAATTCACAGCGGCCACAACTCCGCCCCCCCAAAAGGGAGCCGGGAGCCAGGGCCCCCGGGGATCGAGCGCGGCCAGCCGCGAGGGGCCCGGCCGCGAGGCCAGGTCGGGAAGGGCCTCCGGGAGGCGAGACGGACCGAGCTCCGACGGCGGGGGGCGGAGGCCGGGGCCTGGGCGAAGGGGTCGCCCATCTCGCGCGCTCCTCAGCCCCGGCCCAAGCGCCAAGACCCCCGCCGCAGCCCGGACGCAGGCTCGCGGCCCGCGCCCATCGCCTCACCTTGGGCGGAGAGCTGGCGGACGCTGTTGACGAACTGCTCCAGGGCAGACGCCATGTTCCCGGCAGCCGGGCGGCGGAGGCGGCGCGCGCGGGACGAGGGCCGGCGACCCACCGGAGGGCCTCAGGGCGGTGACGTCACTTCCGTCGCTCAAGCGCCGCGAGATCTACCTACCTGGACCCGGCTACTGTTTCCATGGAACCGGTTCTGCGGATGCCCGCGCCGGAAAGCAGGTTTTTTTCCCTTCCGTCTTTATTCTGTGCGCACGTGAAGTCGCCCCCTGGATTTAACAGGGATGGTGGGCAAAGGAAGGAACTGAACGCCTAGTTGTTGTTAAGTCGCTCTGTCGTGTCCAACTCTTTGCGACCCTATGGACTGTGTAGCCCGCCAGGTTCCTCTGTCCATGGGATTTCCCAGGCAAGAATATTGGAGTGGGTAGCCATTTCCTTCTCCAGGGGATCTTCCCCACTCAGGGAACCCGCCTGTCTTAATCGCAGCCTCTTCCCTGAGGCTTTTCCAGCCAGGTAGTAGTTTTCCAGCCAGGAAGGCAACCAGCCTTCAAATCCCTTTTCTAGCACTTAGTAGCTCCACGACTCTCGGCAAGTTCCTTGGCTGTCCGCTGCCTTGTTTCCACATCTGTAAAATCCTCACGATAAACTACTTAAAACACTTATGGCTGGAGAGGGGTGATGTGAGATGGGGCTGCAAGATAAACAGGGGCCATGTCAAGTAAACCGTGTTAAAGCTACTGGATTTTTCACTGAGAAAATTGGGGAGCAGTGGAGGGTTTCATGCAAGCGAGTGGCATGATCAGACACTTGCACTTGGAAAAGACTGGCTTCACATAGATAACCTTAGAGAGTCATTTAAGAAGCTATTGCAGTAGTCAGTTGACATGAAATATAATAGTAATAATTGTATGTTGGTATAGCGATAAAAATAAATGGATATGTTTGTATCTATGAATGTATAGATGATGACATGTATGGATGAATGACTTTAACGCTTATACTGTAGGATGGAGATGTCCCTGTGTGCTGTATGACCACATTTGGTCCTCAAACAAAGGACAGATATTTTGAATTACAGGATACATTTCCATGGATATACATGGATTTTAATAAAAGCCAGAAGTTTCGAGAGAAATTAAGCACTACAAGAATTCAAAATAGCCACAGCTACTGTGTGCTGCAGTCCATGGGGTCACAAAGAGTAGCACATGACTGAGCGACTGAATTGCACGGGACTAGTCATACTTCAATGTTTTTTTTTTTGCCTATTTATTGGGATCTGTTCTCAAAGTGTGATCCCCAGCCAAGAGCAGCAGCAGCACCTGGGAACTTTTTTTTAAAAATTTATTTATTTGGCTGTGTCAGGTTTTCCTTGAGTCATATGGGATCTTTCCTTGTGGCCCACAGACTCTCTGGGGCTTCCCAGGTGGTGCTAGTGGTAAAGAACCTGCCTGCCAGTGCAGGAGACCTAAAAGATGCAGGTTCAATCCCTAGGTCGGGAAGATCTGCTGGAGAAGAGCACAGCAACCCACTCCAATATTCTTGCCTGGAGAATCCCATGGACAGAGGAGCCTGGTGGACTGCAGTCCATAGGGTCACACAGGCCCAGACACAGCTAAAGTGACTGAGCAGGCATGCATGCACAGACTCTCTGGTTGTGGCACATAGGCTCTGGAGCCCTGGACTCAGTAGTTTTGGTGCTTGGGCTTAGTTGCTCTGTGGCACGTGGGATCTTAGTTCCCTGACTAGGGTTTCATCTCTTGTCTCCTGCATTGCACAATGATTCTTAACCACTGGACTACCAGCTAAGTCCCACCTGGGAACTTTTTGGATTCCACTTTAGATTTACTATGGGCTTCCCTGGTGGCTCAGAGGTTAAAGCATCTGCCTGCAAGGTGGGAGACCTGGGTTCAATCCCTGGGTCGGGAAGATCCCCTGGAGAAGGAAATGGCAACCCACTCCAGTATTCTTGCCTGGAGAATCCCATGGATGGAGGAGCCTGGTAGGTTACAGTCCACGGGTCGCAAAGAGTCGGACACGACTGAGCGACTTCACTTTCTTTCTTTAGATTTACTACATCAGAAACTCTGAGGGTGGTGCCCTGCCGTCTGAGTTTAACAAGTCCTACAGGGAACCTTGATGCGCACTGAAGTCAGAAGGCCTGGATGCGGCAAAGAGGAGCCAAAAATAAAATCACACTGATTTCAGTACCGCTAAGAGACATCCCACCCTTCTTTCTTCCTCTCAAGAGTGAAAATGACTGAAAGAGACATGGTTACAGGGATAACCTTGAATATATTTTCCCTTTTTCTTTAAAAGCTAGTCATGTATAAAACCCGGCAATTACATAAGACACACCATACAACAAACAGCCACAGGAGTGAGTGGAGATGCCACATTCAATCATCTGTTTTCTCATTAAAAAAAAAAAATTATTATTTACTTTTGGTTGTGCTGGGTCTTTGTTGCTGCAGGAGGGCTTTCTCCAGTTGCAGCGAGGTGGGGCTACTCTTTGTCTTGGTGCTCAGCCTTCTCATTGCAGGGCTTCTCCTGTTGCGGAGCATGGGCTCTAGAGCACAGGTGCAGTAGTTGCAGAGCGTGGGCTTAACTGTTCAGCGGCCTGTGAGATCTTCCTGGACCAGGGATGGAACCCGTGTCACCTGCACTGGCAGGCAGAGTCCCATCCACTGTACCACCAGGGAAGCTCTATTTTTCATTCTTTGAAAACACACTTACTTTGTCTCTAATATGTGTCCAACCCTGTGCCAGATGCAGGGACGGGGCTGCATATATCTGTGATCTAAACAAAGTGCTTGCTGACATGAAGTTCTGGTTGAAGAGTAAGACACTAAGCAAGCAAATGAAATACTTACAGAGAGTTAGCACATGTTATGAAGAAAATAAAACACGGTGATGCAGTGGAGGAAGGTCAGGAAATGCTTCTAAGTTCAGAAGGGCGAGAAAGAGCTGGGGGACTTCCCTGGTGGTCTAGCAGATAAGAATTTGCCTTGCAACGCAGGGGGCACTGGTTTGATCCCTGGTTGGGAAACTAAGGTCCCACATGACCCGGAGCAACTAAAACTGAGCATGGCCAACTACTAAGCCCGGAAGCTCCAGAGCTGGTATGCCACAACAGAAGATCCCACAAGATGCAATTAAGACTCCGAGGTGCCACAACTAAGACCCAAGGCAGTCACACAAATACAATAAATAAAAAAGAGATCTTGGGCAGAGAGTTTCAGAGAGAGGAATAAATGTATGCCAAAGTCTTAAGACCCAGATAAAATTTGGTGTTTCTGGAATAGAGAAAATGCTAGTGTGGCTAGAATGTTAATGAGAAGGATCCTGGTGTGTCTGTTGAATATCGTTTGTCTATAACAATAGTAAGGAGAAGGCGATGGCACCCCACTCCAGTACTTTTGCCTGGAGAATCCCATGGACGGCGGAGCCTGGTGGGCTGCTCTCTATGGGGTCGCGCAGAGTCAGACACGACTGAAGCAACTTAGCAGCAGAACAATAGTAACTGTCTCTTTTTCAACCAGAGTGACAATAAAAGATTTTAAATCCCTCCTCCCAAAACCCACTTATAACAGGGTACATAACAATATTCATTTATGGATTCATTTGAAAGTCTCCAGTTTTATTAAGGCTTTGTGATATCTGCAAGGCTAGTGTCTGTTCTGGCAGCTCTCTCCAGCTAGTCACTGTAAAGCAGGGGGCGCATCACCCTGTTCTGGTTCCCTCTCTTAAATTCTTCTGCCTGTGTTCTTGGCTTATTTGCTGCCTATCCATCTTCCCTTCTAAGATGTAAGTTCCAAGATGGCAGGACCTCGTCCATATGCTCCACTGAGAGATGCTCTAGGGGCTCAGTAAACGTCTCTGCGACACAGGCCTGCTCCATCCTCGCTGTGGCAGTTGGAGGAGGGAGCCCAGGCCCAGAGTTCCAGGAGAAGGTGCCAGTGGAGATCCGGGGACTGCGGACGCCCCGGGGACAGCCCAGCGCCCCGGACTATCCTCTAGGCCACGCCCCTCGGGCCCGCCTCGGTCGGCGCGCGTCCCTTTAAGGGCGGCGAAACCGCAGCCTCGCTCTGGGGCCGGAGCTTGCGCGCTCTTGCGCCCCGCGCCCCGCGCCCCCCGCCCGTACCCCGCGCGCCCCCGGCGCCGCGCGCGCTCCGTGCGCTCCCCGCACCCGGCGCGCCCCGCGCCCGGCCCCCAGGCCCGCAGTGTCTTCTCCCGCGGTCATGGCCCCGGTGCCCGCGGCGAGCGCCCGCCTGGGGCCATGATCCGGCTGCGCTGCTGGTGCTCGCGGAGGCCCCGCGGCGCGGCGGGGCAGGCAGGGCGGCGCTGGGCGTCGGGTGGGCCTGCTGGCCGCGCCCTGCGAGTGCTGGTGGACATGGACGGCGTGCTGGCCGATTTCGAGGGCGGCTTCCTCAGGAAGTTCCGCGCGCGCTTCCCCGACCAGCCCTTCATCGCGCTGGAGGACCGGCGCGGCTTCTGGGTGTCGGAGCAGTACGGCCGTCTGCAGCCCGGGCTGAGCGTGAGCATCCCCACCCCGGGCGCGCGTGGCCCTGGGGCTCGCCTCCCGTAGCACCGAGTCCTGGGGGGCCACGCTGTTGGCTGTCATCGAGGGCTTCTCAAAATTCAGGAGTACATAAAGTGTAATATATCCAACTCTCCATCTTCAACTGACTTTAATTTTGGGTGTACTTGGCCTCAAGTCACATTCCTGTTTCCTCCTCCTCGTAGATTTGATGAGCATCTTTAGCATCCATTCTTTTCGCCCTTTTACAGCAAAGCGTGGCTCCCTGTAGAATTAGGCCCAGAGAGATTATGAGCCTTTCTGGACATCACAGCACACAGGGAGTCAGTGCACGGTGGGTTTGGATCTACTCCTTGGCTTATCCACTGGCCCTGCCGGCCCCTCTGAGCACCTGGGCTCTGACAGGCCCCCTCGCGCAGTGCTCTACTCTCTGAGTCCATGGTGCATGGAGAGGAGATAGCAGGCTCACTCCCAGACAGATGGCGTGGCTTGTACGTTTAAACTGCTTGGTGAAAGGAGCCAGATTTTGCCCTGGACCAACCTAGAGGCCCAGTGTTTTCTGCTGTCCCTCAGTGGGCCTTCTGAGGTGGCTGCCAGGGGAGCTGATAGGATTTGAGAGCCTATTCTGTAACCCAGCTTGCCTGCATCCCCTCCTCTCCGATGCAGGCTTGATTTTCTCCCTTGTGAAAGGGGCAGCCAGGATCCAACAGTCCATCTGTGTGCCAAGGTCATCCGGTCCTGTCCTCTGTGCTCCCCCAACAAGTGCCAGCTCTGTGACTCACGGACGGCATCTTGACAGAATTCTGGTTTGTGGAGGGGCCGGTGTTCCAAAGGAAATCAAGTGCCCCTTCTCTTCAGGAACACCAAGCGCTTCAGAAGGTGACCTTCCCCCAAGCCTGGGGTGCTGACTCCTCCCAGTCCTGATACCCAGTTAAAAACGCCCTAGTAACTTTGCAGGCTCTGACGTCCTCCCCCGCCCTGTGTGTGTTCATTCACAGAGGGCGCTCAACAGTGCAGTCTCAGTACCTCTTTCCTCCCAGGACCGTATTACCATGCGGAAGGGAAGCTCACCCCCAGCTCTCAGGCCAGTGACTCTTCCAGTCCCTTGCGCCCATGTGCAGACTCTGGCTCTGAGGGGATGATTTGCTGGTTTCCAAGGCCTGGGAGCAGAGCTCCAGGGGCACCAAGGAGGGCTATTCCTAGAGCTTGCTCCTGGGAACCATGCAGGCAACGGGGCTTTGATAGAGGCACATGTGACCTTATCTCTAGCACCGCTCACAGCAGGACCTCCCTGGGTCTCCCCTGGCACGATTGGTCCAGCGTCTGCCTGAAAAGCACCCAGTCAGGCACCCAGATTACACACGGAGGCATCCATGGTTTACAAAACATGGGTCTATCTGTATTTCCTTTGATCTTCACATGCCGAGGGGTAAGCAGGGCAGAGGAAGGCATAGCTCATTGTAACTGACTTAGAATCTTACACTGTTGGACAGTTGAACTGATCCCAGAGAGAGGAAATGCCTTGACCAGGGTTTCAGGGCAGGTTGGGGGTAGGGAGGGAAGCTGGGTGTTGGTCAGAGGTGCAGTGGTTAGCCCCAGGTCACACCGCCAGGGCCAGCACTTCTGACTCCTCCTCGAGCCTGCTTTCCACCAGTCACACTTGCACGGCGTCCGTTTGAGTCAGGAGACCCAAGTTCAAGTTCTGAACTTGAAAAAAATTTTCAAGTGGCTTTGAAAACAGCCTGTGAAGCCCAGCTGCCTCATTTGTATCCTGGGGATGGCAGTTCTTGCCACTTGAGGAATGTGAGACCCAGACAGAGTGTATGTTAGCAATAAGCACTGGTTTGCTTAAATCCATCGAGTTAACCTCCAACGTGTGTGACTTCTGTGTGCTCACTGTGGGGGAAGCACTTGTTCTGGGACCAGGGGCTTCTGACCTGAAGGGGATCTGTTTCTTGCTTCTCAGAGGCTGGGGTTTGTCACTTTCCCCTTGGCCTGGCCCTGGAAGGAAGTGGCATACTGCAGACTTGAATGTGGCCAGCAGCATAAGGTGGGCACTCCTCGCCAGGTGGGTTGGAAGCCACCATTTTGCTGTGTGACGTTAAGTCGGTCTTGTCCCCATTCTGAGCCTTGGTTTTCTCACATGTGAAATGAGGGTCTGCATTTGGGACTTTTAAACTTAAAAACAGCAGAATACTTAAAAAAAAAAAAAAAAAAAAAAAAAAAAAAAAACTGTTTATTGGCATCCCAACACATAGCACAGATAAGGAGCTGCTTTGGTGGTGTTGAGCAGCCATGCCCACCTTCTGCCCATGCCCCCATTCCATGGGGCTCAGAAAGGCCTGAGCTCCTCCAGCTACTGAACATGAGTGAGGGCTTCAGCATGGAGGCAGGACCTGGCCCGCCCTTGCAGCCTCCAGGGTGCTCTGGCCCTTAGAATCAGGCAAGGGCGTAGTTCCTGAAGGCCGGTCTTCCTGCCCTCTGACTCCGGCGGGGCCTCCAGCAAAGCCAGCTTCTGAACCCTGTAGTTAGCCCCTGCCGGATCCTTGTGGAAGCTGGGCCCCTCCTGGAGAGGGACTGGAGTACACGCCCACTCCACCAACCTGCCTTCAGGAAGACTGTCCTCGGGTGTGGGGCTCAGGGTGCTGAGGACCCCGGGCGTCACCTGCTTTTTTTCCCCCTCTTCTCAGGAGAAGGCCATCAGCATCTGGGAGTCTGAGAACTTCTTCTTTGACCTCGAACCTCTCCCAGGAGCTGTGGAAGCTGTGAAACAGATGGCCAACCTGGAGAGGTAAATCTGTCCCGGCCCAGGGTCCACGCCCCTTCCCGTGTGCCCTCTGCCTGTCTTCCTCCTGCTTGCCCTGCACCCTGCATGGGCCGGCTTGGTAAATCCTTCAGGGCCTCTCTGCAAGCTAAGATGCTTCCATCTGGTAACTTGGGAGAATGTGGAATCTAGTTTGACGCACTTTGCTGGGTGTCCTGGGTTCATTTGTTCAGCAAATCCCTAAGAACCAACTGTTAGATTCGTTCCCTGCAACCCTGGAGCTTACAGTCCAGCCGGGGAGCAGGCGGTGAACAGAGCGTCACTCAGGAAGACTGTGATAACACAGGGTCACGTGTGTGAAGGGGTGCGATGGGGACCTGGGAGAGATGGGGAGGAGGTGGCAGCAGGAGGAGGGGGAGCCATCTGCCTGACCCTGTGAGCCGAAGCCCCCCCTGCACCCGGAACCAGTGCCCACCACAATCCAGTAACACAGTGCTCCTCCTCTGAGAGCTTAAAAAACAGTCATCTTACTGAGATGTAATTCATGCAGCCCACATCCAGGTGGTTTTTAGTGGAGTCACAGAGGTGTTCACCCATCACCATCATCAGCTTCACAGCCTATCCGCTCCCCATCTCCCGCAGAGAAACCCTGGACCATCCACAGTCGCTGCCTGTTCCTGCCCTCCCCCCACCACCCATGGCAACCACAGTAGGCCTCCTGTCCCTGGATTTGCCTCTTCTGGACGTTTCATGTACATTTCTTATGGTATCTGGCCTTCTGTGGCCGCTTCTTTCACTCAGCATGTTTCCAGGTTTATCTGTGTCCCAGGGTGAATCAGCGTTTCATCTCATTTCACTGCCAAGTGACTGTCAGTCCTGTGGCCCACTGTGTTCTGTCCATCTGCTCATTAACTGGTAGACCTTGGGGTGTTTCTTCTTTTTAAATATGGAGACTAACACTGCTGTGAACCTTCATCTACAGGTCTCTGTGGTTGCTTGTTTTTGTTTCTCCTAGGTGTGTACTGCCGGGAGTGGAACTGCCGGGTCATGGGCTGAATCCAGACTGTTTTCAGCTGCACGTTTTGCGTTCCCAGTAGTAATATCGAAGGGATCCAGCTCCTCCTCCCAACCCTGGCTGTAGTCTTTTATTATGTTTTTTTAATATTTATTTTATTTGTTATTTATTTGGCTGCACCAGGTCTTAGTTGCAGCATGCAGGGATCTAGTTCCCTGACCAGGGATCGAACCTTAGGCCCCCTGCATTGGGAGGGTGGAGTCTTACCCGCTGGACCACTGGGGAAGTCTCTTTTAAAAAAATATATTTATTTTATTTAGCTGTGGTCTTTTTTATTCCAGCCGTCCTAGTGGGTGTGATGTGGTGTCTCATTGTGGTTTTAATCTGCATTTCTCTGAAGACAAATGCTATGCAGCTTCTTTTGGTGTGCATATCAGCTGTCTGTCCTTTTAGGATAAATGTTTATTCAGATCCTTTGCTAACTTTTTTTCAATTGGGTTATTTGTCGTTTTTGTTATTGTTAACTCTTAAGAGCTCTTTATTTATTCTGGGTAACAAGTCCCTTGTGAGATATATGACTTGCAAATACAGTTTCTTATTCTATGATTGTTTTACTTTCTTGCTGGTGTCCTTTGGAACCCAAAGTTTTTATTTTGATGTAGTTAAATTTATCTGTTATATTCTTTTGCTGTTTGTGTTTTTGGTGCCATCTCTAAGGATCCTTTGCCTAACCCAAGGTCACAAAGATTTGCTCCTGTGTTTTCTTCTAAGAGTGGTATAGGTTTAGCTCTTTTGTTCAGTGTGTTTGATTTATTTTGAGTTAATTTTTTTCATGTGGTGTGAGGTCCTACTTCCTTCTTTTTCATGTGGGAAATCCAGTTGTCCCAGAGCCATTTTTTGAAAAGACCCTTCTTTTCCTCCATGGAATGGTCTTGGCTTGCTTGTCAAAAGTCAATTGCCCATAAATGTTAGGATTTCTTTCTAGGCTTGCATAACTTTTATTGGTCACAGTTTTGCTTGAATTTAGTAGTCACAATGACAAATCAAATATTTGGTGTGATTTGGCCTTGGTTGTGCCATGTAACTGGAGAAGGCAATGGCCCCACTCCAGTACTCTTGCCTGGAAAATCCTATGGATGGAGGAGGCTGGTAGGCTGCTGTCCTTGGGGTCGCGAAGAGTCAGACATGACTGAGCGACTCCACTTTCACTTTTCACTTTCATGCATTGGAGAAGGAAATGGCAACCCACTCCAGTGTCCTTGCCTGGAGAATCCCAAGGACGGGGGAGCCTGGTGGGCTGCTGTCTATGGGGTCGCACAGAGTCGGACACGACTGGAGTGACTTAGCAGCAGCAGCAGCAGCAGTGCCATGTAACTGGCCTTCCAGGTGGTGGTGTTGGTAAAGAATACACCTGCCAGTTCAGGAGGCATAAGAGATGTGGGTTCAACCCCTGCGTTGAGAAGATTCCCTGGAGGAGGGCACAGCATCCCACTCCAGTATTATTCCCTGGAGAATCCCAGGGACAGAGGAACCTGGCAGGCTACAGGCCATAGGGTCGCACAGAATCGGACACTACTGAAGCGACTCGGCACGTATGCACATACCATGTAACTGCCTTTGAACTTCATCAGCTTTCAAGGTTCTAATGTGATAAATAGACATCAGGCCCTCTGAGCAGTATATTCTATTCTAGTCTATGATTTGAACTTGATTTACACTGGAGCAGTGTGATACAACTTCTTCCACCTGTAGCAAAAGCCCAGAGAGGCAGAGAACGTGTAGAAAGCTTTTGCACCAAAGCCTTTTTTTTTTTTTTTTCCAGCTGTTTTAGGTCTTGGTTGTATTTTGCAGGATCTCTGGTCGTAGTACATGGATTCTCTAGTTGTGGTGTGCAGACTTAGTTGCTCTGCAGCATGTGGGATCTTCATTCCCCAACCAGGGATCAAACATGTGTCCCCTGCATTGCATGGCAGATTCTTAAGCACTGGACCCCCAGGGGAGTCCCATATAAAGCTTTTAAAAGCTCTGTTCTTGTCTGGACCATACTTACCAGCTGTAGTCTGGGGAGCTGGGTTGCATGATGGTTAAGGCTCAGTGTGAACCAGGGTGAGCCCACTTCTCCAGAATCAGACTCTTAGTACATTTCTAAACTCTCTGTGACTCGGTCTCTTCACCTGTAAAATGCACAATGTAAGCGTTAGCTGCCGCTGTTACTACTCGGCAGGATTTAGTAGGTGAGCAGCAAGAAGAGTGTCCTTTGGCCAAAGCAGCATGGGGAACGTCCATGAGAGGTTTCTTTTCATGGTGGGGTGGGTTCCCAGAACTTGTTAGTTTGCAGATGTGTTTGAGGATTCTTTAGGGGGTGGGAGAGGAGGAATGTGGGTTCTGGAGCTTTTTCTCAGCTGCTCTATTTCGCAGACATTCCAGCTTGCGACATGCGTTGGCCCTGTACTTCCACTCTGGATCTTAGCTGGGTAGACAATTCTGATGATCAGTCTGTCCCCAGAGTTTGCACGGAGAGAGGGGTCGAGTCATAACCAAGTGGAGAGCCTTGTGTCTAATGCTTGTGTTGGAGGTTGCCCGGGAGGGGCTCGTTCAGGTGCAGATGCTTCTCCAAGAAGGCGACATCTGACCCCAGACCTGCAGGGTCGAAGTGAATAGTGAAGTGCAGAGTGGGCAGGGGTACAGGCCCCAGAGGGGAAGGGTTTTGCTGACTTGGTAACAAAGGAGACCAAGGTTTCAGCGAGTGTGGAGCAGGAAGGATATAGTGTACGTGGTTGAAGAGAGAAGGGTGTCATCTCATTTAGGTTTTAAAACCACGGGCTCGGGTGCTGAGTTTGGCATTTCTCCAAAGAAGAGCTCCAGATGGCAACTAAGCATGTGAAGTTTGCCTCAGCGTTTTTCGTCCTTAGGGAAATGAGTCACAATTACAGCGGGAAGCCCACAGAATGACTATGACAAGAAAAACAAGTGTAGCCAAGGATGGAGGGAGCTTGGAGTCCTTGTCACCGATGGTGGGATCGAAACAGATGCAGCTGCTGCCTCAGCAGCCATGTCCCCGGGGCGTGGAGCCGGCTGCAACCCAGCAGTCGCACCGAGAGAAATGGAGGTGCAGATCCACCAGGCCCTGAGCACGGGTGTCCCCAGCAGCTCGATGCCTGGGGGAAGCAGCTGCGCCCTCCATCCTGGTAGCATGTGCCTCACTGCGATGTCACTGGGCAAGAAAGAGGCCTGAAGTTCCAGTGCCCTTGAAAACACGACCCCAAAGGACAAGACCACGTGCTGTGGGGTTCCGTTAACATGAAATGTCCGGAACAGGCAACTCCATGGAGACACAGCAGGAGACACCCAGGGCCGCAGTCTGACTGAGACCTCTCGGGACCACTTTGCAGAGAGCTGGGACCCAGTGTCCCACGGGTGTGACCCAAGGGGCAGGGGACCCGCTGGCACTGTTGGTGGGTGCTGGGTCTGGGGTTGTGGGAGGCGCTGGTGCAGCACAGACCTCAGGGGTCCCTGAGGGCCCAGGAGGACCAGCCCTTGACCCAGACTCTGGCTTGCAGGTTTCTTGGCTCCGCGCCGAGCAGGGCCCTGATGTCCCTGATAACTGGTTCTGTCCTGTAAAGCCTCCCTGGCTGGATGCTGCTCACCTTCCCCAGTAGTTCCTGTCATGTCTGGGTGGTGGCTCCAAACCTCTGCGTGGCTGGCTGCACGGGGGCTGCTGTGTGGTTTGCAGGCCCCGGGCTGGTGTCCCACGTGGTGGCCAGGGCCGTGGCGGAGGGGTGGGGGCAGGTACGGACCCAGGCAGGGGGGCTGTGGGCACACAGCCTCACCAGACCGCTCTCTCCCCAGCACTGATGTCTTCATTTGCACGAGCCCCATCAAGATGTACAAGTACTGTCCCTTCGAGAAGGTGAGACACCTGCTGCGGGGCCTCTGCTCACCTTGCCTGTGTCCTGGGGAAGGGCTGGGACCCTCCCATACAGCCCGCCTGGGGGTCTGGGCCGGGGCCTCCTCCCAAACGTTATAAAAAAGAAGGAAGGAAATTCTGTCAACTATAGATGTTTCTCTGACTTTTCTTGATTTTTCAAAATCTCTTTGATTAGCCATTACTTTAGCAATAAAAAAGTAACTACATTTGTCACTCAGGAAACAGTTACCAGGCCCCTGCTATAACACTGGGCATCTGGGGCTTAAAAATGCCTCTCTCTGCTCTTGGGAGCTAAGGACAGCACGGCAGGAAAAGAGACAGGTGTCCCAGGCTCTGTGGTCCAGCAGGGAGGAAGTCCAGAAGCCCAGGCTGGCTCCCTGGGGAAGGGAGGAACTGGGAAGACCAGTTGTAAGTGGTGGGACAGCTGAGCAAAGGCCAAGAGACCTGGGGGAGGCACAGGGGCAGAAACAGGAGGGGGAGGGAGAGGCTGAAAGGCAGGGCCTTTACAGAACCAGTGGTTTGGGCTTCAAGCAACAGGCACCCCAAGGCCTCTGAAGGGTTTTTAAGCAAATCCAGGCCTGGAGTGTCCGAGTCCTGGATGGCCCAGATGTCAGCTTGTTCTCACCCAGCTTGGCAAGGAGACAGCCTTGTGGAGCCTTTTTGTAAACCTAACAGCACCCAGTTATTCTGGGATGTTCGTGTTACTTTGTGACCGTGGAGGGGCTTTAAGAGAAGTGGGCCATTTGTGCGGGTTCCCCATCTGCTGGGGAAGGTCACTCGGAGCAGGGTGTTGGGGGAGCCACCAGACACACCTGTACCCCTGGCTCTGGCACCGCACACCCACTCCCACTGTGGGTCCAGTTCTCATGTGGCCTCCAGACCAAAGCTCAGGTAGGGCTGGAAGGCAGACTGGTCAGGGCTTCTGGAAGGGACGACGCACCTAAGGGTTGCACCCCTTTTCCTTGGGCTGGAGCCTTGCAGGGTGCATGGGGGACCTGAGCTGGGTTGGGGTGTTTGGTCAGAGCCGCGGTACTACCACTTTGTAGCTGTGGACTGGGACGGCTCTGTGGTCCCCTGCACGTGGGTAGTCTCCCTGGCAGCGCCCTGGCCTCATAGCCCCCCCTCCTCTTGGCCCGCTCTCGTTCCAGTATGCCTGGGTGGAGAAGCACTTTGGCCCTGACTTCCTGGAGCAGATTGTGCTGACCAGAGACAAGACCGTGGTCTCTGCTGACCTCCTCATAGACGACCGGGTGGACATCACAGGCAAGTGGCCTGAAGTAGGGGAGGGGCAGGCATGGGGGCCCCAACCCGAGTGCCCATCCCCCAGCCCCATAGTCACCAGATCTGTGTGAGGCATCCTGTCCAGCCTTGAACCTTGAGCTGAGCCTCCTCCCTTTCAGGGAGACAAGCTTCTTCCCCACACACACCCCCAGGGAGTCAGGGAGAGTGGTCCAGCCCAGGGGTAATGCACTGGGGCAGCCTTGATCGCGTCACCATACACCTTGAAGCCTTGCCTTCCTGTTAAATGAGGGCCAGACTCTGGCTGCCAAACATTTCTTTTTAGCAACAGAATCCTTTCTTTTTTCCTCAAAAGTAATTTGGACTGAATCTAGTATGTAAACCAGGAAAGCAAAACCTAATTTCTGTAGTTGAAGGTGGTTTAGGAGCTGTATTTTTCCCTTTTGCTTATGGGTGTCCCCCTCCCCCCAAAATAAACAAACCTTGAGTTTGCTTATTAAGGCGAGGGGGAATGATTGGTTCACCAAACTGAAAAGCTAACGTGGGAGGGCTTCAGTTCAGTTCAGTTCAATCCAGTAGCTCAGTAGTGCCCAACTCTTTGCAACCCCATGGACTGCAGCACGCCAGGCTTCCCTGTCCATCACCAACTCCCAGAGCTTGCTCAAACTCATGTCCATCAAGTCGGTGATGCCATCCAACCACTTCTTCCTCTATTGTCCCCGTTTCCTCCTGCCCTCAATCTTCCCCAGCATCAGGGTCTTTTCTAATGAGTCAGTTCTTCACATCAGGTGACCAGCGTATTAGAGTTTCAGCTTCAGCATCAGTCCTTCCAATAAACATTCGGGACGGATTTCTTTTGGGATTGACTGGTTGAATCTCCTTGTAGTCCAAGGGACTCTCAAGAGTCTTCTCCAACACCACAGTTCAAAAGAATCAATTCTTTGGTGCTCGACTTTCTTTATGGTTCAACTCTCACGTCCATACATGACTCCTGGAAAAACCATAGCTTTGACTAGACTGACCTTTGTTGGTAAAATAATGTCTCTGCTTTTTAATATGCATCTAGGTTTGTCATAGCTTTTCTTCAAGAAGCAAGCATCTTTTAATTTCATGGCCTCAGCCACCATCTGCAGTGATTTTGGAACCCAAGAAAATAATCTGTCACTGTTTCCATTGTTTCCCCATCCATTTACCATTAAGTGATGGGACCGGATGCCATGATCTTTGTTTTCTGAATGTTGAATTTTAAGCCAGTTTTTTCACTCTCCTCTTTCACTTTTATCAAAAGACTATTTGGTTCCTCTTTGATTTCTGCCATAAGGGTGCTGTCATTTGCATATCTGAGGCTATTGATATTTCTCCCAGCAATCTTGATTCCAGCTTGTGCTTCATCCAGCCTGGCATTTCACATGATGTACTCTGCATATAAGTTAAATAAGCAGGATGACAATATACAGCCTTGACATACTCCTTTCTCAATTTGGAACCAGTCCGTTGTTTCATGTCCACTTCTAACTGTTGCTTCTTGACCTGCATACAGATTTCTCAGGAGGCAGGTAAGACAATCTGGTATTCTCATCTCTTTAAGAATTTACCACAGTTTGTTGTGATCCACACAGTCAAATGCTTTAGCGTAGTCAATGAAACAGAAGTAGATGTTTTTCTGGAATTTTCTTGCTTTTTCTGTGATCAAAGGGATGTTGGCAATTTGGTCTCTGGTTCCTCTGCCTTTTCTAAATCCAGCTTGAACATCTGGAAGTTCACAGTTCACGTACTGTTGAAACCTGGCTTGGAGAATTTTGAGCATTGCTTTGCTAACATGTGAGATGACTGCAATTGTGTGGTAGTTTGAACATTCTTTGGGATTGGAATGAAAACTGACTTTTTCCAGTCCTGTGGCCATTGCTGAGTTTTCCAAATTTGCTGGCATATTGAGTGAAGCACTTTCACAGCATCATCTTTTAGGATTTGAAATGGCTCAGCTGGAATTTCATCACCTCCACTAGCTTTGTTCGTAGTGATGCTTCCTATGGCCCACTTGACTTCACACTCCAGGATGTCTGGCTCTAGGTGAGTGATCACACCATCGTGGTTATCTGGGTCATTAAGATCTTTTTTGTATAGTTCTTCTGTGTATTCTTGCTTCCTCTTCTTAGTATCTTCTGCTTCTGTCCTTTATCGAGCCCATCTTTGCATGAAACGTTCCCTTGGTATCTCACATTTTTTTGAAGAGATCTCTAGTCTTTCCCATTCTATTGTTTTCCTCTATTTCTTGGCATTGATCACTTAGGAAGACTTTCTTATCTCTCTCTGCTATTCTTTGAAACTCTGCATTCAGATGGGTATATCTTTCCTTTTCTCCTTTACCTTTTGCTTCTCTTCTTTTCTCAGCTATTTGTAAGGCCTTCTCAGACAACCATTTTGCCTTTTTACATTTCTTCTTCTTGGGAGGGCTTCAGGTGTGGCTGAATCTAGGAGCTCAGACAGCATCCACCAGATTCGGCTTCTTTATCTCCTGGTTCTGCCTGCATGCTCTGGCAGATGCGCCCCTGCTGGTGTTCGTCAGCAGTTTCGGGGTTAAATCCTATTCTCCTGGACACCTCAGTGGGAAAATCTGAAATATTCCTTCCCTGATTATTTTTGGAACTGGCTGGGGAAACATCCTCATCTCTACCCCCATTAGCGTCCAGAAAGTGGAATCCACACGAGGGACTTGAAGCTTCAGGGACTTGCGGGGCCCACGGTCAACAGCTGGTGACAAAGCTGGCCTGGGCATGGGGGCAGGATGCCTGGGCACGGGGGCAGGTCAGGCGGACATCTCGAGGGTCAGCCTCCAATGAGCACCTGTGTTGGGGTCCAGGGCTGCAAGGGGGTCCTCATCCAGTGGGCTGCTGTGACCCCCCTGGGGCTCCTGCCACGGGCCTGAGGTGCTGCTCTCTCCCCCAGGGGCCGAGCCAAATCCCAGCTGGGAGCACGTCCTGTTCACAGCCTGTCACAACCGCCACACACAGCTGCAGCCCCCCAGCCGCAGGCTGCACTCGTGGGCAGATGACTGGAGGGCGATTCTGGACAGCAAGCGGCCCCACTGAGCTGGGCTGAGCCCTGGCCCTGTATATGCCTGGCCGGGCCCTCCACGGACCTCAGTGCAGGGCGGGCCCAGGGGCCTGGACAGGACTCCAGGCACCCAGGCCGACCTCAGGCCTCTGGTCTGGGAGGAGCTGGGGCATTGTTCGGTGGGGCAGTCCTCCCCTCCCTCAGGGAAGCCCCCTCCCTGCCGGCAGCTACCTGGTCTGAGGACGATGCAGGAGCAGATGGTCGAGCAGCCCCTCTGAACCTCAGCCCCTGCCGCCTGCCTGACACCCAGTGGGGTCTCGCCCAGGGACCCGCCTGGATTCAGCAACATGGTGCGAGTTCCAGGTCATGCTGGGTCCGTGCAGGGGACCTCACAGCCCGGCCTCTGGCTGGAGGGCTCGGCCCCCACTCCAACCTGGGGGTTCACAAGCTTTGGGTGTTCACTGGAGGCGTGAACAATAAATGCTGTTCTCAGTCCCCACCCCAAGGTCCTCTGCGTCTGGTCCCTGGGTGTCGAGCTGGGAGCTAAGAGGTGAGAGGCGGTGGGAGACACAGCTTGGCAGGTTTGCCTCGCCATGGGCTGCATGGAGTCAGGGATGACAGACCCTGATCTGGTGGAGGTGGCCATGCTGGCAGCCATGATGTCCCCGAGTGGGAAGCAGCCCCCTAAGCAGCCACCCCTGCCTGCGCTTTCTCATCCACTCCTGCTGTCTTCCCCACAGCTGCCCTCCAGGAACCCCCTGCTTGCCCCTCGGGCTCCGGGCCTAAGATGGCCAGGAGGAAGGAGAGGAAAGCGGCAGGTGGGTCCTGACCAGGAGGGTTCTGGGGCTCCATCACGTGATCTCAAAATGCCTCAGCTCCATGGAGAGTGGAGACTGACCCCTTGAAAACGTTGTAGATATTCTGGGTTCAAGATGTAGAGCCCCTGGGAGGAGCAGAAGCTCCAGGTTTGGGCAGAAAGACTCAGGGTGTTTCTCCACTTTCTGGGTCAGTTTTCCCAGTTGGGACCCACCCCAGTGTCACCGCGTCCTGCACACTGACGTGACCTTTATGTGGCCTCATAACGCTTCCCGTGGCTTGCAACACTTTATGTGGGGTTGGGGGAGTGTAAGAGGCATACCAGAGGTCAACAGAGGATGAGATGGTTGGATGGCATCACTGACTCAATGGACATGAGTTTGGGCAAACTCTGGGAGGTAGAGAGGGACAGGGAAGCCTGGTGTGCTACAGTCCATGAGGTCATGAGGAGTCGGACATGACTGAGTGACCAAACAACAACAGACAGTGAAAAATGAACATGAGCCTGCATGGCTGAGTTTTAGTGTGTTTATACTTTTGGTCTTGCCCACAACCAGCCCAGGAGTCCAGGGCTCAGAGAGGTTCCAGGTGAGCCCAGGCCACCCAGCAAGCAGGGCTGGGGCGAGCTCAGCCCCCCAGAGGCCGCAGAGGAGAGGCTGCGGAAGGGGCCGGGAAGTGGGAGCCAGGAGGGTAGGGCCTGGTTTGCCACCAACTTGCTGGGACCTGGGCCAAACCACATATCTCTGAGCCTCTTCCAGGGTTGGTCAGCCCCCATGAAAAAGAGTTGCAGAAAACAGGGACATTTATTCCACAGTATTGCTGCTCGGTGGAGGAAATGGATGTGCTTAGTGACACAAGGTGGGGGAAGGTGCGGTGACCAGAGCCCCAGTGGCTGGACCCCTTGTGGCCAGAGCCCTGGCATCCAGAACAGTGGACTTGGAAGGCTCCGACAGGAACCCAGGGCACTGGTCCTGACTTGGCCACCTAGTGGCAGCACAACCTATTGAAATGGACGCGGGTATGTGTGCGCATGTGCGTGTGCATGTGGTGATGGGGTGCCAGTGATTACTGGGGGCACAGGCAACCTCGGGGAAGGAAGAGAAGGAAGGACTCCTAAGCCCACTTCTGGGCTCCTGGAGCAGCAGCTCCCACCCATCCCCCTGGCCACCGTGGACAAGCTTGGACCCTGGGTGTCCACTGAGCTGAGGACAGTGTCCAGCCTGCCTGGCCAGCAGGAATCCTGTCTCAGCCACAAGCCGCAGACACCCATCATGCTTACGACCTCCAAGTGGCTGAGACATCATCACTCTGCTTCTGCATCAGGCATGTGCGCAGGTCCCAGGCACCTTGGCCTGTGCCTGAGCCCCACCAGATGCCCTAGCACCCCCAGATGCCCCACACCCCCAGACTCCCAGCACCCCCAGACGCCCCTCACCCCCAGATGCCCTGTGCCTCCCAGTTCCTGGGGTGTATCACTCCTGTGTCTCATGTCCATTTTCCATTTAGAGGGTTTCCTGCACACAGCCACCCCCTGACCTTGTGGGGAATCAGGTTGCTGTCTCCCCAGCACTGTGCCCGAGGGAACGAGGGGCCCCAGCAGCTACATTGGCTAGGCTTTTGTAGGCTCTTGTCCAGAGCTGCTCTGTCCCAGGGGCCGGGCCTCAGAGAGGAGGGTGCAGGCCTGCAGGCTCACACAGCTGCTTGCCTCAAAAGACTGGGCCACGCTGGGACGAATGATAGAAATGCTTAAGGATAGAAGTTCGTAGAAACGGGAACCAATCACCTCCCCAGCCAACACCTTGGCCTTGTTGGCAATTTTGGTGAAAAAAAAAAAAAAAAATCATTGATTTGATTCTGAAGTGCTGGCTTGGACCCACAGGTTGGGGCCTAAAGAGACTGGAAGTGATAAGGGTTCTTATCATGAGAGACGTGGGGCCAAAGGGTCGCTGCTGGTGAGGCTGCCTCCCTACCCGGCCCTCCTTCGCAAAGGATAGTTCGCAGGTGGTGTCCTCCGGTGCGGGAGCTGCAGTTCACACATATGGACACCGGATGGCGCCAGAGAACCAGCGCTGGCTGCTCTCACCTCTCAGGCTGGTGGGAGCCAGGCACTCAGATCAGACCTGCCTGGACCCATCGTCCTGGTTCTGAAAACTGTGGGCAGAGCCTAGGCCATGCACAGAGGGGACCCCGGCTGCTGAGTGGACGGCACCTGAAAGCAGAGGGCTTGGACCCCAGGGACAGACCAGGAGGTAGACTGAGGTCCAGGTGGGTCCAGCTGGGACACCTCAAGTGTCCCTCCCTGTTCTGCTGGAGGCCTCTGCGGTAGCAGCCTCACCTCCTGGCTCCCCTCCTTCACAGGCTCCATATGAACCAGAGGTGCAGACAGGAGCCCTCAGATGCGTTTACAGGTGGACATGTTCTTTCCAGGGTGAGGCACCCAGGGGTCTGGCCCAGGGACCAAGTTGGGGGCATGACTCCTCTGATTGGAGCTGAGGGTTCTTCCTGCCCGCATGACCCAGGCGTCCTGGACCCTGGTGGCATTGGAGCCTCTGACCTCATACTTAAACAAGGGCTCCCGGGCCTTGGCTGTGTCCTCAGACCTCCTCAGCACTGACTGCCTGAACTCAGACCTTGGGGGGTGGGAGTACCTGCTAAGCGAGTGGAAAGAGTTGGGAGCAGGGGGAGGGCTGGGCACAAACCAAGTTGTCCATCTTAACCACGAGGTTGAGTAAGATAAGTTCATTTTAATTTTGTGAAATCTGAAAGGGAGAATGTGGAGCCCAAATGCCAAAGGCCATGCCCTTCCCACCACCCACAACTGCTGCTTGGGCCGGGATGGGAGAGAGGAGCCCTAAGGGTGGATGACTCGCACTGGAGCTCCACCCCCTGCCATGGTCCAGGCCCCAGTCATGCAGGACAACTTTCTCCTCCAGGAGGTGAACCTGAGACTGGGGGAACACCTTAAATGTGGGCAACAGTGGGGCCTGAGCAAAGGAGGGAGCCTGGTGGAGGGGGGGTCTGGGGCTCGAGGGGCCCAGCTTCTCACAGGACACCTGTTTAGGGCACCTCGGTGGGAGCCACCAGGTGAGCTGAGCCCTCTTCCTCATCACCCCCAACCCCCACACACCTGGGCCAAGCAGAAAAGACAGGCATCTGTGTTTGGGGGGTTGAGTGTGGGAGCCAGGCTGAAGGGATGGGCAGGGCCCCAGGGTGGGTGGGGAGCCCCCAGCCCAGCACATTGGGCATGTTTAGGGGTGACTCTGCTCTTGCACATGTGGGAGGGCTGTGTGGCTGGGGTGAACCTCTGGTACCAACAGTCGTCGGACACCTGAACAAGGGAACGATACCGAAGGAACGCGGTTAGTATGATGAAAACAAGAAATTGGAGCAGGAATACTCAATAGCCTTAGGCAGAGAGCCTTAGCCTTACACTGTGCCCTCAAAAAGGCCAACTAGAGTGTGTGGAAAATTAAATCTGGTCATCAAAGAAACTTGATAAATGGGCTGGAAGGGTTAGTGGACGCAACTGAAGAGCAAGTAGATGCATTGGGTGATTAAGCCGAGGACTCGCAGCATGAAAGGATGAGGGACGAAGGTGTAGCTGCAGAGGACAGAGTTCATTTTTTTGGTCCAAAAGGAGACAAAGCTGCAGGAGGGAACTTCCCAAAGCTGAGAATGTCCTGGAACTCAAGATTGAAAGAGGCAACAAGGGCCAGGCAGGATGAATCTACCACTGGACAGGGGTTGATGTTTTATTAGAGCCTAAATATTAACAAACAGAAACGAGACAACTTGCAAGAGAATGTAACAAATACTAGAAACAAGAAAAAAAGGTAGTAATTATCTCCAAATCCTGAGGGAAAATAATTGCACACTCAGAGTTCTATACCCAGCTGAATGTAAGACTAAAAACACTTCCTGATGACATGGGAGGTCTCAGATCATATGGCATCAAAAACAATTCCTTTTTGAAAATACTACTAATTGATGTTCTCTGGCAAGAAGAAAAACTAATCCAGGAAATGGAATATGAGAAACAATGATGAGTCAAGAATGATAAAAATTTGCTAAGTCTAAGAACGTGTTGGCTGCTTAAGGATTAGTAACAATTTGGGACTAAAATTATAGATGTTATGAAAAAGAGGTAGTTTATGGGACAGAGGAAAGCATGCCAAAGCTCTTGTCGAGGTGCAGATTCAAAATGAGTACAGTACTGGTACCGTAAGGTTAAGTATGTGAGTGAAAGTGTTAAGGGAAATCTCCATAAAATAGAGTATATAACTTATAAACTATTGGAAACACTGAAATGGGAAAAATGAAATAAATCCAGCAATACTAGGAATGCATGAAAAACAAAGCACAGGAAATAGAAAACAAAAGTGACACCAGGAATAGATCAAATATTTCAGCAATTGCGATAAATGTGTATGTGTGTTGAGTATGCTCAGTTGTGTCTGACTCTTTGCGAACCCAGGGACTGGAGCCTTTAAGGCTCCTCTGTCCATAGAATTTTCCAGGCAAGAATACTGGAGGGGGTTGCCATTTGCTTCTCCGGGGGATCTTCCCGACTCAGGGTTCGAACCCATGTTTCATTATTGTCTCCTGCATGCAGGTGGGTTCTTTACCAATGAGTTAAATATGCCTATTCAGGAAAAGAACTCCAGAGATAAAAAACAAAATCCTGTCTTCAAGAAACACATATAAATGACAACAACCCAGAACAGTTTCATAGCAGAAGGGAAAATACATTCTTAAAAAAGTCCTAACCAAAGGAAATAGATGAGTGTACATCAGAATCAGACAAAACAGAAACCAAAGGAAGAATACTTTAAAAGGGACAAAGTTTGACTCATTCATTCAAGGCTGCAAGAAGCAATCTGTCAGCAAAATAAAGGTTATGGAATGTTGTTCCCCTAACAGCATAGTTTCGATATGTTTAAACACTCACAGAACTATAAAGAGAAATGGTCGGTTTCAGTTAGGGATAGGTTTTAGTACTTTTCAAACTGACAGGTCAGAGAGGCACGACTAGGGATATACGTACACAAGCAGTCCAAAGAGACATTGCATTGTTTTCAAATGTACGTGGATGGGGCGTCTGCAGCTCCAGGCAGGCTAGTTCGTCTTGGATGGAGTGACTCAAGGAAGAGATGGAGGAGGTGGCACTTGAGTTTATCGTGTGCAGATTGGATTTCATTGAGTGAGATTATGAGTGGAGGGAACTGTATACCAGCTGAAGGGAAGCTCCTGAACAAAGACATGGACGCCGGAGTACATTAGGGGAGTGGAGGAAAACAAGGCAGGAGAGGTGTGAAAGGACAGCATGAACTTTACCCCGACACAGTCCCCTGTCTGCAGAAAGCCTGCAGCTGTCCACAAGCATGAGGCTGCCGGCAGCTTCAGCAGCCCCACCAGGTGGAAGGGTGTGTCCTTCTCCGATTCTGTACAGTCGACTCCCCTGCCTTCGGTGGAGGATCGCTTGGCTGTCCTCTGCCCGTCTCAGGAGCTTCTGGAGTATTATCAGAAGAAGATGTCTGAGTGTGAGGCAGAGAACGAGGACTTGCTGAAGAAGATGGAGCTGTACAGGGAAGCGTGCGAGGGGCAGCATAAACTGGAATGGGATTTGCAGCAGAGGGAGGAAGAGATTGCTGAGTTGCAGAAAGCTCTGAGTGACATGCAGGTCTGCCTCTTCCAGGAGCGAGAGCACGTCCTACGCCTCTACTCAGAAAATGACCGCCTAAGAATCAGGGAGCTAGAAGACAAGAAGAAGATTCAGAATCTCTTGGCTCTTGTGGGAACAGACACTGGAGAAGTGACCTATTTTTATAAGGAGCCTCCCAACAAAGTCAGCATTCTCCAGAAGACTGTCCAGCCTGTAGAAGTACGTGAAAAGAATGAGTCTTCGGCTCTCAGAGCAGACTCGAAAGGCAGCAGGCGGAAATCAGCAGGGAGAGAAAAGGAGGTGAGCACTGGGCTGCATCAGAGAGACGTCCAGACCCTTGCCCTCCAGGTGGAGGCGCTGCAGGCGCAGCTGGAGGAGCAGACCCGGCTCTCACGGGAGCAGGTGGCAGGGCTCATGGAGGAGAGGCAGATCTGCTTCGAGGAAGTGCAGGTTCATCAGCAGAGAAGCCGGGACAGAATCACAGAGCTCACCAGAAGTCTCCACCACACCCAGGAGCTGCTCTATGAGAGCACCAAAGACTTTCTGCAACTCAGATTTGAAAACCAAAATAAGGAGAAGTCCTGGATGCTTGAAAAGGATCACTTGATGTCAAAGATTAAGGAATACAGGATGCAGTGTAAGAAGAAAGAAGAGAAAATGGGAAAAATGTAGCTAGTTCATGAGAGTCATCACAACCAAAATGAATATATTAAGTCCCTAAAGGATAAGCTCATACAAGAGAGAAGGCTGTCCAGCATGTACCAAGAGCAGTGCATTTCCCTGGAAGAAGAGCTGGCCCGGATTCGTGAGGAGGAAGGAGCAAGGAGAGAGATCTTTAAGGACTGCACCAGCAAGATGGGGAGATGCCTGCAGGCCATGACTAAGCGCTACGAGGCCTTGGAGACCCGGCATGTCTTAGAGGTAGATGGCTTTAAGACAGACATTAAGATTCTCAGGCAAAAACTAAAAGACGTGGAGCAGATACTCTATAAGGCCACACTCAACGCCCAGGCAAACCAGGATCTTGCCATTCTGTGTGAGGTTCGTGATAGCAATCGACTGGCACACAAGATACAGGGAGAACTGAGGAACCTCAAGTCCAATGTGTTTGGTCTAGAGAATGAACTTAGGCTCTGCTGATGTTACAGTTTAGGAATGGCACAGGTCTGGAGTAGATCTGCCTCCTGAAATTCAAGAAAGTCATCCACTCCCAGAAACCATAGGCACAGAGTTGTCCAGATTAGTGGTGTCCGTTGTTATGAAGACAAGGGGAAGAATCAACTTTTTTTTTTTTTTTTTGCATCTTAAGATTTATGGGTTTTGCTGTCCTGTTAATTGATACTGGGGTTTTTTGATTAATTAAATTTTTTTTTTGGTCTGGATTACAACCTGAATTACTTAGAGACTTTCCCACATTATTTGGGAGTTTATAATGATAGGGGTTTTTTTTTTTTGTTTGTTTTTGTGTTTTTAAGAAGACAGTGACAAAAAGCAAAGTGTTTATTTTTGCTGTTGGCTTGGCTGAGTGTTAAGGGAGGAACACTTCCCCCAGGAGGTCAAGACTCCCACTAAGATTGCCTTTCTCCTGGGCAGGGGGCAAAGGCCACAGAACACAGGCCAGTCAGACATGAACTGTCCTTTATTCTCTCAGCCCTAAGCTGAGGGGCTCTTATTCCTTTCTGGACAGCAGCCTCAAGAAGTGTCACCAGAGGGCACCAGAGACCCTCCTCTTAAGCAAAATAATCATCTGGGAACATAAAGATGCCACTTTGGTAAGAGTGAGTGAAAAATTCAGTATTTTACCAGTGCCATGTGTTTTTTTTTTTCAATGTATATATTTTAAATTAGCTATTTTTCAATAAAACATAGTGGAAAATGTAAAAAAAAAAAATGTACGTGGATGGACTGGTCATAAAAACAAAACGTTGGCAAAGGAAGGCTGAAGCTGTGGAGCCCTGTTGTTATAAGGTCACATGACAAAAACCTCTGGCAAAAACCTCAGTTCCAAGCCTCATAGCAACTGTTGCCATGAGCCTCTGGACCTAAACCGGCCAGTTCCCTGACCCCATATTAGGTAAAATACCCACTATTACCCACTCTATTAGTTCAGTTCACTCAGTTGTGTCCAACTCTTTGCGACCCCATGGACTGCAGCATGCCAGGCTTCCCTGTCCGTCACCAACTCTCGGAGCTTGCTCAAACTCATGTCGGTGATGTCATCCAACCATCTCATCCTCTGCCTTCCCCTTCTCTTCCTGCCTTCAGTCTTTCCCAGCTTCAGGGACTTTTCCAATGAGTCAGTTCTTCGCATCAGTTGGACAAAGTATTGGACCTTCAGCTTCAACTTCAGTCCTTCCAATGAGTATTCAGGACTGATTTACTTTAGGATTGACTGGTTGGATCTCCTTGCAGTCCAAGGGACCCACCCTATAGCCTCCTAATAATCACCTAATGCCACCCTTCCAGCAGGAATTTACTCTGTCTTGAAGCTATAAAAATTGGTTGCTAGCCTGTGGAAGGGTTCGGCTCTCCCTTAAGCTGGCCGGCTATTCTAACAGCGCCTCCCACCTGGTCTTCCAGGTGGCTCAGTGGTAAAGAATCTGCTTGCTGATAGTAGACACAGGTTCGATCCCTGGGTCAGGAAGATCCCCTGAAGAAGGGAATGGCAATCCATTCCAGTGTTCTTGCCTGGAGAATGCCTGATGGGCTACAGTGCATGGGGTCGCAGTGAGTCGGACACAACTGAGCATATACACACACCCCTACACTCTCATTCTGGAAATTCTTTTCTAGCCCAGGTGCGGACCACAGCAGGAGCTAGTTATTCTGGAGACAATAAACCATCTCCTTAGTAAAGGGAGAGAAACCTGTGGCTGAGCTCAGCAGACCGGTCAGATCGCATCCTCTTGTGCAGAAACCATAGCCAGGGCAGTGGGGCCAGTAAGAGGGGACAGAGGGAGGGGGAAGGCGGCATCAGGGGTGGAGGGAGCAAGGCTTGCCTGTGAGTCCAGATGTGCCAACCTCCGCCAAGCAGCCCCTGAGCTTTCCGTGAGCCACTCCCGACACCCGCTTTGCGGATGGGAAGCCTGAGTTGCACACAGGTCTAGGGAATCACAGCAGGGCCAGGGTCAGGACCTGGACCCATCAGCGGCCCACACAGCCAGGAATTGCGAAGCCCCAGGGGGAGCATGAACCACCGTGAGAGCTGCTCTGACGCTGCTCCGGTCCCTCTGGGGAGAGAGCTGGCTGTCTCAGCTGACCCTCTAAGAAGTTTGTGACCTAGAAAACTTTAAGAACCCCTGACTCACACATTGGGATTCTTCCTAGAACTGGAAACAAGGGACTCCAAGAGCCAGGCATGGGGGTGGATGGGGGTGGGGAAAGACTCCCCTGGGGCCAAGAGGCCCTGGATTGATTGCCCAGGCCCTTCTGGCACACCCGCAGGTCAGGACAGGACATTCAGAGAGAAAAGACGGACTCTCCAGAGATCCTGTCTCTAGTCTAACACTGTCGTTTCACAAATAAGTCCTGAGTCACCCGTGGTCCTTCCGCCGGTGGGCAACTGCTCTCACCTCGGGGGTCCAGCCTCTCCTATGTGACTCTGGGTGGAAGATGGAGCTCGGTCCCCGCAAGGAGCCTCCAAGGCAACAGAGCGACCAGAAGCCATCAGCCGGGGGCCAGATGATGTGGCTTGGGTTGTATTTTGTTTTTTTAAGTTGTGTATGCGTTCATTGCTCTGTCGTGTCTGACTCTGCGACCCTATGGACTGTAGCCCGCCAGGCTCCTCTCTCCATGGAAGAATACTGGAGTGGGTTGCCAGGCCCTCCTCCAGGGGATCTACCCCAGCTAGGGATGGAACCTGGGTCTCATTATGGCTCCTACATTGGAGTGGGTTCTTTACCACTAGTGCCACCAGGGAAGCCTGAAGCCCCAGGGCAGGAAGGCTGAAACAAGAAGACCTGGGTGGCTGCGAGTGTAGACAGGGTCGGGAGCGGGTGGGGCAGGAGACAGGTGAGCACAGATGGCCTCCACCTGCCCTAACCTCAGCTTGTTGCTGTCCTCGAACCGCTAGCCCAAGGTCCTGCTATACCAGTGAACCCCGCACCCGGCTCCCCTGGGTGACTGTACACGTCTCCTGGGTAACTGGCCGCCTTCCTCAGCCTCATCAGTGCCTGGTGCTAGTCCGGGTCAGTGCCTGGGGAAATCTGCCAGGAGGATAAATAGGTGTTCAGATCAAGCAACCAAGCTGTCAAGGATTAGGTAAGGCTGAAGGATCTGTGTTCCTGCTTTAACCCCGAACTCCTGGGAGGGGGAGAGCAGCCTCCCCAGGGGATGCCTTCCAGATGGCAAGGGGTGTACTTTCAGGAGCTAAACACTGACAATAAGGAAATAGGTCTTCCAGGCTCTCCTGAGAGGTGAAGCAACTTCTTGAAAACTTGGAGGGCTTCCTGGAGGAGGCAAGCTTACTCAGCTTGGAACCCAGAAACCAAGTGTATTTCCTTTCCATCAGGGGCTCCCCTGCCCTGGCTCCCAGGCCACAGGAAGTGGAAATGGGCAGCCAGCCCAGCTTGGGGACATTGCTTAATTCATCAGGTTTCACTGCTTTCCTCAGCACTGTGCCCTCCAGCTGAATATTCAGGCTGGCTCCCGGCTTAGCCTCGTCTGCGTCTGTGCAGCTCTATTTTTACAGCCGTGGGGATGGCTGACGAAAACATTTTAAAAGACACACACAAAAATTAAAAATGTAAAAGCCGGGTGCCAGCTGTTTTGTTCAGAAAGCAGGATAACACCTGCATTCTGTCTCACCGAACGGCACCCTATGCTTTGCCCCCCAGCCCCACCCAAGGGCCCAGCCCGCTTCACCCCTCACCCGCTTGTGTCCCCGCCAAGCCCCTTCCCATCTGTGCCTTGGTTTCTGCCTTGTGAAAAAGAGATGTTCGGGTGAGTGGCTTCCCACTCCACTTGATTGATTCAAGAACTATTCCCTGCAGGGGTGGAGGGAGGCAGGTTCGAGACCCGGGTTCCAGTTCTGCAAGCACTGATCCTGCTCCCTCGTCGTGGCCCAGACAGCCCAGGCCTCCCTCCACGGGGCCAACACCAGCCACTCGGGCTGACTGGCACTTCTGAGCATCCTTCCCAGGTCAGGAGACTTTCGCACGGGGAAGACGGAAGTGTGCTTCCCTGAGCCCCTGGCTGCCAGGCTCCTGCGCCTGGTCTGAGTTCGGCCAGACACACAACCCACAGGACGTGGTGCGGGAGCAGTGGGCATGGCCACCAGGGTCCAGAGGGACCAGTGCTTATGTCCACTGTGAGCCTTCGTGTCTTTTTTGTTTTGTTTCTTCATTTCCAAAATGAGGTTAACGGTGTTTGTCCCCCTAGATTTAGCATGCACCCCGTCCACTGCTGTGGTCCTGGACATGGACCCTTCCTGGGCCTCTGGCTTCCGTGGGAGGATCCGTCAGAGAGCAAGCGAGGGAGGGAGCAGCTGGGGGTCTCTTCCTGGCCCCCTCCTCTCCTCAAGCCATGAGTCTCACCGAGGGGCAGCCCTGGGGGCTCTGAGAGGCAGTGTAATAGCGACTGTCCTTGGAGCCCAGGAGAGCACTATCTTCCTGGCTGCAGAGGATGAAACCACAGCACTGCTGACCGTGCCCTTGGCGCGCCCTTGGCCTGCCTTGCTTCCACTCCTGCTGTTTTCCTCTGGCATCACACCGTCATCTTGTTTCTCAAGTGATGATTTTCTTGTCCGCTTCCGCCAACAGAGTGGGTCTGAAATGCACAGGCTGTTCTCACTGTCTCCCCAGCACACAGTCAGCGAGAGCACTTGATGAGTTCATGGTCCCTAATGGGCCCCAGCACTGCCAGGAGGAGAGGCAGAGTGCCCACAGGCCTCCTTGAGCAGTCATTCAGGTTGCACACTGCAAGACTTGCCCGGCCGGTGGAACAGGGGGAGCTGAGATCAGCCTGAGTGTTCCTACCAAGCTGCACTAGGGAGAAAGAGGTGTCTTTTCTGAAGCACCCACAGGGGCTGCATGAATGAGTGTGTCTCTATCCCAAAGCCTGGTTTTTATTTATTTACACAGAGGACTCCATCCTCCTGCCTGTGTTCCACCTCCCAGCCCCGGGCACCTCCCTTTTCATTATGTCCGCTTTGCCTTCCAGGAAGCCAGCAGCTCCCCCACAGAGTGTTGTGACCTGAGAGAGGCCTGCAGGGACCAGCGGGGATCTGAGCTCAGAGACGTTGACCTTCCAGAAAAAGGCGGGGACGGGCCACTGGGAGCAAGTGGTCAGGCCTGGAGAAACCAGTCATGGACGACTGCAAGAATAATGACCCTGGCCATAGAGTGGCCTGAGAGGCAATTAGCACAGACCCCTCCCCCACAGCCCATTAAACTTAGGGCGGCCTAAACTGAACCCCATCCTAAAGAGCTCTATTTAGAGTCTGCTTAATATAAATTGTTCTATAAAGAGGAAAAACTCCCAACAATCCAGGCAAGAGAGCAGCTCCAGGTGGGAGCTGTTAACGGGTGGGCTGGAGAGGCGGTCTGAGGGTCATTGAGCTGCTGGGCAGGTGGAGCCCAGAGGTGTCAGGCCCAGCTCAGCCCACTCTGGCTCACTCTGTCCCAGGGTCCCTGCCACCCCAACTCCCTTTAATGTCTGGAACCCAGAGGGGCTGCACGTGGGGGGAACTGCTTCTCCACCTCTGCCCAGGGCCCAGACCTGGGCAGGACTGGATGCTGCAGTGTGAGGCCCTGGTTGCGTCCCGGCACTAGGGGCATTACACTTGGCTCTCTCCCTCCCCGAGAAGGAGAAAGTCCTGCAGACAGGGCTCCCTCTGGGCAGCACCCAAGTGTCTCCCTTCTGGCTGAATGCAGAAAGCCCAGCTGGGACTCCAGGCAGCTGGTGGGCAGTGGGGCCCCGCGTGGGAAACGGTGAAGGTGCCACCTCCATGTGTAGCTGGGCTGAGACCACTGGTGCCCAAGGCCTCGGGTGCTCAGCCTCCCCTTCCTGGGGCAGGTGGGGCCCGTCTCAGACCCCAGAGCAGCAGTTGTCAGGTGGGGCCCCTGGAGCAGCAGCAGCAGCGTTACCTGGAAAGGTGTGAGGAATGCTCACGCTTCCCTGATTGCTCAGCTGGTAAAGAATCCACCTGCAATGTGGGAGAGACCTGGGTTCGATCCCTGGGTTGGGAAGAGCCCCTGGAGAAGGGAAAGGCTACCCGCTCCAGTATTCTGGCCTGGAGAATTCCATGGGCTGTACAGTCTATGGGGTTGTAAAGAGTCAGACACGCCGGAGCGACTTTCACTTTTCTTTTCAGGCTTAGCCGCAGACCCTGGAACCAGAAACTCTGGTGGTGGACCTAGCCCTCCAGGGGTTTCTGGTGGGCTCTCACATTTGAGATTCCTGCCTTAGCGGCTGTAGAATTATTGCTGCTGTCCATGCTTTTCAAACTTGAACCTGACCGGGACTCACCTGTGGAGCCACTGAAAAGTAGCTGCTGATGCAGCCCAGGGAGGCCCAAGACTCTGCATTTCCCGCGAGGCCCTGATGCCGCTGCCCACTGACCTGCGCTGAGCAGTGAGGGTGCAAGGCACGCTAATCAGGTGCTTGCTGTTCGCCAGGCTCTGTGCCAAGACCGTGACCAGATCGCCTCACTTCATCTTCCTGGAAACGCTGAGAGACAGATATTATTATTAGCATTTCCGCTTTGTGACAGCTTTATAAAGAAATAGTTCACAAACCATAGAATTCACCCATTAAAAGTGTGCACATCAACAGCTTTTGGTCCATTCATAGAGTTGCACAATCATCAGCATGATCAATTTTAGAACATGTTCACCACCCTCAAAGGGAACCAGCTCCTCTTCACCACCCGTCTTCTGGCCCCTGTCTGGAAGCACACTTACCTGTTCTGGACACTTCACGTAGATGGGATTGTACACGTGTGGCCTGCAGTGACTGGCTTCTTCGTGAGCATAATCCAGTCTCATCCACTTTGCAGCATGGTCTGTGCTTCATTCCTTCTGTGGCTGAGTAACATCCCATTGTCGCATGGACCATGTTTTGCTTGTCCATCACCTGCTGATGGACACGTGTGTTGCTTCCATTTTTTGGATATTGTGACTAGCACTGCGCTGAACATCTGTGAACAAGAGCTTCCATTTTACAGATGCAGACACTGAGGCTGAGGGTCAGGCAACCTGGGTGAGGTCACTGCCCCGTCCAGGGTGCCCTTCGTTTCCTGGCCACCAGTCCCAGAGGCCAGCAGAGCTTGTTTCTGGAGGAGGAGCAGGGCCTTGAGGTCCTGGGTCTTAATCTTGACTCAGGTCCTCCCTGGGGAACCTTGGGCTCTCACTTAAGTCTGAGCCTTGGGAGACAGATGAGTCTGTTAAGAGCTGTGTATCTGGGAAGGAAGCAGGGAAAGTGTTCTCGGTGTGGACGGTGGATGAGGTCTCAGCAAGTGTCTGCCAGACAGAGTGCCCAGATCAGGGGTCAGAGGGGCCAAGGGCACTGGCTGGGGCCCTTGTTGTCGGGGGGGTGTGGTGTGGGGAGTGGGGAGGGCAGGATGCTTCGGGCAGTGCACAACCCATACAGCTGTCTACGGTGGCCCCGGCGGTGGGCAGCTCCACGGTGGCCCCGGCGGTGGGCAGCTCTTGGGGACACAGACTAAGATCAGCTCTGATGTGACTGTGGGGCTGGGGGCATCGTGGAAAGGCCCAGAGACTGGCAGTGGCTCCTTGCCGTGGTCACAGGTGCCTGGCAAACCCGCAGTCAACATCCCTGCCTCTGAGGGTGGGGCCACTGAGACTGGGGAGCCTCTGGTCTGTGCCCTGGGCTGGGCCTGGACACGGTGGAGGAGACCAAAGTCAGGAGCAAGCCCCGTCCTGGATGCACCAACATGGAACACGTGGGCTTCTTTTTTTAATTGGAGGATAATTGCTTTACAATGTTGTGTTGTTTTCTGCTGTACTACAGCATGAATCAGCCATGAGTATACATGTGTCCCCTCCCTCTTGAACCTCCCTCCCACCTCCCACCCCATCCCACCCCTCTAGGTTGTCACAGAGCACCAAGTTGAGCTCCCTGACACACCGGCTTGACAGCAACTGACGACTGGGTCTAGCTGGTCTGCCCACCTTTGACGATGTATCTGAAGCAGCTGGGGGAGTGGCCTGAGTGGCCAGAATAGGAACAGACCATTAAACCGAGATTCTAAAAATATGCCTGGAAAAATGGACTTCCTGGGTCCACACACAGCATCAGGTGTACAGGGCAGCCTGGGGGTTGTCTGCAGCCCCCTACCTGCTCTGCCTGCCGCTGAGTGGCTGGTAAGAGCCTTCGTCAGCACACCCACCACCGCCTCCTCCCACTCTCTGCATCCAGAGGGCAACGTGCCTGCTGCTGCCTCTCAGTTACCATCGCACACTCCAGTGTAGAGGGGAGGTGGGTGGGCAGAAGAGAAGGTCAGCCAGCACGCTGACTGCAGGGAGAAGCCACCTGCTCCACGGGCAGGGATGTTAAAGGACCCCCAGAGCCAGGAAGGGTGAGGGCAGGTGCCACCCCCACTCACCCCCGCAGTCCAGGCTCTGCCCCTGCCCTGCCCCCTGCCTGCTCAGACGACCACCCTCCACCACCATGCTCCGGCTGCCTGTGGGTCAGATCAGCATGGGGGCCCCTTGTCAGACCAGGGTCTGCCCCCCTCCTTGCCCTGAAACCTTGGGGTGGTGACAGCCTCCACTCTGCCAGCCCTGGGCGCTGGTTTCCTGACAGTTCTCAGACTACATCGTACCCCGCCCCACCAATTACCTAGTGCGCATGAGCTTCGTCTCCTGCCAGACCCCGGCCATGGTCCCAGATGAGTGTGGGGCTTTAAGGCCAGCTACCCGAGGAGAGTGGCCACCTCCAGGTGGCTGGGCCTGGCTCTGTCAGGCCACCTCCAGTGGCTGGGCCTGGCTCTGTCAGGCCAGCCCGTGTCAGGCCCATGGTCTTCCAGAGGGCATGACCCCAGATGAGACCACAACTCAGGCTGGGGCTGCAGAGCGTCTGGCGTGACCTGTGCCTGGGACTGACCCTCTTGATGACCTGGGCAGCGGGCACCATCCTCCTCGTTTTATAGACAAAGGGGCTGAGGGTCCAGGAGGGGTGAATTGGCTCAGACCTGAGCACCCAATGAGCTCGGAGCCCATTTCCCCCTCCTAGCCCTGAACACCCTGGTGTCACCCCAGATGTCATCCCTGAGAGGCCCAGGGTGAGAGGGAGCCCCTAGCACACATCCATGAATGGTGTGGGGTTTGGAGGCCTCAGTCTCCTGTCCAGAAAAGGGGCAGAGCCCCTCCTGGGGTTGTGGCGAAGCTGAAATGGACATGACAGACACGGACGTGACAGCCTTCAGAGACTCTTCCCGTCCTCCCACCTGCCTCCTGCTCCTGCTTGTGTTAAGGACCCCCGAGGCTGTGGAAAGGAGCCTGGTAACCACTGTGTCCAAGTCACTCAGAGATGCCGGAAGATTCAACACTGGAGGCCAGGCGGGTGTGGCTGGGTCACCCCTCTACCTGTATGACAGCTGAGGCAGCAGGACTGGGGTGTTTGTTATGTTCTGGACATTTCTCCAGCATGGTGGGGGGTGTAGACTAGGAACCAGGAGTCCTGGGTTCTGGAAAGACAAAACAGGGCAATGCAGGAGAAGGGCAGGGGCCCCTGAAGACACTAGACGCCCGTCTGGCCCTACCCCAACTGGGGTTCTCCCAGGAAGACACTCCTGCGGCTCCCCGGAGTCAGACCCCTCTTGGGTCTTCAAGGGACAGCCCGCTTCTCAGTGACCTTGGACAATGCTGTCCCCTCTCTGGGCTGCTTCCTACCCCTTCCAGGGGCATGACTGGGTGGAGACTGGATGGTGTACACCCTCCCCCCTCGGGACTACCTCTTCACACAGAATTTTCCAGGGAACCTCACAGGCAGGAGGGAAGTGGAGGGGCTGCTGGAGGAGCAGACAGGTGGAAGGAGCCACGACTGAGGCAGTGTCCCCAGCCCCTCCCGGACTGGGCTGGTGGGGAGCACCTGCCCGCCCCAGTGATGTAACTCTGGCCATGTCAGGGGAGGTTTCGCGTCCAGCTGGCTCAGAGCTCACCTCATCCCACGCTTGTCTGCTGATCTTTGGCGTCCATCCGCAGGGACTTGCTGTGCTGAGGTAGGATGATGGGGCTCAGGCGCTGTTGCCAAACGCATCTTGGGGAAGGAGAGAAGAAGCAAGACACACAGACCTGAGTCCACTCCCCACGGTAGAGGGCCATTACTGAGACCTGCCGGGCTTGGGTTCTGGTGGAAAATGCCCAAGTGCAGAACACACCCACCTGCCCTCCCCCACCCATCTCTGCAGGCGTGAAGGGAAGTAACCATGCCAGGGAAACTAGGATCCTCTGGGGACCAGGGGGCCTGTGTGCAGAGGGCACGGAGTTGAGTAATTCAGACACACTGTCAGGAAAGTGCAGGGACACTGACTCAGCTCCACCCCGACCCCCTGCCAGACTTTGTGCAAACCCACTTGCCAAGACTCAGTCTCCTTGTCTGTAGAATGGGCTCATTCACCTGACTCACAGGGTCCAGCGAGGCTGAAGAGCTGTCTGTGCATCTCCAGGGGCATGTCTGTCACGTGAAGAGTGTATACAGCTCTCCTGGGGGTCATTCCATGACCAGGGCTGAGCAGGCCTTGGGTTCCCCATCTGTGCCCTGGGAGGCAGGCTTCCTGACCCCAGCGTGAGCCCGTCAGAGTTTCTGGGACCAAGAATATGTGATTAAACCTGGCAGAGGGGACTTTGCAGGTGTGACCGAGGTGAGGACCTTGGGATGGGGTGAGTAGCCTGGCAGTCCAGGGCGGCCAGTGCCGTCACAAAGGCCCTGCAAGAGAGACAGGGTGGCTGGAGAGGTGAGGACAGAAGCAGAGGTCAGAGGGCTCTGAGGATGAAGGAGGGGCCAAGAGTCAAGGAATGCTGGCAAAAGGCAGGAAACAGATCCTCCCCCCAACCCAGGGCTGCCGTGGGCTCTGGCAAGAGCACAGATCTGCTCTCATGTTGGGCTCTGATCTCCAGAACTGAGTGGAGACGCTTTTGTTGTCTTAAGCCAGTTAAGCACCAGGTCCACTGAGCTCCCTGTGTATTTGTTCTGCCCCATCTCGGTGGCCTTGGCTGCACGTCTCCTCCGTCTCTTCCAACCTGGAAAGCCTCCTCAGTCTTTCCTTCTCTCCCATGAACTTTACTTTTCAAAGAGTACTCGCCAGGTGTTTTGTGAAACATTGCTCAACTTGGGTTTGTCTGATGCTTTCTAAAGGTTGGATGGGGGCTGTGTATTATTGGAAAAGTGGCAAAAAACATCAGGAGGGACATGACACTTCATGCCATTGCTGGGGATCCCAACCTTGTCCACTAGTGACCCTGGTGTCCTCCAGGTCTCTCTATTATAGAATTATTGTTTTTTCCTCTGTAACTAATAAATATTTGGGGAGAAATAACTTGCGACCATGCGGATCTTGCTCCTCCTTAAACATTCTCCCACTGATTTTAGCATACACAGTGGCCCTCACCTGCAGCAGCAAAGTCTGCTCTTCTCCTGTCTCCCTCATGCCTCCATGTTTCTTTTTATTTTTTTAATTTGATTTATTTGTTTTATTTATTTTGGGCTGTGCTGGGTCTTTGTTGCTGCATGGACTGTTCTCTAGTGTTCTCTGTTCTCTAATGGCAAGTGGGGGCTACTCTCTATCTGTGTTGCTTGGGCTTCTCATTTCTGTGGCTGCTCTTGTTGCAGAGCAGAGGCTCTAGGGCTCACAGGCTTTGGTAGTTGCAGGACATGGGCTCGGTAGTTGCAGAATGTGAGCTCAGTAGTTGTGGCGCACGGGCTTAGTTGCTCCATAGCATGTGGGATCTTCCTGGACCAGGGATTGAACCCACGGCTCCTGCGTTGGCAGGTGGATTCTTTACCACTGAGCCACCAGGGAAACTCCAAGTCCAGTACTACTCTTCATCTTGATTTGTTCCTCAAATCTCAAAGCCAGTGTGGCTGAAGGCTCTGTGTTGATGTCAGTTTGCAAGAAGGTCGACCAATCGAGGCCTGGTCTGTCCGTTCATTCATTGGTTCGTTCATTGGCTCACTCATTCAGTCATTCGTTCATTCGACAAAAATCACTGGTCCCCTGCCCTGTGCCGGCACTTCTGGAGGCCCAGTAGCAAAGGACACAGGGGAGACTGGGGCCTGTTCTAATGAGGGCTGGGAGAGTGAGGGCTTGCATTTATTCCAGGGTCTAGGGTTGTTTTGTTTTTGAAACCAAAGTAGGCTAAGTGAGTCTTCCACACAAAAACTTTCCATGGGGGCCACGGTTCAGGATAATTGAGGGCAGTCTTATTTAAAGCAAGATGACTCCTCACCTGTTTACATGACCCATAACACATTTCTGTCTTCGTCCCTTTCAGCAGAAGCGGTATTGCTAGAACCCCGGCCTTCAGAGTCACCTCGCTGGGCAACTTTCAGGCTAGGGTCCTCGGATCCCCTGGGTGCTGGGGTGCCGTAGGGGCAGAGGTCCAAGAGCCAGAGGCTCTCAGCCTCACTTCTGCACCAGAGCGGCCCCTCTGGTACCCATTTTACGAACTGGGCTTCCAGCCAGAGTTTCATTGGAAGAACGGTTTCTGGTGCTAAAAAGCAGAATCAGATGCCCCTTGTCTTCCTTTCTGAGGAAAGGAAGTGGCGTGGCTAAGAATCCAGACCTGGTGGATGCCAGCCCTGCACCTTGTGACATCAGGGTCCTCTGTATCTCAGTTCCATCATCTGGAAAATGGGTGACAGATGCAACTTCCACTTCAGTGGGGCTTTCGTGAGGATCGGATTGCAAATTCCGTGACCGGCAGGAGCACACTCCTGATTTTAATTTCTAAGTTAAAAAAGTGACAAGGGACCAATCTTCTTAAAAACACTCAAATACTACAAAAGGACCCAAACGTATCTAGAAAATTCCCAGCCTCACTTCCAAGAGGAACTACGGTTAACGTGGCTTAGTGTATGTTCTTCCAGACTGTGTTCTATGCCCTTGCAAACTTACACAATCAGGTTTAGATATGCTTTGTACAAGTGTGGAATTTCACTGTACTTCCTGCCTTGCAATTTGCCACCCACAAGGGACGAGTTTCCTCGCTAGGAACTCTGCAGATTTCCCAGAGAAGGTGGCATTTGAGCAAAGGTGCATTTGAGCACAGAGTAGGGGTGCCACCTATCTGGGGGAATGACATTCCAGGAAGGGGGATAGCAAGTGCGAAAGCCCTGAGGCAGCGAGGCAGCGAGCCTGACTTGTTCTAGAAAACAGCCAAGGGGCCAGTGTGAATTGCCACATAGCCCTTAGAAAGGTGCGTCATTGGACCAGGAAACTGGCCCCGAGAGGAACCCAGAATGCCCTGAGGCTTGTGTGGCAGCTCGAATGTGACGGGCAGCTAGTTCCTTCTCCTCCTGCCCTGTCCAGTGAGAGTCAGGGCTACATGAAGGGGACATGCTGGAGCCTGAGGACAGAGGTGTGGTCCAGGTCGCAGTTCCTGCCCCAGAGCCTCGGTCTCTTAGAAACTCAGGGCTCCTGCTCTTCTCATCGCTTAGCCTGACGTGGGTGAAGCCTGACAAACATTTCTGAGGGCAAGCACAAAGCAGGCTCCTGTACTTCTGGGGCTACGGGGAGCATGGGGGTCTCACAGTCCCTTATGCAGAGACCTACACCCCCTCCCCTCTGGGTGGGGCCAGGAGTGCCCCATATGGGCTGTGTAGAAGCCTGTCAGACTAGTTGGGCTGCACAGGGCTGACCTGGGCAGAAGGGGTGGAGGCCTGAGGTTAGGGTTGGGGCTCATCTCAGATCTGTTCTGGCAGAGTTGGACATGGACAGGGGGTGTCCTCATGCCACCAGCACCCCTATACAGACATCACCTGTCTCCCAGGGGCACCACGCTCTGACCTCTGACTCTGCAGGTCTGGACGTTCTGGTTCTCTCTCCATTCTCTTCCCCAGGCCCAAGCGGTAGAGAGGCACAGTCTTCTTCCCACCCCAGTGGCTGCTGTGGGCAGTGTCCCCATGTGGGGCTGCTATGAACACAGCTGCTGGGCCCCTGCTGCCTGGTTGGGCATGTCTTGTGGAGACCAAGTCCCGCTTCGTTTCTGTGAGTGGTGGCACTGGGCCCAGGAAGGGTTCTCTCAGGTGCACGGTCAGGAAGCACAGGCCTCCCCGTCCACAAGGCCCCATGAGCTCACCTCCCAGAGGCTCTGGGGCTTCAGGCTGGGCTGCAGACCCGAGCCCAGAGGTCTGACTCCTACAGCTCTGCTCAGGAGGTGCAGGGCTCCTGCTCCCTCCCTCATCTCTCTGGAGGTCAGCTTTGGCCAGTTGCCCCCTCACCCACATCTCTACTTCTCAGATTCCACGTGTCCAAAGCAAAACTCGCTGCCTGCCTCTCAGGCCACGTCCTCTTCCGTTCTCCATCTCAGTGACCTTGAGGAGGGGCTGATGTCAATTGCCTCCCTAACATGGCAAAGACGCCCCATGGCCACCCCCACCCCCAGTCCTGAGGATGAGGTCATACCTGAATCCTCCACCCACAGCCAGAGGGCACCTTCCAAAACCCAAGTCTGTGTGCGCATGGTTCTTCTCTGCCTGAGATTCTGTGCTAAAGGCCTGGCTCACCTCAGCCTGTGAAAACAGACAGATGGCCATGTGTAGGTGAGACACAGGACTGGTGCCCCATACCATCGCCGAAGTTGGCTAAAGAAAGAAGAGTGAACCTGGATGCAGCCACAGCCCAGGACCCCAGTTTATGGAGAGCACAAGGGACCCCAACACATGCACGGGCCTGGCAAAACTCAGGTCATGCCACCTGGTGGGCTGTTGCTCCGTCTCCATCTGTGGGAGCTCCGTTAAGTGATGTACAGTCTAATCACCATGGGAATCCCAGTAACTGATGTACAGTCCAATGTGACTGATGTACAGTCTAATGTGACTGATGTACAGTCCAATGTGACTGATATATGGTCTAATGTGTCTGATGTACAGTCTAATGTGACTGATGTACAGTCTAATGTAACTGATGTACAGTCCAATGTGTCTGATGTACAGTCTAATGTAATTGATGTACAGTCTAATGTGTCTGATGTACAGTCCAATGTGTCTGATGTACAGTCTAATGTAATTGATGTACAGTCTAATGTGTCTGATGTACAGTCCAATGTGTCTGATGTACAGTCTAATGTAATTGATGTACAGTCTAATGTAACTGATGTACAGTCCAATGTAACTGATGTACAGTCCAATGTGCCTGATGTACAGTCTAATGTAATTGATGTACAGTCTAATGTGTCTGATGTACAGTCCAATGTGACTGATGTACAGTCCAATGTGACTGATGTACAGTCTAATGGGTCTGATGTACAGTCCAATGTAACTGATGTACAGTCCAATGTGCCTGATGTACAGTCTAATGTAATTGATGTACAGTCTAATCACCATGGGAGTCCCGATAACTGATGTGCAGTCTAACATTAGACTGTACCATACAGACCATATACAGTCTAATGTGTCTGATGTACAGTCCAATGAAACTGATGTACAGTCTAATCACCTTAAGCAGTGCTTGGCACACAGCGATTGTGCCTGTGCTCAGTCACTCAGTCATGCCCAACTGTTTGGGACCCCATGGACTGTAGCCCACCAGCTCCTCTGTCCATGGGGATTCTCCAAGCAAGAGTACTGGAGTGGGTTGCCATGCCCTCCTCCAGGGGATATGACACAAAAACATAATTAGAAAAGAAGATTGATGACATATAATTGGGCTCAAGGAGAAGCCTAGGTCCTCCTGCTGGCACGAGCAAGGCGCCAGGACTTCCTAACACTGAGGCGGCCCTGATGGGACTTTGCTGGGAGTGGACAAGACCTCATGGCAGATGCCTGGCTCAGGGCTGCTGGTGCTTTGACTGACATCACCTCCCAGGCCTGAGAAATAACGAATTCTTAGCTTTCGGCTCGATGCACTGCAGAAAGGGACTAGCCCGGCTTGCTCTGTCTCTGGAAGGACGAGAACAATCTGCCCCCAGTGCCCACTGGTAGCCATGTATACTCTCTGGCTTTCATCTGTAGAGGCAAAGTAAACAAGTTTGGGGAAAACAAACAGGAAAGCGTGGGGTGGGGTGAGGGCTGACCCGATGCTTGATTCACTGCTCGGCAGGAGGCCACTTGGAACCAAAACCAGCACTTTCCTTGCCCAGCCCTGAAATCACAAACAACCCCGTGGCCAGAGTCCTATCAGGCTTCTGACGAGCACAGCCTGCTCTTCTGACACAGAAAACACGATTAGATGTGCACAGGTGCCCGGGAAGTGCCCAGCCAGGTGCTGGACACTTGGCTTCCCAAGAATCCCAACCGGGCTTTCTCAGGACAACGAGGTTTGGGCGGTGAGGGTGATGGTGGCCAAGAGCAGGGAGAGGACACTGTGTTTTGATGTCGAGCCCTTTGCCAGGGCCAGACCACGAGGCAGCGAGAGAGAAGAATGTGCAAGGATGTTTCAGGACCAAGGAACTGAGTGAAACACGACAGTGGTGCTGCTGAATCACTCCAGAAGCTGGTGACTTTGGGAAAGTGACGAACCCTGGGGCTTGGGTCTGGTCACCTGTAACACTGGGCTAATAATAGAAACCGCCTCCCCTGGCTTGGCGACTGAATGAGATACTGGAGGTTAAAGCATTTGGCCTGATGCCCGGCGTGGAGTTCAGGACTCATTCAACTCTCGTTGTCATTAGAAGAACAAGTGTTGCGTGTTTTAGACCATCTGAGGAGCCGTTTTTAAATGTTGGTTGGTAACGTCCGTGCAGAAGCTGGCCGTGAAAACAGGAAGCACAGACTCTGAGGGCAGCTGGGACTGGAGACCTATTCCGGGCGGGGCCGGCTAGCTGCAGAGCATTTGGCACAAACTGTAGTCTGTCCGCCCCTTCTCATTTCTGTTAGCTTCTTCCCTTGGGTGGTGGAGGAAGGGCTGTTTTTGAGGCTGCAGAGAGGAACGTGGGAATCCTTGGTCTTTGCCAGGCTGTAATAAAGACATGAAATCTGCTGCATTTGCTCGTTTTTACTGCCAACCCCATTATTTTCTAGTTGTGATGATGGAATATGACCTCACGTGAACTTAAGCAAAAGTAAACGCTGGAGATCTCCAGGTGGTGATGGTGGTAAAGAACCCATCTGCCAGTGCAGGAGATGGAAGAGATGCAGGTTTGGGCCCTGGGTTGGGAAGATCCCCTGGGGCAGGAACCGGTAACCCGTTCCAGTGTTTCTTGCCTGGGAAATGCCGTGGACAGAGGGACCTGGTGGGCTACAGTCCATAGGGTCACAGAGTCAGACACAACTCAAGTAACTTAGCACAAACAAGCAATCCTCTCAAAAAGGGATTTACAGCCCCACCTCATTGGAGAGAACAAGGATGGACCTCAGCGGCTTCAGGCACAGCTGGATCCAGGTGCTCAAGTCTCCATGTGCTCTGGCTCTCCAAGCCTTCTGGTTACAGCTCAACTTGCATTTCCTAATGAGTCTCCTTCACCCTCCTACACCCCTGCCATCACCGGGGAGCCCACACCAGCCTCGCAAAGAGCCCCAAGAGGGCACATCCCCCATCCTGTGGCAGCACCTATGTGTCCTCTTCCTGGATGGTCCAAATGTTCTCACACACTATGAGCACTGCCGGGAAACTCTAAAGTACTCCATCTCCCTTCTCTCTCATCACTGAGCCACAATCTTCAAAAGAAATGCCACACAATTTAGTACCTGCTCAGGTTACTAGCCAGGACCCTGCAAAACAGAAACCTCAGCTCACACTGGTCTCGTGGCCACTGGCTCCAGGCTCCACAGTGTCCATAGGACTCCCTTCATCTCTGGTTCCTTCCTGGAGCTTGGCTGTGAGCAGGGCAGCTCCCGGGCCTGGTGGGTGATGGGCAGGGAGAGGAAACAGAGCTGTGAGGAGACTCATTTGAAAACAGTAACAGTCCACTTCCATCCCCACACTCACATCCATCTCTGCTTGCATACCTTCTCTGATGGGGAGCTCACCACTTCCAGGAGTGACTCCCTCTATGGACTTGGTCTCCTGTCGGTGTCTGTCCCCCACTGGGCCAGTCTGGCCTCATACCAGGATAAACTAACCACCACGACCCATCCTCTCCCCACTTCCCTCCTTCTGCCTCAAACACACCAGAGGATGGGCTGGACACACAGGACCATTATCCAGGGAGCCACAGAGCGCTGAGTTGATCTCAGAGGGAGAGTCCTGCCATCTCATTTCCCTGCCCCAAATAGCTACTTCCTCGCTGGAGGAGGCAGGGTACTGGGGAGCAGGAAAGGGCCGGGGTAAGCTATCCATAGATGCCTGGTTTCCAGGCCTTCCTGGAAGGTCGCTGTTGACATCAGCCAAACAGTAGGCAGGCCCTTCCAGGGCCCAGTGTAAACAGAGAGACGGGGAAGGTCGCGGCTGGGGCGGCGAACCACGAATAAGCATCCCGTCCACGAAGCGTGACCTTCTCCCGGAGAAATTCACCTTGTTTACAGATAATATCAATGCCTGGCCCTCCCATCTCACGTCAGATTGAGGGGACAGACGGCCGCACACAGTGGGGGTCAAGTTAAAATGTGTCCAAGGTTTTTTTAATTGTTTCCTTCTCATGCTTGCGTGAGCGACTTCAAGTTCAAAAACACACGGGCACAGTTCTGAGGTGTCTCAGTGTCTGGTCAGTCCAGGGGGGACATGTCTGCACTGGCTATGGGGCTGCCATTTGCTGAATGAGGGGAGGGTGGTGTCATCACTGAGCCCTGTTCAGCCCACCCTTGTCCCGGCTCCTCCTGGGCCCAGGGGGTGGACGGAAGCAGAAGCCTCCTTCCCGGGACCCCTGCACCGCTGGCCCCCATGCCGCCCTCCAGGAAGGACACGTGTGCTGGCCGCAGGCGAGGTGCTCACCTCACACATCGGAGGAAGCACGTGGTTTTCTGGAGCCATGTCTGATCTCCAGCCTCTTCCTGTTCTTGCTGTCCCTGTATCTGTCACCTTGCTGCACCCAGGCTAGCGGGAAGGAGGGGCACCCTGTGGGCCCCACATGTGGGCGAGGGGGCAGTGGGCAGGTTGGGTCTGGCCTGAGTAGAGGACTGTGGACTTGTCAGAGGGCAGGAAAGGGGGGACGAGTGGGAAGAGCACAGATTTTCCAGGGGAGTTGTGGGCTCCGCTGGAATTCCTGACGGTGGCACCATAGCCTTGCTCCTGGGCCTGGAGTGGGGGCTTCTGGACCAGGTTCTTGGAAGGTGACAGAGGCTGCTGGCATGCACTGTCCTGGATGAGGGCTAGGTGGGTGGTAGGGGTGGGGGTACCTGGTGTTTCTCATACTCACCAGAGGCTTACTTCTTATTGTGGATCTTGGACCGTCAGAGACCTGGGAGCTCCTTAGAAGTGTAGACGGGTCAGGCCCTACACCAGGCCTACTAGTTGGAATCTGCATTTTACTTAACTTTAAATGACCACTCCCCCACCCCTGACTGTCCATGGAAAAGGAGAAGCAGGGATTGAGAATCAGGGCCCCTGCTCAGCCAAGGCCCTTTGGAGCTGATGTTTTTACCCAAATCTGGAATCCAGGGCTGGGTCAAGGCATGCTTTTGGTTTCAGAACCCTGAACCAGTGCGGGTTCCACATAGAAACACACTTTGAACAAACGTGGCAGCGGTCCCCAAGGTGCGTCTCATCACCGAGCCTGGGATGGTGACTTTACTTGGACACAAGGTTTTTGCAGATGACAAGGGATCTCAAGGTGTGAGCCCATAGGTTCCCCGGGTGGCTCTTAAATGCGCTGATGTGCACAGGTCAGAGACAGCAGAGGCACAGACGCACACACCAGGCCAAGGGCAGCGGCCACAGCTGCCAGGGGCTCTCAGAGGGCACACTGCCCCGGGACCACCTTGATTTCAGACGGGGAATGAATCTGGGTCCTTGGAAGCCCGCAGTTTGTAGTCAATTGTTGTGGCAGCCACAGGAAGCTGTGGCCACGCACACCTTCCCAGACAGGGAAGGAAAAACAGCCAAGAGTGACCCAAGAAGAAGCAGTAACCTGGCTGGTTCCCAGTTCCAGTGACCTCAGCTCTGTTCCTCCTCATTTCCTTGTTTCCTTTAAAAAATTTTTTTTTAATATTTATTTTTTATTTATTTATCCAGCTGTACCTGGTCTTAGTTGTGGCATGCGGGATCTAGTTCCCTGACCAGGGATAGAATCCAGGCTCCTTGAATTGAGAGCACAGAGTCCCAGCCACTGGTCCACCAGGGCAGTCCCCTCCTTGTTTCTTTTTAATGCTCCCTGAAGCCAAAATACAGCCCAGACCGCAGGCACTGGTCCTGCGTGGTTGGCTGGTCACCAGACCGTCGGAGCCAGCCGGGCGTTCAAACGCGCCGTGTGGCTTGCTCCTCTCCGTCTTGTTTGGAGATTGTTCACGGCAATCGTGATGCAGTGGACTGAGCCAGATTCTAACTGCTTGCATGCCCCTCAAAAGCGGACTTTTTAAACAAGGCCTTTGGCCGAGTCTGCTCAGCCTTGAGGACTGTATTTCAGTTGCTCTAAAGCTGGGGTGGTAGCCCTGAAGAAACTGAAAGAAACAGGCAGCCCTGCAGAAACTCTGCAGGCTCTGAGGCTGTTAGAGCATTTCAACACTTCCCTCTAAAAAGTTTCCAGGATTCAAAGATTCAGGGCAGTAGTTTTCAACCTCAACTCACCTTGGAGACACTTGGGAAGCTTAAAAAATAACAGCAGCAGTGTTTGGGCCTCCCACCAGATCAGACTCTCTAGAGGAACCTGAGCAACCACCTGCCTTGTGGAGAAGAGCCACCTCGAGGGGCTCCACAGAAGTCTCCTGTGTCGACATCCTTTCCATGTGTATTTGTTTTACGTACTTGTTTGGCTGCACCTGGTCTTAGTTGCGGGATTCAGGATCAAGTGCCCCGACCAGGTGTTGAATCTGGGTCCCTGCATTGGGAGCATAGAGTCTTAGCCACTTGGACCATGAGAGACATCCCACAGTATCCTCTTTGGAAATGCCTTTCTGCTTAAATTAGCAGCTAATCAACTCTCTGTTGCCCACAGTAAGCACCTGGATTGATGTAGGGTATAGACCGTGGTAACCCCCATTTCATAGAGTTGGAACCTGAGGCTCAGAGAGGTGTGGCCCCTTGCCCAAGGTCATACCTCTTGGTAAAGCCTTTGGCAGTGAATAATCGCTCCCCTGATGATGCTGGAGCGGCTGGGGAGGGAAGGGGTTCGTGGTGTCAGCTGGTGCCCAGAACCCCTCACACAAGAGGCGGGCTCTGCCGACCAGTGGAGAGGGGACAACCTGACCTCAAAAGGACTCCTGGGCACGGGAGACTTCCCAAGTACAGGGGTGTGTGTCCAGAGTGCGCCCCTACCCTGCTCACTATCGAGGAGCCCTGGGTCCCGGCCGGCCCCGCTTTGGCCACTGCAGGCAGTAGTATGGCACATGTCAGCACTATTCACGTGGGTGGTCCCCACCCCCAGGTTGAGTTTTGGTTTTTGGTTTTGGCTTTTGGGGGGCTTTGGGGGCATGTTACATCCACATCTGTATTTGTATCAGGCAGAAGCGGGGCCTGGAAGGTGATGCTCATTGCCAAGCAACCTGAGCCGCCCCATGACTCATCAGAGTGGAGGCCACTTCCCTGCAGGTAAGGAGTGGGCAGAGGTTGCCCTAGGGATGGTCCCCAAGCCTCCCATTGCAGCCCTCGGCACTCGGCGTCTAAAGTAGGCTCACTCCTCCAGAAATCAGGGGTTGGGGCCCCAGAGGCCCAGGAGAGGCACAGAGGTGTGAGGTCACAGGATGCTGCCTCTGGGGGTGCAATCTGGACCTCTCTTGTGTCCCTCCTGGGAGGCTGCATGGCCTTGGTGCTTACGTGGGCTGTAGTTATAGTACGGTCTCTGACCAGCAGCGGTGTCTGAGGGTTTGTTCAAATGAACATCTCTGCGTTCCCACTGAATCAGAAGCCTTGCCCGTGGGGCTCAGTGCTCCGTGCTTTAATGACCTCGGGTAACTCTGCACCTCAGGCCACTGGCTTGTGGAGCCCTGTGAAGTGGGTACTACAGTGTATTCTGCCTTATTGCCGAGGTAAAGAAACCTCAGAAGGCTTGAGCCAGTTGCTCAAAATTACACAGTTATTAAGAGGGAATGAATTAGTAAAGGTGACTAAAGTAGTTCAGATTAAGTTCAGCTGTGAAGAGCAGAAATAAAACCCCAAAGACTCATAGTTTATCAAACTAGTTTATTTTTTTCTTCATGGTCCAAACCACATGCTGGAGCTCCAGCCACAATCCAGGAAGCCAAAAGGAGGACAGGGAGGAAGGTCATGCCCTTTGCCTTTGTGTATGACTTCAGCTTACATCCCATTGGCCGCAAATTAGTCAGTTGCTTCACCAGCAGAAAGAGAGGCCCTGGGAAATGAAGTCTGTGTTTCAAGTTACTACGCACACAGGGGAAGCCTGGGGTTCTATTGCTGTGGGAGAACATAGATGTTGGGGACAACCCAAGGGTACAGCTTTTTGAAATCAAAGCTGATAGTTTCACCATCTGATGCTACTTTGCTACATGATGCCTCTCTCCTCCCCTTTTGGAAATTATGCAAAGACCAAGACTTCTTGAGCATCTTCCTGCTGCTTGCTGTACCCCTTGCACCTAGAACAATGCATGGCTAGAAGCAGATTTGTCACCAAGTGTAGATTTTTTCAGGGGGTCGCCATGTGGCATGTGAGATCTATTTCCCTGACTAGAGATCAAACCTGGGCCCCTTTCAATGGGAGCGTAGAGTCTTAGCCACTAGACCACCAGGGAAGTTCCCTGAATGTAAATTTTTATGAAGATTAAATTAAAGATCATGTATCTAGAAGATCTGTCTGCCTAGAGGTCCAGTACTCTTGCCTGGGAAATCCCATGGGCAGAGGAACCTGGTAGGCTGCCGTCCATGGGGTCGCGAAGAGTCGGACATGACTGAGCGACTTCACTTTCACTTTTTACTTTCACACATTGGAGAAGGAAATGGCAACCCACTCCAGTATTCTTGCCTGGAGAATCCCAGGGACGGGGGAGCCTGGTGGGCTGCCATCTATGGGGTCGCACAGAGTCGGACACGACTGAAGTGACTTAGCTTAGCTTAGCTTAGCTTAGAGGTCTAGAATGTGGCTACTTGTTTAGCACCGAGCGTCCTAGTTAAGCCCAGAGGCCTTGCCAAGTGTTATCTCAGACTCGAGTTCTGGCTGTGACCCTTCCCTCCATGCAAGGACTTGCAGCATCAGGGTTCCTGACCCAGACGTCAGTACTGTAGATCAGGCCTGGAGAACCCTCCAGCCACAGCCCGGGGCGGGGGGTGAGAACTAGATAGGTGGAGACCCATTCACGCCTGAAACTCTGGGAATGAAGGCTGTGGCGGGGGTGCGTCCCTGTGGTAGGGGAGGAGTGTCACCTGTCCCCTTTCCCATTTGGGTTTCCTTTGCAGGTGCAGGTTCCAGGGACCCCAGCGACCCTCCTTCGGCCCATGGGGTGCCCCAAGTTCCCTGTGGGGTTGTTCCTGGTCCTGTGCTGCTAACTGGGTCAGAATGGGGGGCTGAGGGCCATCTGCATGGCCGCCTTCCCCATCCCACTCATGCAGCCTCAGAAACCCAGTTTCTCCTGAATCCCGACCCGGGGGCCAGACAGACGGGCCTCATTCAAACGCAAGCTGGGAGCAGAGGGCAGGCAGTGCTGTGCTGTTCCATTGTGACTGCCCCAATTACAGAAAAACACTAATTTCATGGGGTTTTTCAGAGCAAAGCAAATCTTTAGAAGCAATTGTCCTCATTTTTTCTCCACAGACAGGAAGCCTACAAGGGCTCATTTTATTTATTAGTCATGTAGATTCAGGTCAATTCCCAAATCTCCTTTGTCCAGCTGCCTCCTCCCACGGGTGCTGTGGGAGAGACAAAGGCGAGGTGTTTGTGGGGTGTCTGGAAAGTCCTCTGTGAGCAGAAAGTGACCCAGCACCAAAGGGTCCCTGTGTGGCCTGCACTCACTCCCCCGAGAGCCCCTGCTGCACACCCAAGCCCGGTGGAAGTGGGGAGGGCAGGCTCCAGGAGCCAGAACCCCGTCTTTGTTCACAGTGTCCTCCCCACATCTACCGCAATGTGGGCCACTTAGTGCAGATAGTGATATGTTGGGGAGTTTTGGAGAAAGTGACTGCCTATCATGTTGAACCATGAGTTCAGCATCACTGAAGTACCTGGAGCAGGTGTTGTGGAGGAACCCCTGGAGCCCCTAGAGGGCCAGGGACCTACGGCAGGAGGTGCCAGAGCTCAGGAAGCTCGCAGGCCAGCAGGAGGAGTGGCCAGTTTGCAGCACCCTCACAGTGGCCCTGACCCGCGGGGTCCAGCTGGAGTCACCGGTGTTAGAAACACAGGGGCGTGTCCAAGGGGTGAGCGTAGGTGGGCTGCTTGGAGGCACAGCTCCGTTCAGCTTTCCACCTCTGTCAGGTCCCCTCCTGGGCCTTTAGCGGGGGCCCCTATCCTAGCAGGGCCTCCGCCTGGGCCTCAGGATGGACTGGGCCTGCCTCCCTGGCCAGCTCCGAGCTCTCCTGGGTGCAGCTCGTGCGGTGGCTTGACCGCCAGGACTGTGCCTTCATTTCAGGAGCCTTAAAACACTCCTGACATTTTCCCGGAGATTTTCTCTATCTCACTCTCAATAATGTCATTCTCATCACAGCCCCACATGAAACTGGCTCCCAGTTGTCACCTAGCTCAGGAAGCCTTGGGTATTTGTCTCAGGGAAGCTCTGAAGAGCAAATGGAAAAACCTGCCCAGCTGAAGCCAACAGGTGCCTATTAAATCTATTTACATTGAAACATTTTTTCCCCCAAACCTCCTTTATTAGACAAAAATATTTGGATTTAGAGAAGGAAGAAAATGTCTTGCAGGAGGAGTGCCAACTGCGCTTTGTCTACAATGTTCTGCTCATTCCTGGCAGGCAGGCTCCAGCTCGGTCTGAGGAGGGACCAAAGAGGAACTGGGATGCTTTGGGGAAACTCCCTCCAGAGACGTCCCTGGTGGTCCAGTGAGACTGTGCTTCCAGTGCAGGGGGTGTGGGTTCCATCCCTGGTCAGGGAACTAAGATTTCACATTAAGGCATGGCAAAAAAAAAATTAATAAAACTAATAAAATGAGCAAATGGCTTAAAATTATTAAAAAGACACACACACACAAAAACCTCTCCAAAAGCAGAAACCAACTCTCTCTCTCTCAGGGAACCACCCTGGGCCTGACCCCGTTGGCAGGATGATCCCTGAGGAACAGATGGAGAAGAAAAGAACTTTTTAAATGATAGCAGCAACAACCTCCCCATGAGTGTCCTTGCAAGGCTGGACGTCAGAAGCCAGAGCACATTCCAGCATGGCCGGAAATGGAGAAAGAAGACTGAGGGGCGGTAAGGGCCATCACGGGGCTGTGGCCTGGCCTCTGGCCCTTGGCCCCGTCCTCAGGCAAGGTAACAAAACCACCCTAGCTTTGCAGAGACCTCGTGAGAACCAAGAGTAGAACGCAGATCAGGGCCATCACCCAAGGTTCCAGGAGACACCTTGCTGGTGAGGAAGGAAGATGCGGAAGGTCTGCCGTGTGCCGGGAATCTGTGAAGTGCTTGGCTCTGAAGCAGACGGGGTGGGATCTTCTGGGAGTCAGCCTGCTAGTTCAGTCTGGGGAGTTGGCACTTTGTCCACAAAGATACAGACAAGGTCTGCTCTCTGGAGGGACGTGGGGGCCCGTGGGTCACTGTTCTGTACGTCTGTGTATAGGTGGCCAGAGTATAGGTGGCCAGGCCCAACCAGGACATCGCAGGTAAGTTTAACATCTGTAAGGCCACAAGCCATCCCAGAAAGCATGTCTGGCTGTCACTGTGTAGCCTGAGTGAGCCACAAAAGCTAACCTCAGGCTGGAAGAGGGGAGCCCAGGGCCCTGCTGACATGTGGTCCTGCTGCTGATACCTTGGGGTGATTCTATGGATAATAAAAGGTTTCACAGAAGACCTCCAGGAACAGGCCTTAGAGACCGATTAGAAATAGGCCCCCAGGTGTTAATAGCAGTTGCCATCCTTGCTATAAAGAGAGTGCCTGGACAATAAGCTTTCGATTGCCAATTCAGAGACATCCATCTCGAATAAACATACTGCCAGCTGTGTGACACAGTTACCAGCTACACTGCAGATGAAGAGCCAGGCCACCTCACCATCAAGTTCTCCAGTCAGAAAGCCCTGGGTGACCCAGATAACTGCCTGTTTGAGGGGCCCCGTTTTTCCTTTCCGACACACCAACTCTTGTTCTTATGCTTTAAATTCATCAACAAAGAGTAAGCCTACAAAATTCTAGGTACCCCACTCTCCACCCCAGTAAAGGCAGAACCCCAGATCTGTGCCCCCCCACTCCTATCTTTCTGGGTGGCCCTGGGTGTGCCATGTACCTTCCAGGACTTGTTAGTAATAAAACTTGTTTTTACAAAGTTCCCTGATGGTTATTGCTGAGGTGTGTCTTGTACTCATTATAAGAACCACTTGCCAGAGGAGTGGCGAGACTGGAGCCCCCAGGGCCTTCAGGTAGGGAGGGAATGCAGCATCAGGGTCTTTTCCAATAAGTCGGCTCTCACATCAGGTGGCCAAACTATTGGGGCTTCAGCTTCAGCAATAAGCCCTTCAGTGAATATTTAGGACTGATTTCCTTTACAATTGACTGGTTTGATCTCCTCGCAGTACAAGGGACTCTCAAGAGTCTTCTCCAGCACCACAGTTTCAAAGCATCAATTCTTCAGTGCTCAGCTATCTTTATGGTCCAACTCTCACATCCATACATGAAAGTGAAAGTGAAGTCGCTGAGTTGTGTCTGACTCTGTGACCCCATGGTCTATAGCCTATCAGGCTCCTCAGTCCATGGGATTTTCCAGGCATGAATACTGGAGTGTGTTGCCATTTCCTTCTCCATACATGACTACTGGAAAAACCATAGCTTTGCCTATACAGACTTTTGTTGGCTGAGTAATATCAACTGCTTTTTAATACAGCAATGTATATAATGTAATACAATGTCTCTGCTTTTTAATATCAGAGAAGGCACTGGCGACCCACTCCAGTACTCTTGCCTGGAAAATCCCATGGACGGAGGAGCCTGGTAGGCTGCAGTCCATGGGGTCGTGAAGAGGTGGACACTAAGCAACTTCACTTGCACTTTTCACTTTCATGCATTGGGGAAGGAAATGGCAACCCACTCCAGTGTTCTTGCCTGGAGAATCCCAGGGACGGGGGAGCCTGGTGGGCTGCCATCTATGGGGTCACACAGAGTCAGACATGACTGACGAGACTTAGCAGCAGCAGCAGCAGCTTTTTAATGTGCTGTCTAGGTTTGTCATAACTTTCCTTCCAAGGAGTTAGCCTCTCTTAATTTCATTGCTGCAGTCACCGTCTGCAGTGATTTTGGAGTCCAAGAAAATAGTCTGTTATGGTTTCCACTTCTTCCTCTTCTATTTGCCATGAAGTGATGGGACCAGATGCCATGACCTTAGTTCTTTTAATGCTGAGTTTCTAGTTTTTTTTTTCCCTAGATTTTTTTTTTAATAGTAGCTATCCTAGTGGGTGTTTTGATTTGATTTCTCTAATAATTATTGATGTTGAGCATCTTTTCACGTGCTTGTTGGTCATTTTTATATCATCGCTGTACAAATGTCTATTCAAGCCCTTTGCCCATTTTTTAATCAGGTTATTTAATTTATTTTGTTGTTGTTGTTGAGTTTATTGCTATGTCTCAGCACCTGGACACACGGGAACAGCTTGTCACTTCACAATGAACCATGTGCAAGTCAGCTCGCTGCTCACACGAACTCTGTCTGCCTGCTGGACCACATTCTCACATTTCAAAACTTAGTTTTATCTGGTAACCCTGGTAACTGACCTCTTGATGGCGTATTTGGGAATCCCAATGTCCTGTTCTCTAATACCCAAATGAAAACAAAACAAATCATCTCTGTCCTTGACCATAATTTCTAATCTTTTCTTTCTGATGTGGGTGTGTGTTTAGATGATAAACTCACCTGGTAGAGCTGAGTTACGTTTCTGTTTTGTAAAACAAACGAAGGTGTGACATGATGTCCTTCAAAGCCCTTCCAGGTCTCACTGAGCCCGCGGAGGGAGCCTGTGTGTTGCTGCTTAAAAGCCGGGGGCTTCACAGCGGTGCCCTTTGGGGTGAACAGAGCAGGTGTAGCTCTAGCCAGGCAGGGGATGGGGGGCCTGTGTCCCTCTCCAGTGATTTTTTAAGGCAACACTGTTTTGTCTCCTGGTTGTTGAGACCTTGATGAACCATGTGTGGAGGGAAGAGCATTAAAGCAAGGACATGTCTACTCAGGACTCAGTTGAAACAGCCATCGTCAGGCAGAGGCCACAGACCAGACCAGCACAGAGTGCACTTGCTGGGCACCTGCTCCCAGCTGTGAGCAGCATGGCTCTGATGGAGAGCCATAGGTGAGTGTACAGATACATGTCACGTTTAAGATCCAGTGCCTAGGCCCTTTGGCAGAAAGAGATGACAGGAAACTGATAAAAACCAATTTTCCTTTTAAAAATGTTTAAGAGACTGAAATTAGAATCCAAGATAACTTTAAAAAAAATAGGAATCTCAGAGGAAGTGAAAATTGCTTCATTTCAATAAAAAGGGTCCCCAGAGCTTCCCTGCCATCACTGTGATTCCCCAAACTCTGCAAGGCTTCTCAGGGAGCCCAGTTCCTCATAGAATCTTGGCTATTATTGCCCCTTTTAAGGAATTTGTGTTTTTTTCTCCATGGTTTAGTTTACATGTTTTTTTTTTTTTTTTTTTGCATGTATCCTTTTATTGAAAACCAAGTTCTAGGTAAATATTAGCTTCTATGGGAAGCCATTCATGGCAAATTGTTGAGGAAAAAAACAGATTACAAAACAACATGATGTCAAATTTGCTTTAAAAAAATGTATATATTTAAAATGTAGGCAAAGACAGACAACAGAATGCTAAGCACGGATATCTAGGTGTTGGAAGATGGCATTTTTCTTCTTCTGTGTGCTTTTTTGCACGTCCCCAAAATTCTTTCATCGAATATTTTTTGTTACCAGACTTTAAAATAGGGAATATTATTTTTAGAATTAAAAAAAAAAATCCTTAAAAGTCCTCTTTTTCCCACCTAATAAGCCTGGAAGTTTGCATGCGCTGCTGTGAAATGAGGCCATCAGAGACCCAAGGAGAGACCCCAACTACTCCCCCGTTCCCCCACCACCACCCAGGAGCAGCGACCACATCTCATTTACCAAGAGCACACCTGGCAGTTTCTGGGAGTGGCTGCTGCACAGGAGCTGGGTGTGTGAAGGCTGGCCAGCCATGCCACCCCTCTCCCATCTTCCCACCAAGGCCACCTGAAGAGAGCTTGTCATTCCCGTCTCCCTGCCCCCCGAGCTGGTGGGGCACACTCTGTTCAGACCAGACGCAGTGGCATCTGCCCCTGATACGTGGGGATGGAAGGTCAGCAAGTATTGCCTCTGGGGAAATCAATTAAGGGCCAATGCCAGACATCCCCGTGCCTTGGGTCATGCTCTGTCCCTCCCCCCACCCCCAATACACAAGACAAATAACTTCCTGAGACACACCCAGTGCTCTCAGCCTCCGCTCCTTGCTCTCGGCCAGGCTCCATCAGTGCTGACTAACCCCTTACCGCCTGCCCCCAGCACTGCATCACATGATGATGAGATTGTGAGCCTGGCTGCATATGACGCTGAATCCAGAGCTGAAATGCAGAAAGAGCAGGAAAGAAGACGCAGTGATGATTCTGTTTGCTCTGATGCCGCCTTGCTCTTCCTGCACCGCTGGCTAATTGGACAGCATGTGTGGACAGCTTCCCAGATGAGTAGCCACAGAGCAGGAAGAACAAACAGGAAATTGTCTTTTAACCCCGTTCCCTGGGCCCGAGCCCCAGGCACTGTGCCTCACCCTGGACGGGGTGGTCTCTCACCACCCCCATGCCTGGGTGGGCAGGGATGGGTACCACTGAGATATCTGTGTACTGGTGGTGGAATCACTCGCCTGAGGGCACGGAGCTGGTGGCACCTGGCACATGTGGGGTTGAAGCCTTTTCTCCAGGCCTGTCCCCAGGGCACATTGTCCCCTACAGCCTGAGGTCACATGGTGGAGGGGCTCCTGTCATTGCTTCAGGTTAACTCTGAACCTTGGCTACTTCCCCCCCAATTCTCACTGCATGAAAACCCAGCTGTCACCCAGGAAACACACTGGCATCCACCAGGGTCCACCTAGAGGGCAGCACTGGCCCCCGGGGCCCTCCATCCAAGCCTGGTTTTTCTGTAATTTGGCCGCCCAGGACTTTTCAAAAGTGGGCAGGAAGCTCCTGGGACCCCGAGTTAGGGGAAAAGTCTTACACGCTGTCTCCTCTCCTTGGATCCACAGTGGCCACTGGTCAGACTGTGACAAAAGCCGGCCCTCTGGTCAACTGTCACTGAAGCCACCGGAAAAATCACGACTCAGGTAAGCCAGCGATGCTCCCAGAGGTGTGACACCCACTCCCCATTTGCTCTGGGCCCCTAAGCACTCTCCTCACCACCAGCCCTGAGTTCTTCCAACAATAATGAGCACTTCCTGCGGGTTTCTACCCAGTGAAGATGCTGTGGAGGAAGCACATGGAGACCGGAAACGCCATCGTCCCTGAATATCCCCTCCCAATTTTGATTTTGTCCTTGAATCAGCGTCGCAGGCTCCTCCCAGTTCCCCCACCAACAGGCGACTCCTTCCACCTCCCTGGGCCCTGCTTCCTAGTCTACGAGATGAGGGTGCCACAGGGACAAGCCGGGACCCCCAGGCCTGTTCTCTGCGGCTGGGCCTGGGGTCTCCTTCCTCCCTGTCCGGCAGGTCTTGGTACAGACCAGGGGCCAGGACATGGTGTGTGGACTGGCAGGCGGGTCTTCTGATAACTCTTCAGATCACACCGTGTGGCTGAGCCAAAGACTGGCAGGACATGTTCAGCGCTCACAGGGACACCTTTCCAGAAATGCGGTGAGTAGAGATGGACAGAGGCTGCTGGTCCATCTCAACACCACTTCCAGGGTTCAGCTTGGAGCCTGTTGTCCTTATAGCCTGGGGACATTCTAAATGTCTGCTATTACCGGCACCTCCTCCTATCCCAAGAGGTCAGAAACCCAGCCACGGGACCAGGGCCACCTGACCAGCTCACAGGCAGCGTGCCTGGTCATCTCCAGCAGCACTGCCAGCTACATAATAATTTTTAACTGTAGTTTTGCAACTGCAGTTAGTAATCAAAAGTCAAAAGTCTTACAGTAAATCCGATAAGAGAAACAAAGTAACTACCAGAAAAGGGAGGAAAAGGGTTAACAGGACCAGCTCAGGCTGAGCCCGTTGAGACAGAAAAGCTTGGCTCACATATCCTCTGAGAGAAAATGACTGAGTGAGGAGGTCAGCCAGCGTAAGGCATCAGGACGTAAACAAACCATTTTAGACCAAACCGCTTCCCGGAAGGGATTGCCTCTCATTTTTATTACATCCAAAGTGGATGGAGATATGGCAAAAAAAAAAAAAAAAGAAGGAAGAAGAAGGAATAAAGACTTAAGGTTTTATGGAGAAAATTCTGAGTCTGAAAGAAACTTAGTCAAATTTATGTGCTGAAATGAGTGCTTCTGAGAAATGAAACACTAAGATAAGTGAGTGGAGAAACTGGTCATCACGGAGGAGCTTAGAATAAGAAGAAGGTGCTTGAAAGGAATAAAAAGAAGATGAAATAATATTTGGAGAGGAGAAAGGCCATCCTCAGGGTAGGTTGAGGTAAGGCCTGAGCGGTGAGTCATGGCTGTGATTAGCTGATTCCAGGTATCCGTAGCACTGTGCTGGCCTGAACTGTGATCACTGCCTTTTTTTTACTTGCAAAAATCAAAGTATCATGTAGTTTTCCAACTCGCCTGAGGCTCCAGTTAATGAAAGAAAAGGATGAATCAGATGTAAGATAGAGGTTTGAAGAAAAAGCCCGATCACTCAATGACAAGATCAGTTTAACAATCCCCACGATGTTTGTCTGACAGAGGAAAGACTATTTTTGGATTTGACGTAGCAGAGATATATCACGAGCCTATTTACAGCTATTTGTGGTGTAGGTCCACTGAGAGAATCAGAGAGCTCAGGGTTTTGATGTAGCCTGGTTCTCAAGTGTGTTCTTGTAGTAACAGTTTGTTTCAGGAATAATCATGAGGGGTTTTTGAGACATTTATTACAACAGTAACTGCTGCTGCTGCTGCTAAGTCACTTCAGTCATGTCCAACTCTGTGCGACCCCATAGATGGCAGCCCACTAGGCTCTCCCGTCCCTGGGATTCTCAAGGAAAGAACACTGGAGTGGGTTGCCATTTCTTTCTCCAATGCATGAAAGTGAAAAGTGAAAGTGAAGTCGCTCTCTTAGTGACCCCATGGACCGCAGCCTACCAGGCTCCTCCATCCATGGGATTTTCCAGGCAAGAGTACTGGAGTGGGGTGCCATTGCCTTCTCCGAAAACAGTAGTAGCTAAAGCTTCAGTGGTGGTTCCTACGTGTCAGGGGCCATTTGGGGTCCTCTCCACAGGGTAACTCCTGTAATCCATTCAGGAGTAACCTCCTGGGTAACCTCCCATTAGGAACCGTTTATGATCCCATTTTTCAGATGAGGAATCTGAGGCACGGAAAGACTTGTCCAAGGTTACACAGCCAGAAAGAGCAGAGCCTGGGTTCCTCGGTACCCACTCCCACATTTGGCACTTGTTCAGTTTTCCTTATAATCTAGAAAAGAAATTTGACACCACACAGAAAGGTGCAGGGCCTGTTATACAACTTCACCAGCCCTGTGACCAGGAGGTGCACCCTTCAGTTCTTTAAAAACATTTTGACATGTATGTTTTGTATCTATGGATCATACACATTGTTATTTTTCATGTTGCAAACATATGTATAAGTAGCAATATACTCTATTTGCTTTGTATGACTTGCTCATTTTTTTCCTCTCACGGTTAGGATTGAGATATGTCCAGATAGATATGTGTCACCCAGGTCCATGGACACTGGCCACATCTGGCTCCTGGGCATTTGAAATGTGGCTATTCCAGCTGAGATGGGCTATGCATGTAAAGTACAGAGTAGATTTCAAAGAGTGCTTAGTCTCTCAGTTATGTCCAACTCTTTGTGACTCTGTGGACTGCAGCCCACCAGGCTCCTCTGTCCATGGGATTTTTCAGGCAAGAATACTGGAGTGGGTTGCTATTTCCTTCTCCAGGGGATCTTTCCAACCCAGGGATAAAATCTGTGTCTCCTGCATCGGCAGGTGGATTCTTTACCCACTGAGCCATCGAGGAAGCCCAGATTTCCAATACCTCTTTGATAATTTTTAGTACTGATCACATGTGGAAATGATAATATTTTGGATACACGAGTTAAGTAAAATACATTACCAAAGTCAGTTTCACCTGTTTCTTTTGATTCTCTGTGTGTGGGTACCAGAACACTGAAAACAACACAAGTGGTTTGCCTTCTGTCTCTGTCGAGGGAGCTCATGCCGCTTACTCCTCTTAAATGCCCTAAGTCTGGGAGAAAGTCTCAATAGTCAGAAGTGATTGTTACTGCTCCCGGGGACTTTTCTAGGTGATATAACAGTAGTCTTCCTGGGAGGTTATGCAGAGTCTGAAGCTATGAGCGTCAGATGGGCTGAGCAAGGCCTGGCCTGGCCACCAGCAGCCTACAGGGGCCTGAGAAGCAGGGAGAGCTGCCCAAGGACTCAGTGAGCTTTACTCTGGGCATCAATGCCACACGGTTGTTTCTGTGGGGTTTCTGCCCCCCCCTTTTTTTTCTTACTTTCAACAGGGAAGCTCTGAGCAGACACACACTTGTGTTAATTTCAGCTTTAATGAAGCCAGCACAGGCAGTGTTTCTCTGATATTTGCCTGAAATGTTATGAGGTCAGCTCCACTCTTCACCACTAATTAACTATTTTTAGGGCAAACTGTCCAGGCACCTACTCCATTCCTGCTTCCTACATTTTCAATTCATTTTCTTTACCCATATCTATTTATACCTGAAGCGTTTTTGTTTTTTTTTAAAGAGATACCCTCATCATTCTACCAATGATAAAGATGGGGCTGGTAATGAAGTTATAAAAAAAGATGACGTGCGATTTCTACAGGGAGATTATTGATGAACACGGAATTCTTTTCCAATTCTGAATAAAACCCTCACATTAACATTTTGAACCACAAAGTCACAGGGCTGGTAGGGACCTGAGGTCTCCTCTGTGTTGGTTAAGACCAGAGTCTTGCTGTCTGACAGCTGCGTGACCTGGGTCAGATTCTTAACCATCTATAAAACAGAGATGCTAACATCTACCTTCCAGAGTTTTCTGTGGATTACATAAGACGATTGTGCTCTGTCCCTTTGTGCTCTGTCCGTTGTGCCTGCTTTCAATCCACAGAAGTTGTGGTAATTACTATTATTATCACTACACAGCCGTTATGTCCCCAGGCAATTCCAAGGGTGTACAGCCTCTTCAAGCCCGTCTGGGTCCTGTCCCAGGAGGACCTTCTTCCTCCTTCTCCACCAGAACCCTGAGCTTTCCCCCAGGGGGAGAGGCCCACAGTCAGCAGCCTCCCACCTCCCTGTGCTCACCTGGGGGGTGCAGTTTTTATAAGAAAGCTGTGCTAAGGCTATTACCAAAGTGCCCTCTGACACACCGTCCAGCTTCCCCATTTCCTTCCACAGTCTCCTCCCCTGGGACTTGCCTCCACAGACTCCTCCGAGATGCCTCTGAAATACCAGCACTGATGCTTCCTTGGCACCAGTCCCCTTGCTCTTCAGTGTTGCTGCTCATCTTGCCACTGACTGTGGACTCCTCACCTCTCTAAAGCCTATGAGGGGGGGACTTCCCAGCTAGGATGCCAGTGCCCATCACACAGCCCCCACATTGTGGCTCGGGAGGGCACGTTTTGAGGAACATACCCACAAACCCACCAGGAGTCCCCTACTTTGACTTAAGAGCCCAGGGCTCATGCAAAGGACACCTTCAAAGGTCAGCCATGTGTCTGAAGTTGGAAAGTGGTTTGGGCTCTGCCATGAACCTGAACTAAAGATTTTAGAGGTGAGCACACTGAGATTGGGGCTTCAGGAGCTAGCCCACAGGTACGGAGAGTACCTGACATTGACTTCTCCCTCGGATACAGTATTTATTCCTGGCACTAATCCCCTTCTGCCATCTCAGCTCGGAGGAAGTTGAGACAGCCCCCCACCCTTCCCCCACAGTTAGCAGAGTGTGTGTCACCCAGAAGATGCATATTAACTGTTCAGTTTATTTCTGGGTCCATAGGGTAGGCGCAAGGCCTCGTCCCTGGAGGCTTCTGAGCGGGTGGGAGCTGTGGGTCCTTCCCCTCGGATCCTCCATGTCCGCGGGCCCAGGGCCTGACATCCGCAGGTGCGGGAGGTGCTGTCCACTCTTCCTGAGGCCTCATTTATCTTCCTGTACAGGTTGCTTTTGGACTCTCTTTGTAACGTAAATAGGAATAACATGTTATTCCTGAAGTATACCTGCTATTTCTGACTATTGAAAAATTTAGCTGTCTCTCAGTTCAGTTCAGTTCAGTCTCTCAGTCGTGTCCGACTCTTTGCAACCCCGTGAATCCCAGCACGCCAGGCCTCCCTGTCCATCACCATCTCCCAGAGTTCACTCAAACTCATGTCCATCGAGTTGGTGATGCCATCTAGCCATCTCATCCTCTGTTGTCCCCTTTTCCTCCTGCCCCCAATCCCTCCCAGCATCAGAGTCTTTTCCAATGAGTCAACTCTTCACATGAGGTGGCCAAAATTCTGGAGTTTCAGCTTTAGCATCATTCCTTCCAAAGAACACCCAAGGCTGATGATCTTTAGAATGGACTGGTTAGATCTCCTTGCAGCCCAAGGGACTCTCAAGAGTCTTCTCCAACACTACAATTCAAAAGCATCAATTCTTTGGTGTAGCTTTCTTCACAGTCCAACTCTCACATCCATACATGACCACAGGAAAAACCATAGCCTTGACTAGATGGACCTTTGTTGGCAAAGTAATGTCTCTGCTTTTCAATATGCTATCTAGGTTGGTCATAACTTTTCTTCCAAGGAATAAGCGTCTTTTAATTTCATGGCTGCAGTCACCATCTGCAGTGATTTTGGAACCCCAAAAAATAAAGTCTGACACTGTTTCCCCATCTATTTCCCATGAAGTGATGGGACCAGATGCCATGATCTTCGTTTTCTGAATGTTGAACTTTAAGCCAACTTTTTCACTCTCCTCTTTCACTTTCATCAAGAGGCTTTTTAGTTCCTCTTCACTTTCTGCCATAAGGGTGGTGTCATCTGCATATCTGAGGTTTTTGATATTTCTCCCGGCAATCTGGATTCCAGCTTGTGCTTCTTCCAGCCCAGCATTTCTCATGATGTACTCTGCTGCTACTGCTGCTGCTAAGTCACTTCAGTCGTGTCCGACTCTGTGCGACCCCATAGACGGCAGCCCGCCAGGCTCCCCCGTCCCTGGGATTCTCCAGGCAAGAACACTGGAGTGGGTTGCCATTTCCTTCTCCAATGCATGAAAGTGAAATGTGAAAGTGAAGGCGCTCAGTCCTGTCCGACTCTTAACGACCCCATGGACTGCAGCCCACCAGGCTCCTCCATCCATGGGATTTTCCAGGCAGAGTACTAGAGTGGGGTGCCATTGCTTTCTCTGACGTACTCTGCATATAAGTTAAATAAGCAGAGTGACAATATACAGCCTTGACGTACTCCTTTTCCTATTTGGAACCAGTCTGTTGTTCCATGTCCAGTTCTAACTGTTGCTTCCTGACCTGCATATAGGTTTCTCAAGAGGCAGGTCAGGTGGTCTGGTATTCCCATCTCTTTCAGAATTTTCCACAGTTTATTGTGATCCACACAGTCAAAGGCTTTGGCATAGTCAATAAAGCAGAAAGATGTTTTTCTGGAACTCTCTTGCTTTTTCGATGATCCAGCGTATGTTGGCAATTTGATCTCTGGTTCCTTTGCCTTTTCTAAAACCAGCTTGAACATTTGCGCACCATCAAATCCAGGCCACCCAGGACCAGCCGCCTGTTGCCTAGTAACGATCGCCAGGCCCGGCCCCGCCTCCGCGGCGCACGGTGGTGACGTCATAATCAGCAACACTTCCGGCGCGCGAAGCAGCCTGCCCCGGTCATCGGCTGCTGGGGTCCGGGACACGATGGCTTCTGTGGGGGTTGCTGCCGGCCGGCAGGCTGAGGACACGCTGCCGCCGCCCGCCGAGCCTCCGCTGCCGGAGATGAAGCCGCTGCCGCAGCCGCAGCCGCCGCCGTCTGTCTCTGCGCAGCAGCCACAGCCCGCGCCGAAGCCTCCATCCCCTGCCGGCGTGAAGGCGGAGGAGAACTGCTCCTTCCTTCCCTTGGTTCACAGCATCATCAAATGGTAAGGGCCCCGGGGAATCAGACCGCACGCCCCCCGCTGCCCGTCACGTGTCCGAAATCCATGGGCGCCCCGCGGTACCAAGGGGGAGACACACCCGAAGGGGAGCGGCCACGCAGAGGCCACCGCAAGCAGTCCCAAGTGTTCAGCAGTCGATCCTCGGAGTTGCCAGGCCCCGTGCTGGCAAGCAGCGTTCTTAAAACGAAGCCAGTGTAGACAGCAAGTCCACAGACGCTGCGGGCAGACCACTCGGGTGCAGCCTGGTGAGCCTGTTTTCCCACAGATCCGATAGATACGGGTCATCTTCCATGTGTGGCACACTGCTAAGTGCTGTGGCGTGTACACGTGGAGGGGCCGACTTTTCATTCCCACCTTGCTCACCAGTTAGAAGGGGAAACTCATGAGCGGAATAACCCATAATGCAAAGAGATTATAGGGGTGATGTTGGGAACTTTACAGGAGTAGGGCGCTGACCTCCTGCCAGCACTCGGGTGCCCTGTCATGGCGACACAGGGGGTGATTGTCTTCTTTTGGCCAGTCTTCAGATCACCTGAGTTTTCAAACTTATCCTTAGAAGGAAAACACACAGACACACACACAGCCAAAAATCTCCCCAATCCCCACATTTGCCCAAATTATTTTTAACTGTTATTTATGTCCACATGATAGCAAAGTTTAAACCCCTGGGCTTGAACTTTTTATTCAGCCATTAAAAAATAAAAGCAAAGTGGATTACAACAAAGTTACTTTTACAGTAACATTCAAGTGAACATCAACATGCTCTTGGATGTTTTGCTGAAATGGAATCGATACTCACAATACGAAACATTGCTGATGGCCTAGCCGGTTTAGAGTTGAGGCGGTTTAGATTCACTTGCCCTGGGATGACGTGTCGCTTCCACTGCTTTTCAGACGAGTGTGAAGACTTTGTTCTCACAGTAGTCACGGTAGACCTTGACTTCATCTGGCTTCACTTGGTGTGAACATAGTGTTTATCGGGCAAGGCAGACTGTTCTATTCCCAGGAGCCTGTAATCAGGTAGCACTTATAGGCAGAGTGACCAAGCACACAAACACAGAAGCAGCCCTGGAGTCCCAGGCATTATCCAGGATCAAGCCAAATATGCTTATTCGGGTTTTAGAAAAAATACGGAAAAATGAAAACACACAGTGTACACATTCTCAGAGTCTATTTTTGACCCTGATAGAGCAGTTGGGTTGGGCTGGCCTTAAAGATGGAGCTGCATCGTCCACAAGAAAGAACATGGACTTTGAAGTCAGATCTTCTTGAGTTCAGATCTGCATGTTGATACTTGTTTGTGTTGGAATCTTAGTTAAGTGCATAGCCTTTCTAGGCCTTGATTTTCTTATCTCTAATATATGAGTAATAATTGTCGTTGTTTGTTGTTCAGTCGCTCAGTTGTCTGACTCTTTGGAACCCCATGGACTGCAGCACAGCAGACTTCCCATCCTTCACTATCTCCCAGAGTCTACTCAATCTCATGTCCATTGAATAGGTGTTGCCATCCAAAAATGAACCACAAATGATAGCTCTATAATGTACCAGCTGAATGACTTTGGTCAGACAGCTTAAAGGCTTGTACTTTGCCAAGATTTGTTTTAGGAAAGAGTCAGCCAGAGTGTCTGGACTGGGGAACACTAGGCACATTGTGGGAGCTGGGGGAGGGGAGCCGTACTGAGAATAGGAGCTTGAGAGCAAATCCACAGACTGGACATTGAGACCCGGCCCCACTCTTCACCCATACCTCCCCTTTCCTGTCCCCAACTTCTCAACTGGCCCCCAAAGAAAATAGACTCTCTTGGGTATCTGACCCCAGAGACACTGAACTGGGGAGTCGAGGAGTCATCTGAAGTTTTTGAGCTAGTGCTTGGGTTTTGTGAAGGTAGATGGGACAGAGGGCTTTAGGAGGAGGAGAGGACTGGGGTCCACAGGAAGCTGGGGAGTAGGAGGGGGAGCAGGGATGAACTGCTGAGGGTGGTGGCAGGCAGAGCCGCAGCACTGACTGAGGGGCGGTGGGTGCCCACACACACAGGTGCAGGTGTGGGATGGCCATCCCCATTCGGCCTGCAGGTGATCAGTTACAAACATCCACATACCCATAACAGCCAGCTCATCTGGCTGTCCGAGGTGCATTTCAGGTGAGAAAAGCAAGAATCAGAACCATGTGTGTAGTGTGGTTATGTTTTTGTCAAAACAAATTGAAAAGTGATTCAGTTACACATATGTGGACATTCTTTTTTTTAAAATATTCTTTTCCATTATGGTTTGTCATAGGCTATTAAGTATAGTTCTCTGTGCTATATGGTAGGGCCTTATTGTTTAGAAAATTTTTATTTTTTTTGTTTGTTTATACCTTGTCCTTTCAGACTTATGTGTTGTGAATCAGTTTTCTTAAAACTATAATTTAATTTCAAAATTGCCTTGGGACTTAAATTTGTAACAACGTGTTAGCACATATGCCATCCAAGTGGAATGATTTCAGAAGTCCAGATGGTGTCTGTCAAGAGTTGTAGATCAGAGCTGAGACATGAAGGAAACAGAATATAAAACGCTTCCTTGAAGCTGGGGTGAGGTGCACCAGAGTTGGTGTGTGTGAATCGAGGGCCTCGGAAGACAACAGGAAATGTCTTTATTTGTTCCCCAGAATAAACTATTGATTCTCCAGGTCTTGCTTCCGAGTTCGAGTTATTGATAAACAGTGAGCAGGCCGCAGTGCATCTCATCTGTCAGGAATGAGCTCTAACTAGTGGATCACCAGGAAAGATGGCTATTCTGTCTGCGTAAGCAGAGAAATGATTACTAATAAACATGAATTAGCACCATCTGGGTTGAAATTGCCCAATAGGGATGAACGTTTATTGAAAGAAAGAAATGATCCTTGATAGCTTTCCCCTCTTGTGCCTCAGTGGGTGACTTAAAACAGCCTGTGCATCGGCTTTTAGATTTTAGTCTCAACCACCTGTTTTCAAAGGCTCATCCATCCATTTCCTAACTTTTAAAAAATATACAGGAGCAACTGATGGGCTGTTTCTGTGTTCTCAGGTGAAGGGTTTTGTTCTTGCTTCCTTTTAACTTGACAGGGAACATGGGTCTCCGGGAAGCCGACAACAGCTACGAGTGAAGATATGATCCCACCTTTAAAGTGAGCGGGACCAGAAGGCTCAGTTTACCCGAGTTGGTGGGAGAGAGCGAGTATCTGCTGAAAGTTTTCCAGTAGCTGTGACTAATGTAAAATTTATGAATAGTTCTGTGGAAATCTGACTGCATGTTAACAGGTTCAGGCATCAGAACATCAGCTAAAATTAGCTCTTGCTCATTGATCGTCTCCTGAATGGCCTGTAGTGTCTCACGTTAGAAGGAATGTGGTACTTCATTAGGTTTTACTTGCCACTTGTTGCCTGATGTTGGTGATGGTTTTTATTCATTCAGCAGATATGTAGAAACTTATCTGTGTTCACTCTTTCAGCAAATGTTACTTTGGTTCCCGCAGGCTGGGCTGGGGAGGCAGCCCTGGAGGAAGGCTCTGCTTCCCATGTGCACCTGCTTCGGGGAGGCGGGCAGGGGTGCCTGCCCATCTCCCAGTGCACAGATCAATATGCAGGTGACATGTGACAGGCATTCTAATGCGGGGTTTGGGGGAGCGAGGAGGGAGCTCTCAGGTTGTTGGTGCTAACGCCTGCCCTCTGCCCCCGCAGCATGGACAAGGACAGTCCCGACATCCACCAGGACCTGAACACCCTCAAGGCCAAGTTCCAGGAGATGCGCAAGGTGGTTAGCACCATGCCTGGCATCCACCTGAGCCCCGAGCAGCAGCAGCAGCAGCTGCAGCGCCTCCGAGAGCAGGTCCGGACCAAGAATGAACTGCTGCAGAAGTACAAGAGCCTGTGCATGTTTGAGATCCCCAAGGAGTGACAAGCCGACCCCAGGAGGAGTGCTGGGGCACCGGCATCCTGTCTCCCAGCCCTGTGGAACGGCTCTGGTACTGCCTGCTTAGCTGAACTTTACCCCTGACTGCAGAGCCAGTGCCCGAGCTGGTTCCCTGGGCATCCTCGTGTACTGTGCCCCCATCCAGATGCGCAGTAACTGCCTGCTGAAGGAGGAAGGCTTCCTGAGGCTGGGAGGTGGGGCCGCCTCTTGCCTCTGGGGAGGGACACAGCAGGAAGGGAGGCGGCTTCCCTCTGCCCCTCCCCACCCACTCCAGATGGTGGGTGTACCAGGAACCTGGTGTCCAGTGAGCAGCAGTGTGTGTGGACAGTTAGGCCTGCACACACATGGAGAAAGGCCTTGAGAGAAATGCATGGTTTCAGAGACTGTGGGGTAGCCTTTTGCCCTGGAATAGTTGTTTCTTTCTGTTTGAGGCATGGGTGTTACTGTTCATGGGGTATCAACCAGGAGCCCACCAGGCACCCCCCACCCAGGTTCTCTGCCACCCATGTCCTTGATACTTGTAGCTCTTGCTCCTTTGTCCCCTGTTACCTTCAGTCAGCTCGTTTAGCCATTTACTGCCCAAGAATGGCCAGACCACCTCAGACCATGTGGTCTCATCAGCTGTGGTCTGATGAGATGAACAGACACCCTCTTCAGCTTTCCCAAGGCCTGTCCCTGGTTCACCGATGACCTCCCCCCTGGCCTCACTGCGTGCACTTGGGGGTCACATGGAAAAGGACAGCTGGGCCATGATTCTGACAGCCCCTTGGGGTGGGGGAAGCTGGCCCTGGCAATCGTGTGGCCCAGGCCTGGTTCATAGATGTTTATAAACACCCTTGTTTCTCCAGACAGAAATTGCATTTGTGTGACCAGCCTGAGGTGAAAGCCTTTGAAACCTGTGGGGACAAGTGGCGAGTATCACTCAGATCTAGAGTGGGCTCATCCCTGTGCCAGCCATGTCAGGGATGATGGGCGCCCGCCAGTTGGCAGGAATATAGGCTAAGGGTGTTCCGAGCTGGGGTTCTGTCTGAGTCTGCTGGCAGCCACCTGTCAGGTGTCCAGGGGAAGGGTGAGGTTTCACAGCCTCATCCAGAGGAGCAGGCTCTGAATTTAAGTGGGTGTCACCTGAGGCCAGCTCTGCCGTGGGGCTGTTATAAACTGAATCAGTTATTTTTTTGAAGTTTCAAGAGTACAGTACTGGGTTGGTCGATTTTAAGGCTCCAACCAAATAACCATGGAATGTGAAGCTCAGAAATACCAGGCGGCCGGGGCTTGCTGCGAGACTGTAGTGGACATGGGCTCCTCGTGGGTCTCCTCTGTGCTCCGGTGTTGTGACCCGTGATGCTTTTCAAGAGTGATTAAAAGAACTTGTGCTCTGCTGTCAGGACATCGTGGGTCTGTACTGAGACATTCACATTAGGACATCCCCGTGATAGTTGAGAGGAAAACCTCCCCTTTACACAGAGGAGACTGAGCAACTGGGAACACCTCCACTCCATGCCCCGCCCCCAGCCCGAGAACATGGCCACACCAGCTACACCAGCATGAGCATGGGGTGACCCTTCTGGGAGTGGCATCCGACCCCAGGGTACAGGTGGCCCAGAGGGTTGTCCTGCATGTGGTCAGCCCCTGGGCCATCATCCCTCCTTGTGGATGTAGGTCGGGTCCTGGCAGGAAGCAGTCCACCAAAGCAGAGTTATAGTCCTCCCCTGGGACACCTGGACTCTTCACTTGGATTCCTGGGCAGCGGGCACCATGCGGAGACATTGCCCACGGCCCTCAGAGCAGCCCCCAGCAGAAGCGTCTGCTCTCTTGGTTTCACAGGTGGAAAGTCAGGATTGCCAGCTGTCCCTTGCCCTGGGCTTGTGCAGTCTCATGTGGCAGAGGGAGCCGGGTCACCAGGTGGGAGCTGGTGCCCTCAGCTGCAGAGGGGTTGCTGGACGCCCCTGAGGAGGGAGGGAGGCCAGAGGGGCCAGGGCCACAAATGGTGACTAGGCCCAGGTGGCTCGGTGGCGGAGCCCGCAGCCGACTCAGGACAAGGGTCCTGCACAAAGGAGGGCTTGAGTGACCCCTCGAACCGTTGATGGTTCCAGGTTTGGTGATGTTTTGTTGCCCTGGGCCTGCGCTGAGCATAGGACATGCTGGTCAGTCCCTGAGGCCCTTGGAGGGGGAGGAGGTGGGGGGGCAAGTAGGTGGTGCATGGCTGAACCCTGAAGCCCTTTATTTGTGTCCTGGCTTTCTCAAGAGTGGCTCCCAAACAGAAGGGCTTCCAGCTGTTGGGAGCTTTTCTGGGGCCTCTCTCCAGGGAGCTGTTTTCAGGCCAGGGTTAATCTCCAGCTCTGGGAAAAGCAAGTCCAGTTCCACAGAAGTAGAGACCTGCCTTCCCTCCTCCCCCATTTCTAAAGCCGGGGGAAGCATGGTTTTCCATTTTAAGTTACTTTATTTTATAGTAAAAAACCAGTAACAATAAAGACTCAACATGCAGTACAAACACCTAGGTAAGATCTTGTTCATGTCCAGGGTGACACCAGAACTCTTATAAAGTGCAAGTTTTATGTTTTGCTTTGTGCAATTGCACACACATGTAAACAAGTCACTCCCTATGATCTGACCCCACCCTCGGTTTCAGGCCAGCTGTCATGGCAACCCCCAATCACACAGATAATGCCCCCGCTGCTCCTGCGGGCAGGACAAGCTTAATTTCCACCCCCGCTCCCATTTTTAGGGCTTTGTGAGAAAAGTGGTGGGCGCCAATGGGCATCGGAAGTGGGGGGAGTCGGGCCTCAGCCAGTTCTCATTCCTTTCCGAGCAGATGACGGTCCCTTCTCTGTTCGCTGACTCTCCCTGGTGCAGGGGCTGGGGCGCTGGGTAGGAAGACGCCCGCGGTTTGGGGCACGTGGCCGGGACACTCGAACTACAGGGCCTCCTGAGGCTCTGCTGCCACGTTGGGGCGGGGGCTCCTAGCTGATGACGCAGCGCTCCTTGTCCTTGGCCTGGCTGCCGCCGCTGGCCTTCTCGCGGATGTACATGAGGTCGCTGTGCACACTCGGCCTGCGCGCCCAGGGCGCCAGGATGCCCAAGGCGTCGTCGCGGTCGCCGCCCGCTCGCCGCAGCCTCTTGCCCTGCAGCGCCTTCTGGTGCAGCGCCTCGCAGTGCTGCGCCGACACGCGGCGGTGCAGGTCCGGGCTCATCTCGCGCGGCAGGTTGGCCATGGCGAAGAGCGCGTGGAACATCTGATCCAGGCTGCTGTTCCTCTTGGCCGAGATCTCGAAGTAGGCGCAGCGCCGGGGGTCGGTGCCCACCAGCTGATGGATGTCGCGTGGCTCGACCTGGCGGTGGAAGTCGCGGTCCCTCTTGTTGCCACAGATGACCAGGGGCACGTCCACGTCCTCCTTGGTCTTGTTCTTCAGGCACGACTTGGTGTCGAGAATCTGCCGCTTGAGCCTCCGAACCTCCTCGAAGGAGTCGCGGTTGTCCAGGCTGAACACCAGGATGAACACGTCTCCTGAGGGGGACAGAGCGGAAGAGGGTGAGGGCGGCTACCAGGGGACAGCTGAGGCGGGCTGACTTCAGGGGCTCCGGCTGCCGCGAGGGGCACGCTAACCTCTCCAGCGCCCATCGTGGCGCACGGACCGCGCCTCCAGCCCGCGCGCCCCGGGACAAGGGGTCCCCGTCACCGCGGCGGCGCGCTCCCTCCCCATGCCCGCTTCTGGCCGCCCGGGCTCACCGGTAAGGATGGAGAGGCGCCGCATGGCGGGGAATGGGTGGTTGCCGGACGTGTCGAGGATGTCCAGCTGGTAGATCTCGCCGCGGATGCAGTAGAACTTGCGGTGGAAGTCCTCGATGGTGGGCGTGTAGGCGTCCTCGAAGCGGCCTGTCAGGAATCGCGACACGATGGCCGTCTTGCCCACCTTGGACGAGCCGAGGACCACCATGCGGTAGCAGTTCTTGGCCGGGATCCTCAGCTCCGGGTCGCTCGGGCACATCTTGATCATCGCGGACAGTTTCATTGAGCAGAGGGACCGAGGGGGCCGGGCGCGGGGCCGTGAGACAAGCAGACGGTGGTTGGGGGCGCAGGGCAGAGTTCGGCTCGGCCGGCTGCTCGGGCTTGGGCTCAGCAGGGCTCTGGATTCCGGACAAAAGCTCTGGCTCTGCGCGTCCAGCACCGCCCTTATATGCAGCCCGCGTGGCCGCCCCGCCCCGCCCCGCCTTGCGCGTCACGGTGCGCACTCCCGCGGGCTCCACTGCACCCTCCGTCCACCTCCGCTGGCCGCTGCCCTCTCGCGCTGGCGGGACTTGGGAAGACCAGCCCAGGGTCTGCCTCGGGCTTGCGGGCGCGCGGACCCTGCGCTTCTCCGCTGCTTCAGCGGCCGCAAGGGCGTCGGGGACCCACTTCTGGCTGTGCTTCCGACCCCTTGCAAGGACCACGCCCCCCCCCCCCCCCCCCCGGCCCCAACCCGCTTCCCCACCGCTGGACTCACACGCGCACGCTTTCTTTGGAACTCACTTTCCTCGGAGAATAACAACATTGGGCAGCACGACGGCAGGTGTGTGCCAGGTGCCAGGCACCGCGCCCGGGTCGCTGCTCACCTTCGGACCAGCTCTGAGAAAGGGGCCGGCTCAGGCCCCTGGCGTCCCGGGCGGCGGTGTCAGCGGGAGGTGGGCGCGGCGCGCTCCCGCCGCCAGAGGGCAGCCGAGGCCCCGCCGGCGGAGCAGGGACCCCGGAGCTCGGCGCTCGAGGCTGGAATCCGCGAAGCCGGAGCTTCCGGACCCCGCGCCCCACAACAGGCTTCAGCTCCTTTCTCCCAGCCAGAGAGGCGCTGGTTCCTGGTAGGAGTTTCAGCCAGAGGTTGCCCCTGCCGTCTTCCTGTTGGAGCCTGGAAGGACCAGAGGCTTGCCTTTCAGTAGTCAGGCCGATGTCCCCTCCCTCCCTCCCCCATAGCATCTTGTGCTTTGGAGTCCCATGGGCCAGCATTCCCATTTTCTAGTTGGGGGAGATAGTCTGGAAGCCAGGATGATCCTGAATGCTGCATGGGCATCACAGCAGTCGCTGGCCTTCTCTGGACTTGGTATTCCTCTCCTGGAAGATGGAGCTTTGGCTCTGATTGGTTGGGAACTTGCAAACAGTGTAGGGCTGTGGTAATAACAACAATAGTAAATAACCCACGAGGCCGCAGAACAAACCAGGGGGCAGCAGGCTGATCAGTAACCAGGAGTGGGCTGCTGCCGAAAGGCCTGGGAAGAGGCTGCTGGAGCTGGCCAACTCTAGCCTGGAACTGGTGGAAAGGCCATTGCTCCCCATGGTGACAGGTGAGGCTGGGCTGTGCTCAGCTTCTGATTTGGGAGAGTGCCAGGGCTATCACCTGGTACCACCCACCCATCCACACAGGCCGAGCTCTGGGCAGTGACAGGGTTAGTCCACACACAGGTTTGCACAGGGCCTCTGGACTCTCACGCAGCCCTGTGTGACCAGGATTCCAGCAGAATTTCCTGCCCTTTGCAGGGGAGCCAGGAAAATGTTGGTTCCCATTTATCCCATCCCAGGCACAGTCTTTGGGCTTCCCTAAATAGCTCAGTTGGTAAAGAATTCGCCTGCAATGCAGGAGACCCCGGTTTGATTCCTGGGTTGGGAAGATCTGCTAGAGAAGGATTAGGCTACCCACTCCAGTATTCTCTCCGGGAGAATTCCATGGACTGTATAGTCCATGGGTTTGCAAAGAGTCGGACATGACTGAGTGACTTTCACTTTCAGGCACAGTCCTTAAGTCCTTCTTCGTGGCAGCCTAGAGGAGTGGAAACTATTACTAACTTGATTTTATAGACGGAGAAACTGAGGCAGGGGAATGATTTGCCCAGGGCCCACAGCTGCAGGGTCCAGCTCTCCCTAGGGAGGCCAGTGGGCCAGGACCCAGCCCAGAATCAGAGCCTTCCTCTCCCCGACCCCAGGTCACATGTCAGGACAGGGATGACCTCACTCCTCTGGCCCCTTCCAGCTGGTGACAGTGGCAGGTACTGAGCCCAGCCTGGGTTCTCAACCTCAATTCCCGGCACCTGGGCATGATTCCGCACACAGATGCCAGGTTCTAGGACTTGTCCCTCAAGTCAGCTAAGTTCATTAGGCCCTGAACCCACCTGCCGTTCTTTCCCCAGAGTGTGCCCCCACCCTCCAGCCATTGCATTAATTCTAGGTTGCCCAGGTTTATGATGATACCCATGGTCTTGCTTTCTGGGCCTGGGCACATGTCTGTATGATTTCTCTGCAATGCAGTAAATTTCTGGCTCAGAGTGGAATGGGAAAATTTAAACCATTTGGTAAAATATTGGGGGTGGGCTGGAAGCAGACAGCTGGCTCCCAAGGCAGGAAGTGTCCACCATGGCCTGGTCTGCTGGTAAAGAGCGGTTTAGAAAGTTCCTGAAAGTTGTGTTGAGGTATGCTGAGTGCTGGCCTGCTGCCCGAGACTGCCCCCAGCAGCTCTTTCTACAGAGGGTCCTGTGTCACCCCAGCCCACAGCCACGGCCTGACGAAGAGAACACAGCTAACCAGAGCTGCTTTCCCCTCTGACCTTGCCTCCACAGCCGAGGTCACAGCTGTCCAGCAGTTTCCTCCTCAGCTGTGGGCTGTTCCCATCACAGCAGACCCTCCTTGCCCCAGGCCTGACTCCCACAGCTGCGTGACCCAGGAGTCACGCAGTCCTGCCCTAACAGAGAGACAGCTCAGGCCATGGGGGCCAGGACGTCAGAGGTGCCCACAGGTGGTGAGCTTCCTGTCCTTGCACGTATGCAAGCAGAGGCATTGGTAAGACCTGCCTCCATGCCTCCTTCAGCTCCTCGAACCCTGGGACCTCTGAATCCCAGACACCAGAGGGCAGCCTTGAAGAGCTCCATGGCAAGGCCAGCTGGCACTGCCCACAGCGCCCAGGGGCCCAGGGTGAGCATGGCTACAGGGGCCACTTCGCAGGTGAGGATGCTGAGGCTAGGGGGCCAGGTGCACAGGTGGAGCCCCCTGCCTCCCATCCCAAAGGGAGTAAAGTAGGTTCTGTGGCCTTGGGGGCCAGGGGCTGTGCAGATGAGGCTGGGCCTGGACAAGGGCCCCACCCTGTGCCCACAGCTCTGCAGTCAGGCCTGACCACAGGCCCGGTGGCCCCATGGCTGCTCCTTGTGGCCACGTGAGGTCCACAGGTCATTAGGAGAGAAATGTCAGAGTAACCAGAGATGCCAGGGAGGGGCTCAGTGCTTCCCTCCCAGCAAGCTGAGGGTGGGCTGTCCCCCGGAAGGGCAAAAGTGGGGCGAGGTGGGGGGCACAGGAGGCCCAAAGGCCTGGGCAGTCCCCCCACTGTCCAGCGTGGATGACGGCACCCCTCCGAGCTCAGGGACCCTCTCCCAGACCCCAGCCTGCCCCTCCTTGACCTGGACAGATGGAGACCAAAGGGGTATGGGTCAGGTGCCTTTTATTAGTCAGGACAAGGTGGGCAGCAGGGCAGGGGGCTCTGGGGCCACAAGGCACCTGTCCAGAGCCCTCAAGCCGTGTTTCCAAGGCACTGGACAGTCCTCGCCAAGCACCGCTCTCCCCCTCGAGGGCCCTGTGCTCGGGGCAGGCCTGAGGTGGGAACTCTCCCAGAGTGGCCGTGGCCGTCAGCTCCTCTTGTAGGCCTGGGAGGCTTTCTGCTGATAGATTTCTGCAGTGAAGGGCCTGCAGGGGTGAGAGAGGCTCGGTCAGCTGGTGCTGAGCCTGACGCTGCCACCCATGCTCCCCACCCAGGGTGGACAGGGTGGGGGTCCGTGTGTGACCAGAAAGAGCCAGCACTGCCAGCCTGGCTCCCAGGCCTGTCCTTTACCCGGTCAGCTGCCCATCTGCTGCTCTGACAGTGACCTGGCCATGGCCACCTGCCAGGGTCACAGGGAGGCCCTGTAGGGAGAGGAAGGCCCAGTGCGGGTCCCACGGGCACACGGCGTCCCCAGCCCGCGACAGCGCCTACTCACTCCTCATACACGATGGCGACCATGTAGATGAGTGCCACCACCGCGGTCAGCAGCAGGCCGGTGGGGCTGGCGTGCCTGCGGGGAAACGCTGGGTCAGGGGCAGGCCTGGGGCCAGCCTTCTCTCGGACGAGGGTCCACCTCACCACTGCCTGTCCAGGCCTGGGCCTCAGGCCTCCAGCTGCAGCTGGAAACTCAGGACAGAGTGGAGGGAGAACGCAGGGAGAAACGAACGACTGGCCTCCCCGAATCACCCGAGTGGTCAGCATGTTTTTTTCCGCACAGGAGGTCGTGGGGCCTCTGCCCACAAGAAGCCGTGTTCTTAGGCTGTTTTCTAGAAATGGGGCCAGGGCACCCAAAGCCAGGCAGAGTGTCCAGGGAGCCCCTTCACGGGCTCTCTGCTGGTGACCACTGCCGAGGCTGGGCCCCCACATCCAGAGAGTCGAGGAGGAGATGAGAAGAGCTCCTGGAGCCCAGGAGCTGGAGGGGAGCATGAGGCCCAGGCTGGGTGGCTCAAGGCAGATGGCTACCCACCCCCCAGGGACCCTCTGCCTGCCCACTCCCACTCCCCAGAACCTCACACTGTCTCTCTGGGGGCTTCAAGGACAGTGAAGGCCAAGTGCCCCCTATGACACCCCCACCTTCCATTCTGTGGGCTCCATTCAAATTGACCTTGAGGGTGAGCTGGGCCACCTGGTCCTCGGCACTGCCATGTGGACATGCCAAGGGCACAGATGCTTTGGGGCTGAAATGAGATCTGCCCTCCTGAGGCCCTGCTCACGGCCCTGGTGCTACTTCCTGGAGTGGGCAGAGCCTCACCCCACCCCACCCCCAACCCGCCGGGGGACCTCAGGGCCAGGGCTCTGTGGCCACAGTATCCCTAAGGTGGCCAGCCCCAGCCTGGGAAGCCGGCCCCTTGTCAGCCGGGCACAGACCCTGAACGGGAGCCAAATGCCCTTCTCTGTTCTGTCTGTGTGAACTTCCCCACCTTGAAAGCACTGTCACCGAACAGCCGTGTGCAAGTGATCATCCCACACTGCAGATGAGGAAACTGAGGCCCATAGGGAAACTGTGGCCCATGTGCCAGAGCCCAGAGCCTGGAGTGGGGCTGGGGAGGTCCCAGGGACCCAGCTGTGCACCTTGGGGAGGGGCGTCTCACAGGCTGACGAGCTGATGCCCTAGGAATCCCAGCACCTTGGACCTTCTGGGGCTTCCACACACCTGGTTGCTTGGGCCAACGGGAAGCTCTGTCTGTGGGGCCCCAGGTCGGGGACAGATGGGCTGGGAAGGGCTGGGAGCAGCCCTGCTGGGTCAGCGTCTGGCGGCCCCGGGTAATGGAGTATGCCTAATGAGCTCTCGGATGAAGGGCTCCCTCCCCTGCACAACTGAGGCCCCTCCTCATCACCACATGGCTGGTGCCCTCCTGAGGGGCCTGTGGGAGCCTGGGCCCCTAGGGTTCCTCATATGTTCTTGAGAGCCTTGGCCTAACAGCCCTGTAGAGGGGGCAACCTCTCACTCCTGGAGACAGAGAAGACCCACTCTGTGATTTTGCCCTGGGAGGCCCCGTCTAAGCACAGAGGAAGAACCTGTGTGTGTGTGTGCATATCAGGAGGTCAGGGAGGACTTCCTGGAGGAGGGGACACCTCAAGTTGGGTTTGGAAAGATTGACTGGGAGTGAAAGTGAGAGGAAAGATGGGTGTGCTGGCAGGGAAGTTTGCAGAAGGACCTCTGTGGGGTTCGCCCTGCCAGTCTCAGGTAGGAGACACTATGGGGAGTGGGTAAGCCTGTGGGGAGAGCCTGCCTCCCTGGATCCCACTGCTCCAGTCCAGGAGAGAGGGGCCAGGCTGAAGGCAGGTGGCTGGGGGGCTTCCTGGTCTGAAGTGGGCACAGGCTGGGGGGTCCCAGCAGACCCACAAGTGCCCCTCCAGCTCCTTGTCACTCAAAGCCCAGAGCCTGGATCCCATGTGCCCCCCCTACCCCCGAAGGTGGGGCTGGTGGGGGAACGTCCGCTCCAGACAGTCCACCATCAAGTTTTGTTCCTTTAGGTCCTGTTGTCCTTCTGGACTCTGGGGGCACCTGTGACCTTCCTGGAAAGTTGTTTTCTAGCGTTCAGTAAAATCAGAATTCTTTCTACAAAGAAAACCTTTCTATGGAAGAAATTCTAATCCAGAAAATGGACAGATGGGAGATGCCTTGGGGGGCACGTGTGCCAGGCTCCTGGACTGCGGGTTGCTGGCCGGAGGAGCCCTAGTCTGTGGGGCGTGGATCCTGCAGGCTGGCTGCGGGCAGGGGGCCTCCCTGCCTAGTTCCAGCACTGGGTTGGCAGCTTGTGGTCCCTAGGCCAAGAACAGTTTTTATATTTGTAATTGTTTAAGAAAATCAAAAGAATATTTTGTGACTTGTGAAAATGACGTGAAATTCAAATTTCACAACCACGGCCACTCCGTCACCTGCTGCCCAGGAGCCTCCCGCTCTTTTAAGAGGAAGTCTGCCGACCTCGTTCTAGGATGTTCTCTGCTCCCACCAGTGAGGAACTCCCCAGGAAAGGAGCCCTAACCAGTGCCCTGGGCTCCATGGGGCATGAGGGCTGACTCACACAATGGCCCAGCCCAGGTAGATGGCCGTGCTGCCCCAGTACATGGGGTTGTCCAGGACGCTGAACGGGAACATGGTCACTCTGGCCTCCTTGAGGATCCCAAAGTAGTCGCCTGCAAACAGGGTGGGCAGGAAGGAGGGTCACAGCCTGGCTGCCCCATCTAGAGGGAGGTGTGCAGGCACTGGGGGTGTGCCCAGGGGCTGCGCCCCCACCTGCTCTTGCCTCTGTGCCTTCACATGTTCTGTCCCCTCTGCTTGGGGACTTTCCCTGCTCTCTGGACACATCTCCTCCTTTGCCACCTCCTCGGCTTGTGGCACTTCCTGTCGACCTTCCCTTCACCTGCCCCCCACTGTCTAAAGCACACCTACCCCTACTCACTATCTCTGCTCCACCTCCCCCTCCTCCCTTAGCTGGGCCACCCCCACCTGGGCCACCAGCCTGGAGATCAGCTCTCCCCCTGCAGCCAGCCCAGAGCTTCTCCCAGGGGAGGGTGTGGCGGTCCGAGAGGCAGGAGACACAGACCCGACGTCCAGAGCAGTCCGGCCCGGCCCGGGCATGGCCCACAGGGAGCAGCGCTGCTCACTAGGGGCCCATGGTGAGTCCCTTGTGCTCCAGGCACAGGTGGGCCTGGAGGAGTAGCAGCTGCATCACCATCACCACTGTCTGGAGACAGGGCTCGCAGCCGGGGAGCCTTTCTTGGCCGGGGAGCCTTTCTTCCCGGTGGCACAGAAGTCTGCTTCAGGGTGGCTCATGGTGGGGGGCGGGGACTCGGCCACTCTGACCTACATTCCTGAGCCTGAGGGCCCCACGTTCCAGGCCGTTTCTCCTGGGGCCCCCCCCACCCAGGCGGCTTCCAGGCCCCTCCCCCACCCTCCTCCAGACCCTGGCTGCCCTTTCCCCTGCCCTTGCTGTGGGGCTGCTAACCCCTGGTCTCCTGAGGTTGGCTACACCACCCACCTCCCTCCCCTGGCTCCCTTCCCCACCCCACCCCTGTGAGGCCCACACAATGATCCCCACCTGCTCCTTGGCCCCCAGAGGACCTCCCCTGTGGGACCCTCCTCCTAGGAGGACGCCCCAGTCTCCTGCATGGCCCTCAGGGACTCGAGTGACGTGATCCCTGGCTGGCCTTCTGCTCTGGCCCCACTGACCCCCGCACATCAGCCGCCCTGCTCCCTCCCGCCAGAGTCCCAGACTGGGAGTTGGTGTCTGTAGGACGTCCAGCCCTGCTAGCACTGGGTTTTCAGCCCCAAAGCTCCGGAGCCACGGGCAGGCAGAGGGGCCAGCGCCCCCACCTGTTGCCAGCCCAAGACCTGTACCAGCCCCGATCAGACCTGAACATAGCAACAGAAGCCTGGCCCATCCTGGAGGCCAAGCAGCTGGCTGGGGCTTGAGAGTCTGGCCCCCAATGCTGAGCAGGGCAGGCTGAGGCCTGGAGTTGGGGGGAGCAGGGCCCTGGCCCCCCGCACTCAGGGTCTTACCTAGGAAGGTCCCGGTGAAGCCCAGCGCCAGGAAACTGGAAAGGACGAACACGCCGCCCACTCCCAGGAGTGCCAGGCCCACGTGGTAGGCCGCAGGGTTGTCCAGGCTCTGCATCCGGGGCTGGCTCAGCATGGCCTGCGTGAAGCTGTGGGCAGGGCGGGGAGGTCACCGCCATGTAGAGGGGCCGCCCACCCTGCCCCCAGGCCCCCAGAGTAGCCTGTCCAGGGGTCTCAGGCGAGTCCTGAGGGTGAGTCAAGTGGCCTGCTGAGGGGCCGCCACAGAAGAAGTGACCGGAATAGGGGGCTGGTGCCTGCTTCCAGAGAAGCCAGAAATCCTGACTTGTCTGTAACAATAGTGGTTTTAAGAAACAGATTATGAATGACAACATTTTAGACTCTGCAGGACAGCAGGGTGTTCAGTCTGAGGATGACTGGCACTGCAGAGGGTAGGAGACTCCGGAATCATGCCTCCACCCAACTCTCCCTCCGTCGTGAGCACGCCTACCCGCCCTCCATCCTCCATTCCGACCCCTCTCTTTCCTTCTTTTGGCCATACCCCACAGCTTGTGGGATCTTAGTTCCCTGACCAGGACTGAACTCACGCCCTCGGCAGTGGAAGCAGGAGCCCTAACCACTGGACAACCCTACCAGGCTCTTTCTAGCAGAGCAAGTTCCATCTCCCTTTGTCCACTCCATTAGCCGGATGTCGTCAAACTCCTTAGGTTAAGCTAAAGCCCGACTCCCTATAACTCTCTCCTCAGACTACGGTCAGCTCTTGGAGAACAGAGGCTTCTCCCCTGAGCACCTCCTTGGCGCCAGCCCATGCCAGGCAGAAGGGGTCATAGTCTGTGTTCATCAACCAGGAAAAGCAGCCCCCTTCCCCAAAGTGAAGAAAGGGGAACAGGGAGGCGGGAGAAGCCTCTGTTTGAACAGCAAACAGGACACCATGGGCAGAGGCCTGCACAGTGACCTGTCAAACAGCGGCACATGTGTCAGGGCACACCTGGTCCCTGGTCACACTGCCCACGCCCCCTGCTCTCCACCCACCTCTCCTGCTGCTGGGCTCAGGGTCACCCTGCAGCTCCAGCCTGAGCTGCTGGGATTGGCTCAGAGCCGCACACCCCGCGTGGTGCCAGGTGGCCGCGCCCATGCCCCACCCCTGCACCCTCCCTGGCTCTGATAAACCCGCAGTTCTGAGAGCTGGCAGCTCGGGCCACACAGCTCAGTCCCCTCCCACCCTTCCACCTCTCCTGTCTGTAGAGCAAGTGGCCTGGACACAGCCCTGTGAGCTGACGGACGGACACCACTCCCAGGGAGAGGTCCTAAATGTCACAAAACTATACCTCAAGGTGGCTGAAAGGGTCAATTTTATTAATGTGTCTTTTACCACATACACCCACACCCACACACAGGCACAGAAAACCCACCTGCAGGAACCACATAAAGCGACAGCGGAAGGATGCTGGGGAGCGGCGGGTGGGCAGGACTCCCACAAGCCCTGCCCCTGAACCCCACCCAGACCTGTCAGCGGGGGGCAAACAGGAGGAGGACCGTAGAGGGGAGAAGGGAAAACAGGCCTGCTTGCAGTGGAGGGGTCCTTTCTCGGCCCCCAAATTCCCTGGGTGGTTAATTCACCCAGGAGGAAAGCCGTAGCCTAAAGGTTGACAGTAACACAGTGACACGGGGAGAGGGACACAAAGGCCGGGACGCAGGGAGAGGGGCTGGGCCTGGGTCTCTCCCCTGCCAGGCCTCTCAGGGGCCCAGGACGCGACACGTCTTGCCAGCGCCAGCCTGGCAGTAGGGACAGCAGCTTATCTATAGACCCGCCTCTGCTGGCCTCTGAAGGCCAGTGGGGTTCAAGTTGGGGCCACATGGAGGATGCCGTCAGCCCTCCAGACAGACAGACTCTCCATCACCTTGCCCTCTGCCCCTCCACTCCCCCCATGCCCACCTGGCCGCCCACCTTGGTGCAGCCCACCTGCAGGGTAGGATGGACCACCCGGCTCCACCCCATAGGAACAGTGGTGGGGCTGGGCCTGGGGTACGGGGTTTTTTTTTCCCTACATGGTGGACTCAGGAGGCCAAGAATACCCAAGAACTAGAAACAGCACTTTGTTGAAGGGAAACAGGCAGCAGGTCCCGTCTCCTGAGATGCGATGTTTCAGGAGCTTTAAATGCCCCCTCGGTGACAGCCAGGGAGAAGGGGCCATGGGGGATGCTGTGTGCTCACTCATTCATTCATTCACTCGCTCACTTGTTCAGAGGGGCCAGGGTGCCTGCAAAGGCTCCTGCACTGGGCTGCCCACCAGATGGGGCTGTTTGGGTCTACCCCCCCCCACACCCCGCCATAAGCTGAGTTTTCAGAGTAACTGGGGGAGGAAGGGGGTGTGCAGCAGCCAACCCCATTGTGGAGGGATTCCACCAAGCTGGCCTAGCTGCCCTCCCCACCACACCCAGGTCACTGCTCGCTGTGTGGGGCCACCTCTCCAGGTGGAGCCCAAGAAGGGGTTTCCCTGAGCCAGCAGAGCCAGTGGGGGAGATGGGCTCAGAGCAGCCCCCAACTAGTCCCCCCGCCCCGCCCCTCACGTTGGCTCCAGGCACCTCCCACCTCTTCCCTGGTGGGGGTGGGACGGAGGAGGGGGCTCCCCCAGGGGCCTGGGGTGGGGTTGGGGGTAGCGGGGGAGGGGAGGGGTCCTTACCAGTGGGAGCGCAGGACGTTCAAGAGCAGGATGGCCCCACCCAGGGTGTAACAGGCCAGGCGGGGGGACCCAAAGGCCTTGCTCAGCTTTCGGGTCTTGTGTTCCCATCTCGCAACCTATGTGCAGAGAGAGCAGTTGAGACCCAAGGGGCCCTTGTGGGGGCATGGAGTGGGGGGGTGGTCACATGGTGGGGGGGTCATGCAGGGGCGGGGTACGGGGAGGGGTCTCGGGCCACCTCCACGGGGGACGGCCTGTGCAAACAGAACACAAAGTCCTTCTGGAAGTGGCTGAACACTGAAGCAGGAGGAGGCCAGGAGACCCGGGGGCAGCTGAGCCCCTTGGCCCTGAGCAGCTTGGCTCCCTCACCCAGGGTCCAGAACACATTCGGAATCACACACTCCATGGACGTGGGGTCTGGGACCGTGGAGGGGAGGGAATCTGGGAGGAGCCCAGCGCCACCCCGTCCCCCTGGACACACCCACTGTCCCAGACCCTTGACTCTACACTCCCAGAGCTTTCACTTTTTAGCCACAGAAACCTTTTATTTTTCCAAACTCATCAGGCCCAGACTCTTACCCTTCAGCAGCTAATGGTGGAGCAAAGTGGGAGGGGGCTCCCCAGGGCCCCTCCTGCCTCTACTGTCCCCAATCCCCTTGCCTGTCACTCTGGCATGAAAACCAGCTGGCTGACTCACTCTCAGTCGGGAGGGCATCTGGATGGTCAGTTTTCAGGACAGGAACCTGCACATGGTTCTTTCTGGGGGCCTGGGGGACCATCCCCCTCCAGAGTAGCTGGACCAAGGTGGGGTCCACCGAGGGGTGATGAGAGGTCCTTGTAGGGTAAAGTGTCCTCGGCCAGAGGAAGCAGCTTGAGTTCACACATGGACCCCAGGCTCAAGCCACAGGGATGGATAGGACGTCCACACTGTTCCAAGAACCCAGGGATGTCAAGATTCCAACAGTAAAAATCACACCAACATCAACTCAGCACCTGACAATTTTAAGTGTTTTCACCTGAGCTCATTTAACACTCAAAACCAGCCTGGGGTGGGTGGGGTGAGATCCATTTATATGTGGGGAAGACAGGGCTCCTCAGGAGTGACCAGAAGGGCCACCCAGCCGTAAGAGGAGAATCTGAGTGGCTCCTCAGCTCCTAGCCCAGCACCCTTTCTGTCTGAGGGGCTCAGCCGTTCTTCAAAAACGCTGTCTTAGGCACAAAACCTTGTTTCTGGTGTGGTATGTCAAGACGCAGATTTAAAGGCCATTAATTTTTTTTCCTCTTTGTTGATGAGGTAATGCTTTCAAAATCAGCCACCGAGTCACGTCCTCACCCCTCCTGCAGGCCAGTGGGAGGACCAAAGACCCAGGCCGCCACTTGTCCCCCACACTCGGGAACCACCAGGTGCGGTGGGAGCAGGTGTGTTCCTCCCTCTGCTTCTCAGAGCCGCCCCCACCCCCTGCCACTGAATGGGATCCCTGGACAGAGTGGGGTGCATCATCACAAAGATGTAATCACCCAAACCCAGACACCCTACTAGACAAGTGACTCACTCTCCTCCCCAAGTAGATGACATGGAAGAAAGTGAGGGGCTCAGGAGTCACGTCCACCAAGTGCAATGCCCACTGAGTGCAACATGCAGACCTCATTTGGATCCTGATACATACACACCAACTGGAACAAGATAGTTTTGACACAATCGAGAAGAACTGAACACGGACTGAGTATTGTATGACATTTATTACTGCTGTCCTTTCTACTTCTAGCCAAGAAGGATGGCATTTACCCACTCGCCTGAAACACACACACACACAAAAAACAGACAAATATACAAGGGCTTTCCAAACACTGGACATGAAGGAGTGAAGGATGCTGATTTGAGCCTCACCCCATCGATAATAACTTAAATGCTTATGGCCAAGCATCTCAATTAAAAGGCAGAGATTGTCAGACTGGATAAAAAATGATCCAATTGCATGCTGGCTACACAAAATACACTTATAAAGATTCAAACCAGCTAACCACAACAGGCTGGCACGACAGTCACTCTACTAACACTGGTGGAAAGGAGGCTGAGTGGTTGTATAAATTTTAGACAAAGTAGATTTCAGAGCAAACATTATTACCAAGATAGAGACGATCGTTTCACAATTAACCAAAAAGACATAACATCCTAAACATTCATGCACTTGATGCCAGAGCTTACCGTCCATGAAGTAAAACTGATAAATCTGCAAAACAGAACTAGTTACTTCAACACCCCTCTCAGTACTGATAGAACAGGTAAGGATAAAGATTTGAATACTGTCAACCAACTCAGTATTGCTAAGTCACTTTAGTCATGTGCGACTCTGTGTGACGCCATAGACGGCAGCTCCGCCATCCCTGGGAATCTCCAGGCAAGAACACTGGAGTGGGTTGCCATTTCCTTCTCCAATGTATGAAAGTGAAAAGTGAAAGGGAAGTTGGTACACTGATGTTTATAAAAGACCTCACTCAACAACAACAGGAAAGAAATTAGTTTCAAGTGCACACAGGAGATTTACCAAGATAGACCACATTCTGGGAAGTAAAACAAGTCACGGTAAGAGTTCCACATCACACAACGTGTGTTTTCTGACCACAATGGAGTTAATTGGAAATTAATAACAGAAAAAGCTCTCTGAAAAAATCCCCAAACATCTAGAAACTAAGTAACACATTTCCCAAAAAACCAACTCCTGGGGGAAAGGAAAAATGGAAAAGGAAACAAGAAGGATTTTGAATTGAGTGAAAATGAAAGCACAACATACCAGCATCTGTGGGATGCTGCGGCTTGGGAGGGTTTATGGCACTGAACACCCACAGGAGAGAGAAGGAAGGTCTCGGTCACTGGTCTCAGCTCCCACAAGAAACTAGAGAAAGGAGAGAAAATGAAACCCGTGTAAGTAGGAGAAAGTGTGGAGTGGAAATCGATGATAGAAAATAGAAAAACACTAGAGAAAAATCAATGAAACCAAGAGCTGGTCCTCTAAAACCTCTACTCAGACTGAGCAAGAAAAAAAAAGACACAGAGTCTCAACATCTAGACTAGAGTCTACAGACATTAAAAGGGCAAAAAAGGATACATGAAAAACTTTACACCAGTGAATTTGACCAAAGCTTGTGCAGGAAAAGAAGCAGAGGGTTCAGCCAGCATACACTATGTCCATCCATGTATTTTGACATGGAGTCAAAAGTCTCCACAAAAGAAAGTTCCAGGTCCAGAGGGCTTCACTGGTGAATCCTACCAAACATTTAAGGAAGAAATAATCCCAGTTATGTACAAACTGTTCCCAAAAATTGAAAAGGAAGGAACACTCCCCAACTCACTCCATGAAGCCAGCATTACCAGATACCAAAACCTCACCAAAAAAAAAAAAGAGAGAGAGAGAGAGAAAAAGACCCTTCCTGAACAAAACTCAAAAATTCTAGACAGAACATTAACGAATCAGCCAATGGAATCAACAATATACTAAAAGGATAATACATCCGCACAACCGAGTGAGGTTTATACCAGGAGTGAAAAGTTGGTTTAACATTTGAAAACCAATCAATGTAATTTACCATATAAACAAACTACATAAGAAGAAAACACTATGATCGCCTTAAGAGACACAAAAGAACATTTGACAAAAATCCAATATACCTTCCTGACAGAAAGTCAGCACTGGAGGTGTGATAGGGATCACCCTTGTCCAAACGCAAGGCACCTGTGAAAACCCAGCTGCTGACATCACCCCAGATGCTCCCATAGACCAGGAAGAAGACCTCATGTCCACTGAAACACGCACGACCCACAATCGCCTACACAAACTGATGAAATCGACAGACAGTGCAGGATGCGCACCCCGAAAACTGAAGCTTCACTAAGAACTTGAGAAAAGACTTCAATAAACGAAGAGGGACTTCCCTGGTGGCCCAGTGGTTAAGATTTCTCCTTTCAACACAAGGGATGTGGGTTTGATTCCCAGTCAGGGAGCTAAGATCACACAAGCCTCGAGACCAAAAAAACAAAACATAAAACAGAAGCGATTCTGTAACAAATTCAATAAAGACTTTATAAATGGTCCACATCAAAAAAACAATCTTAAAAAAAAAAAATAAACAGAGTGTCCGTGGGTCTGGAAGCTTAACATTAGTAAGAAGTCTATTCTCCTTGATTGGTCTATAGACTCAACTTGACCCCAATCAAAATCCTAACAGGCTTTTTGCTGCACATTGACAGACTGGTTCTAAAATTCTCACAGAAATGCAAAGCACTCAGAATAGCCAAAACAAATGAAAAAGAAGAACAGAGCGGGGCCAACTCGGCAGATTTTGAGCCATGTTATAAAGCGACCGGGATCAGGACAGTGGTGCTGGTGCAAAGGCAGACACGCGGACCGTCGGAACAGAACAGGGAGTCCTGAAGTAGGACCGCCTGGGTCGGGTTAACTGATGTGTGGCCAAGCGCGAGGGCGATCAGTTCAGAGGACAGAGGGGAACGGGCCTGGGGGTCACACGCAGAACCCGTAACTCAGACCACACACACAGATGAACACAAGCAGGTTAACAGTCTGAGTACGAAACCTGAAACCATGAAACGTCTAGAGGAAAACACACGAGAAAAGCCGTAGGCCCTGAGTCACGCAGCGATGTCTTAGACGCACATGACTTGCAGAGGAGGAGACGTGATGGACGAACCTGAGGGCAGGGCCGGGGCTGCCGTCATGCTCCCCCACCCCAGGGGGGCAGTGAGCTGCCTTCACCTCCCACTGCAGGGTCTGGGGTGGGGTGGTCTGGAGGCTCTCAAATGGCAAATTCCTCAGAGGACGGCTCGGCTGTGAGGCCCCACTGGCAGCCCACCCTCCCTGGACCCACAGCGGGGCCAGGGCTGGAGACACCCCACCTATGCCCACCTAGAGGCAGCAGGAAAGACCCCAAAGCACCCCCACAAGAAAGCTAGTCACACCCTCAGTAGGCCATGAGGTGGCTGCATGGCCCAAGAGCCCCATGCCCGGCAGCGCTGGGCATCCCAACGATGTGGTCTTTGCTTAAGCAACCCAAAATCTTAACAGGCTTTTTGCTGCAAATTGACAGACTGGTTCTAAAATTCTCTTTGCCCGTTTTTAAGTTTTACATAATCAATACACTAAACAGACAGGGAGACTTCTTACTGACAGAGGTCCTCGGGTATTCACCTAAATGAGCAGGTTTTCCTCCTGCACTTTCAACGTTTGAATGACACAGCATTTTAGGATCTCTTTAAAATTTTAAATGCAACAAGGCCCACTGGTGTGAAGGCACTGGGAAAACAGCCAAGGAGCTAGTGGCTCTTCAACTATTAACCAAACACAGCAAAACCCAGCCTTCCTTCTCTGATCAATATTTACATGGACTTCAGCCCTGGCAAGGAAATTTGGCCGTGTTGGTGACAGCCGGGTGGCTGTGTGGCTTTGTGGGTTCAGTAAGTGGCTGGCTGGGCATCCCTCAGCATCAGCGGGCCGGGTGGGTCACACCACCGACACCATCTCTAACACCAACATCAGTGTCGGCCCAGCATGAGCACCTCCGGCCAGGAGGCTTCTTTCTTTTTTTTTCTGAGATAAGAGTAGTTTATTTTAGAAGAAGAGACTCTTTCAGGGCAGATTTAGAGGTAAAGTAAAATTCATTGACGCAGAGGACACTTCCATTGGACTGGAAAATTCCCCTCAACCTACCCCCGCCCCTGCCCACCAGCCTCTGCTCTGGTTTCTGCCCTGTCCAGCCTTCTCCAGCGCCTGTCCACACGGAAGCCCGCCTTTCGCAGCCACCCTCCCTCAGCCACCAGACCATCCAGGGTGCTGTGCGTGGATGGACCTCAGCTGGCTCCACAGCCCCGGCCGGGGCCCTACAGCACACGTGGCTGCGGGGCTGGAGGGAAGCCAGGCTTCAGTGGCCTGGGCGCCTGTGCCCACCACCCACCCCCTGCTGTGCAACCCCCAGGAGGGTGGGCAGGAGACCCTCGGGGGGCGCTTCCCACAGTCCACAGCCGGAGGCTCAGAGCAGGTCGGGGCAGGACTCCTGCCGACAGCGAGGAGCCGAGGTGTGGGACACGGGGACCCCCTCCCGAGACTGGAGAGCAACACAGAAAGGAAAGGGGTGAGGGGTCCAGGGCAGAGGTGGCCAGTGGGGCCACAGGCAAGGTGCAGGAGGGATCCGGGGAGGGTGCGGGGAAGGGGAGAGAAGGCCCCAGAGATCAACAGCTACGTGTCCATATTCCAGGGGAAACCTCAGTGTTCAGAGATAGGAGTGACAGAGCGGGGCTGTGCCCAGGGCTACAGAGAGGCCTGCTTGTGAGCCCCCTGCCCAGAGAGGATGGGCCTGTGCCGAGCGCCGCCTAGGAGAAGGTGCTATGGGGCCAGCGAAGCCCCCCGGGGAATATCAGAACATCAGTGCTGAGCCCGAGGGTGCAGCTAATCCTCTTATCCCCCGGGGCCAGCGCTGCACTGAGCAAAGTGCTTTGCCTAATTGTGCTTCTCACAGTTAATCCAGGAGAGAGGCAGGTCTCCATGGACCGAGGTGACACAGCCTGAGGAGGCCCGGCTCACAGGAAGCTGGCCAGCTCAGGCCACCAAGGGCGCTCACCCTGCTGGGGCCCTCATCCCGGCTCACTTCCAGGACGCACCTAGCCAGGCATCGGGCTGGGAGGGGCCTGTCTCTTGGCCACCACCGGCCTCCCCGAGTGAGCTGGCCAAGGCAGGGCCTCGCACTTGGTGGGACTGTCTTTCAAGGAAGAAAGGCAGGAGCACGGCGGAACCTTTCAGCCAGGACGGCACCCCTTCTGAAACCGGGTGTGAGTGGCACGAGCCAGGCCTGGAGCCCTCACTTCCCTGAGGTCATTGGGGGCACAGGTTGAGGCCTCTGGGCTGGCCTGGTGGTGCCATCCGTCGGGGATGCAGCCCCGTCTGGGGTTCCTGATGCCAGGAGGGCTTGGGGACAGGGTACTGCTCCTCCTGGCTGCCTCCCCTCTGAGGCTGGCCTCCCGCTGCCTCTAAGTGGGTTCCTCAAACCCAGCATGGTCCCCAGAACAGCAGGGTGGCCGCTGAGTCAGAGTCTGAACTTCCACCAGACACCTGGGGTTGTGGAGGAGTGTTGTGCTGTTCCAGGACAGGTTGGGGTCCGGAAGTCGTTGGCCCCTGACTCAGCTCCTCCGTAGCCAGCCCTGGGCCCCTTGGGGCACACTCACCGCCCTGCTGACACTCGACTCCTCGGGTCCTAGCTGGTGTGTGAGCTCTCTCAACCCATGGGAAGACCCCTGAAGGTTACTGTTCTAGAAGCAGTCATGGCAATGCACACCCCTGGGGCCGGCTGGGGTCGGAGAACGGGTGGAGGCACACAGCAAAACCAAGCTCCTGCTTTCCTTGACGCCTGAGCTTGACCACGCACAGCACTCTCCAGGGGACCCTACCAGCAGTCAGGCACTTGTATCAACAAGCTCGCAGACGGAGTTCGCCCTTTGAGGGGTCCCAGGAATGCCTTCCCGGGAGAAGTTGGCACCTCTCACAGAACACAGCACCAGCTGTGAGCAGCACCCGCCGGGGACCATCAGTCCCTGCCACCGCCCACCAGAAAAGCGCTTCAGTCTACACACAAGGGAGCAGTGGCACAGAGAGGTTAAGTGGCCCACCCAAAGCCACACAGCTGGGAAGCGGGAAAGCCCACCTTGAACCCAGAGCCTGTTTCTAACCACTAAGCCCCTGGGCCTCCTGGCTACCCCTTCCCCAGGCATCCCCCACCCCTGATTTGCTGGTTCTGAGTCCCACTTCCAGAGGGGCAGGCTAGCGGCCCATGGGCCCTCTCCCATCAGACCAGGAATTTGCCCATGTGAAGCCAGGGAAGGGGGAGGGGCGGGGACGCACCCCATTGCTCTGCAGAAGCCTTCAGTGTTTCCATCATGGGAGCTCGAAATGCTGGTGGGAGTGAGGACAGGTGTGCTGGTGGTGGAGGTGACAACCCTGAGCTCCTTCCTGGCCGCAGCCCTCAGCCCCACCAGGCATTTCCCAGTCATGAGGGCCATGGCACCCCAGCTTCCCGAAGCGGGCTGGTCACCGGCCCCCGAACAGCCCCACCCTGCAGAGTTGGACTGGTCCCGGGTACTTCAGGCAGGCTGGCCAGAACCACCAAGACAGAGCCCAGCCACGTAGGTCAACCCCAGGCACCTCAGCCCATGCAAGAGGCCACAGGCCCTGTGTCCCTGACGTCCATCTGCCCAGACACCACAGCTTCCTGACCATTTCTGCCACCTGGAGGGGCTGCCCCCGCCCTTTGCATGCTGTCGGCCATGAGGGAGGCTCTCCTCAGGCAGCCTCTCCACCTCGTCCTGCAACCAGGGTCCCGGCCTCGCCGTGTGCAGACTCCCCACCACAGGGTCTGGATGGCCTCTCCTGTCCCCCGTCTCCGGGGTGAGCTGTGACTCAGCTACTCGTTCCAGAACACAGAACAAGCCCTGCTTTTGCTTCCAAACTTTGCTCACGATGTTCCCTCTCCTGATAATGAGGCCGTGCTGAGGCAGGAGACGTCCTCAGCTTTGGAGACGTGGGGACAGCAACTGTGCAAGGTGTCCTGGGACCTGGGTGACGTGGGCTGCTCTCTGTTCCAAGGATGTAAATTTGCCCGTTAAAAGCAATGTTCCTTCTGCCTCCCATCCTCAGGGGTCTCTACCCTGTCCCCTCCATCCCCGGGCCCACATGCTGTACCTTGCTCCCCCCGGGGCATCTTCTGAACCCCAGAGTCTTTCCAGAGGCAACCCCCTCCCCAAGCAGCCTGGGAGCCACGTGGAGCCACTTCGGCCTCCCTGAGCCTCCTGGGCATCCTGTGTGTGGACACAGGCTGAATCCCCAACCCGCTAAAAGCCCACATCCGTGGCCGCCTCTGCGTGTGCGGGAGCCCAGTCGGAGCCACGAGGGTGACAGAGGGCAGTGACGGTGTCGGCGAGAGTGTGTCACTCAGCCCGGTCGTGGCAGGAGCCCACAGGGCTGGTGCCGCCCAGCAGCCTAGAACCCACCAACTCACTGAGCACTCATTCAAATGAGCTGGGGCCCTGGCAGTGCAGTGGGACTTTCTGAGCAGAAGCAGATGAGGCTGTGTGCACATGGCCAGGCTGGGGATGGTGGGTGTGACAGACTGTGTCACACACAGTCCTGCTGGCCACCAGCCTCTGGCTGGGAACCAGAACAAAGATGCTGGGAACCAAGCGAGCCCAGGGAGGGGAACCCACTGTTCACCCCCGGTGGGGTGGTAATCAACACTACCTTGGTCACCCCTGGGGTTCAGCTGTAACAGGGGAAGAGGGGCTGCCATCCCAGGGGAGGGTTATAGCCCACAGCTTATGACCCGGGGCCTCCACCAAGTCCCAGAGCTCCTGAAAGCTGCCAGGCTCCAGTACTGCCAGGCGCACGCGGGCGCTCACAGCTGCTGCAGCACCGAGCTGGGGTCGTGCCCTCTGCCACATGCCTAGCCCGGCCCTGGCCACTGGGCACTGTGTTCTTTCTTCTCCTTTTAAAGGACAGGAACAAGGCGGCCGGCGGCTAGGCCTCTGCACAAGTCTACGTGATCTCAGGGCTGAGCCTGGCGACCCCCTGAGGCTGGGGGAGCCCACAGTTCCTCAAGGGCCGGAGCTGAGCACCCTTCCTGCAGCTGCTGACAACGGGGCCCAACCTCCTCGGGGCAGAGACTCGGGACAGTTAATCCAGCACCCAGGGGCACCAGAGGGAAGTGTTTACAGAGCAGCCCAGGCCAGGCCAGGCTCCCAGCAGCTGCTGGGCACTGAGGCGACCAGGGCAGCGTGGTCTCTGCCCTCAGGGCCTCCAGTGTCGGCAGGCATGCCAAGGATGTGATCACCTTGGATGAGAACAGGTGCTGGGAGGAAGAATAATTTGGCATGGGGGGCAAGGGGAGGCCTCCCTGACAGATGACCCTTACTGGAGGCCTGAGGGCTGAAAAGGAGGTTGACACAGTGCAGAGAAAAGGGTTCTGCAGCAGGAGCAGGTAGCTTGCCATGCTCCGCGGCGCTGTCCTGCCTAGACCAGGAAGCCCCATTCAGCTGGCCATGCCGTGTGTCGGCCTCAGCTCAGGGTAGACAGAGTGGGGCAGGGTTCCGCTCTACACCTCGGACATGGTATTTGGCAGGTAAGGTGTCTTTATCAGGAAGAGCCAGAGGTGCTAGGAAGGCCAGGCAGTCTCAGAAACAAGGGACATCACACAACCAGAGGAGACAGCAGAGCAGAGGAGCCAGAGACAGAGGGAAATTCCTACCCCAGACCCAGCAGGTCAGAAGGGCAAACACAGGGGCCAAGATGGGGAACCCCTGACGGCCAGGTCCATCGGCACCACCCACCAGCACCACCCCACCTGACAGGGACTGCAGCTGATCAGGCCCTGCCATCCACAGACCAGACTTGGGAGCTGCCTGTTCCCAGTGGGGAGCAAGTACGAGGCCCGGAACTTTGACGGGAGGGGAACCCATGGTGGAAGATTCAAGAGGCATTGAGAAGGACGAGGAGTCATCATGCCCGTGGCCCCCAGAGGCCCAGAGGCCCCACGGTCAGTGGCCAAAGGTGTGGACACAGGCCTTGAAGATGGGCAGGAGGCCCATCAGGCAGTGGATGTAGAGGTGGCACTGGCCGCACACGTGCCCAATCTATGACGTGTCCAGAGGTCTCCCTGATCCGGCGCCGGGTCCAGCTCTGCAGTGACCGCAGCCTGGCCTTTTACTTTGGACCCAAGTAAGTCCCTGTTAAAATGGCAGAGACAGAATGGGGGTCCCCATGTCCAGCTACTGCCCCCTCCCCAAGAGGCTGTCGGCCCCCCAGACCCTCTACCCACTTCTTACAATTGCAGCTAAGAAAATCCACCCCTTTCTTGGGCAGAACTCATGCTTTCCCACTGGGCCTGAGCGCTGCAAGGTGGCACGTCCTGGTCACGGCCATGGATCGCCTGGGCCTGAGTCCTTCCAGAGGCTGTGGAGACGCAGCAGCGGCTTTCCCCACCCACGCCACCCCTAGCAGAGCAGCACAGAGAGGCTTCATCCTGACGGAAACCCAATCCCCTTCACAGAGCCGTGCGACTGGGGACAGTCTCTCCTCGCTGGGTACAGCCTGGGTCAAAATACCGTGTTCTGGGCTAGCTAATCTTCCCCTTCCATCAGGGCAGGAACACACCTGGGACCTGGGCGGGGGGCAGTGATCACGGCTCTGTGTCCCTGAGGACGCACGAGACAGAATACGGAACAGTGCGGTTCCACCCACAGAACGCTCTCTCCAGGAAGAGTCTGCGTGGCCTCCCGAGGGGCTCAGGGACTCCTGCGGCACCTGGGGGTCAAGGATCATGCGCGAACCACCTGGCCAGCTGGCCTCCATTCAGCCTCGGGACACAGGGCCTGGGCCTCCCGGCCATCTTTCCCATCAGAGCCTTGCCACCCCGGGACCTGGAGCTGCCAGGTCCCAAAGTGGATCCTGGACATAAGCAGATAAGCAGGACGAGCACGTTTGCTCTGGGGCTGTTTATGGGCCGAGTCTGAGACCGGGTGCTCATCTGCTGGTGGAGCCCAGTGAGCTGAAACAGCATGTCCCCACGAGGGGCTGAGAGAGCGAAGAGGCCTCTGGAGGCGTAAGTCTCCACGGAGGGTCATGGGAACAGGGCCCAACGCTTAGGGAACCCCAACACAGGCCGGTTCCCATGACTGCTCTGAGGTCAGCGTCCCCCGATTTTCTGAAGGAGAGGATGAGGGGCTTACTGGGCCTGCCACAGGAGCAGGAGGCGTCTCAGTGCACCCGAGCCTCAACGCAGAGCACACCCGGGGCTGGGGGCAGGGGACAGACGGCCATTCTCACCATCCACCATCTGCAGATGGTGGGCCATGGGCCATGCATGCAACTTTCAACAGACTAAATTCAGAGAGACCAAAAAAAAGAGACTCTCCTCCCCCACCCCAGGGGGAGCCGGAGCCGAAAGATCCTACATCTTCAAGGCCAAGGAGACGGGGGTCATGCGCTTTTCCAGGGTGACCCCCTCCTTCCGGGGAACGATGACTACTGCTTCCAGTGGACATGGCTGCACTTCACACATAATTCTAAGGCGCCCCAGACAGCAGGTGAGAGGCAGGCCAGGAGGGAGATGCTGGCAACAGACAAGTCAGCAGGCGAGGGGTCAGAACCACTGGATGAGCCCAGGACCCGCCTCCCAGCCTGCCCACCCCCTCCCCTGTGCCCTGTCCTCTTGAGCCCTCGGGCTCCCAAGGAGAGCAGGACCGGAGGACCTAAGTGCTTCCCTGACCGGTTCGGGGAAATATTGCCCGAAGCAGGTTCCTCCCAGAAGGTGCTGGCCAAACCTGCCTCTTCTACCCAGTGACTTGCCCTCCAGCAATGGAGGCCATGGCCCACCTTCTGGCCAGTCCGTCTCTGTGTCTCCATTGAGCTCCGCCCGGGAGGGGCCCCGAGAGAGAAGCTCTGCTCCTGTCCACTCCCCCGCCACTGAGGCCACCGGTGGGGCCTCCCCCACCCCGGGGAACGTGCTGGCTTCACAGCTAACAAGGGGTGAGGCCGGGCTGTCCTTGTTCCCTCTCTAATTCTCCTGCTGTTCTGACATGCACACCCAAGGTCTAAAATTAGGCCATTGGATTTCACACCTGACTTTCTGAGTTCCTGGGGAAGGGGGGGTCAGCGCTGATCCAGAAAGGTGTCAAATCTGCATCAGGAACAATGTCTTCTGGACACGCTGCTCCGTCTGCCGGGTGGTGGGCTGCCTGCCTGTATGCCACGGCCCTTGGGGTCCCAGCCCCCTAGTCACCATTTGCACAATTTCAAATGTGAGGGCACCTGGCAGGCAGGGGGATAAAAAGGCTGTGAGGTCCCCGCCGTGTCCTCGGACCGAGTGCTGAGATGCCCTGTAGGCCACGCTCAGACCTGGGCCAGAGAACCAGGGTCAGGGCTCCAACTAACCCCCAGATGGGAAGACCCGGCCAGTGTGCTCTGCCCGAAACCTGGCAGCCAGGCTGCCATTGGGGCTCAGCTGCCGGAGGGCTGAGCCTGTGCTGGAACACCCTCCCACTGCCATTGGGGTTTGTTTCGGAGGGACCCTGAGGTGCTCCCAGTAGGGCCCTGCCCCTGCCTGTCGCATCCATGGGGCTGCCTCAGGGAGGTCACGGTCCTGCCAGCCGAGAAACCCGGTGCTTTCGACCACACCTGCCCTCTCCCCACGCCTGCTTCTCAGAAAGCAGCTGGTGCAGGTGTTTCGCCGTCGGTACAAGGAGACAGCTTCAGGCGGTCAGGATCCTTCACCTCCGCCACCCGCCGACCTGTGAGACCTGGCCGCTCCCTTGGCAGCAGCCTCACAGTCAGGGCTGACCCTTTCACGCTTCCCGCCCCACCTCCAAGCTGCCTGCTACGGGCTCCAGAGGCACTAATGTGGCATCCAAGTGTGGCTGACAATGGAGTGACTGTCCCAGAACCTGCCCTGAGCTGAGCCGCAAGTCACTGCAGGATAGCACCATTGCCCGGGCAGCCCAGCCACAAACAGTGACCAGGAGAGGCCAACAGGGAGTGCCAGGTGGCCAGAGAGGAGGAGGGGTGGCAGCTGCCAGCCAGCTGCAAGCGAACTTCTAGTCCAACCTCGAGACCCTGACAACTGTGCCTGTTTTACAGATGAGAAAAACCAAAATTTGGCTCAGAGAAGCCAAAATTCCCACCCAGGTCCAGGTGAGGAGACCGCAGCAGCAGGATAGGCCACTGTGCTCAGAGGCCCATACCCCTCCCTGGGCTGGCGAGACAGGTAGGGAGGACTTAGGGGGGCAGAGGCACAGCTGCACTTGGCTTCTGGGGCCAAGCAGCCAAGGATGGGCCCAAAGTCACCGGAGCCATCTTGCCCCTGGCACCCCTCCCAGGTGGCTGCCTCTCAAGGCCACCCCACAGAAAGCCCACACACTGTCAGAGCGGGGTGCACCCCAGCCCAGCAGGCGCACCCTAGGCTGCAGGGGGTGGGGCTGCAAGGCTGGATCCCCGACAGGGCCTCTCCTGCCAGCAGGGCCCCTGGTCCTGCCCCAGCTGGGCCAGCCAGCTTGCCATTCAGGGCTGTGTCTGCACCGGGAAGGCCCTCCTGGAGGAGGGCTGGGGAGGAGGGGGGCCAGGGGAGGAGGGGGCCAGGGAGGAGGGGGTAACGCACAGGAGCAGGAGCCCCAGCTATCAGGTTCGGCTCTGCTCTCATAGCTGTGTGACCTGGGCAGGTCAAGCGACCTCTCTGGTCCTTAGCTGCCACTTCTGAAAAAATCTGGGGTGGACCCGCCCAACCCCCCAGGAGTCTGCACATCAAATCCATTTGGGGAGCTGGCGACAGCAGTGCTCAGCCTCAGGACGGCCATGAGTGAGTACCCCTGCCCCCAGCGCCCCCAGTCTCCGTCTCACCCCCTCGATGCAGAGCAGCCCCCTGATCCCCCACCCAAGGCTGCTGGGGACACTGAGAGCAGTTGGCTGACCCCCGCCCGCCACCTCGCCCAGGACCCGCAGAAAAAGGCTGGACTCTACAGAGCCCAGAGCAGAGGGACTGGGCAGGAGAGCTCTGCCTGCGCCCCCTCCTCCCATGCTCCCCAATGCTGAGCAGTGCTTGTGCCTGACACCCCGAGAGAGGACAGGGAAAGCTGAGCGCGGGCAGATTCACCTCTGTCCCCTCCAGGCACAAGGGTGGGTCTGCCCCGAGGGGGGTGGGTCCCAGAGGCAGTGAGGACAGGCCCAGCCCCGGAGTGACCCCCCAGCTCATCATCTCCCAAGGCAGCCCCCCTCCCTGCAAAGCTGGTCGTGGGCACAGGGACTGTCCTCCAAGACTGGTCGGAGCCTCAGACAACAAGTACGGGATTTGGACGAATTTAGTCTAGGAAGCTTTGCAGCCCCAATCCTACCCTCCCCTGATTCCCCGGATGCATCAGGTGGCCTGGTTCTCCATCCCTCTCTGCCCAGGACTCTGGGTCCCTCCTGACCTCGTGACCTCTGTCCCCCGGAGCCCTCTCGTGACCTCTGTCCCCTGGAGCCCACACTCCAAGGCCAATGCCTCTTTGGAGAAACTACAGGGATCTCAGGTCCAGAAACACCGTGTGCCCAGGGGCCTTCCCTGAGGTGCCCTGGGCATCGAGTCCCAGGGTCTTCGGGCTGGGTCTTGACCGCTTCCCACCCTAGCCCCTCTGAGGCTCAGGGAGCCAGGGCAGGGCCAGGAGGTGGGATCAGAGGAAATGTGGCATGAATGGGCTCCTATGGCTGCTCCTCCTGGCCAAGTGTGGCCCAGGCTTCCAGACCCTTCACACCCATTCCCCTCCCCCGCCGCCTGGCAGCCACCCTGGAGGAGAGCTGGACAAAGGCCACCCCTTGCCCCAACACCCTCCAGACCTCAGATGATACAGCTGAGGCCCAGGCCAGAGCAAGTGGGCAGTAAATAGAGACAAACCCCACGCCTTGGACATTTTTCCTGAATCTCAGATGGCCTCAGAGGAGGACCAAGGAATGGTGCAAAGCTGACGACACAGCCAGGCTGGCACTGTAGGTCAGCGGGAGGACCTACTACTCGCCCCCAATGGAGAAACGAACTGGCCTCTGGCCCCCAGGCCACTCAGGGCTCACCCACAATAACTTACTGGGCCAGGCCCTACCCTCAGCTCCCAGGAGCCCTCGGTGTAAGGGAGGGGCGAAACACAAACTCACAAGGATCAGGGCCCACAGACGTCTGCTGGGGCCAGGGCTCAGGGAAGGCTGGTGGGAGAGGGGGGCCCTTCTCGGAGGGAGCAGACCCTGCAAAGGTGGGGGGGTGGGGGGCATGAGAGGAGACCCAGGGGGTATGTGTCATCAAACCGCCCCTCCGTGCAGCAGGGACCCCAGAGGTAACCCACCAGCCCCCCACACCTGTCCTACCAAATCAACACAAGCTCGGATGCAAATGCTGCCCCACTGCCCACCACCACCTCCAGCGGTGAAGCACCCCAGCAGAGGCTCTTTGTCTACCCCCACGCCCCAGCAGGACTGAGAGGAAACTCAGGCTGCACCCCTGGAACGTCAGGAGCTGGGGGAGAAGCAGCCCAATCAGGTGGGGTCTCGCTGGGACTCCCTCCTCGCTCCCTCGCCCGCCACACGGTCTGGGCACCTGGCGAGCTACCTGGTACCATACGTACTAGTTAGGGTTGGGGTTAGGGTTAGGGTATGCTTTAATGCTGCCCTGCTCAGACCCCTAGACTCTAAAGTTAGCCCAGCTGCTGCCCACTGCCCCACACAGCTCTCCCTTCAGGGCTTGGGCCATGGGGCAGGCAGGGCTGCACATCCTAAGAAGCACACACACACATGCCATGGCACATCCAGGCCAGAGGAGCGAGCGTGGGTCCTGGTGACACTGGGCTGACCGTCCTCACTGGGAGCCGAGGCCAGACACCCCGTAGCTCTGCAAAAATCCAGCTCGCTGTGGAGCCAAGTTCGTGCACAGCTGTGCCCTCGGAGTGAGACTCTGAGCCAGACGGGAGCAAGGGTGTCAGACAGTCTGTCTACGCCCAGCCCAGCTCCCCGTGCTCACATGTGCACATGCGTGTACAGCCACGTGTGCACCTCTCACACACATCTCGCTGCTGCCTGAGACACAACCAGGATGCAGGCCAGCACTAAGGGTCCTTCCTCGGGACCGCCGGCCTGTCCACCTCCCCACCCACCCCTGCCTGGCTCCTCCTGAAGCTCAGTCCAGCCAAGGAGCCCCGACCCCGCTGGCTGCCTGCCTCTGGGACAACTCCGGACGCCAGCTTCTGTGTAACTGCTCACTGGTTTCAGGCTTTCGGCCCCTAGATCTGAGGGAGAGTGTCCCTGCTGTTCTGGACTACCTAGCCTGTGGTCACATGTCAGGGAAACCGCAGGGCGTGTGGAAAAGGACACAAGTCCTTCCCCTCAAGGAGACCAGTCTGTCAGGACAGAGGGACAGCACATTGATCAGGGCGCGTGTCCCTCCCCTCAAGGAGACCAGTGTGTCTGTCGGGAGGGACGGCATGTTGACCAGGGCGTGGCCCTCCCCTCAAGGAGACCACTCTGTCTGTCCATGGCCTCTTTGTGATGAGCAGCCCCGCCCCCACCCTGCTCCCACCAGATGAAGAGAAGACCTAACTCGTCAACCAAATGCAAATATGTCCTGTTCTGCCCTGGGGACCGAGTGGCCACCTGAGATGAAGAAAGCTTGGAACAGCGTGTGCTGACGCCCTGGAGGTGAGCATAAGGCGTCCACAGCTCTGCCAGCCAGCGCCTTGGGGGTGGCCTCTCCCCCACCCCCAAGATGCTACTGCAGACAGCAGACCAGAGGCCCCAAAAGCTTCCCCTCATCCTGCCAGGGAGAGGCGTCTCCCAGAAGGGCTGGCAAAGGGATGGCCCAGAGCCCACTGCCCTCCGTCCACCTCCCACCCAGCCCCCGCAAGGCCCCATGCCCACAGATGACCTGGCGGGGGTCTGCCACCCGGTTCACTTGCTGTGGGTTCCTTCCTGCTCCCCAGTGCCCGTCAGCCCAGGGGCTGCAGACCACTCTGAGGGAAGCCACATTTGGGAAAAGTGACCATGGCTACAGAGCACATCTGGTGCTGGGGTGGGAGATTCACAAGAAGATGGCTTTGTTGCACACGTAGCAGGAGGGGAGCCAACCCCAGCCAAGACCTTCCAACTCACCCACTGGAACAGCGGCCCCGCCAGGCACACAGGGCAGCCCTGGGCTGTCTGCTAAAGCCAAGATGTGACAGGACCCCAAGGGGAGGGGCGTCCTCCCCAGGTGCCGACCTTAGCAGGGAAGCAGGAGGATGCTCCCACGCTGACCAGAGACAGACGGGGAGGGAAGAGCCACCAGTCTGTCCGTCTGTCCACCTGTCTGTCCGCCCTGGGTGCACTTACCACATTCCAGAAGAGCGGATTGAAGACAATGGCAAGGACGGCAGCCACAAAGTGGGGTTCCGAGAGGTCCACGTAGCCAAGCAGCCGGGTCATAATGCAGAGGTCTGCCTGAAGGGACAGAGTGGCATCAGTGGGAGACGGGCCTGTCCCACCTGGCCCACCTGGCCAACACCGGAGAGAAGACAAGCCCAGAGCTCAGAAACAAAGTTACCCTCCGGGAACAGGTCGGTAGGCTCTGGTGCGTCCAAGTCCGGCAAACGTTACTACAGTGTAATCTCATAAATCTGAAGATAAAAAGCAAAACCCAGCCAGCCGTGTTATGCCTGTTGGAGGGCGGTTGGGCCACAGTGGAAGCCAGGGAGGAAATGGGTGACTCTGAAGGTGAGTATCCAGCACCTGGTGGAGCAGTGACCCCACTAGGGTAACCAGGACCCTGCGGAGGTGTTTAGAGCCAACCTGAGGGGCTGACACCGGTGTGAGGATGCTCAGCATCTGAGAACCAGATGAAAAGAGCAGCAGTGGCTTTTCCCACCTGCTGGACTGCGCTCCTGAGTGTTGGTGGGGGGTCCCCAACCCCAGGCACTGGCCCTGGGAACATACACATGCACGCATGGCTGCTCCTATTGGCACGCATGGAACATGTGTGCATCACAGGAGCTTGGGAAAACCAGATGCACCACCCCAAAGCAATTAGAGAATTTAAACAGACCAGGTCTGTGCCAACTTGCCTTGTTTTCAAATACACGTCAAATGGACAAGGAAGCTGCAGCGCCCCAGAGCCCTTGTGCATTTTCAGGAACTACCACCATATAGCTGAGCACCCCTCCTGTGCCTGGGCCGGGTCTCCCCCACCTTCTCGCTGTCCACCCTCTGGCCACTCACTCTTTGTGGCCCCCACCCACTCCATGCTGGTAGCTCTCTGTGGCTATGACAACCAAAAACGGCTCCAGGCACGGCCCAGACATCCCTGGGGACAGAACTGAGATCTGGTCCCCCACTGGCCTCTGGGGACAAGGGGGAGACAGCCAGATGCTTCCAGCACTGAGCTTTTTCTTTAAAAACGATGAGACACCACTGACATTCTGACTGCTAAGTCACTGCATCACTCTCTGTTTTTTGTTTTTAGAGATCCATGGTACCTCTCCACATGCAGTTCAGTTCAGTTCAGTCACTCAGTCATGTCTGACTCTTTGTGACACCATGGACTGCAGCACACCAGACTTCCCTGTCCATCACCAACTCCTGGAGCTTACTCAAACTCATGTCCATCACGTCAGTGATGCCATCCAACCATCTCATCCTCTGTTGTCCCCTTCTCTTCCCGTCTTCAATCTTTCCCAGCATCAAGGTCTTTTTCAATGAGTCGGTTCTTCACATCAGGTGGCCAAAGTATTGGAGTTTCAGCTTCAGCATCAGTCCTTGCAATGAATATTCAGGACTAATTTCCTTTAGGATGGACTGGTTGGATCTCCTTGCAGTCCAAGGGATTCTCAAGAGTCTTCTCCAACACCACAGTTCAAAAGCATCAATTCTTTGGTGCTCAGCTTTCTTTATAGTCGAACTCTCAGTCTGTACATGACTACTGGAAAAACCATAGCCTTGACTAGACAGACCTTTGTTGGCAAAGTAATGTCTGTGCTTTTTAATATGCTGTCTAGGTTGGTCATAGCTTTTCTTCCAGGGAACAAGTGTCTTTTAATATCATGGCTGCAGTCACCATCTGCAGCGATTTTGGAACCCAAGAAAATAAAGTCTCTCACTGTTTCCATTGTTCCACCATCTATTTGCCATGAAGTGATGGGACCGGATGCCATGATCTTAGTTTTTTGAATGTTGAGTTTTAAGCCAACTTTTCCCCTCTCCTCTTTCACTCTTATCAAGAGGCTCTTTAGTCCACATGCAAGTCACAATAAAAATAAGCCTCAGCTGGGAAGAAAGTCAGGACCATGGGGGTTCTGGTCTTTCCCATAATATCACCTGCAATGGTGTTTGCACTTCATTTCTCTTGGAGACACAGTTCATTCTTTCGGAAAGTGTTTGTCTCAGGCCACCCAGCCCTGCAGACACTCCACAGGTGACTACTCCTAGCTTGGTTCAGCCTGCCATGCCGATGAGCATGGCTGTGAAAGATTCAGGAACATCTCGGAGCTCAGATGCTGGCATGTCCCTCCCACTTGGCCTCCTCTGCCTGTCAGTTGGCAGGGCCCAGGGAAAAAGCCAGACTCAGTTGACTGCCCAAGACAGAAGAAAAGCTGAGCCAAGAATCAGAGGTGCATGGTTGTGGGAATGCTGGGCACACTGGCCCAGGCCAGGGCCACGGAAGCACAGGTGCAGGATACAGAGGATGGCCAAGCCCCCTCAGCAACCATGGGGAGCAAGGCTGGACACAGGGCCCTGCCTCGATGGGCCACAGCGGGGCACCCTGTATGCTGCCACCCTTTCGACTAGCTCCCCCCCGCAGCCAGGTGGCACCTGCCAAGGTGTGGAAGCCCCTAGGAAGGACAGGCTGCAGCCTGAGGGAGACCCCACCAGCCCCAAAGCTTTGAGGAGTGGCTGAATCAGAGGACGTTTCTTAAGCACGGCTGACTGTGAGGCTCCGCCCACTGAAATGCTGTCTGTGGGCAGGTGGGCGGAATGGACCAGAGTCCTGCTTGGGTCCTGCTCAGCCGCCGCCGACGGAGCAGGCTGAGGTCCAGCACCAGCCCCCTCCATGAAAGCAGACACTCACAGCTGGGAGGCCTCACTGGCCCCAGTGCTCCTCCTGCTCACCCTGCCTCACTGCCAGCTCCCTCCTCTCACAGCAAGTCTACTCTGGTGGTGCCCCCATCATCCCCCTGCTCAAAACTCTGCCAAGTGTCCCAGTGCCCCCAGGAAGGGGCTGGCTCCCAAGCCTCACTTCCTGCCACACCAGCACCCATGCCTCCCCACCCAGCCCAACATCTCTGATGGATTCCCCTCCACCAGTCTTACCTGCCATTCCTCCTGCCACCCCCACCCACAAACAGTGTGTTCTGAACCCTTTCAAATGCCTTCTGAAATACCCTCTGTCCCTCAAACGCCTATTCATCCCTCAAGACCCGGTGAGAGCATGTCCGGTAGCCTCGCCCATGGCCCCCTCCCGTGTCTTCTGTGTGTAGCCATCTGTCCCTGTTTGGTGATGGTTCCTCCGGATGAGGGGCCATTTCTTCCCCATCTCTGTATCATCTGCCTGGCACAGAGTGTTTGTTGGGTGAATGGTGGCCCTTGTTTCTTCATCAGTAAAACACACGGTGGTAAGGGGACATCTCGGCCACCTGTGCTCCAGGGACTTCAACCCCCTCCCTCTGACTTCAGAGCGAGACAGGAAGCAGCCCAGGTAGTGTGAGTGGGCCCTGCAGGGAGCCGCCCTGAGCCTGCAGACCTCTCTGCCTCTGAGGCCAGAGATTCACCAGCTGCCCAGAAGCTGTGCTTCCTAAGTATGTGTTTTTCTGGCGACTCTTAAGCTGAGAAATCAAGCGATGTTCTCAAGCCTTGACCGGGGGTGCAGGTGCAGTCCTCAGTTCCTTAGAAACCCAGGGGTGGAACCCACTCAAGGCGGGTCAGTCTCCCGTCCCCAGGGGGGCGGAGCTCGGGGTGGGGGGGGACCAGCCATGTGCATGAAGAGCCCAGGGACGTACTGGGAGTCTGAGCTCTGACCTGAGCCATATTCGATCACCTTCATCAACTCCGTGAACCATACTTCCCGCTAATGGCCCCCAGCTGGCCTGCCCTCTGAATCACCATGTCCAGCTTAGGGCCAGAAGAGAAAACGTGCTTCTCAACATGTTTATGACAGCGACAACTCCCATGGGAGCTTCTGTGGCATTTCTGCAGACAAGGGTGTCACTGTCAGCAGATGCCGTTTTAAGGAGTTCCTCTCAACCGGAAGAATCCGGAGCCTCCAGCCTGGCGACCGTGTCCATAGGGAGACCAATGTCCCCAACTGCCAGGGCCCGCAGGTGGCCCCACTCAGCAGAGGGGAGTCAAAAACCCTTCCCTGCAGCCGTGCCAGCAACCCTGGGACTCAATGTGTCCGCCCTGACACCCATCACATTTTATGGGGAAACTCACAGAGGTTGCCGGCGGGTCAGATCCTCCAGGCCCTGCCGCTCACACAGCCTCAGCCCCCGTCACTTTTCACTACCAGCCAGCAGACACCTGTGCAAGGACAGGAAACCCCACAGTCCCACAGAAGCCCTGTGTCCTCAAGCTGTGCCTCCTGACCCACAAGTGACCCTGGGCTGGCAGGGCCAGAAGGAGAGAGGGCAAAGGGTCAGGCGTGAGGCCTGCCCACGTGGGGAGCAGGTGCAGGTGGTAGCCAGGGGCTCGAGGTCACCCAGGCTCTGGCTAGTGAGCTGGAGGAAGCCGGCATACGGTCCAGTGGCTGCCTGGAGGGTGCAGAGGGGACTTTTGGGGGGATGGAGCCTGGGTGGTCAGGGGTACATGAGAAGTCTCCATCTGGGCAGACATCACTACATGAATTACACCTCAGGAAAGAAAGTCAGTAGGGGAACTGGGAACTGGCCCCCTTTCCCCAAAGGGCCCAGGGAGAGACGTGGTCCTCCTGCCAGGCTTCAGGTATTTACATTCAGCAGACATGGAGCACCCCCAGGAGGCACCACTCTGGGGGGACTCTGCCAGCTAAGCCCCTGCAGCAAGACCAACATGCATCTACTGATGCGTAAGTGCTCACGCCTCACCTCGGGCAGTCACTCAGCAGCACCAGCCCTGTTGTCATGCCTGCTCGGAGACAAGCAAGCCAGGGGCTCGCAGAGGCCAGGTCAACCAACCCTTCCAGATTCCAGATTCCAGATTCCAGGTTCAGGCACTGGGGCAAAGATAAGTCCTGAACATTCCCTAGGGGGCCAGACAAGTGAGCAGAAGAAAGACACTGGCTGAGGCCACCAGAAGCCGACATCCAGCCAGGTCCCCCCCAACCCCCCGTTAGGACCGTGGCCCCTACCCAGGTCCCAGGGCCCTCGTCACCCGGGAAGCATCTGGTCACCTTGAAGGGGGATTTGCGTTGCCCAGAGAGGGGCGTGCGGAGCAGAGAATGACGAACCAGCCAGGTGGCAGCAGAGGGGCCCCTCCTGGCTTCAGGCTCTGAGGCCGGCAGGTCCCCTTCGGGCTGCTGTCATCTCCGTGACCCAAGGAGGCCCTCCCTCCAAAACCCCGTCAGACAGGAGCAGAGCAGGTGGGTCCCCAGTGCCGCCCCCAGAACCCTGCACCCCACCCTGGGCCACCTCAGCTATGGGAAGGGTCCCCCCACCTTACTAAAGCCGTGGAAGTCCTGGCCCTCTGCTCTTGGTAATTCTAATGATGCAGCTCCTGCGGTTCCAAGGTCACGGGCTGCAGGGTCCCAGCGCTGGAATGCAGAGGAGATGCTCCGCCTACCGCACCCAGGCAGCACTCTGTGAGGGGCTCAGAGGCTGGACCATACCGCTTGCCATGCAAGGGGTACGCAGACGTGGCGGGTCAACAGCACCCGGGTCACATTGTGACATCCAAACAAACAGCAGGGGCCCAGGAGTCAAAGTCACATCGACCGCAGGTAGGACCGACATACCGCTCAGCACAGAGGGCAGGGGACAGGCTGGAGACAGTGTGTCGGCCTCCAGCAGGACCCTCCATCTCAGGGCCTCCCAGCAACTCAGGAGACATTTACCAGGAAACCAGTGCTGTGAGCCCCGCACTAGCACAGACGCACAAAGGAGGGCCACAAAGTTCTGTACAAAAGCAGCCATGACCTCGATCGGGGCACCAGGCACAGAAGGTCTCCAGGCAGCAGACAATCCCGGCTGGGGGCTCCCTCCCACCCTCCAGAAGGACCAGAGGGGGCCTCTGTGACCACCTCCCCTGGGGGGGGATAAGCGGGGGAAACAGGTGCAACCTGTCTTTTCTAATGAGTCAGTTCTTCGCATCAGGTGGCCAAAGTATTGGAGTTTCAGCTTCAGCATCAGTCCTTCCAACAAATATTCAGGACTGATTTCCTTTACGATTGACTGGTTTGATCTCCTTGCAGTCCAAGGGACTCTCAAGAGTCTTCTCCAACACCACAGTTCAAAAGCATCAATACTTTAGCACTCAGCTTTCTTTATGGTCCAACTCTCACATCCGTACATGACTACTGGAAAAAACATAGCTTTGACTAGACAGACGTTTATCGGCAAAGTGATGAATTCTACCAAACATTTAAGGAACAAAGAACCACAATTCCGCACAGTCTCTCCCAGAACACTTCCCAGCTCCCACTAAGAGGCTTGCATTCCTTTAACGGTATAACCGGACAAAGACACTACAAGAAAACTACAAACCATACTCCTCATGAACACAGCCCTCCAAAACCCTGAACAAAATGATGGAAACTCAAAGCCTGTAATGTATACAAAGAGAACAGATCAGGACCAAGTTGGGGGTCACGCCAGGAATGGGGGGCTGGTGCGGCAACCAACGTCCACACAGACAGACAGAAGAGGAAAAGCCATACGGCCATCTCAACAGAGGCAGGAGAAACCAATGCTCTGTACATTGACATGACTTGCCAAAGGTCTGGACTCTCACCCCAAGACACTGAAGACAAAAATTACGTCCCTGAGAACTTCACAGAATAAACAGAATAAATTGTCCAAAGAAATGGCCTGATGTTTATTCTGACCAATGTGATAACACCAAGAGAATTTGAAAAACAACTCTGTGTAGTAGGCAAACATCTCACCCTGGAAGGCAGCTCCGACATGCCCTGCACCCCTGGGATTTGCCTCCCAAATGGTCACAGAGCAGTCACATACAGGGACTGTGCAGCCCAAGGGGCCCGGCCCCCAAGCATGGCCTGGACGCAGCCTGAACCTTGCCTTCTGAAGACCACCCACCCTCAGTGTGGTCACCTGAACTTCACAGCTGACAGAGCTCTCATCTTACAAAGCAGGTAACTGAAGGGGCCCTTTGGACACCTATACCACCCATGCTCACAAGGGACAAGGGCTGGGGAACCATCTGGAAATGGGCATGAGCGGAGTCCCCGACTGTGCCCTGGCAGCCCAAGCTCTCCAAGAAGCTGGCACCATTAGGCACCATCGGAGCCCTTCTGTCTGGCTCCATCTCCCACCAGTCAGCAGGCTTCACGCGGCTGCTGAGCCAAGGAGGAGCCGAGCCAAGTTCAGGGTAGAGAGGGCCTTGGTCAATGAGGCTGCAGCAGGGACAGTCCTCAGCCCAGGGGGCAGCGGTGGTGGGGGGCTACTTTCTAAGCTAAAAACAAAGTCCTGATTCCGAACCCACTGGAGCAGGCCCAGGAGCTACTGGTCAAGGGCACTGCGCCTACATCAGCAGGTGTGTGGCTGCTGGGATCGTGTGGTGGTGCATGACAGAATGACATTTTTTTATGTATTGGGTCAAATATACTATTAAGAGTAACTTCACTGATTTTTTCTTAGTTGTTAAACTGTGGCTACTAGAGGAGTTTGGATTTTCACCATGACCGTGTTACCCCCACCACCACCCCCGCCCCGGCCATCGGATGGGGCTGGGTCAGCTCGCTGCCAGCCTGCAGCTCAGCTGTGTCGGATGCAAAGAAACCATCCTGGGGACAATATCTCTCCAAACCAGAGATTCTGACAGAGGAGGGAGGAGGGCTGCCAAGCGGCACAAATAGACAACGTGGAATGTTGTTGGCAACAGGAAGCTTAACTGTACCATGGGCAGCGGTGGAAAACGGAATGTTAGCCAGTGAGGGTCACCCTGACCCATCTCCCGAAAGCTCCCAGATCAGTCCCACTGCACAGCCCCAGAGGGAAGGGAGAAATAGCAGAAGAGACCTGCCTGCACACACCCAGGAAGTCTCCCCCTCTCCCGCTGCCAGGCCTTGCTCAGACCTTAACCTTGCAGGGGCTCCACTGCCCAAAGCCCTGAAGGTCTCCCCACCTCTAGTCAACAGTGCCCATCCTTCCACCTGGAGTTCTCATCCGTGAAGCAGCCACCCCAGGCTGGGCAATCCCGAGGGTCCCCTCTGGCATTCCAAGATCTCTGCCCTTCTCATCTGAGATCTGCTAGGATAGAAAGCACGGCACGCCATGGACCTCATGGGTTTCAAGACCTCTAACGCCATCAGGAACATTCGTCCTCCCAAGGCAGCTGGTGACATTCACCTGGATCTGGGTGCCCATTACACCGGAGAGCTCGCTCTGAACCGCCCAAGGCACACAGAGTGACCCAGCACTTCACGGAAAGTTCTCTGAAATAATAAGTCTTCCTCCCCTCCTCTGCTTTCCTCCCATCCCCTTGGGCTGTCCGGCACTTCCTGGGGACAGACGTGAGGCTTCTCTTTGTTCCGGAACAAATCCACCTCCTCATGGCCTTGGCTCTGCCAGCCCTCCACCAGAGCACCTGACCCCCTGGCTTATCTGTCAGAGCTCAGATCAGAGGTCACCTTCTTAGGTAGGGGATGAGCTATCTCGGGATCGCAGTCCTCCTCCCCACCAGCCAGTCTCTAAAACATGGTCCAATTTTATCTCCATGAGAGAATTTTAGGTTTCCAGGCTCACTAGAGTGAAAAGTCAGTGAGAGCCGACAAAGAATGTCACCTGCCATTCCAGTAAGCAACAAGAGTTGCCCCCATCAGGCCATTGGCCACTGCTGCCAACCCAGGTGCGCCCTGAGGGGGTTTAGGATGGAGAAAAACAGGAGATTGGCCCCAGACAGGATGAGATCTAAGGAATAATTTCAAGGACCCCAGACTCTTGCATCGTCCCAGATTCAGAAATGCGCTAAAATCATGAAAGAGATGTCTGTTTCTTTTGTGTGTGTCCGCGCATGATTACCAGTAATCTTTTGATGTTCCACGACATGTTTTGGGGTTTTGTTTTTCCAGCAAAAACTTCTATATATCCTGGTTCCTCCCTAACCTCTCTGGAACAGTCTCTCAGAGCTACTAAGAGGCTCTTTCCCGGGCTCCAGTCCGCAGGAAGACCCTCGACAGAACGTAACTCGCAATCCTCAGGTTGTGCGTTTTTCTTCGATGGACACCTGCTCTCGATCAAGACCAGCGGTACCAACGAATGGACCACAAATGGTGGCCTCGAGCAGAGACCTATTTGGGGCTCCACCAGGAGTGGCAGATTCCGGAAACGTGTATGTCTTGTCTCAGAGGCGGCTCCGAGGGAATGGGCCGGGGGCCGGAGGGTCTCCAGCACCGGGTCCGTCCAGTCCATCCCGGCCCGGCCCGCGCGGGGCTCGGCAGGCCCCGAACTCCCCGCTAGTCCACCGGGGAGGAGGCCAGTCCTCCGGCCTCCGCTCAGGGCGCCGCCCTCCCGGAGCCTCGAGATCCCCGGGGGTACACAGGTGTACGCGCCCAGGCGCGGGGCCCTAGAGATGGCCCCGGCGCCCCGCCCCCGTTGCCTGGTAACGGCGGTCCCGCCCCCCGGCGTAGGAAGAGGCCCCGCCCGCGACACCCCTCCCGCCCGGCGCCGGGTACCTTCCTGAAGTCTAGGTTGCCGAGGCCTCCGCAGCAGTCCGGAGCAGCCACCGAGCTGCGCACGGGCCCCGCCCGGCCCGGACTCGTTGGCCGCGGGTTGCCTTGCAGGGATCGCGCTCGGGCCTCGAGGAAGCCCCCGACACCCAGAACCGGCCCCATCGGGCCCGAGAAGCGCCGCCGGCCGGGGTCCTTTCGCCGTGACCCTGCTTCCCCGGCCTTCTGGGAAATGTAGTCCCTGTCCCCGCGCAGCGCCGAGCTCCCAGGCTCGCGCTAGCCTCTCGCGGAGCCGAGAACTACAAGTCCCAGGGCCGTGCGCGGCGGCATTGGCCGGTCCCGAGGCTGCCACGCAGCCGCGGGGACCTTGCTTGCCGATCCCCGACCCCCAGCCCCTGGCTACCCACTCGGTCAGCCAACTGACCTGGCGTTCCTGTTCTTGGCCGTCGTCTGGCTGGAGGCCGCCAGCGGCGGGTCGTAAGTTTAAGTAGCGTGCTGCTTAGCCCCTGAGGAGCTGGACTTTGGCCAACTCAGCCCCTAGTCCCTCCCGGGGGCCGACTGTGGCGCGAGGGGGAGTGTTGAAGGGTGGGAACGCCCCTCACCTCCCGTTTCCAGTCGGCGACCCTCCTCCAGTGGCCCTCGAGCACTCACCGGGGCTGCCCTCACTGTCCCCTGGGGTATGAGAGCCGAGCAGCAATGAATGGTTGCAAGCTGGGATGCAAAACGGGGAGGTGAGGGGGCACTGCCCTGGAATGCTCAGGGAAGGACCCGAGGGAGGCCATAGCGCTGGAGAAGGTGCCAGACATGCAGATTTGGGGGGTAGAAAGGGACTCACCTGTGCAGGTGCTAGGAGACAGGAGGGGTCCTTCAGAAATCCTGGAAAGGCTGGAGTAGTGGTGGGGGAGACAGTGGGAGGGAACAGGCTTTGGAAAGTAGGTGGGTTACTGGCTGGTTGGGTCCCAAGAGAGCCCTCTTTGTAGCTAGTTGCCACATACCTGGGAGCCTGGCAAGCCATCTGATTCCAGCCCACGCCTCTCTCCCTTGCTTCCCCTCCACCCCGCACCTGCCAGCCCGGGGCATTTGTGAGCTGCCACCGTGTGCCCAATCATGTACAACCTCCACAACACCCCTGGGATGGGGCAGAGGCAGGCCCACCATGATACAGGAAGGACGCTGGCATTGGTGCACACACCAGCTCCGTGGTTGTGGGCAGCTGTCAGTTCCTCAGAAGCACAAGTGAGGTACCTGTTGGCAAAACCCACAGCACAGCACCTGACTCCTGGAAAGTGCTTGAGAACCACTGGCCACCGCTGGGCTGGGTGCACAGCAGGTGCTGAAGGGCTGGTTTGTCCACTGACCACCTCGTGCAGGGTGTCCAGGCAGGGCCTGCCAGAACCAGAGCCGATTCTGGGGAGCTCACCAAGGGGGAGGGCCCCCAGGGGGGCACTCCCTACCCACCACAGTCCATTTCACCCGAGCCCCAGTTTTCTCCCCAACTGGCCATTCCTCCCCCGCCCCCACCTTGTTCTTTCATTAAGCCAGGAAAATTAGTTTTTGTGTGCTTGGTTTATGTGGGAACAAAGAAAATATCAGAGATCACAGCACAGCTGATGCAACCAGCTGAATCCACTCCTCCACCCCTCGTAGAAAGGAGCACTCCAAAACTCAGAAACCAGACTCAGCTTCCAGCGTGGTCAGTGGATCGGAACTGTTCAGGTCAGGAACATCCTGCTGAAGGTATCTGGGGCCAGAAGTCCGGCCTGGCCCTTTGAAACGCCCCAGTCTGAGCTTGCAGGGAAGCCACCCAGGCTGACTTCTCTCAGGGGCTATGCCTCCTCCCGCATCCCTGGCAAACAGAGAAGTCACTTCTGAGACAGCGTGCTTCTCTGTGGACAAAATATTTGTTCCAGATTCCGACCCAAAGTCCCTGTTTCTGGAGCTTTAACAAATAGCTCCTTTTTCCCCCAGCCCACCCCCCACCCGACCCCGGGGTTATCTCTCTTTACCCCTAGATACCTCTCCACATATCCAGAGCCGTTTATCATGAGCAGCTACCGTCACAGGCTCCAGGGCAAACGTCTCCAGATGACCTCTCTGGCCAGGAGTTTGACCTTTGCTGGTAGAGGATCAAAGCTAATGGCCATTTCTTCCAACTGTCCCTTCCCCCAGCAGCCCTGCATCTGAGCACCTGGCTCCTTTTATTACTAAAGCTAACATTTGCTTAACGTGTGGCCTTGGGTAAAGCCTAAACCGTTCCCTACTCTTGAGTCTCCATTCTGTTCATGGAATCAGTCTGATTGAGAGCAAGAGGAGAAGGGGACGACAGAGGATGAGATGGTTGAATGGCATCACCAATTTAATGCATGTTGTGCTTAACGGTTCAGTCGTGTCCAACTCTTTGTGACACCATGGACTGCAGCCCACCAGGCTCCTCTGTCCATGGGGATTCTCCAGGCAGGAATACTGGAGTGGGTTGCCACGTCCTCCTCCAGGGGATCTTCCCAACCCAGGGATCGAACTCAGATCTCCCACATTGCATGTGGATTCTTTACTGTCTGAGCCACCAGGGAAGCCCAATGGACATTAGTTTGAGCAAACTCCAAGAGATAGTGGAGGACAGGAAGCCTAGGGCACTGCAGTCCATGGGGTCGCAAAGAGTTGGACTTAGTTTACTTATTTATTCTGTATAGTGTCAGTCCCCCCTCCCCCCTCCCCAGGAGAAGATGACCTTCCAGAGGGCAGGGTTTTGTCTGTTCCTACACAACTCTCCCTGGCACCTGGCTCTTTCCTAGTTCCACGCATGAAGCAGGCACTCAGTAAACAATGAGTGAATGAATCATTCAGCCACTCCCAAGTCTGGAGCATCCTTGGAAACAATCTCCCTGGGCCTCACAGACCCCATCTGTGGAATGGGGAGGGTGAAGGATCCTGTCTGGGTGGCCTCCAGCAAGTGACTGATCAACCTTCTCTGACTCTCAGAAGAAGAAATCTAACTGTAAAGACCAGAGCTAAGAAGTCTGAGTTCTTGCAGAGCTGCAGGCCCAGAGCCCAGTGCCCAGAGCCCAGTTTTCTCTGAGCTGCAGAATAGGAGGGAGGGGAAGTGGGAGGGAGGGGAAGAGAGAGGGAGGGGAAGTGGACTCACGTGGGAAGTGCCATGATCACACAGCTGAGTGAATGGCGGGCTTGGAACCTGCCAGCCTAGAGCAGGTGACACAGGAAGCCCAGTCTGGGACCCCCTGCTGGAGCCAGCACTGGTTCAGACACTCAGTGCTCAAACCCATCTTGTTTCTGCCCTCTTCTTGCTTCCTTTTCACACATGCCGCTGCCCCCATCATGGGCCAGTTAAAGCTGTGTCTTCTCCAAAAAGCCTCACTGTTCCTGTAAGAATGAGGGCAGAGCATGATCCTCACTCCGAGGTCCCATGTGGCTCAGGCACAGCCACTCTGCAGCCCTTCTTGCTCCCTGTGCTCCATGCACATGCGTCCCCCTCTTCTTGGAGAGCAAGGGCATGTCCTGCACCTGCACATGCTCAGCACCAGTCAGCTCTCGTCAAAGACACAAGTGAATGATGATGGCCAAAGGTGCATTTCAGTCCAGGCAAGTTATCCCTCAAAAATGGAGGCAAAGAAAAGGTGTTTTCAGACAAAAGAGGGAACAGGATCCCAGCTGGGAGCCCAGGGATGCAGGAAGGAGTGAAGAGCACGAGAAAGTAAATCTGATATTAGATGTTTGTAACAATCACTTCATGGGAAATAGATGGGGAAACAGTGTCAGACTTTATTTTTTTGGGCTCCAAAATTACTGCAGATGGTGACTGCAGCCATGAAATTAAAAGTCGCTTACTCCTTGGAAGGAAAATTATGACCAACCTAGATAGCATATTCAAAAGCAGAGATATTACCTTGCCAACAAAGGTTCGTCTAGTCAAGGCTATGGTTTTTCCTGTGGTCATGTATGGATGTGAGAGTTGGACTGTGAAGAAGGCTGAGCACCGAAGAATTGATGCTTTTGAACTGTGGTGTTGGAGAAGACTCTTGAGAGTCCCTTGGACTGCAAGGAGATCCAACCGGTCCATTCTGAAGGAGATCAGCCCTGGGATTTCTTTGGAAGGAATGATGCTAAAGCTGAAACTCCAGGATTTTGGCCACCTCATGCGAAGAGTTGACTCATTGGAAAAGACTCTGATGCTGGGAGGGATTGGGGGCAGGAGGAGAAGGGGACGACAGAGGATGAAATGGCTGGATGGCATCACTGACTCAATGGACGTGAGTCTGGGTGAACTCTGGGAGCTGGTGATGGACAAGGAGGCCTGGCGTGCTGCGATTCATGGGGTCGCAAAGAGTTGGACACGATTGAGCGACTGAACTGAACTGAACTGAACAATAATATCTTGTGGGGGTTAAAATATTTACCTTGGTAACGGAGCATAAAGGTCAGGGAAAGCCCCATAGGGTTTGGTCCCCACAGAGCCTCCTCCCATCAGCAGAAGAACATGTGATCTTATCAAGGTCACTCAGAGTATTTCCCCAAATCGACCAAGCACTGGAACATAAAGCAAATCTCAGCAGAATTGGAAGAACTGTGATCACATGGTTTATTCTCCCAAACAGTGGGATTAAGCCAGAAAACAGGAAGACAACTATCAGTTTCCCTGATAGCTCAGTGGGTAAAGAATCATTCTTCAGTGCTGGAGACCTGGGTTTGATCCCTGGGTTGGGAAGATCCCCTGGAGAATGGGACAGCTGCCCACTCCAGTATTCTGGCCTGGAGAATTCCATGAAGTATACAGTCCATGGGGTCGCAAAGAGTCGGATACAACTCAGTGACTTTCACATCCCAACATCTGGAAACTAACCAAAACATTTTACTTAAACCCCAGTGATGAGTTCCAGGTGCTTCTACCTGGGCCAGGTGTCCAAAGACCAACAAGAACTTTACCTGGAGTGATTCGGGCGGGGGAGGGGGCAGCAAGGAGACTCTAGGAAAAGGGGCTTTTCCTGTTTAACTCCAGGTTCCAGGAGCGAGGAGAGGGGCTGGGGAAGAGCACTGGGTCTTCTGAGGGCTGCAGGACTCCAGAGGCTGATTAGGTGCGGGAACCCACAGTCCTGGCCCAGAGCTCAGGATGACTGGCACACCAGCAGGTCTTCAGGCTGAAGACCCTGCCGCCTGCCCCGAGGGCACATGCATAGGAAGGAGGCAGAGCAGGGGCTAGAAGCCCCTGGTCAGAGCCAAGGCTCGGCAGGACCTGTGCGCAGGGTTGGCTCGAAGTGTGGGGTCTGGCTTAGGGCCGTTTCCTTAGCAAGGGACCCCAGGAGTTACGAGGACGTAGTCAGTCCAGCTGCGTCCACAGGCCTGGGCCTGGCTCACTCGTCAGCATGGACTCTTAGTATTCCAAACACACTTACGTTAATTTAATAGTTGAATAATTATACCTTATTTAACTTGTTTTTCCCCCCCATTATTTGTGATGCTGGCCATTTTCCCATGGGCTTTTCTTTTTGATCAGAATAGTGTTTAATTTGCAGTATTTACCAGCGCATCTCCTGGGCCTTCTTTCCAAAAGACCTATGAGCTTCAATCTCAGCAAATACTTGAACTTTTTAATTAAATGAATTGGGTCTTTGTAATTTTTTAAGTGATTAAAGTTTGTTTTTACCTTGCAAATTTTCCAACCCACAAAAAATTTGCAAAAATTATGAAATAAACACCTCCATATCCTTCACCTGGATTGACCCTTATCAATCCCCAGCATTTTTTTTTTTTTTTGGCCATGCTGCTTGGCATGTGAATCTGTGACCTGGGATCACACCTGTGCCCCCTGCCGTGGAAGCATGGCATCTTAACCTCTGGACCACCAGGGAAGTCCCTTCATAAAGTTATTTTTATATGAACCATTTGAGCGTATGTAGCAGACTCTTCCCCCTAAACCCTTCCCTGAATATCTCCTAAGAACAAAAACATTCTGCTAGGAAACCTCGATACAGTCGTGTCAGAATCAGGTTTATGGTTGATCCGGAGCACGGCTAACACCGAGGCCCTGTCAGCATTCCACCCACTGTCCTGCTATGTAGACCAGCCCTCAAGTGGGTTTTGTCTGGTGGTGTCGGGGCCAGAGTGCCTTCTCAGTGCTGTGTCCTCCGAGCCTGTGTCCAGCTGCCCTGCCCATTGCTCGAGCTTGACCTCTGGGCACAGGCATCCCCTCTGGAGAGATGTGAGGGTTCAGAGCACTGCTGTCCAGAGGCTGGGAGCTGACCTGACAGCAGCACCCTCCTTCCCTGCAGGGACCAGGCACATGAGCTCTGCACTCAACTGCTGACTGATCCCAGGAGTGTGTCCTGGCCTCCCCAGGCCCCAGGTCCTCATGAGCTTGTCATGAGGGTCAAAGGCAGGAGCCCTTTATCTGGCTCCAGGCAGATGACTTCTGCTGACCATGGGAAGCTCAGGAAGAAAACAGGGTGAGCTGGGGCACTGGGGAGGCTCCTCCAGCGTTGATGACCCTGAGTGGATGGGCAGTGTCCCGGCACCCAGAGGCCTGCAGGTGGCACCGTGGGGCACAGAGCCACAGGAGTGCACCCTGCTCATGGCCACTACATGTTCCGTTGTGCTTTTTTAAACAGACTTTATTTTTCAGAGTCCTTTTAGGTTTGGAGAAGATTTGAGCAGAAGGTACAGAGAGTTCCCATATACTTAAAAAATGGTTTTGTACTGATATAAAAGCAATCATTTCAACCATGTTAAAGTGTGCATGCGACTCTGAACTTCCAAATGTGCTTTTGATCCCTGGTTGGGAAATAGGATCTCACAAGCCACGTGGCATGGCCAAAAAAAATTTTTTAATGAATAAAATAACACTACTTCCAGATGCAAACTATTAACAGTATGTATAGGATGGATAATCAACAAGGTCCTACTATATAGCATAGGATATATATTTGATATCCTGTGACAAACCATAATGGAATAGAAATATATATTAAAAAAACAAAGTGTACAGTTAGGTGGCTCTCGCACCTTCATTGGAGAAGGCAATGGCACCCCACTGCAGTGCTCTTGCCTGGAAAATCCCATGGATGGAGGAGCCTGGTAGGCTGCAGTCCATGGGGTCGCTAAGAGTCGGACACGACTGAGCGACTTCCCTTTCACTTTTCACTTTCATGCATTGGAGAAGGAAATGGCAACCCACTCCAGTGTTCTAGCCTGGAGAATCCCAGGGAAGGCGGAGCCTGGTGGGCTGCCGTCTATGGGGTCGCACAGAGTCGGACACAACTGAAGTGACTTAGCAGCAGCAGCACCTTCATGTGTTGTGTGATCGTCATCACCTCTCTTTCCAGAACATCCCTGGCATCCTCAGGGAAGCCGTTGGCAGTCACTCCCCGGCCTGCTTCTACCCCTGCAACCTCTGGTCTGTATGCTGTCTCCGGGGGTTTGCCTGTCCTGGACATTTCATACAAACAGCACCAGGCGACAGGAGACCTTTTACGTCTGGCTTCTTCCACTGAGTGCCACGTTTGTGAGCTTCACGCACATGGTGGCAGGTGTCTGTACTTCAGTCCTTTTCATAGCTGAACGACAGACATCCCACCGTGCGGCTGGACACACGTTTCTGATCACCTGCTGATGGATGCTGGGGCTGCTTCTGCCTTCTGGGGGCTGTGAGCAGGGCTGCTGTGGCCATTCATGCAGAGGTGTTTTCTAATGGACACTTATTTCTCCTGGATGTGCTCCAGCAAGGAAATTGCTGAGTCACGCGGAAACTCTGTATTTAGCTCTTTGAGGGGCTTCCAGACCATTTCCTGCAGCAGCTGAACCACTTCACGTTCCCAGCCGCAGCACTCAAGGGTTCCAGTTTCTCCACATCTTCCGGGCCGGCTCCCTGGTTTTGTGATGACTGCCGTTCTCACAGGGGTGAGGCAGTGCCTCAGTGTGGTTTTGGTTTGCGTTTCCCTGATCTCTCTGCCCTACTGGCCGTCTGTACATCTCCTCTGCAGACACGTCTGTTCAGCTCCATTGCCCATTTTTAACTGAGTTATTTGCCTTCCTATTATTGAGTTCCAAGGTAAGGGGTAATCACACATTGGAGTCTTAAAACGGAAGGCGGGACATCTCAGCTTCCATCACCGGACACGAGCCCCCGCTGTGCAGGCTGCCCCTCTACCGCATATCCAGGGAGGATAGAGCACGACTTCCCCTGGGATGTTCAGTTCAGTTCAGTCACTCAGTTGTGTCCAACTCTTTGTGACCCCATGGACTGCAACACACCAGGCTTTCCTGTCCATCACCAACTCTTGGAGCTTGCTCAAACTCATGTCCATCGAGTCGGTGATGCTATCCAACCATCTCATCCTCTGTCATCCCCTTGTCCTCCTGCCTGCAAACTTTTCCAGAATCAGAGTCTTTTCCAATGAGTCAGTTCTTTGCATCAGGTGGCCAAAGTATTGGAGTTTCAGCTCCAGCATCAGTCCTTCCCCTGGGAGGTTGCTTCCAGGAAAACCCAAGGTCTTCCACCCAATCCGGGGCTCTTGAAAGTGTTTCCCAGCCAAGAGCTGCCCTTCCTCTAAGCATCAGTGCCGCTGCCGCTTCCTGTGAACACAGAAATAGCTACAGTATCTCTTAAAATAGAATTGTATACATGCTTTTTTCTGCCAGTCACTACACATGACTGACTCCTGATTTTCCATTTCTCATTAGATTTCTCTTCCAGACTCCTTCCACCTGCCGAGCTCCTCACCTTGGGTAGAGTGGTATCTTCTAGCACCTCACCCCCAGCCCTCTCTACTCCCTGGTCCCCCACCCAGCGACCTCTGCTCCTCGCCCACCGCCCCCCACCCGCCGCGAACACCACCACAAGGAATCAGTCCTCACCTCCTGAAACTGTTCCTCTGGGGCTCAGGTCTCATCACCTCCCACCTGCACAATGGAAGCCGCTGGCCTCCCAGCCTCCCTCCCGCATTTCCAAAGCATCCTCTGCAGACAGCAGGAGGCCCTTGTTCAGAGCCCTGCAGTGGCTCCCTACCGCTCAGACAGAAACTCAGGCCTCACAGGGCGGCACAGGCGACTTGCCATGAGTGGCCTCCTTCATTCATTGGTTTATTCACTTGTTCATTCAGTTTTCTGAGCACCTACTGTATGCAAGGGCCTAGGACACAGTGGACAAAGGACCAGGCTTTGAGGGTAAGCAGGCTTCACAGGGTGGACCTGGAGGAGACAGCGGGGACAGAGAGGAGGAGACCAGACCCAGGGAGCAGGGGGCTTCCTGGAGGGGTGGTTCCCCAGTACCCATGCTGGCTCCACCCACACCAAATCACCTCCAGCTCCCAGAATGCACCTGCTGTCCCTGCAAACCCACCAAGTCCCCCCTCCCCCCAAACTCCCCAGCCTTCAGACCTAAGTGAAGTCCTCGGGAGCTGAGCCCTTGGCCCTGCCTTTGCGACACCTCCAGCCCTTTGGAGACCCCATCGCAATGCTGATCTCATTCAGTTACTGTGTTATCTATGACTTTCTGGGAAATGAACTGCCATCCTGGTGTTCCTTCTTCTGTTGTAGGTGCAGGGAGAGTACCCCAGCCCTGACCCCCCGCATTGCACCCCCACCAGGGAGGAGGAGGCAGCTGCCTTCTCTCTCCAAAGTTCCACCCTCTGCAAGTCCAGGTTTCTCAGTCAGGGGACACTGGGCACAGTCTGGAGACATCCATGGTTGCCACAGCTGGGAGGTGTGGCATGGACACCGAGGCTGGACGCTGCTCAGCCTCCTACAACGCGAGGTCTGGGCCCAGAGCCAGGGGGTCGAGGAAGTTTCCAACGCGGGCAGATGTCTGTCCAGGTGTGGGTAGGGCGAGGGCAGTCCTGGGTCCTGTGGGCGCTCACTGGGAGATGCAGGTGCATCCAGGGCACAGGGGCATAGGGGCGGGGGCACGTGATCGTCTCCCAGCAGAGGAGAAAGAGGAGATGGTACCCCACTTGCCTTCTGTCTGGCCCGTGCAGGCCCGCCCAGGGCAACCCTGTGCGGCTTCCTGCCCTCCACTCCCATCCACGCAGGGAGCCCCTGAGATGCTGGTGTAAACCAGGCCCAGACCCAGATCAGACATTCACTGGATCTGCACAGGCCTTGTGTGCAGGGCCAGGTCCCTGGCCTTTTTCAGCTGAAGCTTTAGGGCCCCGCTTTGACCCTGAGAACCCCACCCCCATCACACTCTTGGGCAGGTCTTCCAACCCTGGCACATGAGCACGAAGGTAGAGTTAAATCTGATTTCCAAAAGAAAAGAGATTTCCTGCCCCCGAGAACTGGGAACAGTTCAGATCAGTTACACAACTTATTGCCTCTTTTGGTGGCCCATGACACCCTGAGGGGTGAGTCTGGGTGGGTCTGAATCACTCCACCTCACCAAAGTCCAGCAGAGGCCTTAGCCCAGGTCATCCCAGGAGCTGTTTGTGGACCTCTGAGCACGGATGGGCCTCAGAGCTGCCCACCTGGCCTTCATGTCTGTATCAGGAGGAACACATTTAACTGCAAAACACAAAATTACAACCAACAGAAGCAAACAAATGGATAGGAAGTTCTTTTATTCCCATAACACAACTAGAAACAGGCAGTTGCTAGCATAGGAATCTTGACTCCACTATCCCTAATACAACTGACCTCTCGGCCTTATGCTTTGACCTCACAGTCACAAGATGGCTGCCATAATTCTAGTCATCACACTTGGGTTCCAGGTAAGCCAAAGGTAAAGGAAAGGTCAAGGGCTGCAGTAGCTGTACCTCTTTTCATCGGGTAAGCAAATGCTTTCCCAGAAATGTCTCCAGCATACTGTCACTTTAGGACTGATGGGCCAGAACTGGGTCACACGACCAGCATGAAAAACTGGGAAATTTGGTGACAAAATGATCATGACTGGCTTAGAGCACTGTATCAAAAACTAATCAAGGTTTTTTGTGAGCACAAAAGGAATAGGTGTTAGGAATGAGACCAATGGTGTCTGCCTCAGTCTCCAGCCCTATAGTTGGGGCTGCTACTAAGAAGTCTGCTTCTCCCTCACGCTTGCCCCTCCCAGGCCTGAGGCTCTGTGGGGGTAAGCCAGGGGAGAGTCCATGGCTCCTTTGCCTACCCTCCCCCGTCCACCTGCAGCTCCGTCCTGTGCATCTTTCCAGGAAGACTTCAGTGTATCCTCGACATCTGCCCAGGAGGCCTCTCCCAGCAATCACCCAGTCACTCGGCAAAGCTGCACTGCGTCCCCGGGAGACGGAAGGATGGTCTGTGAGTCACTGCCCAGCAAAGGCTGGGGCAGTGGATTCTGCAGAATAATCACAGCATTCCCAGTTACTCCATCTGGGCAGCTGTCACATCTCCCGACAAATAACTGTGGGGCTTACATGTAGAATCCAGAATTCTAAAGAAACGAACCTAAAAATAGCCAGAGGCGGGAGGACATGCTCCCAGGCAGACAACATTTAGACAAATATAGGAAGCAGAGAGGGGGGTTGGGGACGAGGCCAGGGTAACGACAGCATAAGGGGGCAGGGCACCTACTGTGTGCCAGGTGCTGACCTAGGCTTATCCAGGTACCAGGGCCTCACTGGGCCCTTCAGCCAGCTCAGGAAGCTCTGTTGTCTCCCTGATCCACAGACTGGACACCAAGGCTGTCGGGGTGAAGATGTGAGCTCTGTGGTCCCCCAGCTTGTCGTTCCCTGGCTGTACGTGAGCCCTGTGCCTCGGTATCCTCATCTATAAAATGGGATGATAGCACCACTACCTCCTAGGCTCGCTGGGAAAACTGTGTATTAATATCAACACAGGTAAACTTCTCAGAACAAAGCTGGCAGGAATTGAGCCCTTGAGCTATGTGACCGGAGCAAATCCCCCTAAGCCTTGGTTTCCGCATCGATCCAGTGGTGATAGGCGTTCCCTCCTCGTGTGATTGTTGAGATGGTGGTCCAGGTGACATGTGAGCACAAAACCCAGCGGCTGGTTTATGAGCCTGACCAGTTCGTTCCCACCCATCGCTGTGCTGTTATGACCCACGCCACAGCTTACCCCTCCAAACCACCGTGACGACAAGCTCCAGCTCTGGGCTGACCTCACAGAAACAAAAGAAGTGTTTAAACACACCTTTATGGCTGGGAGGAGGAGGACACGGCAGTGCTCACCGGGAGGTGTGCCGTCCACTCCCAGGTCCTTTCTGTGGGATGTGTATCGACTAGAAGGTAAGCACATCTGCTCACTCACGCCTGGGGTGGCCCAGGTGAGGATCTGGGGGCCAGGTTTGCAGGAGGCAGAGGGGCAGCCCTGGTTATCTCACAGGCAGGAGAACTGGGCAATGCCATGAGGTGCCGAGAGGATCACACCCTAGGTTCCTTGCACTACCACCATCGGCCTCCTTGGCCGTGACTAGAGACTGCCCCGGGCAGGTGAGCCCTCGGGCCGTGTCCACCTCTGTCCCCGGATCAATACCAAGTGCTTGTCCTGCAGCTGCTGCAGACCCCCACCGGGCCACGTTGCAATTGCCCTGGCCCACATGGGGCTCAGGCTGGGTGTCCTTGGAGGCAGACTCCAAGATGAGGGCTCCAGAGCAGTGACTTCTGTGGGAGGTGGCCGCCGCCCCCCAGAAGCGCTGGGAGCAAGCTGAGGCCAGCGGTGTATGCAGGCGAGGCGTTCAGCATCAGATCCTGAGCCCCAGGCAGCGCCAAAGCTCAGCGTCCAGGCGGGCGGGCCCGTTTCCCGACTCTGCAGCCGCCTGGCTGCTCACCCTTGGCTGGTTGCCAAGCCTTCTCCGCTAGAAGGTGAGCTCGGCTTGGGAGAGCAGACATGAGGGCTGCATGTAGAACCCGGGCGTCAGCAGCGCTTTGGAAACTGAGGGAGGGAGTCATTGCCGGGGGTGCAGCGCCACCTGGTGGACAGCTGGAGTATGACCGGCACTGGCCGCCGGGTGGCGGTGGCGGGCGTGGGGAACAGTCCCCGTGCCTTCGCCTTGCCCTGGTCACCAACACTGTCTGGTTGGTTCCTCTTTACCTTCTTCCTGACGAGGCTTCCTGGGGTTCTGCCCCTCGCGGACACCACCCAAGGTCCCAGCCTGGGTAGGCCCTTCAAGCTCGGGGTGCCTCTGACCAGTGGGCCCCATGCAGCCCTCTCCCCACCTCAGTGCTGACGACCAGCAAGCCTGTCACTGAGGAGATACAGAGGCAGCCACGTGCCTTCTTTCCCTGGCCAGCCCAGTGATGCCCGGGGTCCTGCCCGCTTTCACTCCCAGAGGCCCGGCATGGAGAATCAGTCACAGGCAGGTCAGCAAACCTATAAATAGCCAGCAAGTGGACACAGCATCTCTGGGACTGCTGGGCTCATGTCGTAGTCCTTAACCCTCAGTCTGGACTTGGTTCTGTTCCCTTTCAGGAATCCCCAGGCCCGGGGAGCCAGAATGCTGGGAGAAGTCTTCAGTGTCCCTCAGCCCTGTCATGCAGGCAGGCAGCCCCTGTTCCCTGGGGTCGCTGACTGACTGTGACCCGGAGTGACGGTGACCATGGCCTTCCAAGTGTCTCTGTGTCCCCTATTCCCCTTCTGAGGCCCCCAGTCATTGGATTCACGCCTAAATCCACGGCAATTTCACCTTGAGATCCTTACCTGATTACAGCTGCAAAGACCCTGTTTCCACAGGAGGTCACATCTGGGGGACCAGGGGAACATGAATTTGGGGGAGTGGGCACTGCTGAACCTCCACAGCCAGGATCATCTCCCAACCCCCCACCTCTCCCCAGAGCCTCCCTCTCCAGAGCCAACCCTCAGCCGGCCCTTCCTCTTGGCTCCTTCTTGCTTTTGCCCCCTGCCCACTCAGGCTTTTCTTCTCTCCCACCAGTCACCCCCAGCCTCATTCTCTGCCTCTTCTGTTGGCAGCGGTACCCTCCTCCCCACCCCCACAGTGGGCCAGAGTCAAGGGGCCCTTGGCACCCTTCCCGCCTCCTTCTCCACCTCCCTGGACAGAGGTGGAAGCTGAGACCCTGCTCCTGATCCCATGCAGCTAGGTTCCAGATTAGAAATTGCCCTGACCATACAATGCGCTGAGCCCCGAGACCAGGAAGGAGAGTGAGGAAGAGGCTCCTTCCTGCCTTAGGGTAGGGGCATTTGCTGCTGCCGCTGCTGCCACCCAATCTCCAGGGTCCAGGCTTGTGAGTGTTGGGGGGCTGCTGTAGCGGCAAGAGGGTCCCAGGTTCTCCACTGTCCGGGTCATAGCAGAGCTGGACAGTCCATTCTGGAGCCTGACTCTGTAAGCCAGGTGACAATTTGACAATTCAGTTCTAATTGCTGTGTTAGTTAGGACAGGTGAGGCTGTGCTGTGATAGCAGGCAGCCCCGAGATCTCAGTGACTTTTAAGCCTTAAAAGATCAAAGACTGAGCAATGACTTTTTTTTTTTTTTTTTTTGCTGCACTGGGAGGCATGTAGGATCTTCGTTTCCCCACCAGGGATCGAACCCTCACCTCTTGCAATGAAAGCATGGAATCTTAACCACTGGACTGCTTGGGAAGTCCTGAGCAATGACTTTTTAAATACATCACCAAGTCATGGTCAATCAGAGAAAGAATCGATGAGTTGGGCCTCACTGAAATTTAAAACCTCTGCTCTGTGAAAGGCACTGTCAAGAGGATGAGACAGGCAGAAAGGAGGAAAAGGAGATGACTTCTCGCTCAGGCTGCACATCTGACCCGAGGGGCTGGGAGACACCCCTCATCAGAGTCACCCCGGGGCCGAGCGGGGCCGAGACTGATGGGACTCTGTCCTGGTGAGGATGGGCGGCTCTGGGCAGAGGGAAAAGGGAACTGCAATCCTGTTCTCGAAGCTGCTTCCTGAAGGTGGTGTCCTCACTTCTGTTCACGTTTCGTTGACCAGAGCCAGTCTCCTGCCACCCTGACATCAAAGCAAGTGGGGTGTCCATGCCACCTTGCCTGGTGCTGGGAGTGAGCCAGATCCCTTGTGATGGCCACACACCACAGTCTGCAAGTCCACATGGAACACTGCCTCATGCACACTCGTGCACTCACACACACACAGACAACACACACACAACTCCTCTGCACACCCAACTTGTTTGATCGGTTGATCAGCTGATCCTCAGGTGTTGAGAGCAAGGACCCTCAGTTTGAGGAGGGAATCATTTCCTAAGCAGTTGATCAAACATTTACTGAGAAATGGCTCTGCTTGCGGAGCCAGATTGAGGCTCCGGCGGCCAAGCTTGTGTCTCTGGACCTCCTCCTGGCTCTAGCAAATGGTAGGAAGTGGTCAGCATCAGCCTTTGTGACCAGATCCGTACAGTGTAATGACATACGGTTAAATTCACCGGTTTTTAGTGCATGTGTCTATGTTGTGTGCTGTGCTTAGTTGTTCAGTTGGGTCTGACTCTGCAGCCCCATGGACTGTAGCCCGCCAGGCTCCTCTGACCATGGGGATTCTCCAGCCAAGAATACTGGAGTGGGTTGCCATGCCCTCCTATGGGGGATCTTCCTAATCCAGGGATGAAACCTGGGTCTCCTGCATTATAAGTTGGCCTTCCCCCACGCCCAGGCCCTGTCTCGTTCTCTGTCCCTGCCATCTCCATGCTCCCAGAACATCATGTGAATAGAATCACACCGTCTCCAGCCTCGAGATCTGGCTCCTTCCACCTGGCATAGTGCGTTCCAGGCTCACGGACAGCTCTGTCTGCACCGCAGTTCATTCCTTTTTATTGCTGAATAATATTTCATTGTATGGATATGTCACGTTTGGCGCGTCCATTCACCAGTTGACGAACATTTGGGTTGTTTTCAGTTTGGGGCAATTATGAGTAAAACTGCCACGAGCATATGTGCGGACATATGTTTTCATTTCTCTCGGGTAAACACCTAGGAGTGGAAAGGCTGGATCGTATGGGGAGTGTATATTTAACTGTATAAGGAGCTGCCAGACTGTTCTCCAGAGTGACTGCACATTTCACGTTCCTGCAGCCACGTGTGAGCGCCCCCACCATCCAAGCCCTGGATCCTCACCGGAACTTGGTGTTACCCGTTTTCCCTCGTGGCCGTGTTGGCAGCTGTGGTAGGCATGGTTCCCACTGAACCTCTTCTTTGGGAAGCCATCTACTCGGACCTTTGCTCATCTCAGCCAGGTTATTTGTCTTCTCACCGAGTTGGGAGGGTTCTGACTTCGTCTAGGAGAGCAGAGAGTGCAGAGGGGTCAGAGCAGAGTCACCCTGAGCAGTCTGCCACCAACACCTTTCGTCACTGACCGCTTGCCCACCCCCCCTTGCCATTCATCTTCCACACCAGCCCCCAGGCTCACTGGGCCTTTCCAACGTGAAGACCTGTCCAGGCTTCTTTAGCCTTGACTAAACCCCTTCTCCCGGCCTGGCATCCAAGCCCTGGCCTGCCCAGTCCTGTGGACAGCCCTGGTCGCTCTCCCCGCTCCCATCACCACCTGTGACCTGACAGCCCATGATGCTCCAGTACAGCAGCCCTGCCTCAGGGCCTTTGCACTTGCCGTTCCCTCTGCGTGCCTGTCCCTCCTTCCTCGGGCCACTGCTGGCAACCCTGCCCCCATCACCCCCATCGCACTGAGCACTCGTTAGCTGACTTGGTCTGTCCACCTCTCCTTGCACTGAAGATGCCCAGGAGAGGACCTGGGATCGCTGAGTCCCCAGGGCCTGATGCAGAGTCAGCCCTCAATACACACATGCTGAATGAATATGTGAAACAGCGGGTGAGATTGCCTTTCACAATGTGCTATGTTCACAGAGGAAACTGTGGCTCAGAAGGGGAGGGGTGACCACAACGGCCGCGATCAGACACCTGGGTTGCCACTTGTCCACACCGCCTCCGGCCAGGGACCCAGAAACACACATCGCATGCCTGCTGCCCACATGTCATGATGGGTACACACTCACAGCCTCACGCAGACATTCTGTTCACACACTCGTACACATGCGCACACAAACCACGCATGCCTGCCTCCCAAGCACAGGCCCGGGTGACTGACAGCCCAGGACTGCATGGGCTTCCATCACCATGACAACAGATAGGCGCCAGCTTGGGTGTGAACAGCGGCCAGGAAGGACTTGAGCAGTGCATGTCAGGGCTGTGGCAATGGTCCCAGGCTCTCCACAGAGCTCTGGTGCCAGCCCTTCCTGGGGACAAGATGGCCTCTCAGACGTGTGGAACCTGTACTTGTTCATCCACTTCCGGGGCAAGATGCCCACTCCCCAGGATCTGTGCCAGGCGCAGCATGGACCCAGAACTTCACATGTGTGCTCTCCCTGACTCCTCACTGTCCTCCAGATGAGCACTGCCAGGGAGCCCATGCCACAGGTGATGAGCTGAGGCTCAGAGATGGAAAGTCTCTTGCTCAGGGTCACACAGCAGCTAGTCAGCCGGGCTGAAAACTGGACCACTGCCTTGGGCCTCATCTCAGCCAGCACAGATTCTCCAGCAGCAAGCAGCCTGGCCACCCTTTGCAAGCTAGTGAGATCCCCATTATGAGTGGCGTTCAAACAGAAGTTGTCAGAGTTGCTTTGGAAAAGGATCAGGCACTGGGGGCAAGGGGTTGGATGAGATGGCCTCTCATTAGTCTTTGAGTTGTGAGATGACAGAAAAAAATTATTTGGTGAGCATAACTGGAAAGAAACCAGCTTCAGGAATAGTTGGATCCAGCTCTCCAACTTCAAGGAGCCTTCTGGGTTTCCCTCTCTGCTGCTTACTTTATTCTCAGATCAGCTTTCCCTGGTCTGGGTGGTCCGTAGAGCTCCAGATTTATATCATACAAACTTAGCACTCCCAAGAGCACACTCAGCAAACATTTGTCAAGTGAACGCTAAAGCAAGGACAGGATAGGGGTTTGAGTCCCAGAGAGTCCCAGCCCGGCCTCTGGGAGAGAAGCCCAGGTACCCATGGCCACGTGGACACAGCACAAGGCGTTTCTCTGTGCAGGAAGGACAGCAACTCTGCAATGTCATGTGGTGGACTGGTGTGGACTGTGCCCCAGGCTCTGTCCCAAGCACTTCACATATAAACCTATGGAAATTTCACAGCAGCCTTGGGAGGCTGTCACAGTCTCCATTACCTGGAAGGGAAACTGAGCCAACGAGAAGTGAGGTGCCAAGCCTGAGGCAAGGCTGGAGCCTCAGGGCCACTCAGCCAGCCAGAGTCAGGTGTCCACCTCCCACAGGGGCAGGATCACTGTCCCAAAGCCCACGTCCCTCCAGGGGTGCCCAGGGCCACTCTGCCAGGCCGCCCTGGGGACACTTCGGATGGAGCCTTGGAGAGCTGAAGGTCCCAGTGGCTGGGAGCTCTGTCTGGTCTCAACTTTCCCATCTGTAGGATGGGCAGGTCACTCCATTCATGAGTGTGGCTCTCGTGTTGTGCTGGACAGCAGTAGCGTAAACCTGAGCTGTGGCTGTTGTGACTGGGAACCACAGAAAACATTTTTTATTTCCTTTAATTAGTGGCTGCTGACACCGCTCTGAGCAGCAGCTTCCAGGGCTCCAGACATCAGACTCAGGTTCTCCTCCTAGTTCTGTCTGCACGTTACCCACCCCTCCCCCACTTCCCCAGGCAGGCCGCTGGGCATTTCCATCCCCGGGCCATTTTGCTGGTGTCTCTGCCAGCCAGGAAGAGGTGGTCATCTGTGCTGGCCTGCAGCTCTGCCAGGCAAGGTGGCCACACTCAGAGTGGCCTCGACACCTTCTCCTCCCTGGAGGGGACACCTGCTGAGATCCAGTTTCCTGCCAGGCAGCCAGAGGCAGTCTCAGCACAAGACTGAAGTCGGTTTAAGGACAGGAAGGAAGCAGGCTGTTTCTGGCACACCTGGGTTTCCCTCCAGGTCTATGCCAGGTGTATATACCTGCTCTGCACGGGAGTGCTACACACCTGTGCCCCACACCCCAGCTTGTGTGCACACACACACACGTGAATGGGCTCAGCCCTGCACTGGGGGCTTCCCCCTCCTCCAGAGCCCCCAGCAAGCGTCGGGGTGTCGAGGTCCTGTGGCCTCTGGTCCGATGCCAGGGGGCAGCCAGCCGCCTCCTCCAGGATGACCTCGGTGGAGCGCAAGAAGCTGCAGACACAGGCTGACAGTCCCGGAGACGGCACAGGTGGACAGCTCCATGGTCCATCACAGAAGGAGGCCCTGGCCCCTCCTCTCCCACCACAGCTGGAGAGGGGAGGCAGGCCACCCAGGTGTGGGGGCTCCGTCGGGCAGGAGGGGACACTGGGGCCCAGCAGGTGGCCCTCCGCCCAGCTCGCCCTGCTGGCTTGGTCACCTCCCCACCCAAGCGACTAGGTTGTGCCTCCTCCCTGCATGCTCCCAGCAGCTGGGCCTCCGGTCTCCACCCGAAGAGCTTATCACCGATGACTTTCCAGACAGAAATCGATAGAAAACGTTTTATCTCCTTCCCCAGGGGCAGGCCGGCCTGAGAGCAGAGCTAGCTCTGTTACTATGGCGACCCTCCCAGCACCCCCATCCCCTCACTTCCCACTCCCTTCCCCCCTCCCCGCCCCCTCTTCCACTTCCTCCCCTGGCGCCCCCAGTCCCCTGTTCCCTTCCCACGGAGCTGGCCCTGCTGCCTGGCGGCTGCACACACACAGCCTGGTGGCTGCAGCATTGCCCTTCTGTGGGCCTGAGAGGGAGTGGCCTTTGGGCCCTTGGGTCCAGCCACCCTGGACCTTGGGGCCCTCTGCTTCCATGCCAAAGTGCAGCTCTTGAGGCAGCTTGGCCCCATCCCCGTGCCAGGCACTGGCCTCCATGTCTGTGACACTTCTCTGATCACTAAGCTCAGTTTCCCCTCTGCACGATGAGACGGGGGACAGTGTGCCCTACAGGGTAATGTGGGCACCCCGGAGCCTGGACATGTAAGGCAGGGAGCACAGGCTTGGTCAAGAAACACCAGCCACAGCAGACAGGCCTCAATCTGCACGCCCATAGAATGGGTACACGAGAGATCATAGTTGTGAGATCTAAGTGGGAGACGGGGGGAACCGTCCGGCCCTCTGCCTGACATGTTCTAAACAGTGCATCCTCTGGAAGGACCATCGTCCAGCACCTGCTGACCACCAGGTGTGAGCGGGAGGAGGTGGGAGGGACAGGTGTGTCCCTCCCTCTGTGAAGGCTACCCGGTCGCCGCCTCTGTGTGGCCTGCCCTGGAGAGTGATGCCCCACCGGGTCCATGTAACTGGTGCCCCTGCTCCATCCACAGGGCCACGTGGGTTTTCTCCCTACCTGCAGGCCGGGGGCTTACTTCCTCCTTCCTCCTGGACTGCCCAGCCCCGTGTGGTCAGCCAGGCCGCAAACCTTCAGGATGAAAGGTGATACATACAGACCAGAGACTGGAACCAGACTAGGGGGTGAGGGGGTGTCTCAGCTCTGCTGCGCAGGGGCGTTCCTGTGGCCGCTGGATAATGGCCCCAAAGATACCCACACTCCAGGCCTGAAACTGTGCGTGTGATGGCAGAGGGCAGAAGGGGCCCTGCAGGTGTGACCAAGGAAAGGTCCTCAGATGCAGGAGGGCCCTGCCTTAGCTGGGTGGGCCTTGAATGTCATCACAAGGGTCCTTTCAGAAAGAAGCTGGGGAGGACTGACTTAGGCAGGAGGAGGGACGATGACGGAGGTAGGGAGGTGGGAGTCGGGGCATGAGTGAGGGAGGCAGGCGGTCCCAGAACCTGATGGGAGACATGGCCGTCCCCTGGAGCTGCAGGAGCTGGCACCCTGACATCAGCCCGGTGGTGCTGAGCTGGACTGCTGACCTCCAGGACCGCAGGAGCCAATCTATGCAGTCCTAGGGTGGCAGGTCAGTGGCCACGGGTCACACCAGCCACGGGGGAGGCACAAACCCTCCTGGTGCCCCTGAATTTACGTGAACCGACACATTCCTCCACCCTCCCTATGCTCCTGGGAGGCTTGCATGAGCTGGTAGGTGCAAAGAGCTTAAAAAAGCAAGAAGTATTGTTTTTAAAAGGATTGTGCAAAAAATGGTCTGCCCAGCCCTAAGGAGGACAGCAGTCCTGCTCTCCAGTAACTCACCACCTGGAGCCAGAGAGACTCGCAAAGGGTACTGATCACCAGGAAGGTCACAGGACAACCGAGGGGGCTGGCGGGGATCTGGAGGCTTCCTGGAGGAGTCCACTCTTGATCTGAGCCTGGAAGGGTGCGGAGGGAGCAGCCAGACAGGACAAAGAGGGAAGGGCGTCTCTGGCAGAGGTAACAGCAGGGGGAATGCTCGGAAAATAGGGAGACAAGGCCATGGAGGGACCTGTAAGGCATCCAGGAGGGACGAGCAGGGAAGGATGTGAACGGGTCAGCCCTGGGGTGTGGGGGGCCTTGCAAGCCAGAGATGGACACAGCGGAAGGAACAAGGCCACTGCAAGGAGGGTGGACAGGGTGTTGAAACAGGACAGAAGTTACAGAGGCTGTGAGCCCGGGGTGAGCAGAGGGTGGAACTGACAGGATTTCACGACCACCTGGATGAGGCGGGTGAGCAGGGAGGGCTCGGGGGAGCTTGGGGCAACTTGCCCGGATGACCGTCATTACCTCTAATGCTGTAGCCGAGCCCACACCACGCACACACCCGGGGACGTGCCAATGGGTGGGGGGGAACTCATCTCAGTCTCAGTCCTCACAGCCCTGACACTGATTGTCCACACTGTGCAGAGGGGTGGGGAGGGGAGACGGAGCCCAGACACGGAGCAGGGGTGCAAGGGGGCCAGGGCCTGGGGGGTGGAATAGCTTTTATGCAAACTAGATAAAAAAAAGGGTTTGAGGACTGCTTTTGTAATAGTTTTTTATTACCAGAAAGAAAGGAGGAAGGGAGAGAGGGAGGAAGGAAGAAAGAAAGAAAGAAATAAAGAAGGACTCCCTGGTGGTCCAGTGGTTAAGAGTCTGCCTTCCAGCGCAGAGAAATGGGTTTGATCCCTGGTTGGGGAACAAAGATCCCACATGCCACAGGGCAACTAGGCCTGAGCACTGCAGCTACTGAGCCTGTGCACTCTAGAGCCCAGGCTCTGCAATGAGAGACGCCCACACACCACAACTAGAGAAGCCTGCATGCCTCAATGAAGACCCAGTGCAGCCAATATTAAATAAATAAATAAAACCATCTTTAGAAAAAGAAGGGAGGGAGGGAGGGAGGGAGGGAGAGAAGGGGGAAGAAGGAAGGAAGAAAGGAAAAATACATGTTCTATTAGCAGCTAAGCACGAAAACCCTGATTCTGGGAAAGACTGAAGGGAAATGGAGAACAGGGCAGCAGAGGATGAGATGGTTGGATTGCATCACTGATTCAGTGGATGTGAATCTGAGCAAACTGGGAGATGGTGAAGGACAGGGAAGCCTGGTGTGCGGCAGTCATGGGATCGCAAAGAATTGGATAAGATTTAGCGACTGAACAATAACAACCAGCACTTTTATTTTCACCATTGTTAATAAACAAAAAATCTTCAGAGCCTGAAAGTAGGACAATTCTCACTCTCTATTTAGGAAAGACCTGTGGGCTCCATCACCCTTAGGACGGTGCACATTCAGTGAGAGTTTCCAGCCGGAGGCAGCTCCGTGACCAGGAGCTCAGCTGCATTGGTGAGGTTTTATTTCTCGAGCTGACAATGGTGGATGCTGTGGTGATCACTGAACACTTCTTGGACTTTCTTGATGATCCTAAACATTTTTACAGTTTAGCACGGGAGTCACTGATGCTTCCCAGCTGTCCACTAAAGCGGGTCTGAGGTCCTAGGCCATACTCATCCGATGACAGGACCATGGTCCTTGCAGCCAACCTAAGTCCCTTTCACCACATGCTCCTTGTCTGCACAGCCCTGAGGAGGGGGGCTCCCTCCCTCCTGAGCCAGTGCACAGCCCTCTTTGAACAGTTCTCACTGTGGGAAGGTCCTGCCTCATGAAGAGTCCTTCCTCCCACTGGAAATCAGTGTGCATATGAGTATAGCCAGCCAGGGAAGCCCTTCAGGTCTTTGAGGACATCAGGCCCATGCCTTCCTCACCCCAATTTTTCTTTCTCCAGGCAAAGCAGCCTCAGTGCTCTCAGAGACAAGTGACAGAAGAGAAACTTAGGCTGTTTATGCAGACAGGTAAACTATATTGGCTTCAGGTGTATCACAAGCTTCAGGTGCCCAGCTGGTGTCTCTGTATGTGTTTCCACACTGCTCTCCTACATGCTGGCTTTATCCTCAGGCCCACAGCCATCCAGCTTCACATCCCCTGGAGGTTCTAGCAAAGCTTGATGTTCCCTGCAAAACTGCCAGCAGGCTTGGGTCATGTGGCCATCATTGAGCCAGCCACTGTGGCCAGGGAAAAAGAGCACTCTGATTGGTTAAACCTGCATCACAGGAGCATCAGTGCATCCCAGAGGCAGTATCAGCCCCAGCTGAACCACGTGGGCATAAAGTGGGAAGGAATGCTCCTCCCAGGAAATCAAGGTGTTATTACCACCAAGAGACAAGGTGTGTGAGTGAAGACCAAGGTTCTGTCACAGAGATCCACAGTGGCTGAGCCAAGGTGGAACTTTATCTTCCCTGACGTTCCTTAGATGCGATCAGTTCTGGGGTGATGCAACTCATTCTGACAGCGGGCTCCAGCAGCTGAGTATTATCCATATTGGATGTAAAAGCTGTGAAAACACGACCACATTTGCTGCTGCTGTCCTGGCCACTTATAAACTCAGTTCCACTCAAACATCCGCCCTGCTCAGCAGGTCTCCTCGCCTCTGCCCTCAGGATCTTTTCTGTCCGAGTCACATATACAAGTTGATGACAAAGGAAGTCTTCACATCTTGCTGAAGCTGTAGAATGTTCTGAACTTGCTGGGAGATGATGCTGGAGAACTCAGGAATCCTGCAGACAGTCACTGACAAGCTGAGGCTCTTTCTGGCTCCACCAGCAACATCTGAAGAATGAGAACACCCAGCATGAAGGACAACACGGTACTCCAGAGAGTGAGTTGAATGTCACAGAACTCAGAGCCACGGGGTGCACTGGGTGCTTTGGGTAGTTAGTGCTCGAAGGACCAAGGAAAGACCACTGGGCATTTCTGTGGGAAAACCATTCCTCCTCCAGTGAACTTTTCCGCATTCTGAGAATTAGAACATTAATCTAAGAATTAGCAAATTAACCTAAATTTTGTTTGCTGGAAGATAAAATGTAGGTATTTTCATAGCTTCAACTTCATTTTTTTCAAAATAAAATCCCAACTAAACAGTTTCCTTCTGTTACTAAGAAATGCTCATTCCCAGTGGCAGGGGAGTCAAAGTCGTTTTTACCTTGGGCTCATGAGGCCCCCAGCACGAGTCCAGACTCTGGGTACCGTGAGGGTGGGGCCCACATTGGGTCATTCCCAGAGAGGAGTCTGGAATGGGCGTGGCTCCGTGCCTGTGCATTAAGTAGGGGAGTGACTGGGCGGGTGATGGGGCCCAGGGAGTCCTGGGCACTGGCAGAGCCTCCTGGGCCTGCAGAGACGAGCAGGGCTGTCACCCCCTCCTCACCTCTCTGCTGGAGGTGGGAGGCCCGAGGGTCTCTCTTGCCCTGCTCGCCATCAAAGCCCCCAGGCAGAGGGGTGCCTCACTCCCTCCCGCCTTCCTCGTGGGGGTGGTGGAGCCTTATGGGCCTGACTCACCGGGTGGGGAGGAGCTCCAGAGCGAAGTCGCCCAAGGCCACGCCCCTTGGAGAAATGAGGGGCGCAGGGAGGCTGTGCTGTGGGTGCAGGGCAGCGCTGGGCCAGTCCTGTCTGCCTTCCACCTTGCTCCTCTGTGACTGAGGGTTTCCTGCTCTCTCCAGGCCTCTGTTTTCTCCTCTACAAAATGGAGGTGAGCCTCGACCTCGCAGACCCCAGTGCGCAGGGCCTGGCACGTAGACGCCGGCTCCGTCCTCACCGAGGGCGGCCCGCGGCACGCCCCGCACTGGTGGAGACGATGCCAGTGTAGGCACGCCGCAGCCCTGGAGCGTGTCCTCCCCGGGGAGGTGGCTAGCTGTGCACTGAGCTCAGGCGGGGCCCTTGGACACACCTGCAGGCGCTCGGCTCTGCATGCCCCGTGCCAGGTGCTGCCCCTCCCTATGCTCGGTCTCCTGAACCACGGATGACCCGACTGGCCGAGATGGAAGTGGAGGTAGGCCACTGACAGGCCAGCCCCTCGGGGTCTGGGCCTCTGGAGGTGGATCCCCCTTCCCTGTCTCCCAGCCCGTGGGGACCTCTCTCCCCACCGAGACGAGTCACTGCTTCTGACCAAAGAGAAAACCTAGGGGAAATTGGAGGCCAAAGCAGAATTGCAGAACTGAGTCTTAAGACCCCTGGGGAGAGGGGACGGTTTCCCAAATCCAGTGCCTTGGGGGGCAGTTCGTGATTTAAATGTGGGTGTGGGTGGTGGTTAGACTCATTAAAGTTATTTCAATTCCAAATCTTTAGACACTGCTCTACCTTCCAATTAAAACAAGCTGGCAGCCTGGATCCCACCTGGGAGCTGCAAGTTCAACACCTTAGTACTAACACTGTCTTTACTGTGTGTCTGTGTTGGGTCCACACCTGTCTTACCTCCCACCTGCATCCCATGAAGGATGATGAGCAGCTTCTCAGCAGAAATCTCCCTAGGGACTGGCTCTGCTGACTGACCCCTAATGGTGCCCACAGCAGTCTGAGCCCTCCCCTGCTCAGAAGCCTCCCCCCTCTAAATTAGGCTACCCAGCCTTCTGAAGAGACCTAAGGAACACTCTCCAGATCTCAGCTGGCCGGTCATGTCCTCCAGGAAGCCTTCCCTGAATTCCTCAGTTAAGCCTTCCCTGAATTCCTCAGTTCATGACACTTCGTAACTGGGCTCCAGAGCGCATGTTTCACAGGTGGCTTTTACATGGCAACCCAGAACCTAACCTAGTGTCTGACCCACAGTGGGCACTCAATTAACATCCATGGGAGAGGTGAACAAACTCACCTGCTATTGACCTTGGATGAGGGACTTATCTCTCTGAGCAATTCTTTGACCTGTAAAATGAGTTGTCATGAGGAAGCATTGAGAGGATGCATGGAGTGTGAGGCTGACCACTGGCTCACAAAGATATCTGGGTCCCAATACCTGGAACCTATGTGGCAAAAAGGGTGTGGGGGTGGAGGGTCCTTATGCGTGTATGCTAAGCCACTTCACTCGTGTCTGACTCTTTGGGACCCCAGGGACTATAGGCTGCCAGGCTCCTCTGTCCGTGGGATTCTCCAGGCAAGAATACTGGAGTGGCTGGCCATGCCCTCCTCCAGGGGATCTTCCTGACCCAGGGATTGAACCTGCATTTTCTGTGTCTCCTGCATTGCAGGCAGATTCTTTACCCACTGAGCCACCAGGGAAGCCCTGGAGGGTCCTTGTAGATGTGATTAAATTAAGGATGCATTAAATCCAGGATGGGAGAGTCTCCTGGATTTTCCAGATGGCCCACTGGAATCACAAGTTCGAGTAAGAAGAGACAAGAAGGTCAGGAGAGGAAGCAGAGACGTGGCAACAGGAGCAATGACTTCCTGTGTGTTCTGGCTCCTGGAGGGCAGGCACCGAGGGAGCAGGACAAGCAGGTGGCTTCCAGAAGCCAGAAGAGGCAAGGGAGAATAGCAATGAAACATGCATATTATCATATGTGAAATATATCGCCAGTCCAGGTTCGATGTATGAGACAGGGTACTCAGGGCTGGTGCACTGGGATGACCCTGAGCAACGAGATGGGGAGGGAGGTGGGGGGGGGGTTCAGGGTGGGGAACACATGTACACCCATGGCTGATTCATGTCAATGTATGGCAAAAACCACTACAATATTGTAAAGTAATTAGCCTCCAATTAAAATACATTAATTAATTTAAACAAAAAAGAAGAGGCAAGGGATGTCCCACCTGGAACCTCCAAGGTGCATCCCTTCTGACACCTTGCTTTCAGCCCGCTGATGCTGATTCTGGACATCTGCCCTCCAGAGCTGTAAAGAATAAACCAGGGTTGTCTTAAGCCACTACATGTGCGGTCATTTGTCACAGCAGCCCAAGGAAACAGCCACAGAAGGCACCTGGAGCACGACGGTTGCTCTCAGAATGGCAGCGGTTAGTGCGCGGACTGCGCCATCCCCTCCTCCCCCGGGACACCCCTCTTCTTACCTTCCTCCAAGGTCCCTACTGCCAGGCCTTCCCTGGGTTCTCCCTGGGCAGGTGAGGGCAGGGAGGGCAGGGGCTAGGAGCCCCTGGATGTACGGAAGCCCCGTCCCCACACCTCCCCCCCCACCCCCAGCTTGTGACAGAAAGCACTTCTAACAGAATTCACAGCCTCCAGGCTCCAGGCTTGATGCTCCACACAACTACCTCCTTTAGCCCTTAGGAACCCCAGGAAGTAGGCGCTACTATTGCCTCCATTTTACAGATGAGGAAACTGTCACTCAGCAAGTTTGTTTTTTTCCAAACCTTCCCAGCTGGGCGCAGAGCAACCAGACTTAGAAATTGGGTCTGTCTCCCCCAGAACCTGTGCTGAAAACTGCAGTGTCCATCGTCTGATCCTGATTCTGTCTGGCTCCTACCCTCGCCCTGGGCAGTGGGTGGCTGAGCTGGTGGGAAGGGCTCTGGGTGCAGTTCTTGCCTGTAACTTAGCTTGAGACCCTGGACAGAAGACCTCAATGCTGTGTGCCTCAGCTTCCTGTAAACAAAAGGGATGGGTCTGCCCCCCAGGGGGCTGCCAGGATCAGATGACAGGACATGCAGACGGGGGGACAGTCCACAGCAAAAGGGCACCCCCCCCACCATGTGCTCTCACCTACAGGTGAGGAGGCTGAGTCCCCTGGGAGCCTGAGGCCTTGATGACCCTCCTTCACCCACAGGACCAACAGACCCCAGAGGCTGGATGGGGGCTGGAGACCTTCTGCCTGACCTGGGTGAGTGGAGGCCTGGGGCAGGGACTGCCAGGAGGTCTGTAGGGTCACAATAGGTTCACTCACCCATTCATTCAACATCCCTCTGCCCTGGCTCTGCCAATGGCACCAGGATTGCATCTGAATTCCCCACTAGGCTCAGGTAGCCCTGAAGACCCTGGTCCTCCCCAAGGCTCTGACTTCTGCTGCCCACCGCCTGTGCCACCTCCCCCCAACCCTGTCCCACCTGCCTCAGGGCCTTTGCACTTGCCCCTGAAGCTCCACATGGCGGGCTCCTTCCGCTCACAGCCAGCTAAGCAACCCCTGCCTCTCACTTCACCGAGTAGCCCTCACTGCTCCCAGGAATGGTCTTTCTCACATGTGCTCTGTCTCTGCCCACCAGGCCGCCAGCCCCAGGACGGCAGGGACCACTTGTCTCTGCTCACTCTGAGCCCACCGAGGTGCCAGTGAGTGAAGAGAGCTCTGGGCGGCGGCGTCCTAGCTTAGAGGTCGGAACGTTTCCCAGACGGGGAAGAGGAGGTCACAGGGAGAGACGTGGTGGGTGAAGGCGGGGGCCTGGCCCCCGGACCCGGCTAGAGCTCGGAGCACTCGAGCGCCGGTGCCAGTCCACGTCCTCCGTCCGAGGTTCTGGCCCCGGCCCCCGCGTCCTTGAGGGCCCCTGGGGTCCCCCCGTCCAAACCCCCGCCCCAGGCCCGCAGCGGGCGCGGGCCGCCAGGGGGCGCTGTCGGGGCGCACGGCCCACCTGGCGCCCGGGCGGCGAGCGAGCGCGGCCAGGCGGCCGGGAACTTTTCTCCTCGCGCTCTCGCCGCCCTCTCCCCCCGCGCACCGCCCGCCGCCCGCTCTTCCTGCGCGGAGGGAACCGCATTTCCCCGCGGCTCTGCGACGCCAGCAGGCCCGGAGGTGCGCGGCCAGGGCCTGGTCCCTGCGCCCCGGGCGCCGCCCCCGCCCGCGGCTGCGCTCGGAAGGCAAGGCGCGGAGCGAGGTGCGGCCGGGCGAGAGCGCGCCGAGCAGGCCGCCCAGTCCGCCGCCCGAGCGCCGGCGCGAGGAGGGGGCGCCGCGGCCCACCCTCCTTCCTGCCTGGCCGCGGGTCGGCCGGGCCGCCGCGCCCCGACCCCTATGGCCTCCCGGACCTCCGGGCCGCGAAGTCGCAGCGCCAGACCCCGGGCCCCCGAGTGAGCGCGCGCCGAGGTGAGCACCGAGGGCCGGGGCGGGGGCGCGGGGGCCGCGGGGAAGTAGCTTTGTGTGCGGTGGGCGCGAGGTCACCGGATGGCAGTCTGAGGAGCTGCGGCGGGGTGGGGGCGCCCCGCGCCGTGGGACGAGGGCCGGGGCTGGTGCGAGGCGGGGGCGCGAGGACCGAGGGTCGCGCGTGCGAGGGCTGTGCGCGTGCTTGTCCCCTGGGGTACCCCGAGCGGGGGGTAGGGACTGGGGCATTCGCGCCGCGCCGGGACCGGAGGCGAGCTTTGTGAGGGCGTCCGGGTGGGGGGCGGGGAGCCGACTTCTCTGGGGGCCTCTGGGCCTATCGGGGCCCTGGCGTGGGAGCCGGGGCAGCGAGGGCCGTGATGGGGAGGGGCGGTGTGTGAGGCCCTCGGCGGAGCCCCGACCCGTGCTCCGACGCGGGCAGGGGCACCCGGGCCTGTGCGCAGGCCGCGCGACCGGGCAGGAAGCGGCCCGGGAGGCCGGGGAGCTCCGTCTCGGCCAGGCCTGGGGCGCAGGGGCCTTTCGGGGTGACGTCACGGTGGGGGCTCCGGCCACGCGAGTCCCCGGACGGACGGCGGCGCACCACCGGCCAGGTCGTTGGGCCGGCGCCTGGGAGACAGGAGACCCGGAGGAGGACGCGAGGGCCAGGCGCAAGGAGGCGTCGCCAAGTGTGGCGGGGGCGAGGGGGTGGCAGGACGCGGGGGTGACTTTGGAGCTTTGGTTGCTGGGGGCCGCCCAGGAGGGGCGGAGGGGAAGCGAAACACCACGCAGGCCCGAGGCCGTGGCGGCCCCAGCTTCCTGGGGCGCCCTTTTTCCCAGCGAGCGATTTCCCCTCCTGGGCTCTGGGTCGTCCTCAAATCCACGCCCGGAGCCGGAGCGCGGCCCGAGTCGTGCCCTGATCCGGGGAGCCCCCGAGAGGGGCGGCGCTGGGGCTCTGGCCCTGAATGAAGACGCTATCCGGAGTAACAATGCGCTTCTGGGGGGCTGGGGGAGGGGAAGCAGCACGCCTGAATGGCGACCCGGGCCTGGGCTTCCCAGGGTTTCCGCAGGCTCTGATCTGGGACCCACGCGGGACCCGCACGGTTCCCTCCACCCGCTCAACCCCCTGCCATTTGTCTTCCAACGCAGTGGCGTGTGGAGGATTCAAGGGCATTACATCTGGTTGCAATCCAGTTTCATGCCGCTGCTGGGCTGTTAAGACCTCGAGCTGACGTCAAAGCAGGGGAATTACTTCTTTTTATTTTATCTTTTTTTAGTTGTCTGCTGCCCTGGGAAGGGAGGCGGGGTGAGTTAGGCGAGCTCTGATGTGGAGGCGCCAGCGCCCTGGGAGCCTCGGGCTGGGGGCTCTGCTTCTCTGCCCGCACCAGATCCTCCATGCAGACCGACTCTGCCTGGGGTCAGGCCCACCCTGGGTGGGAGCGGCCCTCGCTGCAGATTCAGTGGAGGCCCCTCCCGACTGACCACACGGCTGCGTTTCCAGAGGCTTCCCTGGGACGTGGCCTCGCATCTGGAAACTGGAAAGGGATCTTTTAGTTTCCCACCCCGCCCCCCCACAGGAGCATCCAGGAGCGAGTCTTTAGGAGCAGTGGCCTTTTGGGTGACCCGGAGGGAGTGGACACAGACATTGTGGTTTGGGGGAGCCCCTCACAGTCAGAACCCTTGGTTCCAGGATTGTGTGTCTGCGGGTGATCCAGAGAGGGCTGAGTGTGACCTTTCCAATAGCCAGGCGCCCCGGCAGCTTCCTAAACACAGGGAGGTCACCCATTCTCCCACTTTGGACCAGGAGGCCTGTGCAGCAGGGCCCGGGCTGATTCCTCAGGCTCTTGGGTCTGGACTTCGGGTTCCAAGACCTCACCTGTGACCTGAAGTAAGAAACACATTTCAGGTCCCAGCTTCATTCATGCCCACTATGTGTAACTGAAACGAAAGTTGAGTGAAATAGCTCTTTCCTCTGTTTTGTGCCCTGGTCTGATATATTCTGTTCTAGTCTATTTGATTTTTTTTTTTTTTAATTGCATTCTGTGACTCCTGAATTGATGTCACGATCCACTAATGGGTCATACCCAGAGTTTGAAAAAACAGGCCTAGAAAATGAGTCTGCTTTCTAGTCATTCAACAAACATGAATTGAGGCCCTGACAGTGTCTCTCTTTTTGAATTACTCAGGTGACACATGGATTTGTTCTCATTGTGAAAAATGCAAATAATCCAGAGGTATACAGGGTAGAAGTGCCCCCAGTAACCCCAGTTAGCACTTTGAATGTGGTTTGCTGTTCACTTGTGCATACACGTCTCACACACACAAACACAGAGCTTCCTCTTACCCCGCTCTGGACCACGCCTCGCCTTGTGCTCTTCTCAGCTCCCCTTTCCCTTCCTGGGGTCATGCGGGGGTCATGGCGGGGGGAGCTCCAGGGGAAGGTGTTGGGTGATTCCTGGCTTTACCACGTATTAAATGGGTTATTTATCTCTGTACCTCAGTGTCCCCATCTGTACAAAAAAGCTAATAACAGTTCCAGCCTCACTGGATTATGGTGAAGCTTTAATGAGTCCACGCAACCCATGAATCTGAGAACAGTGTCTCTCCCAATAAATGCCAGCTGGCCTTGACACCGTTATTGTCACTGCTGCCTTTCTGTGGCCATCTGTGTTTGTACCTCATGCTTTAATAGTCACATGTGGCTGTGTGTGGATGTGTCTCCCCCCCCCCCCCAACATGTGGTTCAGCAGGCAGGACCAGGTGGAGCCCTGCAGGTTGGCAGTGTTCCCATGGGAGAGGCACCTGGGCTCTCGGGCCCACCAGGTATTTCCCAGGGCCCACTATTTCGAAGTCCTGTGCTTAATACTGGACAAGGCAATGGCACCCCACTCCATTACTCTTGCCTGGAAAATCCCATGGACAGAGGAGCCTGGTGGGCTGCAGTCCATGGGGTCGCTAAGAGTCGGACACGACTGAGCGACTTCACTTTCGCTTTTCACTTTCATGCATTGGAGAAGGAAATGGCAACCCACTCCAGTGTTCTTGCCTGGAGAATCCCAGGGACGGGGGAGCCTGGTGGGCTGCCGTCTATGGGGTCGCACAGAGTCGACTTAGCAGCAGCAGCAGTGCTTAATACACCTGCCTGCAAGGTCACAGCCCAGGGGTGGGACCCACATGGTACCCAAAGGGACAAGTGGGAGCTCCTGCCAGGTCTTGGGGGGAAGCAGGGCCTCCTATGGAAGAGCTGGCAGGTGTGCTGGGGACAATGAGAGAAGCAGCATCTTTGGCGGGACTTGTTCCTTCGAGGAGAGGCAGATGGGGACCACATGAGTCAGTTTCAGGATGGGGGATGGGTAGCCTGAGCATGAAGTCCAGAGGTGAGAGTGTCTTCACTTGACCAGAGGTGGAGGGCTTTGTGGAGGTGAAGCTTCATGGCCAAGGGGACTTGGAGCTCAGGTAGGTGGGGAGGGGCGCGATCCTGGCGGTGGGAGCATACCAGTGGTTCTTTGGTGGCTGCAGCAGATGGAGCCTGTGTCCTGTGGCCAAGAGGGAGGACTTGGTTCATAAAGGCTGTGACGGGAGAGGCTAGCTTTTGCCCGGCCTCTTCATGGGCCTCCCTGCCTCCATCCTGCCCCCTTCCGTGTGGGCCCCACTACAGGGTGACCTTTCTCCATCACGGCAGTGTCGCCCTGGGATTCCTGTTGCCTCTGAATAAAGGTCTGCTCAGGAGCCCTTCCCAGGTGGGGGCCTCTCCCGTCCTTTGCAAGCTCTGCCCCTCCCCTTCTGCTGCAGCAGACCCCCGCCCCCCCGGAGACAGCCCTGACATTGCTGCCTCTGTGCTGCATTGGCCCCAGCTGTTCCTTCCACCTGGGCTTCCCTGCACCTTTCTCCCTGCCTCCCGGGACCAAAACAGACGTCCTGTCTCCTGCTCTGACCTCCACGGCAGAACTGAGTCATCCCCCTTTGTCTACAGCTGAAGCATAGCGTTCATCACGGAATTAGCGGTAATTCTGTCGGTGTCTGTCCTCCCCAGGAGGCTGGGGCATCGAGGCCCAGGGCTTGGCCGCCTCCTCTCTGCAGCCCCATCAGCTCCACGGGCAAGGCGGGGGAGCACAAAGCACTCAGAAGCCTTCCCAGCAGGAAGGGGTGGGCGAGAAGGTGAGCTGGGGGGGCACAGTGTTGTTTTGGGGGTCCTATTGGGATCTTGGGGGCTCTCAGGGTGCTGGTCAAAGGATTCTGTTTGTCAGACCATAGAGGAAACAAATGAGGGGCCCCACTGCTCCCTGGGAGGGGGGATAAGGCGGGTGGGAAGAACTGGCTCATCCTGTTTCCCTGGGGACTGAGGCAGAGCGTGCCCTGTGCCTGGGTGGGTCACCGGGATCCGAGACTGGAATGTGACACCAGGGTGGGTGCCAGTGGCCGGAGGCGCAGACGGCTAGGCTGCCAGCGGAAAGCTTTTGCTCTGCTGGTTCTCGAATCCGTGTGAAGAGTGTGTGTAGGGGGGTGGTGGAGGGGGAGGAAAGAGCAACGTGGGAAAGGGCACTTGGTCAAGAGGGACAGGAGGATGGGCCAGGAGCACCAGGGCTCCCATGGGACCAGCCGACCATCACTCACCCAGCAGACACCCCCTCCCTGCCAAGTCCCCCCCTCTTGGCCCTGGGCTTGCAGGGCTCAGAGCTGAGAGGCTCCAGGCTGGTGGACAGCGGTCATACAGTTACTGTGTGGTGACTGGGCTCAGGAAGGGGGTCCAGGGAGCTGGGAGGGGAGCAGATGCAGTGGGGCAGGGCAAGGCAGGGTTGGGGGGAGGCGGAGGGGGTCAGTGGGGGGGCTGGGGCCGCTCTGGGCCAGAATGGGCCCCAGACAGGGGTCCCACATGAGGTGTACAGACTCTGTCATACTTGGTCCCCTCCCTGGAGACCATGCCTCGGTCTGGTCTGGTCCAGTCGGGGCATCACGGCTGAGCAGTGGCACAGCCCTGGGTTTGGAGTCAGGACAGGGTTTGAGTTCCAGCTGCTGCTGCAGGAAAGTCACCCCCACCCCCCAGCACATTTCCCCTCCTGTCTGAACTCTGCATGCAGCGTGTTCTGTCGTCTGGAAAGCCCAGGGTCAAGTCCAGGCGCGGCCGTCCTGCCGGGGGCTCCGCCCCACGTTCACATGGGCGCAGTCCCCGGCCCCGGGAGCCTACTGTGCGGAGACTCAAGTCATTATTCCTCCCGCTGAAGGACTTTGTGGGAAGAGGTCGCTGTGACTGCTCCAGTCCTGCCTTGACGTGGGCCGAAACTGAGAGTTTGGTGCCTGTTTCTTCCCCAGCCAGGTAGAGGTGGATGGATCGCATGGATCTTGGTCACCTGGTGGGGCAGGTGAGAATTAGTTTTCCGGCCAGAATTTCTGCTTGCAAAGGGGCTTGGCCCTGGTGCTGTGGGGTGGACTCAGGTGGCAGCATAACCACAGACTCATTCATTTCTTCGTGCATTTGTTCCTAAATCACATAGTGAGTACCTCACTCAGACCAGAGTGTGGGGAACACGACTGTCAACACAAGACACTTGTAATACGGCAGTGCGGATAAGCACCTGCTTTTCGGAGTTCAGCGTCTCGGGTTCACATCATGGCCCTGCTGCTTACTGTTTCTTTGCTCATCAGTGACATGGGACGGGGGATTGGGGGTATGTCAGCACTCCCCTCATGGGTTTGTTGGGAGAATTAGTGAGTTGATGCAGGTAAAATTCTTCAGACAGAGCCTGTTTTAATGCATAGAAATACATAGAAGGTGCTAGAAGATGGTTCATTTTTATTCTTGCCCTGAAGAATCTCGGCACCCACTCCCTGCTGAGGGAGGGCAGTGCAGCCAGGGCTTTTCTGTGAGGCCTGACACCCAGGAAGCAGGTGGTGGCCCTCCGAACTCCTGGCCGCAAGCCCCCACCCAGGCAAGCCATAGCCTCCGGGGTCGAACCTTCCAAGGAGCCCTGGGGACAGGTGTCTACTTCAGGAGCCCAGTGGGTGAGGCCTGTCCGCCTGGGAAGGTGTAACCCTGCCTGGCACCAGGTGGGCTTCAGACTTCAAAAAGTAACTTCAGTATCAAGAATTGAAGCTGAGGGACTTCCCTGGTGGCCCAGTGGTGAAGAGCCGCCTTGCCATGCAGGGAACTCGGGTTGGATCCCTGGTTGGGGACCTGAACTCCCACATGCTTTGGAGTAACTAAGCCGCCTGCCACAATGAAAGATCCCACGTGACAAGGGAGACCCCACAAGCTGCAGACCAACACAGGCAAGTAAATTAAAAAGAGAACTGAAGCTGAGAGAATTTTCCAATTGACACCTTCAATTGACGGAGGCCACCAGACCACCTCTGGATGTTCTTAGGCAGGTTCCTCCAGCTCTCTGAGCCTCTCTTTCCTCATATATCAGGTATCAGAAATGACAGCACAAATTTCATAGTTTATTTTCTAAGAGGACTGAATGAGAGGATGCCTGCAAAACACTTGGCTACGGTTGGCACATAGCAAAATGCTTAATAAATGTTGCCTATTAGTGATAATAGTCCTCAGAATATGTCAGTTAAAAACCACCTGAGGGCCTTGCCTGGTGGTCCAGTGGCTGGGGCTCTGAGCTTCCAATGTAGGGGGCCTGGGTTCGATCCCTGGTCAGGGAACTAGATCCCACATGCCACAAATGAAGATCCTGTATGCTGTCTTGAAGAGAGGAGATCCCATGTGCCACAGCCAAGACCCAGCTCAGCCAAATAAATAAATATTAACAAAACAAAACACTTGAAAGATTTCTTCTTGGGGGCCACAGCTCCTTAGAGATGTGAAGTTGTAAGCCTCTCACTAGCATGGGACAAAGAATTGTTACAATGAGGCAGAGACTCCCAGGCCCTGATACATTTAGTTGCTGAAGCACAGTCACACAGGAGCCCAGGGCAGGGTGCTGAAGTGGGAACAGAGTTGGCTTTTACTCAGGTGCTCTTTGATGCTTTGAGAGTTATTCCTGCAGCAAATGGTAACCGTGGATCAGCACTGATACACAGCTGAGGTCAAGTGGGCCTGTCTTCTGGAAGCTTCTGATATGATGGGAAATGAAATTTGCATGTGATGACGCTAAGAGGTTGGAGAAGGACATGGCAACCCACTCCAGTATTCCTGCCTGGAGAATCCCATAGACAGAGGAGCTGGTGGGCTACAGTCCGTGGAATCTCAGAGAGTCGGTCATGACTGAAGTGACTTGACACGCATGCATCCATGATAAGAGGTAAAATAAAAATCACCTGTTCTGTTGGTGGGTGGTGGGGTAGGGAGAGTTGTGTATTTGCTCATTTGGGGGCGGGCAGAGGTTGGGATGCAGGCCTCGGAGCAGTGGTTCTCAACTGGGAGTGATTTCGTCCCTCGGGCGGCCTGGGGCCCTGTCTGTAGATGTTTTTTGTTGTTTCCACTGGGGGAGGGGGTGCTGACATCTAGTAGGTTGAGGCCCGGGACATTGCTCAACATCCTGGGATGCACAGGACACACCCCCACAAGTTACCTGGCCCCAAACATCAGCATGCTGAGTGGTTTGGGTAGCCTTGTTCTGGAACCACATGACGACATGGCTATGCCCCTGCCTTTGTGAAGCCCTTAGTCTGGTAGGTGAGCAGACCTCAAAGACGTGACTGTGTGGATGTAGGTTCATTCACCTGTAAGCCTGCTGCAGCTAAGAAGGCGCCCCTTGCAGGGGAGGCCTTGGAGGAGGGCATCCAGGCAGAGGTGGGGGTGGAGGGGTGCAGTCCCAGAAAAGGCTCAGAAGCAGAAAGGCAGAGAGGTGTGTGGTAGAAGGGGCAGATGCCTGGTGTGTGTCTGGGGCAACAGCAGACAATGACCCAGCCTCAAGACCAGGGACCTCTCTGCTTTGCTTGGTTTGAGGCAACTGCATCTCCCAGCATGCTGTGCTCCAGGGCACTGGGGTGGGGGGGTGCCCTGCGGAGGCGTGGTGGGTTGGTGGGAGGGAACTGCTGCCCTCCAGAGAGGTCCCAGCTCTGCCCCTTCCCTCATTTGCATCTGATAGATGGGAAAGAGAACTAGGAAAAAAAAGAAGAGGAAGAACAATATTTTCATTTCAAACACAGGGATGAGGGAAATGGGAAGGAATCTGGTTTAGGACACCTTTGAGAGGAGCACAGAAAATCCCCACTGTGGCCCGAAATAGCACGAAAAACAGACGTTTGGCCAGATCACACTTAATTGAGTGGCTCTCTTTTCTCGAGTCCAGCAGGATGTGGACGGTGCTGGCTTTGTTCCCTTGGGATGACAGTGACCCCCCGGGGCCCCCCGTGCTGGCTACTTAAACAGAGGCCCTGCTCTCCCAGGCAGGACAGGAGCCCGGGGAGCTCAACCTGAGCATTGCAGAGGACCAGAGATGGTGACTGGGGGGATGCCCGGCAGCAGGGCCAGGTGGGTGAAAGCGGAGGTAGGAGAGACCTGGTTCCTCTAATAAGTGGATGCCTGGCTCTTTGGCTGCCGAGAGGGATCATGGAGAAAAGCCATCATTTAATGAGTGCCTGCTATTGTGCTCAGCACTGGGTGGTCTTCTCTAAGCCTTATTAACCAACTCCTATGGATCAAGGAAACTGAAGCTCAGAGAGGTTAAGTGACCTGCGTGAGGTCACACAGCAACCAAGTGCAGACCTGAGATTGGAAACCACAATCTGTTGGGCTCCAAAGCCGGGCCCTGCTTGTTCCTCATTCATCTCCTGGTGGTCACTCATCCATTCAGCAGATAATTTCTGTGAAATAATACTGTGACCTGGTGGGGTTTTTTTTTTTTAGGCCTTGAAGTCAGAAGTGGGCTTGAATTCTGACTAGAGCAGTTTCAGTCTCTGTAGCTTTCTCAATCAGCCTGCTTTCATCTGTCAAGTGGGCACAACCACACCTGTGTCCTGGAGTTGCTTTTAAGGGTTAAACTGCATGAAAGGGGACAGGAAGGGGAAGAGAGAGGCCCAGAGAGGTTAGGACCTGCCCTAGGCCACCCAGTGTGACAGGGTGCAGTGAAAGAACCCTGGGTAGAAGGAACCAGGCGGGATTGTGGTATCTCTGTGCAGTATCAGTGTTGGGTTTCATTATTTGAATGGGGAGAGAGGGCAGCCCCCGCTCTGCAGGTAGAGAAGGTGGTGTGGAATGCGGGTGTTTATTTTTCTGTGTCTGTGAAAGCCCTGTTTCAGCTCAGGCTGATAGGGTGTCCCAAGACACTGCAGAGAGTGCCTGCCATGGAGACAGATCTGCCCAGGTGCTTGCCTAGCGTGGGCACTGAGAGGGTACCTCCCAAGCCAGGCTCCCAGTGCAGCCTGTAACCCTTCATCCTAGAGCCTGGTGAGCCTGGGTACCCTCAGAAAGAGCAAGGGTGGGTGATGGCCTTGAACCTGGGGTGTCCCTCCGCCTCCTAGAATTTGCCATCCTGGCCCCATTCATCTCCTTATCTTCTGGCAGCCCCCTTGAGTTGCTGGGAGGGAAGTCAGGGGCAGCCTTCCTGATTGACAAAACAAGCCTTGCTCACAAAAGGGAGATTGGCAGGACTGCTCTGGCTCCCCTCCCCCGTCCCAGCCTCTGGCTGCAGGCATCTCTCCTGCTTTGCCCAGGAGGCACCCCAAAATTCTGAGAGGTAGTGAGGGGGCTACAAAGCCATCAGACTGCTCTGGCTGGGTACCCCCAGCACCAAGAAGGTGGATTCTAGGGAGGATGACTGGCCCCTCCTTCCTTTCAGGAGTCTGGGAAGGCTTTCTGAAGAGGAAGCCAGGCCGGCAGGTAGCAGAGAAAGACATCGGATCCAGGGGGAGCAGCCGAGAAAGCAAACAAACAGGGCTTTGTGTGGTTGCAGATTGGCGGCTCAGAAGGGAAGCCGGCTGGTGGGAGGGGAAGGAGGAGGGGGGAGGAGGGGACTGCAGGCCAGGCCAGTGCTCTGGGCAGAGATAGGCGGCTGGACCAGCCCAGGCTGGGCGGCCAGGGAGCAGGGAGTGCCACTGTATGTGGACAGGCTTCTGGAGTCAGCCTGGCTGTGTCCCAGCCCTGCCACTTCACTCCTTAACAGATCTGGGCTTGTTTGCCCACCTACTGGGGCAGAGTCACTCACACAGGACTGGGGAGATAGTCATCCGGCCCGACTGGCCTGGCCCGTCGTGTGAACCCCCACCCTACAGGGATACAGGCCAAGAAAGGATCAGGGTCTGCCTGGCGGGCTGCCAGCTTGGCTGGGTCTCCTGAGAGGACACTGAGGGGGCCTGGAGGGCAGCGGAGCAAAGGGGTTCGCACTGCTCAGTAACAGATGCCTGGCATGTGGGTGGACAGAGGCTGGCATCTCGGGTCCTAGGCCCTGGAGCCCAGCATCCCCTGCGCTGGTGGAGGGGCCATCTCGGGGGCAAATCCTGGACCCTAACAGGGCAGCCCGGGCTGGCCCGCCTGTCCAGGCGCGCGCAGCCCCGCCTCAGGGAGGGCTTGGTAGGAGCCGGCAGGCCAGACACAGAGGCAGCTGCATTACCGCCTCGGGGGCCATTTCCTCTCCTCCCCGACCTCGGGAGGGCAAACGCCCGCGCTTCCTGGCTTCCCTTCGCTCCCAGCGGCGCCCTCAAAGCGGCCACGCTGGGGCCTCGGCGCATCGGGCCGGACGAGCCCAGCCAGGGCCGCGACCGCGACTCCGGAGGCCCGGGCGCGGGGAGGGGCGGGGTGGCCGCTGCGTCGCCATGGCAGCGCCCATCCCGGCGTGCCCCGCGCAGTCGCGGGGTGGGGATTCGAGGCCCCGCCCCTCGTCTCGGTAGACCGCGACTTCCGGGAACCGGGGCTGTGGGCGTGGCTCAGGCCCCGCCCCTCACGGCCCCTGGCTTCCGGGAACCGGGGCGCGGGGCGGGGCTTCCGGACGGGCTGGCGTACGCCGGGTTCTAGTCCCGGACCGGGTCGGTTGCCTTGCGTCCCGTACTCCCCTACGGGCCTGGCCCTGGCTCTGCCCTTCCTTCGCCAGCTGCCTCCCTTGCTTGATGCCCTTTCGGGCCTCGCGCCTTCGGTGTTCCGCCGGTCACTCCCGGGCCTTCCCCCCGTCTCCCCCCTGGCACTCGGCTGACCTCTGCTCGCCCGCACATGGCCTGGGCAGGCCGCTGAAGGGTGCAGTCTTGGGCCTTGGAAAAAGTGTCCTGGGCAGAGGCAGCTGTCCTTGGCCTTTCGAGAACTCGCACTGGGAGGGGGAGAATGGACTTCAGCGGCCGCGGGAGGGACTTGATGTGGAAAATAACTTATCAGGCCTGAGCATTTTGTTTTTTTTTAAAATAAAATCAGGTTATAAAGGGCTTCCCTGATGGCTCAGACTGTAAAGAATTTGCCTGCAATGTGGGAGACCCGGATTCAATCCCTGGGTTGGGAAGATCCCCTGGAGAAGGAAATGGCAACCCATTCCAATATTTTTGCACGGAGAATTCCATGGACAGAGAAGTCTGGGGCGCTACAGTCCATGGGGATCACAAAGAGTCGGAGAGGAATGAGCAACTAACACTTTCACCAGGTTATAACCACGTTGATTTTAGAAAAACCTGAAAGTGCCAGATGACAAGCAAAAACCTCTTATAATTCCACCCCCAGAACATAATCATTGTCAGCATTTTTTCTCTAGACATACAGTAAACAACACAATATATGTAATAAATATAGAATATGGAGTCATGCTGTATATTTGGTTTTGTAAGGCCCTTGTGTTTTAATAGCTTTCTCCTCCACTACAGAAAGAGTAGTGATTATAGACTTCTGGAAAGTAAGGCAAATGTAAAGGAAAGCAGTTCACCCAAACTCCCAGGCCCCAAATGCAGCCTCATTTCACTCTTCTCTGCCCTGTCCTGGGGTCTTTTGTTAAAGGGTGCCGCCTTCTTCCTCTGTGAGCCATCTGATGTCCTGCTTCTCTCCCTTCCTGTGTGAAGCCTGCTTTTCTCTGAGTCTGTGAGTCTAGAGAGCACTGGAACTGGATCTCGGGAGCTTCAGAGAGGAGTCAGACTGGGTGGCTGCTTCCTGACTTGGTTGGACCTCTCTCCATCTTGGCTGGACCCCAGGAACCCTTGCCCTGGCTCTTCAATCGCAGTCTGGTCAGGGGCCACCGAGCCCAGCCAGTGCCACCCAGCCTGTGCAGAGCTGTTGAAGACTTGTTGCCCCTGAGGAGACCAGGCTCCAGCAGCAAGGCCACACCGAGGTCCCAGACCTCAGTCACATCCGGGTCCCCCTTGGCCAGCCACGTGCAGACTTAGCCTGTGATTGGCCCTGTGGCCCCCTTCTGCTCCCTCTCTATGTCCTAGGAGCAGGTTTCTGCTGCCCTGGGCTGCTTGGCCTCCCCTTACGGGCCTGTAGGCCTGGCACCAGGCGCAGCCTCCCTCAGCTCAGCTGCCTCTTAAACTCCAAGCTGCCCTGGCCCTACCCATCTCCGCTGCCAGGCCTTCTTTCTTCATTCCTAAGCAGTTCAGTTCTGACACATCCCAGCCTTGAGTGAAACAGACCTTGGAAAATCAGAGCTGCCAAGGATGGACCGGCATTTAAAAGGCATCCAAGACTTGAGGGGAAGGTGGAAGAGGGGAGAGAGCGCAGGGCCCTGTCCCTGGGCAGCAGCTGGATTTAGTGGATGGAAAATCACAGAACGCACCCTTCCCTGGGAAGAGCACCCTGGGAAGAGGGGGGCAGGTGGGGTACCAGGCATCATGCCCCACTGGCCACCACCCGCAGTCACCACCACATGCTCCCAAAGTGAAAAGATGTGTGAGGGCTGTTGGGAGCCTGCAGCTGGCGGCCTTGTAAATTGTGTTCTCTTAGCAGGTTTATTCGTTTATGAAATATTGAAGCCCCATTTCGCTTTACCTGTAGTAGGGAGGCAGCCAGGTTGGGGCTGAGATTAATGCTCTGAACATGACTTATTTATCTGGAGCCGCTCTTCTGGGCTGGGTGCTGCCTGCCATATGGAATGTAACCATGCGCCAGGATGAGTGTGTGTCTGTTTGTGTTCCTGGGCGTGGGGGGCTGTGTGTCTGTCCATCTTTGAGGGGGTTCCGTACTGGAGGGTGATGGTTCTCACATGCTTACTGTGTCCAGGTGTGTATATGAGTCTGTGTGTATAAGATGCTAAGAGTGTGCCTGTGTGTACAGTGCGGTGCCTGTGTGTGGCGGGGGAGGGGTTGGAGAACGAGTTGAGGGGTTTTGCGAGCAGGTTTGTGTGCTCATATCTGTGGTTGTGTCCGCAACATGGGATTAGGGTTGGGGGGCAGATGTTCCTCTGTGTGTGTGTCTGCATTTGTGGTGGGGCCCCAGGTGTGCTGAGTGTGTGTCTGTTGTGTGCGAGCCCGTTTTGGTGCGCACGTGGCGTGGTGCAGGACTTTTGTGTCAAAGGCAGAGTCGGTGGCACTGACTGGGTTGTGGGCTGTCTGCTGCCCCAGCCGTGGCCTGGGAGGAATTGATGCCTGATGCACTTGTGTTCTGTGACCCTTGTGTGGCGGGGCCTCAGGCTCCGGGAAGGACTGGCATTGGGGACTGAAGAGACACTGGCAGCCCCTGGCACTCTTCCAGCAGAACTGAGCCTTCCTTGTCCTGTGACTCAGAGACCAGAAGGAACCCTGGGGTCAGGGTGGTCCAGGCCCACATCTCGTGGACGGGGACAGCCAAGGTCCAAGAGCACACAGCCTGTGATAGCCACGGCAGCCCTGATGCTGGGCGGGGCTCTGGCTGCAGTGCTCTGCTCAGGGCACCCCCCGACAGCCCCGTCACCTCATCTTCCTCTTTCGTGTCCTGGGGGTGGATTCCCAGCCATCCTCCTGTAGCACAGGGCAGGCAGGACTTGGTTGGCGGATACCAACTTGGTCGGCAAGTTGAGTCCTGCCCAGAGGCAGGCAGCAAGGACATCCAGGGACGTTGGGGGCACTCGGCTTGGGGCCCGAGTCCCAGGAGGGAGTCCCAGCTCTGGGGGTGGCATGGCGCCGGGGCCTCACCTCTGTCCTTTCCCGGCAGCAGCCCCTCACCCAGATGCGGCCCAGACATGGCCCATGGCATTTGGTTTTCCTCAGCCCATGACAGCCCTCAGCTCCCCCCACCTCGGCAGCTAATGCGTCTGTCACTACTTTCCTAATGAGGATGCCCGGGGCCCCCCTGGGAGCCATACCTTTGCAGGCCAGCCGGCAGCTGCGGGGGTGGGCTGGCCTCGGAGTCAAGCTGGGGAAGGGGGTGAGCCACTCTCTTGCTTGCAGCCCCCAGCCACGGGGGCCTCGAGGTCCGTCCAGGCCCTGAGACTGCTGTGTGGAGGTGGGAGGTCCTGGGGGGATTGGGGAGGCAGGAGCCCACCCCAGCACACATTTTTTTCCTTTGGCCCTGCGACTGTTTGTAATCACAGAGCTTCATTTGGCCTATAGACATGTTTGCAGGCCTACTGTGCGTGCGACCAGAATCCTCTGAGATCTGGGTGTTTCTGCGCCCCACCCTCTTGGAGCTGCCAAAAGCAGAAAAGACAGTAATCATATCAGCTGTTTGCGTCATTATGTGGCCTGTACAGGAATGGGAACACGCGTTCATCAGGAGCCAAGGCAGACCCGGAGCAGTCTTGCAGAGTTCCTCAAACTAACGGAGGGCAGGGGTCCTGTGTGAGGGGGGCTGCTCGCCTCACCTGAGAGGCTCAGCCAGGACTTGAGGGAGTCAGGAGACCCACACTTGTGCTGTGGGCCCCAGGCCACCGCCCACCTCCTGTGGGCTCCATCACCTCTGGAACTCAGAAGGCAGGTCTCTTCTCTCCCAGTGCTCTTTGCCCTCCCCACCAGGGCCCTCAGGATATCTTAGCAGCAGCCTTGACTTTGGAATGCCAGAGGCACTGCCCCCGGGGGCCCAGGAGGCCCACCATTCCTTTCTTTGCTCTCACAGAGGCCACTGGGAGGGGTGGGAGGCGGGTACTGCAGGAGACTGGGAAGAGGTGAAGCCAGAGCATCAGGTCCCTCCCTGGCGGAGGGCGGCATCAGTTCACTTGTTCCCCTGCCTGCGACTGTGTCCTGGACACCTCTAATTGCCAGGCTCCCTGCTGTGCATTAGACCAGGTGCCACGATGCGTGTCATCCTGCCACATCTGGCTCCCAGGCCCAGTATGAAGGCTCACCAGTGTTTAGGGGGGAAAAAAGCAAATGAGTTGCCAGGGAGCAATCCTGGGAGATTTCACCCCAATTCTGGTTTACAGCTCACCTGAACCATTGCCATCTGCCTCCCTCAAGGCCACACCTGGTGGTGTGGCCCCCAGCCCAAGGCCCAGGCCTCCTCCTGGCCACAGTCTGCACATCTCCCCTGCGGCCCAGCCATCTCACCCGTGGTGATGTGGCTTCCTGCTTGTGAGCCCAGCCTCAGGAGCCAGAGCACCTGGTGAATCAAGTCCCTGTCTAGGCCTCGGTTTTCTCCTCTGTTAAATGGGGGTCACAGGGGACTTCCCTGGTATCCAGTGGCGCCCAGGTTCAATCCCCGGTCAGGGAACTAGATCCCACATGTTGCAACTGAAGATCCTGTGTACCTCACCTAAGACCTGGCACAGCCACGTAAATAAATAAATATATATTTTAAATGGGGACCACAATAGGAAGTACCCACTAGAGTATCTAGGAAGTATCCTAGAGTCACAGGAGGAATTAAGTGAGAGAATTTTTAAGTGCTTAAAACTGGCTTCAGTGTCAGCTGCTGCTCTGGTGTTGAATCAGTAGGTGCCTGCCGGCTGAAGCCTGGGTTTGTCTCCACTGCCCGGGACCCTGTGTGTCGCACGCACCTCCAGGCCCATTTACCCAGCTGTTTCTTTGGGAGAGAGACACCTGTTGGACCTTGTGCCTTGCAGTCCAAAGACCTAATCTCAGGACCTGGACTGGAGCCCCTGTGAATGGAGCTCCTTTGGGCTCCTTTGGATGGGGTCCCCCCCTCCAGGCTGACTTGACTTGGGTCCCGACAGCCCCGGGGGCCCACGGCCCTCAGAGCATCCTCTCGTTCGTCTGCTAATGAGCTGCGTGGATGCTTCATGGCCTTGAGCACGGGTTTAATTGCACTTACCAACTGCCAACCCTTCGGCCTTCATTACCCGGAAAGGGCATCGGGTGGGGGGAGGCTGGATGGACTGAGGTAGGGCTGGCCTGGAGGTTAGAATAATTGGTTTGCCGCCTGGCCGTCTCCGGCTTGGTGTTCAAGGCCCTGCTGCCTGTGATCCAGCCTCACCCTCTCGCACCCACAGTAACAATGTGCCAGGCCCTCGGGGTCAGACTCCACGTCCCCTCTCCAAGGCCCACCACCTCCCTCTTGGCCTCACCTTCCTTGTCTTTCAGAGGCCAGTCTGCTGCCTGAACAAAGGCTGTCTCCGTCATCCCTGAGGTCCAGCCCTGCCCCTCTGAGGCGAGGCTCTGTGTCCGCGGCAGTGCATTCTGGTCCCTGTGCTGGGGGTGGGGCAGCCCGGGCTGCCGGTTCTAACTGCCCTGCCCCCACATGCCCCACAGCGGCACAAGGGTGGGGGGCTGTGGGGCTGCCCTGTGCCCTCTGCCCGGGCTGGGGGCCCTGAGTCCATAGGGAGCAATGGGGACCTTTGGGAGCATTGAGGCTCAAGATGCTCCCTGTGGGACCGGCTCTGCTCCTTCCCAGTCCCCTGTGAACTGCTGGGGGGATCCCAGGCCAGGGCAGCCCATGGCCCCTTCTCTTGCTGGGTCTCTCCCTCCCACCCTGTCCTTTCTCTTGTGGAAGGGGAGAAGGGAAGGGGGCACAGGAGGACCAGTCAATGATTTCCTCAAGATGCCCTTCTTCACCCTGCCCTCTGCCCTTCCCCGGGCACCCCAGCCCCCTTCCCTCTGGTCTGCACCCCCTTGTCTCCCGAGTGGCTCTTGCTCCGTGCCGCCTTGGAAGCGGACTCCTACTTGGGCTCTGTCAGATTCCTTGGGGCTCTGCCTGCCGAAGACCCCTGCTGGATCCCTGTGCTTGAGTGAGAGAAGGAACAATTCGGAGGAAGCAGGGAGCGTCTCTGAGCCCAGCCTGGGAAGGTCAGAGGAGACGGCATGAGCTCCTCAGAGTGGCTGGTGCTGCCTTCCAGGCAGCAGGGAGTTGGAGCAAAGGCCTGGGAGGCGGAGGGGAGGGACAACTGCATGAACTCACAGATGGATAGAAGTGGGGGCAGAGGTCCATTGGCCAGCCCACACTCTGCAGTGGCTCCTTGTCTCCTGGAGGCCGGATTCGTCCCTCTGAACTCTGACCCGAGAGTGAAAAAGCTGGTTTAAAACTCAGCATTCAAAAAACTAAGATCACGGCATCCGGTCCCATCACTTCATGGCAAATAGATGGGGAAACAATGGAAACAGTGACAGACTTTATTTTCTTGGGCTTCAAAATCACTGCAGATGGTGACTATAGCCATGAAATTAAAAGGACGCTTGCTCCTTGGAAGAAAAGCTATGACCAACCTAGACAGTTTATTAAAAAGCAGAGACATTACTTTGCTGACAAAGGTCTGTCTAGTTAAAACTATGGTTTTTCAGTAGTCATGTATGGATGTGAGAGTTGGACCATAAAGAAAGCTAAGCACTGAAGAATTGATGCTTTTGAACTGTCATGTTGGAGATGACTCTTGAGAGTCCCTTGGACTGCAAGGAGATCCAACCAGTCCATCCTAAAGAAAATCAGCCCTGAATATTCATTGGAAGGACTAATGCTGAAGCTGCAGTTCCAACATTTTGGCTACATGATGTGAAAAATGGACGAATCCGGAAAAGTCCAGAATCTTGGAAAAGACCCTGATGCTGAGAAAGATTGAAGGCGGGAGGAGAAAGGGACAACAGAGGATGAGATGGTTGAATAGCATCACCAACTTGATGGACATGAGTTTGAGCAGACTCTGGGAGTTGGTGAGGGACAGGGAGTCCTGGTGTGCTACAGTCCGTGGGGTTGCAAAGAGTCGAACACAACTGAGCGACTGAACTGAAGTGAACCGAATCCTGACCGTCTCATCTCAGGACACAGCCTGGCCTCAGCCTGCTTCCCCTCCAGCAGCACAGCCCTCGGTGTGTACTGTGGGTGGCCGTGTGCGGGCAGGTGGGGGTGGGGGGTCGGCAGGGACCTGGTGGGGCTCAATGGCAATTGGGCCTGCTGGGCAGGCCTCTGCTGGTTGCCTGGGGTCCCGGCAGCCCGTCCTGTCTGACCCAGACGTCCTTGCAGACAGGATGGAGGTGAGCGGGCAGACGGCCAGGGGTGTCAGGTGGTAGCCCAGCTGGAAGGACAGTCCCCTCCAGTTAATGAGGTGGTGGGAAGCTGGGGGGCGGTCTCCAGGCTCTGCTCTCGCCCGTCTGGGGGAGTGAGGCTCACGTGGTTAAGCACCTGCTATGTGCCAGGCTCTGTGGGAAGCCCTTGGCGCCACCCACAACGGGGACCCTGCCCCGTCTCACGGTGCAGATGGAGGCGCCGAGGCTTGCGGTATGATGCAGCGGCTGGAGTCACTCACGTGGGGGTGGGTTGTGCCCCTTCAAGCCTGTGCATGTTCCCACGGGCCTGGGGAGGGGGCCGTGCCCTCTGCAGTTCTCTCTCAAGGTGGATGCACATAGCAGATGCTGCATGGATGCTGAGGCCCGGGACAGGGGGCGAGTGTGAGCTTCCCAGGCAGTGAAAGGTTCTGCCTCCCACCTCTCTCCCGCCCCACCCCAGCAACTGAGGGTTGGGGGCGTTTAGTGGGTCAGGGTACTTGGAAACTCCAGGCTTGAGGACAGCTGCCCTCGGAGGCTGGGCTGAGGGGCACTGCTTGCGGGGCTGTGAAGGGGGGGGCTCTTTCTGCTCCTGGGCACAGAGACTTTGGGAGGGAGCAGGTGAGAGGAGCACCTTCTCCTGGCAGCCAGAGTGGGAGTCTGCGTGGGGCCCTAAGGCCCAGGAAGAGGATGAATTGTGATCTGGGGCTCAGGTTGGTGGGGGGAGGGGGCAAAACCAGTATAGTCATAACCGTAAGAGCCCAGAGTTGGTGTCAGGTATCACTCACACCCCTTTTACAGATGAGGAGACAAAGGCTCGGGGTGGGGGTGGGGCTCAGGTCAGAGTGAGGTGGGGTCTGGCTCCAAGTGGATCTGCTCTCGACCCCGCTGCCCCCTTTTCTTCTCTTCTTCACTGCTCTGCACAGACCCCCCTGCAGTGTGGCTTCTCCGAAGGCCCCCCAACCTTGTTTTCAGACGTCCTGGAAGGTGGCACCACTCTCCATCCTTTTCTGGCCTCCCCGATGGGACTGTCTTTGGGAGCAGGTGCCAGCCGCTCAGCCCAGCTCCTCAGAGTGTGGCCCAGGCGGTCAGAGCCACAGGCTCGCCGGCCCGGAACTGGGGACACTCCCTCAGTGGACCTGCTGGCAGGAAGGTGGAGTGTATGTCACCACCGTCACTTCTGGGGGTCCCTGGCTGAGGCTGTGGGTGCTGAGGCATTGCGACAGTCAGGCTGTGGTGGACAGGGCCTTGTGGCCTCGTCTCGGCCATGTGGAGCCCCACAGGGTGACCTTGGCCCGCCCGCCTCTCTCTCACAGTCTCCGTTCCTCCTGAGATTTGGGGCCCGCGTCAGGGGTATCTGGGGCTGGGACGCGGCAGGGTGAGGAGGCTCTTTGTGCTGGGGACGGTCATTGAAGCAGGGCAGTCCTTGCCCCTGACCGGCCTCAGCAGAGGAAGCTGAGGCCTGTGCCCGGCGGAGGGGCCTCACTGGGGTTTGTGAACACCTAGAATCACCGAAGTGAGTTCTGACCTCAGGGTCTGCATGTGATCCATGCAGGGACCTCAGGGTCCAAGCCATGTGATCTCAGAGGTTCACTTCACTCTCCGGGCTTTGGTCATCTCGTCTCAGCTGGAAAAGGGGCTGTTCACTGCGCCCACTTCAGAATAGCACCGTGGGCATTAAGGGAACTTGCACTTCAGGCCTCAGCCCAGCATCCAGGGCACAGGAGGTCCTGTGCAAGTGGTCTTTGTTGTTCGTGTTGACAGTGGTGTCATCAGAGGTGTCATTCCAACTTTTGGCTCAAAATCCTGGTTTCCCATCCTCCTGAGTCCACAGTACAATGAGCTTGCGGCTGGACGTCTTGTGGTTGGGCTGGGGGTTACGTGACCAGTTTTGACTTATGTGTCCTTCTGTGGCCAGGTGTGTCGCTGCCAGGGCCACCTGCCAGGCCTCTTTCTTGGTCCAGAGGTGACGCCTTGGGGAGCAAGAGCCTCCCTGCCACCCCGCCGGACTTGCAGTGTGAACAAGAAATAAACCTTTGTTGTTTTGGGCCCTTGAGGTCTGGGGGCTTTGTTAGCGCAGCATAGCCTAGCCCACCCGGACTGCTGCATGGTGGGCGTTGTCAGCATCGTGTTCAGGTCTCATCCCCACCAGGTCCGTGCGGGAGACCGTGAGGTGTGGAGGAGATCTGGCAGAGAGAAGAACATTGTCGCTGACCTGTTCCTGGAGTCTGTCCACTCACAGCCTCATCTGTTCACTTTCTCACTAGTCATTTCAGTCATTCATTCATTCAGCAGTGTCCCTTGAGCACCAGTCCACCGGCTCAAGGGAGCCCACAGGACACTGGGGAGCTGGAGATCGTTGTGTGGGGCGACAGTGAGGGGTGGATGGAGTGGGGACCCTGAAAGGCTGGTGGGCACCAGACTCTCAGTGTCAGGCAGCCGGTTCTGCCCCAGAAAAGGCTGAGAGGTGGCAAAAGAACTGGGCAGGTTGGGTGTGGCCAGCAGGGCTGGAGTCAGGTCACGGCCAGGCTGGAGGAAACTTTGGCCTTTGGCTGAAGGACGAGACTGAATCATGGGTGAAACAGGAGACCAGCTCTTGGAGAGGGAGACCCGGTAGGAGGCTGAATGGAGGACCTGGGGGCCAGGGGCCAGACGGGGTCTGAAGAAGAAGGGCAGGCAGAGCCGGGGGGTGGCCACTGGGTCCTGGGGATGCAGAGGGTGGGCGGGGACACCCTGCACAGGGACAGGGAAGGTTGGGGGACCAGCGTGGTCAGTGCCTGAGCAACGTCCGGGGTGACGTCCAGGATGCAGGTTCGTCAGTGGACTGAAGGGAAGGGCGACTACCCTTCCAGGCCCAGATCTGACCACTGGTTTGGGGATGGGCCTGGGCTGGGAGGGGCAGCACGTGTCTTCCCTGGGCCATCTCGGGAGAAAACCGATTGGTCCTCCAGCAGGGGGAGCGTTATAAAGGTTTGGAGCGCAGGCTTTCCTCTCCCAGAGAGCAGGTGTTCTACCTGTTCCCATGTATTTCCTGGGGCTTCCCTTGTGGCTCAGCTGGTAAAGAATCTGCCAGCAATGTGGGAGATGTGGGTTCGATCCCTGGGTTGGGAAGATCCCCTGGAGGAGGGAAAGGCAACCTACTCCAGTATTCTTGCCTAGAGAATCCTCATGGACAGAGGAGTCTGGCAGGCCACAGTCCATGGGGTGGCAAAGAGTCGGACATGACTGAGTGACAGCATAGCAGAGCACGTGTGTTTCCTGAGCCCTGCCCTGGGCCAGGTGCCACTCTGGGTGAACGCTGGGAAACAGAGCGAGGGTCCTGCCCTGCTGGAATGTCTGTTCTAGGGGGAGGATATCAGAAGGTGATAGATGCAGTGAGGAAAAAGCAGTGCAGGGAAGGGGCTCAGGATTGGGGAGATGTTTGCAGCTTTAAATTCAGGTGTCAGGAAAGGTCTCACTGAGCAGGTCACTCGAGGGAGGTCGGTGGGCTTGGGGAGACGTCTGGGGGAACGGCCAAGCAAAGGCCCTGAGGCAGGAACGTGTTTCATGTGTTGCACAAACAAAGGGGCCAGTGTGACGGGGTAGAGTGTGGGGGCGGGGGGTCTGGACTTGGGAGTGACCTCCAGGCCCTGGCTGTACTTTGGCTTTCACCCCAAGAGCTGCCCCGGGCTCACAGGCTCCCTGGGGACTGGAAGGGTCAGCAGAGCCCAGAGAGCAAGAAAAGGTTCCTGAAGCCCTCAGGCCCTGCAGCCACCCCATCCCCCAGCAGGGACCCTGCCCTCCCAGCCCTCACCCCACCACCTTGCCCCCCTCCAGCTTCCCTATACCCTCTTCTCTGCTCCCTTTGACCCCAGGGCCACTCAGCCTATGGGTCTGCATCCTCTCCAAGCGTGCCTGACCCAGGGGAGGCAGCAGGGGTGGGGCTGGCCTCTCCGGGAGGAGACCCCTTGATGAATGTGAGTACTCACAGCCCAGATCGCAGGGCTGGGCTCCTTCGTCTTCCTGCCTGCCCCTCCGGCTGCTCTCCCTCCCCAGTGAGGCTGCAGATCAGGTGGAACCGAGATCTCAGTGCTCCTGGGTGGGTCTGTGGAGGAGGGGGCGGTCATGGTCTCCCACGTCCTGCACACCTGCTGTGACGTCCCCAGCAAATCATTGTTTGTCACGCTTGAGACTCAGAGGTTCTGTGTCCCCGCGTCCCTGTCTTTCATGGGTGGCTGTCTCTACCACACTCCCTTTTAGGGACCAGGGATTCCAGATATGGTGAGGGACACAGGGCGATGGCCCAGAGCCTAGAAACCGGGCCTCTACCCCGGGCCGGGTGCCAGCCCACTCACCCGAGCCTGTGCTGTCTCAAATCCTTCGGCCCTAGCAGAAGCGCCCACAGTGTCCTGACCTTGCAACTGTGGAGGGTGGGGGTGAGCCCTGGGCCCCTGCCCCCAGCTCCAGGCACGGGGGTAGCACTCTGAGATGGGCTGGGCTGGGCTGCCCCTTTTTATGGGAGGGGAGACAGGTCCAGGGAGAAGGGGCTCGCAGCAGGGGTGGGGCTGCAACCTGGGGTTTCCCCTGTGCTCTGGCCTCCACCTGAGGACGGTCCCGTCCCAGCCTGGGTGGAGCAGAGCTGGGAGCACCCCCGCCCCTCGCAGTTCCTCTGGCTCAGCTGCTCCCACTCCCTCAGAAATGCCCCTTCTCCACCCCAGCCGCCGCAGCCCCCGCTTCCTCCTCCTGCGGGCCTCTTGGCCTCTGGCTCCGGTTACCCCTGTTCCACCACACCTGTAAGCTGACCCTCCGCCACATGGCTGCCCCCCATCCCAGCCTGGAGCAGCAGCCGAGCACCCCGGCTTCCCCCCAGTCTCCATCCTGTGCAGCCCTGGGTGTGCACCCGCTCTCCCTGCCCTTGCAGACCCTGACTTCCCCACTCTGGACCAGGCTGTGGCCTCCAGGCCTGACTGAGGACCAGCTGGACTTTGGGAAGGCAGGTCCCTGCTCTGGCTCCTTGAACCCTCATATCGGGTCCAGAGTGGCGTGTCCATGGGGTGCCCGGGCACACAGCCTGCAGCTTTGCTCTAAGTCTCAGGGGCCCTTGGGTACCAGCCCTGGGCCTGGGGCATATGTGTGCCTGCAGCTCCTGGGGAGGGGATCTGCTTATCCTGGAGCTAGAGGGTGGGAGCCTGAAGAGGCAGTTTCAAGACTCGGTGTTTCAGGAGAAAGCCCTGCAGCCCACACTCCCCTGGACGCCAGCTGCCCCCTGCCACTGGTCAAGCTCACGGGCACTCACACCCCTCCCACACCCTGCAGGGCATTGTGTACAGACATGCAGCTGGCCTTGGCCACACAATCACGTGCACACTTGCTGGGCTCTGTGGCACCTAGAGCCTAGTCAGGCCTGGCTGCCACGGTGAAAATAGCTCAAGCAAGCTGGTCACTGAGGAGCAGCCCCTGGCTCCTGCGGGTGCTGCTCTGCCCACAAACACGTGTGCACACATATGTACTGCCAGAGGCTTGCTCCCTGCCACTGCTGTGGGGATTCTTCCTCTTGGCTTTGGCCATGTCTCATAACCCCCTCCCCATAGCTGGGCTCTGCCGGGAGACTTCCTCATGCCTGGCCCATGGGGAAGACCTGCCCAGCACTCTCGGTGCAGGAGATGGGCCTTTTGCTGGAGGCCCTGCTGGCCCCAAGTCGGGCGCAACAGGCCTAGGCCCTGTGACTGGCACAGGCTGCTCCCCCCTCACCTTGGCACCTGCCCAGCAGCACCTGTGCCTACCAAGGATTTGCTCCCCCCTCACTTTGGAGGTGGGGAGACAGACAAGGAAGTGGGGAGAGGCTGCTTCAGGGAGCTGGGCACACCTCCCCCACACCCCGCCTCCTTTGAGACTGCCCCCTGGGAAGCCTGTGCATTCTTAGATAGGACCTTCAGGGCCATTTTCTCCAACCGCCCAGAGAACGCAAGTGTCTTGCCGAAGGTCACACAGCAAATCCATGGCACAGCTGACCAGACTTACACTAGAGCTCTGGGGGCCCCATGTGTGCATGGTAGGGGTGTGGAGGGGCAACAGGCGGGAAGGAGGAGGTGGGGCTGGGTTCCCAACGAGCCTCCCCTCCCCTCCCCTCCCCTCCCCTCCCCTCCCCTCCCCTTTGCTGCTCTCCCTTCTCTCCCTCGCACGGTTTGTTTGGAGAATGACTCACAGGAATGCAGCAAAATCCTGATGGATGAGGAGGCAGGGCTGCAGTACCGGAAACCTCTCCAGGATAGGGAGGCTGACTGAGCTGGGGGGCCAGGGAGGCTGGCAGTCAGGGGGCCCTGCGTGCAGGTGGGGAGACCAAAGCCCTGGGAGAGCTCCAGGCACTGGCCACCATGGAGCCTGCTGTCATGCATGTGAACACGCGCATGTGTGCACACAACCACACTGGCACATGCATGCACAGGCACACGCGTACACTGGCACACATACACACCAGCACACGCACACACACACACTGGCACACAGGCACACACACACACGCACGCGCACACACACACACATGTGGGCCCAACTGCAGCAGCCCCTCTGGGCTCCAGTCCTCCCACCTCTTCTCTAGATCTGACCCCCCACCCACCAGGCACCAACCCTGAGTTTTCCATCGCTGTGCCTCCCGCAGGTACACAGGTGGTTGACAAGTGTGGGTGCTGAGCGTGACCTCAGCTGGACCCTTCTCGCCCACAGGTCATAGCAGAACCCTCGGGGCAGGAAGCCTGCCTCCTAAGGGGCCCTACTGTGCTGGGTGTGGCTGAGGCCAGGTGGACAGGGTGCCCCCAGCTCTGTCAGAGGGGGTGTGTGGTGGACCTGAGCAGGCAGGTCAGGTGGACCCTTTAGCAGGGCTGCAAGAGCAGGCACAGGGCACAGCAGCCATCAACGTGGCGGGGGCTCTGGGGGCCTGGGAAGGGACCGGGCTGCATGTCTGGAGGCCCTGTGGCCCAGGCGACCAGATCCGAGGTGTCAGGAGAACCCCTGTCAGGGTTAGGAGGGGCACTGCATGGTCTGTACTGGGCATGCCCACCAGCAGAGACACTGCCAGTTCATCCAAGTGCCCTGTGGGCGTGTGGGCTTAGCATGTGCCTGTTTTACTGGAGACGGCCCAAATATTCACTGACCTCTGACTCCGTGCTAGGTGCAAGCTGCCATTTTAGTGGAGAAGGTGGAACAGAAGGAATGTCAAGCGATATGTCCTGGTCAAGGAGAGGAGGCAAGCAGAGCTACGGGGAGAGGTGGGGAAAGCAGAGACCAGGATATGTCCTGGTCAAGGAGAGGAGGCAAGCAGAGCTACGGGGAGAGGTGGGGAAAGCAGAGACCAGGAGACACAGGTTCTAGGTGGGACCTGGTTGACAGAGGCCAATGTGGCTGAGGCAGAGGAAGCCGGATTGCACAGGACTGGGAGCCACTGATGGTTCTGAGCAGGGGTGGGACGGGATCCGACTTGAGTCGCAGTGGATCCCTTGGCTGATGGAGGGCTGGAGGGGGCAGGGTGGGCACTGGGAGGCTGGAGGAGGGGACGCCCTGGCCCCTAGAAACAGAGAGCAAATAAGTGGCTGTCGGCAGCTGTGGTGCTGGGGAGAAGGAGGAGACTGCTGCGGTGGGGGGGCTGCTTTCCTTCTGATGAAAATGTTCTGGACATGGTGGTGATGGTTGCAGGACTGTGTGCAGACACCAAAAACTGCTTTGACAGGGTGAATTTTACAGTATGTGGATTCTACCTCAAGTTTTAAAACTTTAGAACCCGTCAGGACTTCTAAGCAAAACTGACTTAGTGATAATCGTCCCAGGGCGAGGGGAACCCTGGATTTTTTTCCTTTCTACTTGCATATACCTTACAACTTCTAAATTAAAACTAGGAATTTCCCTCTGAAAACTAAGTGCTCTGTGATGGGGTTAGGGAATCGATGGAGGGCCGTCGGGTGCCTTTCTCCAGCCCATTGGGCGCCGTCTGTAGTTCTGCGGGCTTTCACGTGGCTGCTCTGGCTTCTGGAATTCCATGCCTGCTCACGTGGCCTTGGTCGAGTCACAGGACTGGAGATGCCCGAGGCCCTCCCCTGACCTGCGTGGTGTCCCCACCCGGAGACCCCCTTCTGCTTGCACGCCGTCAGCCGCAGGCGGCTCCCCACCTCCAGAGGCGGCCCGTTCCGTTCCTGGGCAGCTCTGCCTGTGAACAGACTCTTCCTTATATGGAGGGGACGCTGTCCTCCTGTTGCTTTTCCTCCCCCTCAGCTCCCTCTCTGAGCCCCCGTTTCTGGGTCTGTGGCACAGGGGCCCCCAGTCCCTCCCTGCCCCCACTGGAATGCCAGGGGTCATGAGGTTCTGGGGTGAAGCGGGGCTGAGGGGCCTCTGCTTCAGCAGGTAGCTGAGGAGGGTGTGCAAATGCAGCATTTGACTGTTGCTGTGAAAGTGGACTTTGATCCTCATCTCAGAGACTGAAAACTCAGCTCTCTCCATTGACCAGAAGGGGTAACCATCCCCAGAGATCAAGCAGGCAGATCCCCCGGCGACTTCCACACACTCATTTCCGTTAGCTGGCGCAGCCAGGCCCTGCTGCTCTCCCTTTTGAGAGGTAAAAAAACAGGCTGAGAAACGCAAGGGGAAGCAGCCAGTGGTCTCTTGCCACATGTCCTGGGGGTGCGTGGGACCATGTTGGAGGCTGAGCACTCAGCCTCCAGTGTGGCTGCTTCGACTCTCTGGGCTCCGTCAGTCTGTGGGAGGAGCTGGTCCTCGTGTCTGCTGCAGCTGCTGCGGAGTTGGGGCGGTTGTCTAGGTTGCAGACTATGAGCTTTGTGCTCAGTTTAGGGAGAGAGGTATTAGCAGCCTGCTGGCCAGCCCGTGTCCCCGCCCCCCATCCCACCACTGCCACCTGTGAGCAGGAGCATCACCCCTTTCTCAGCTGTGGAAACCAGGCTCAGAGAGGGTGTGGGGCTGCCCAGGGACACACAGCCAGCACGCGGCAGAGCCGGACTTGCTCCCGGGGGCCGGCAGGGACGGTGCTGTTCCTGGTTCAGGGTATGTGGGGGGGTGCGACCTCAGCTCCTAGTAAGGACATGCCACCGCCGGCCTGGTCTAGGTGGACACGGACAGGAGGGCTCGAGAGGGAGAGCAGAGGCCCCAGAAGCCCTGAGCTGAGCTAGGAAGGGGCTGGAGGGGTCACGTGAGCCACCAGAGGTAGAGACACCTGTGCGCGTGGGGTAGGGGACGGGTGAGTCAGGCGGGTGTGGGAGTGTGTGCGCGTGTTGCCAGCACAGAGAGGAGGCTCTGCGTATCCTTGCTCTGTGCCCCTTGCACGTGTGTGCCTGCTTTGTGTGCGTCTCCTGGCCTGCATACAGTGCATGTGTGTGTCTGATTAGGGGAGTGTGTGTGTATGGAGGTCTTGATGGCCAGGATCTACTGTGTGATGTGAGCATTTTCTCTCCTAGAAGTGGGGAGTCTAAGGGAGGTTGCGACGCTTGGCCTCTTACTGGGCTCCCACCCCAGCAGGCAGAGGAAGCCACTGGGGCCCAGGGAGGGCCCGTGAGAAAGTGGGGGCTGTCTGGGGAACCCCCGGGCCTAGGCAGGAGGGCTGTGTGTCCCAGCGAGAGGAGCGGGGGGTAGGGACAGTCTGTGTACACACGTCTGTGTTGGTACCCGTGTGTGTCTTTGCATGTCCGCTGGACTGTGTTGGGGCTGTGCCCCGGGCCTGCTTATGTGTGTGTGTCCAGCCTGCACTCACTGGCCCGGGCAGGTCTGAGGCCTTAGTGAGGGGTCACTCGAGTTGATGGTGCTTCTTATCTGGGGGGTGAGTGGCCTTGAAGTGGGCCTTTGCCCTTTGTCCCATATAGTCCCTGGAGGAATGTGTCCACGAGATGGTCACTATGGTTTGCCTCTGCCAGCATCAGGGTTCAGGCTGGGGTGGGGTCAGAGGTCAGTCTGTGGCTTGAGACTGTGGCTGCAGTCAGAAGTCCGTCCATGGTCAGTCTGTGGCTGGGGTTGGGTGGGGGTGCTGGCACTGTAACGGGGGTCAGGGGCCAGTCTGCACTGGTGCAGAGGACTGGTGAGGCCCTGGCCACACAGCTGACCCTGCCTCTTTCTGAGCCCCGCTGGGCACCAGGCAGGTATGAGGCTGCAAGGAGCTGCTCCCAGGACCAAGTCGGGACACCAGCCAGGCCAGAAGCACTGGGGGCAGGTGACCATGGTCATAGTCAGGAGCCAAGAGTGTCGTCTCCAGAGAATGCAGAGTGGGAGAGGGGCCTGGAGACTCCTGCCCGCCCTCTCCTCCAGCCTCCCTTCTCCCCATCCCCACTGCCCTCCACTCTGCTCCTGTCTCTCACCCTCACTCCTTTCCCCACCCTCTGGACTTCATCCATGCTTCCCAATTGTCTGTCTGTCTTCCCTCTTTCCTTTTCATTCTCCCACTGAGCCCTGTCCGCAACCACCAGCCTCTGCCCTCAGAAGGCAGGGCCATGCGGTCTCCAAGCTCAGCGAGATGGTCCAGCATCTCTGGACGCTGAGAGAGGATGGTGGGGGAGGGGTGCTTCAGGTGTGCTGGCCGGGACCCCCCAGCAGAGGGAGGCTAGGGGTCTACCAGTAGGGGTATGTGTATGAGAGAGAGGTCAGAGGCCTCCCGGTTGGGTCCCATGCCCAGGGAACAGTGTCCAAAGCAGGTGGGTCTGCCCTGTCTGAGTCGGAAGCTATACGACCTCATCTCGTGGGCTCTAGTCTAGGAAGGAAGGATGGACAAACAGAAAGATGGCAGTGAAAGCCCAGCCAGCAGAGATCAAAGGTTGTACAGAATGAAGTGAAAGTTAAAACACTCAGTCATGTCTGTCTTTGCGACCCCATGGGCTATACAGTCCTGGAATTCTCCAGGCCAGAATACCGGAGTGGGTAGCCTTTCCCTTATCCAGGGGATCTTCCCAACCCAGGATCGAACCCAGGTCTCCCACATTGCGGGTGGATTTTTTATCAGCTGAGCCACAAGAGAAGCCCAAGAATACTGAAGTGGGTAGCCTATCCCTTTTCCAGTGGATCTTCCTGATCCAGGAATCGAACCAGGGTCATCCTGCATTGCAGGCGGATTCTTTACCAGCTGAGGTATGAGGGAAGCCCTTATAGATCAAAGGCAGGGGAGAAAAAACTGGCTTTTGGCCTGACATTCAGCAAACAAGGTGAGCAGACCCCACCCCAGCCAGCCCCTAGGGCTGTGGGCCTGCCCACAGATGCATGAAAGGGGGAAACTGAGGCTCAGCATGGACACCACTTGGCAGATCAGGCAGGGTTCCAGCACACCCACTAAAAGTGAGGCTGGCTAAGCTGACAGATGGGCAGGAGGGTCACTGACAGTCACAGGGGTAGGAGAATGGTCCGCCCATGGGAGAGCCCACTCCACGTGCCCACCTGGCTGCCCACAACAGCTAATGCTGTCAGCCCATCCTCCAAAATAAACCCAGAACTGGATGCCCTGTTGGCTCTCTGAGCCCCCACCCTGTGAGGCCTGCTCCAGAGATACTTCATCTGTCGCCTCATGAGACCTGGGGGCCTCACAGATATGCACAAGTGCCTGTGGGTGGCTCCTGTCACTTCTGTGTCTCCGTCTCCTCCCACGTGCCCCTTGGCTCCTGCACTCCAACCTTGGCGGCTCCATGAGGGTTCTCGCCCTGCCTCAGCCTCTGGGCCTCCACCTGTGCTATCCCCTCCATCTGGGCAGCTCTGCCCCCAGGTAGCTGCCTGCCTCCTGCCTTCATCTTTCAGGTCTGTTCTCACCTGTTTCAAGTGCCAGTTCCTGGGCATCGACTGGAAAACAGCTCCCCCACCCCCATATTTCCAGTCCATGCTCATGCTTGGTCACTCAGTTGTGTCTGACTCTCTGCGACCCCATGGACTGTAGCCCACCAGACTCCTCTGTCCATGGGATTCTCCAGGCAGGAATACTGGAGTGGGTTGCCACGCCCTCCTCCAGGGGATCTTCCCGACCTAGGGATCAAACCTGAATCTCTTGTCTCCTGCACTGGCAGGCAGGTTCTTTACCACTGCGTGACCTGGGAAACTCTCCTTTATTTCTCGCAGCACACCTCACCTAAGTGTCATGGACAACACTGTGTCCCGACAAGGAAGAAGGGGAGCTCCATCTTGCTCCTTGCTCTGACTCCTCAAACGTAGAACGGTCCCTGGAACATAGGAGGTGCTCTGTAAATACTGCCCAAGTGGATGGGTGCCAAGGGGCCAGTCAGCCATCTGGCCCTCAGAGACCCGACTGTGAAATGGGAAGGGTGGCTGAGCTGAGGACAAGATGGAAACTTGAAATTGCTGGTGCACCTCTGACCTGAGGCCTGCGCACCTGCAGACCAGGCGTCTGGTGCTGCGTCCTTCCCTCCGCGAGCCACAGCCCTCCAAGCCCAGTAGGCCTGGGGGTCACCCACACCAGGGCTGAGCTTGAATGAGACGTCAGGCTCTTGGTAGCACCTGCCGGGCCTGATGGCTGGAGTCTGTGTCCCTCTTCTCTGCCTCTCGTGCCCACCAGGAGGGTGGGCCCTGGCTAACCCCTTCCCTAGTGGCCTGTCAGTGAGCCCAGCATCTGCCAGCCCCCCAACTGCATGGTCTGCCTGGGCACCCCACTCCTCAGCCCCTATTTATTATTTCACCCTGAATAGCACCTGGACACAGGGTCTGCAGGAAGGTGGCTTTTCAGACAGTGCTGGGCAAGTGAATGGGCACCATCCTGGCCCAGGCTCTCAGGCTGTGACCACGTCTCCCCCCAGGAAACAGCTTCCCCCCACCGAGACTGTAAATGTTCACCCTGGCCCATGGGACTCTCCCTCTCGCTGCCAAACCTGGAGCAGGACTTACATGGTGGGGCATGGACTCAGACCCCTGGCTGGAGCAGGGAGCCAACCAGCCCGGCAGCCTCCCCTCAGCATGAATGAACAGAAGACCTGCCATGTGGTAGGCCCGGCCCACCATCCTGCAAATCCCGCTGGTAGGGGCTGATGAAACAAGCAAGGGATCCAGGGCCGTGCACACCTCAGTCTGAATCTTGGTACTGTTGCTTCATTCATTGCTTTGCTAAGAGCATCCTGAATGCCTGCTCTGGGCCTGGCACTGAGCCAGGGTCTGAAATTTACAGTCAGGTGGGGATCAGTTGTCCTGCTGTGTGTTCTTGACAAGCCCTCTGATGGCTCTGAGCCTGGCTTCAGTCAGAGATGGGCAGAGCCCTACCGTGACAGCGCTGTTGGAAGGGCCTTGGCCAGGTGGGGGCGTCTATCCTCTGCCTGGGAAAGGGCTCCGTTCTCCTTTGGGATAAGCGGCAGCTCCGCCATCTCCTTTCTCCCAACCCCTTGGACACGTACTCGGAATCCAGAATCCACCAAGGGCCCTCCAGTGACCTTGGATGAGTCATACCACCTGTCCTTGCCCCACTGTTCTTCATCCCCTCCCATTGTTCTCCAGAGGGGCCCTGGGTTCAGAGAAGAGGAAGCGTCTTGATCAGGCTCAGTCATTCAGTCACCAGATACTTACTGAATCTGTGCCAGGTACCATCCCAGGGACGGAGGAGGCGCCAGTGAGCAGACAAACAAAAGCGCCTACAAAATACATACATTACATGTGGTACATTAGAAGGTGGGGAAGAGCATTCCAGGCACAGGGATCAGCAAGTGCAAAGGCCCTGCGGTGAGAATGAGACAGTGGTGAAGAGCGCAGGAGAGTGAGTGTGCTTGTCCCGAGGGAAAGGGGGCATCCACCACCACCCTTTTCCCCACCTGCCAGCTGGCCTGTTGGGGGACTGCCTGGAGGAGGTGGCTGAGTCAGGATGTGATAGAGACAGGCTGAGGGTCAGGCAGCGCTGAGGTTGAGTCAGGGGTCCCAGGAAGAACTGGGACTTTTGTTTTAATGGTGCACGCAGTGGTCTCAGGACTGAGTAACCCTGGTTCCCAGGCCAGATAATTGAAGACAGAGACTAAGCATCTGCATATTAGAGGTGGGTGGGGCTAGAGCCTGGAGAGGAGGGGGTGCTCGGGGTGCTCAGGGTTTGCTGCATCCTCACCAGGTAAGCCTGGAGTCAGCAGAGGGTCTGTCTCTGGGAGTGGTCTGCTCTTGGCACCAGGCAGCCACCCTCGGGACTGGGCAGTCTGGAAGCTGTTCCTGGCCAGTGCTTCCCACGCCTGACTGCTAGATGCTGATTCCCAGGCAGAAGGAACAGTGTGGAGGGGCTTTGGCCACTTGGATGGATGAGGTCTGGGTTAGAGACCAGGAACTTGTTTTCTTCGTTCTCAGTTGACAACCTACAAATGGCAGGTTTGGGGTGACTGTTCTGGCCACCGGGGTCCTAATGACCTCTGGACCACTAGGATCCGCACAGCCCTCTGCCCAGGACCTGGAGGCACAGCAGTCCTTCATAAAACCCGTTCTCGATGCACCCCCGTCACCTCCACCCCCACTTCACCGCTCCCCTCCACTGCCTGCCCAGCCCAGAGGGGCCGGGCTGAGGAGGCGCTCCAGCAGTGGTGTGATATGGTATTGGCCCCTGCCCTCCAGGGAGTCACCAGGTCTCTGCGAAGGCCCGGCAGGGCGGGGAGAAGCCCTGATGTACAAAGCCCTTAGTGAAGGGGCGGTTAGTAGGTAGGGACGGGGTCTGGCCATCACTGAAGAGCAAAGACCGAGTGACAGAGGTCGTGGGGTGCGCTCCTCCCCCATGCCAGACAGACAGGGGCCTGGGGGGACGCGAGGTGGGGGCCAAGGAGAGTGGCACGGACAGGCTGGCGGGCAGGGAAAGTGGAGAGAGGCAGCGCTGACGCGTCAGTGTGATCCCTGGCGCGATAATCGGGTGGACGGACGACAGGCCGGACACGTGTTTGGGTAGAAGGTGGGTGGATGGAGAGAGAACGGATGAATGAATGAATGGCTGCGTGGGCGGTGAGCAGCCCGGCGAGGGGCGGGCAGCCAGGCGCTCAATCACAGCCCCGGGGCGCCGCGCCCGCCGGCTACGCGCAACCCTCCCCCTCCCCCGCCCCGCTCGCCCCACACCTCGGCCCCGCCCGGGGCGCGTAATTCCGCGTCCCTGGGGCTCTGGGGCCGCTACGGCGGCGGCCCGGGACTGGGGCCAGGAGGGCCCGCCCCTCGGCCGCGGGGGAACCGGAGGTACGGTCCCGCCTCGAGGCCCCGGCCCCGCGCTTCTTTGTCTCGGCCTGGTCCTCCACCGTCTCCGGACCCCCACCCGCCTCGGCGGGCAGTCCTCGCCGCGCGCTTCTGGGCTGCTCGCGGATCTCCAAGCCTCGGTCCCCGCTGCCCCCAGCCCGTAGGTGTCTCCCCGGCCCGGTCGAGTCCTCCAAACCCGGTGCCTCTAGGACCGCGGGGCCGGCCAGTGCCAGGATCTCTAAACTGCGTCTCTGGAGCGGGGGTCGGAGGGGGGGCGGGATGCGGGTCCCCGGGTCTTCGCCTTCTCTCCTCCGCCACCACTCGCCGCGCTGTGCTGGGACCCCTGAGCGGCCTGTTCGTGCCTCTGCGGCGGTGCGGTCCTTGGCGCCACGCGGACCCCCTCCTCCAGCCAGGCCTCGGCCCCGCACACAGAACACTGCCCCGCTAGTCCCACACAAGACCGCGTGCGGGCGCACCCCAACCCCTCGCTGGTCCCCCGCCCCTACAACCGCAGCTTCACGCAAACAAGCCCTCACGTAGACACGACACCCCTCAGACACACTCGGGCCCACGCAGACACAATCCCATACGCGCACAACCTCACGCAGACACGGCCCACACAGGCGCAGTCCCGCAGCCCTTGATAAACAATCGCACACAAACAACCCCACGCAGGCACCGCATCGCTTAGTCCCCCCGAGACCCAGAAGCACATTCACAAGCTCGCAGCAGGCCCCCACGCCCCGTGACATTCACACGGGGGCAGACCAGAAATACACAGCCACACTGATAAACACACGGACCCGAGCGCGCAGCCAGGAGCTCACCCACGGGCTCGTAAGTCACTGGGAAAATATTAAAGCGTCCCCTCCCTCCCCTTCCTTCTCTGACGCGCGCGCGCGCCCGCGCGCACGAAGACACTTACCACCCCCCCAGCCCCCGACCGCCCCGGGTCCCTAAGCTTCCTAACCAGTGACCCTGAGCCCCGCGGTGAGAGCCGCCGGAGCGTCTCCCCGGCGCCCCCTCCTCCCGCTCCCTTCAGCTCCTAGTCCTCCCCCGCCCCCTCCCTCCTGCCCCCTCAGCCTCCTCCCCTCCCCCGCGTCTGGGGCGCGGGCTGCGCGCAGCCAAGCCCCTCATCGCGCGCCCCTCCCCGCGCGCGCCCCGCGCCCGCATCGCGCTTGGCGAGTGGATGCGGCCATGGGGCGGTCTCTACCTCCTGTCCCCCGGTGGCCCGTGAATAATGGCTACTGAGGGCGCTCGCAGGGGCTGCTGAAAAGGAAACACGGGGCGCGAGAGGCGCGGCGCGCGCGGGAGCGCGAGGGAGAAAAAAGCGAGCGAACGGCGGGCGGAGAGAAAGGAATCGTGCGAGCGCTCACATTTTTTTCTCCCAAAGATCTCATCCGGCCGCCGCGTTCTGGAAGAGACGAGGGGACAGCGCGCGCGAGCAGAGGAGGAGAGGCCGCGCGGGGAAGGGAGGCGGCGAGACGCGCAGCGCCCGCGCCCGGGAGACCCAGGAGGAGCCCGCAGGTATTGTTGGCGGCGAAGCTTTGTGTCTTGGTGGGTGGGGGGACGATCCGGGCGCGAGGGCTCCCGAGGAGGCTGCCGGCCGGGGTCTCCGCCCGCCCCCGGCACCCCTCCTACCGCGCCGCGGTCTTGGCTGGAGTTGCAGACCTGCCTGTTTGGGGTTTTCCACGGGTTTTCCACACCCGTTGAGGGAATCGGTCTCAGAAGGAATTTCTTTTTTTTTTTGGCCGCAGTTTGGTTGTGCTGGGCATTTCCCCCTCCCCTTCTCTCCACCACACACTGGTGAGAGGTCTTGGCGACCGTGGCACAGGCCGAAGGCTGAGGGCTGAGATGGCGGGGCTGGTGGCCGCGGACCGGAGGGGAGGGACGCGGGGAGGAAGGAGTTTTGCTCAAGTTCGCAGTCTGCGCCGCGGAGCTGGTCAGGCGGGGAGGGTCGGCTGCGCGCCCTGTCCTGCTCCGGGCCACCGGTGGGAAACTTCCCTAGAGCGCAGCCTCCCGGGGGACTCGGCGCCCCCGACGCCTCGGGCGCTCACTCCGGCCGCCTGGGCCCCGCCTCGCCGCCCGCGAGCACCGAGGTCGCGCTCTCCCCGCCCCCGCCTTCCTCCTCCCCCGGCGGCTTCCGGATCTGGACCGGGCAGGAGGAGCGGCTCCGAACACTTCCCCCGGAGACCCCTCCCCACTGGCTGCGATAGTCCCCTGCCCTGGCACCCCCGCTTCGCGCGCGCCCCAGTGGCCAGGCTGACAATGAAACCTCGCGCCTGTGCGGTTGTGGGGAGAGGTCGGAGCTTGGTCTGGGGGGGGTGGGGAGCGGGGGCTGCTAACCCCAGGAACCCGGAGCGGGGACTTCTTGGGGGTGGGGCTTGTTTGGGTTAGAGACGTTGACATCGGGTGGGTCGGGCGGGGTGGGGTGCGCGGTGGCCACCCGAGGCTCGGGTTCGGGGGGCCGGGGTCGCGGGTTCCAGCCTCTCTTGGGGTTGGTGATTGGCTGGTGAGTGGAGGCACGTCGAGTCCCCCTCCCCCCATCAGCCACTCCCCCCCCCTCCCGTACAATGCGGGCTTCAGAGGTGATCCTGAGGGTGATGTGTGTGTGTGTGTGAGTGTGTGTGTGTGACGGGGTGTTTGTCTCCTGCGGTCCACAGCAGGCGCTGCTCCTTGACCCGGAGATCCGACCCTCGCCCCTCCCCTAGGGGCTGGGGGCGGGGAGAAGGGGGTGGGAACTTCTCCTTTCCCGCCTGGGCACTGCGATGTGAGTGCTACCCTAGAAAATTTCTGGGGACCGCAGGCCTGGGGGGGCTCAACGCAGAGTGGGGACCGCAGGGTCAGCGGGGTCTCTGCACAGAGAGCGCTCCATCCCTCTGCGCCTTGCGGGGAGGGGCGGGGTGGAAAGGGCCAAGGCTAGTTGGAGTGGGAGTGGGGGCAGAGAGCCCGTGGAAATCTGTCTTCATTACGTTCCAGAGAGCAGCCCCCCCTTTTCTTCCTAGGGTAGGGAGCAGGCCCAGGGATGGGACTGCCAGCCCCGGCAGGTGAAGGAAATCCTTCTATTCAAAGAGGGGATCCTGGTGGGGGTGGGGGTGGGGGTGGGGGGCGGCACGGGAAGGCTGTTCTGTGGCTCCATCCAGGCGTGGAGAGAGTTAATCCTCCCCGGACCCTGTCAGCCCCAACCCAGGAGGCTGCAGTGGGGACCCTTTGAGCTCACAGCATGTTCCCACCCTGTATTCCCACCAGGTGGAGGGGTGCCTTCTCAGGACCTCCCTCTGAGCCCAGAGAAGGTGCTGCAGTGGGAGAGCCTGGGAAAGCTGGTGCAGCCGGAGCCTATGGCCTCGTGGGGGGACTCTCCCCACTCCTGCAGCCGCACCGTGAAGGTCGGTTTCTGACCGGAAGGCTAGACCCTGAGATCCTCACAGCTGAGGGCCAGCCTGGGAGGTCACAGGAAGGCAGGATTGGTTTCTACTCACTAGAGCCCCTGTAGGGTCCATGCCCCCGGGTGCATTCCTGGGGGGGGGGGCGCGTCTTCCTCCTCCACTGGTTCCCTTTCCTGCAGGTGAGAGCCGGACCTGGCCACAATGGACACTGGGCTTTGGCTGGACAGACACAGGGATGAATGAACCAGTAATGAATGAATGAATAAATGAATGGAAAGGGAAAGTTTCTCAATTGGAGGTGTTCATTTTTTTAAAATGATTTTTCAATATTTATGTTTTAAAATATGATTAATGGGAAAATCTGAAAAATAGAGAAAAATAAAAAAGGTTATGGATAGTCTCGGTGGGCTGTGACAGTGTTAGTATTTTGATGTCGTTTTCCGCAGTCTTTTCGGCTTGGTGGCTGGGTTGTTTTTTAGCGACTTGTCGGCACTCTCTCTGTTCAGACGTATATCCTGCTCTCTTCGTTGGCGCTCATGGGAGCCTTTTCCTGTTTTGTAACCAACTCTTCATAAACACCGCGGTTACTGTCTTCAGGCTTTTCCAATCGGGTGGATGCGCCACCATTTACTTAATATTCCCCTTTTGTTCCATGTTCTGGTTGCCCCTGATGAACGAGGTAGTGGATTTCTTCGTGTGGAGAGCTTTTTTTTTTTTTTTTGATGTTTAAGACGATTTCCTCAAAATGACGCTGCTCACGCCTGCAGTGGAAGAAACAGGCTCCTCTTTTTTCCCCTGATAAGTGGGACACTGTTACACTTCCTCTCCACAATCCAGAACCTTCTTTCAGAACTGAAAGAGCCTCGGCAGTGAATCACCTGTCTGAACTCCCTCCTTTGACAAGAAGGAACGGGAGCCCAGAGGGAAGTGAATTCCAAGGTCACATAGCAGCCAAGAACAGGGTGCTGATTCGCCCTTTGGTTTCCAAATTCAGGAAGAGGGGGTCCTGTAGGCTGGCCTTGCCCATTTCACAGACGGGAGCACTGAGACCCCAGGAGAGGAGGAGCACCCACTCACCTCTGATGTTGATGTCTGGAGCACCAGACAGGCTCCTTAGCCCTTTTGTCTCACACATTGGCTATGGCCACAATGTCTACGGTGCCTGGGGCCACCCAAGGTGCCAGCCTGTGATTGGCCAGCAGTGGATTCCCTGCTGCCCCTGCCCCATGGCTCCCCCTTCCTCTCTGCCATCACATTTTTCAGGAGGAAAAGCTGAGGAGCCAAAGCAGATGCAGAGAGAGAGTGGGACGGCAGATGTCAGAGGACCCCCTTGGTCGTGCCCCTGCCCTGGCCTTCAGTCCTAGTAATTCTGGGTCTTTTCTGGGGCTGGGGCGGGTGTTGGCACAGACCCTGCAGCGGGGGAGAGGGGAAAGACCAGCGACATCTCAGCTGCTCCCTCTGGCTTGGCTTGACCCCAGCAGGTCCCTGGGGAGGAAGGGAAAGGGAGGGGAGAAAGAGGAGAGGAAAGGAAGGTTGGGAGCAGAGATGCTTGGAGAGAAAGAAAAGAATTAGAATGGTGGGGGAGAAAATGGGGAAGGAAGGAATCTGGTTAAAGCAAAAGGAGAGAGGAAGCCCCCGCCCCCCAGGCCCATTGCGCACCCATGGGAGCGACTGAGGGCAGGGCTCCCAGTGGGGGAGCTAGGGCTGCTCAGAGCTGTGTGCCCTGGTCAAGGTGGAGTGGAACAGCTCTTTAGGGGGCTCAGGAGGATCCAGACCAGGTGGGTGGCAGGGAGGCGGCAGCTCCTTTGGTCACAGGTTCCGGTGGGGCAGGTGGTGGGGCACCCCATGTCAGAGGCCAGGGCCAGGGGTGCGTGTGGGGTGAGGTGATTATGGCTCTGACTTCTCATCACGAGGACAAGGGCCTTGTGTCACCCCTGGAAGGAGCCCTTCCGTGAATGTGGGTATTTGGGCCTTTCTGTTGTGTCTCAACTTGGACGCCTTCCCGTGTGCCTGCGTGTGCATATGTCTGTGTGTCTGATCCTGTTTATGTATTCTTGGGGGTCGGTATGCCTGCCAGCCTGGGTGTGTACGCCCTTGTATTCTGTGTGCCTCGGGCCCTGTTTTTATATTCTCGGGCACATATGCGTGCATGCATACCTGTGTGTGTGTGAATCTGTGTGTGTCCCTGTGTGTACATGTCTATGGGTCTCTGATCCCGTGTGCGTTTCCGGGGGACAGTGCACCCTCGAGCTTGGGCACGTGTGTGTCTATCTGTGTGTGGGCACACACTGCTCCTCCTAATGGCCCCGAGAGGGATGCAGGCACCAGGCTTCTGTGCCGCTTTCAAGGTTGCAGCTGGGTGGGTGAACTGGGGGGCGGCCTTCGACTGGGAGGGGGGTGGGGGGAGGCAAAGAAATTCTTAAAAGACCATCTTCCCTCTGGTCTCCAAGGAGATCAGCCTGTGAAATGATCCGCACGTTAATTAAAAATGATTATATCCTGATTGAGCCATTCCTGCTCACGTCCCCCAGCCAGGAAGAGGCTGGGGCTGCGGCGAGAGAGGCAGGACGTGGCAGGGTCCCTGGGTCCCACTGCGGCAGGGCCGGCTTGGGACCTGGCCCCTGGAGGGGAGCGGCCCTGGGGGGCAGGTGGCGAGGCACTGGGGGTACGTGCCCACAGCTGATTTGAGCTTTTGGTTTGAATTTTGAAGACACTCACCCCTGGTTGTGTCCTCTGAGGTCCATGGAGCTCCTGCCAAGAGGTTGAGGTTTAGAGCCGTCCTCCTGTGAGTGTGGACATTTGGGCATTTTATGCTGTGTCTTTGTGCTGTGTGTGTGCACACCTATTTGTGCCTCTGTGTGTGTAGGGATGGCACTACCAGCCCTGTGGATCCCTATTCCTCTGTGCCGGGCACTGGGCCTGTTTGCCCAGATCCTGCGAGTCAGCATTTGTGGTTCCGGCTTTTTAGAGAAGTGGCATGCTTGAGGTCATGGAGCCAGAGGTTGGGGACCAAGTCCTCTATTCCCAAGACCCAGACTCCCTTCTAGCTACCAGCTGCCCCCAGACTTCCATGATGAGGGGTGTTCCCTCTGCATGGCCCCTGGGAAGCTGAGGTGCCCAAGGGTAGGCCTTGTCATTCTCACAGCACTCCTTATGTTGTTCATTCTGAGGTCCGAGCTGCACGGGGTGCAGGGCTGTGATGTCCAGACATGTGGCAAGCACATGACTGGCCAGCTGGAGTGGGCTGTGCTCCCCTCCTTCCCACGGCCATCCACTCTGGCTGATGACCAGGGCAGACCAGCTACAGGTGCCCTGTGAGACTGCTGGGTCTACCCACACTTCTGGGTCCATGCTGCCGAGCCCTTTCTGGAAAGGTCTGGATCAGGTCCCACTGCCTGGCCTGGTTGTCTGGCTCCCATTAAGCCCTGCAGTAATGGAACAAGTAGTCATAGGAAGAAGAAGGCAGGAGACTCTCAGCCCACACCCCAGAATCAGGTGGTGGTGTGGTTCACCAGAGGGAGGCACTCGGGTGAACCAGGACACCTGGTGTTTGTGTCCAGAAGGTGGCCTGCCACCCTGCCCCTTCCACTCCACGCAGTGGGCACCAGCCTGTGTGCCCAGGAGCCTTGAGCACACGAGCCAAGGCCTCTCATGCTTCCTCGAGCCTCCCTTTCCCCTTTGTACAGTGGGAGCATAGCTCTTTCCTGACCAGACTGTCAGGAAGGTAAGAAAAACCAGGTCAAGTCTGTTCAAGACCCGTCCCACAGAGGGGAGTGGACTGGAGGGGACTTGGCTGCACCCAGATGCACAGAGAGGCGCGTCTGTCCGTTCAAGGCACCGGTGTGTTGCCTCGGCAGGGGCCCTGGGTCTGGTGGCCTCTGGGAGGGAGACGCACTGCTGCTCCCTCAGGATTTCTGGGAAGCCGACTGGGTTGAGGTGGTTGTCCTCTCAGTAGTGCCTCCAGGGGACTCAGACATTCGCTGGACTCACCCGAAGCTCCATTACCAAAGGCAGAGAGTCTGCAAAGGGGGGCTGTTCCTGCTGGATCAGGTCCCACAGTCTGAGGGAAGCCTGGCCATGGGAGGGTTCTGGGGCCAGAAACGGTGTCATGAGGAGTTAGAGGCACGGATGGGACCAGAAAGGTTCTCTGTTTTTTCTCAAGGGCAGCACTCAGGGAGACAGAGAGAGGCAGATGTCGGCTCCTCCCAGGAAAAGCCTTTCGTCCCGAAGCTGGAGGAGACCCTGCCTGCTTAGGTGCCCCTGCGGGGTTCCGTCCCCTAAGCACCTCGACCCACGTGGTATCAGCCTTCTTGCCTCTCCCCGGGCCAGAGGTGCTTCCCGTCCCCTCCGTCACTCACGCCGAGGCCCTGCTTATCCGCAGGCATGTCACCCCGGGAGAGTGACCAAGGATGAGCTCGGGTCTGCACAGCTCCAGGGTCTCCACCCTCCAGCCCCCACGGGGCCAGTGGGCAGAGCTTCTGAGGGCGGGCGCTGCAGCTCAGCTTTCACAGGTGGCCTTTGGGGATGCAGCCCAGCAGCTGCACCTTCTTAGGAAGGTTCCAGTTCCCTCACCTTCTTAGGAACTGGAACTCAGATATTCACGTGATGTCTGGCTTGGGTGTGCTGTCACCTAGGCTGGCAACTCGCCTGTGGCCAGATTCAGAGCACAGGCCCCATTTGCAGCCTCCAGGTTTCATCGCTGTTACCCGGGGGTCACTGTCACCGCCCCCTGTTCAGGCTTGAGAATGGTGCCAGCCTCATGCACTTGCGCCCTGCTCCCACATAGAGTGAGGGTTTGCAAATGGAGGGCACACTGGGACCGGACCAAGTGCCCACCTACCCTGTTCTCCTGCACACACAGCTGGGGTCCCAGCTGCTCCCACAGCCAGGCTGGGCGGGCATCTGATGGGCGCCGGGGTCACAGGTCAGGCTCATTTCCTTCCTCGGGCCCTGCACCCAAGGAGTCAGGATGGTCTCCAGGAGGAAGGAGCACACTTTTCAGCCGGCCTGGAGGTGGGACAGGGCCTGGAGTAGAGGGCTCTGGGAGCAGGAGAGCTGGAGTCCGGGGTGGAGGCTGAAAGGAGTCTGGGTCCAGCGGGGTCCCACTGGAGCAGAGCGAGGACCAGAGTGACCCGCCAGGGCCTGAGTGTGCTCCCTGAGAACGCCGCCTCCCCAGTCCTTGCTTGTGGCATGTGGACCGGAGGGAACTTCCTCCTCCTGTGGCCTCCTGCCCCCGGAGCTGGGAGCTGCTGTGCAGACCTGGGGCGCCGTTCCCCAGGGAGGCGGGGGCCTGCAGCTGAGCCTGTGTATGCCCTAGCCAGAGGGATTACAGAGTCTCGGCTGGTGAGGGAGGTGGTGGGCCTCCGGGACCAGTAATTAAAGCCCAGCAGATGATAATTCCCTAAAAGAAAGCTCAGCAGGAAGAGGGAGGAGGGGCCCAGAGAGGGCAGGAAGAGTCAGGGTGGTAGGCCGGGGGAGTGGACAGAGGACCGGTACCTGGAGTCCTGCTGTTCAGAGCATCCTCTCTGTGTGACCTCCCTCTGCTGGGCCCCAGCACTTAGCTGTTTCCTGTCTTCAAACTCCCTGTGAAGGAAGATTTCCTGTTGTCTGCGTCTTTCAGAGGAAGAAACCAAGGCCCAGAGGAGGCCCCTGTGGGACAAGGTCCTCGGGGCCAGTAAGAGTCTTAGCAGGGAAGACCAGGATGACGTCCAGGCTGGGCAGATCTTCCCACCCCTCCCTCTGTCTGGGGAGGGGCAGGGGTCCTGGCATCACGGCTCACAGTGTGGTGGCTGGAGGGGGTCGGCCACCTGGCATCACCTGGCATCACCTGCCACGCGACTCGGCAGGATCGCCCCTCCTTGGGGATCTACCCACCTGTCCGGGGCTCCGATTGTCCTGGGGTTTCCTGTAGCCTGGACAGTAGGGGTGGCCAACAGGGCAGACCCTGCGGGGAGGGGGGCTGTGACCTCTGGGACTTCCTTCCCCCCCATCACTCGTCCTGCAGGTCCCTCAGCCTCTCACGCTGCGGGGCGGGGGGCTTGACTGTCACCCCATCTGACAGAAGAGCATCCGAGCCATCTCCTAGAAGTGAAAAGCTTTCTGCTGTCCTACCCTCCCCGTCCCCCACTTCATACCCCAACACACTCGCCTGAGCAGACTGCCCACCCTGGAGGGGCCAGAGACTCAGGCTGAAGACCACAGACCAGGCCAGAGCTTGTCCCCAGTGACACCTTCAGGTGGGCACTACGTGGCCTGCCACAGGGCTTAAAAAATAATACCAGGCTTCACATAAAAATCCCACTTTCCGCTCCTCTTACAATTGGAAATCATAGAGCTTGCAGACAGAGTTGAGACAGGGCTGCCCACCCCTTGGGCTTCTGCAGACCCCGCCCAATCTAGTTAACCTCCACCCACCCCCACCCCACCAGGTTTGCCCCTCACCCCATTTACATCTGGGGCTTCTCTGGTGGCTCAGTTGGTAAAGAGTCTGCCATGCAGGAGACCTGGGTTCCATCCCTGGGTTGGGAAGATCCCTGGAGAAGGAAATGGCAGCCCACTCCAGTATTCTTGTCTGGAGAATCCTATGGACCTACGAGCCTGGTGGGCTACAGTCCACAGGGGGTCACGAAAGAGTCGGACACGACTGAGTGACTAACACACACACACCACTTAACACCTGGGCTCCCATCCCGGCACCCCAGCTTTTGCTTATCTTGGGTAGATTATATCTTGGAACTCCTCTGTTAAATGTCCAGTGAAAGTGTCTCCAGAAATTCTCCAGGTGAAAGTAAGTACAATAAAAGGAAGGGAGTGCCAGGTGGAGGCTGCCAGAGAAGAGTGGAGGCAGAAGGGGGCCTGGGGAGCATCAGCGAGCGCTCCCTACCCTCACGTACCTGCTGGGCAGCACCTGGACACCGCCCTGCCAGGCTCTGCTGGCTCCACACGTGACCGTGACCCTTGGTCTAGCCTCAAATCTGCCCCAACCCCCGCCCCAGGGCCTCTCTGATGAAGGGAGGAGGGCTGCAGAGACGTGGGGGGGGCTCCGACAGCACCCTATTCTTGACTCCCAGTCCAGCGCCCGTACTCATCTCAGATACTGTAACGTTGGCTGCTTGTTCATGTGCATTTAAAAAGAACACTCTTGTAGTTAATATGCGGGAAGGATTTTGATGTTCTCGCACATAACCTTTTGCTGAAGTGACATCGTGCAGTGAAAGGGTCCCGGGAGAGTCAGTGTAATTTGGGCTGTGAGGGGCGGAGAATACCAATGCAGAGGCCTCTCCAGAAAGCCCGGAACCAGGAGCCCCGGGGACCCCCCCACCTGTCGTCCCACCCGGGGCCTTGTCCCCGACTCTCCATCCTGGCCCCAGGGACCACAGTTCTTTCAGATTCATTCATATTTGGGCTTGGCTGTTGGGCTTTTCCCTCTCATGTCTCTGGTCTCTGAGTGGGATGAATTCCGGGGGAGGGGTCCTCCGTGGAGAGAGAGGGATGGAGTTCGGGGGGGACAGATGGGGAAGCCCCGTTCTGAGCAGGAGCTGGCCAGTGGGGGTGGCAGACAACCGGGCCCTCGCTGCGGGAAATCGAAGGGCACGCTGATGATCTGTCGTGTCTGCCCTTGGCCCCAAAGGATCAGAACAGGGGGCTTGAGAGGTTCCAGTTAATTGAGGCTGAGTCTAAATTGGAAGGCTTAGTAAATGGTAATTATCCTCCCGTGGGAGTGGCCCAGAGCTCACTGATGCCACCGGCAGTGGAGACCGGGGTTGGACCCCTTCCCCTCCCGCTCACCTAGAGGCTCTGAGAACAGCCGTCCAAGGTCTCAGGGACAGACCTGGTATGGATGGGCCACCTCCTCCCTCCCCCGGGCAGGCTCAGGGCCTGGAGGTGTTTGGCGTGCCTGTCTTCCACCCAGCTGTCTCCAGTACCCTCCCATTGGCTGGGAATGGGTGTCTCCACATGGAGCCTCAGCGGGACACAGACTGGGGTTCCAGAGAGCAGCACCCAGCCATGTGGACAGAGGTGACTGCGAGGACTTTCAGGCACCCCAAGAGGAACTTTCTGTCATTTAAAGTGGCCCAGAAGCAGCCAGGGCTGCTCCAGAGGGTCTGCGAGCAGATCCAGAGTGTGCCTTCCTCTCCCGTGCGGTCCATCCTGAGCTCAGAGGCCTGGGCTGTGGGCTTCCCTGGGTGACCACACACAGCAGTTAACTGAGGCCACCCTGTCTGGTTGGAGGACCCGGCCGTGGCCTCCTGCCTCTCGGGGTCCCCAGACCTGCCCAGAGAGGCAGGGAGTGTGGGTGAGGGTGGGAGGGTATATCTGTGTGCCCAGCAGGGTGGGGCTGAGATGATGTGATGCTGTGTGCGTGTGTGGCTCCCAGGGCTGGGAGGCGGCGGCTGTGAGTGTGGGCACCTGGGCCAGTGGACACATTTGTGCCGAGGGGAGGGGTATGCCCCCCCTTCCTGGTTCAGACCTTCCCACCCAGGCCCCTCACTGCCCCTGCCTCCAGGTCAGACCTGGGAGGCTCCTAGTCTCTGCAAACACTGACCAACCATTCTCCCCTCTCCCAGGGACCTCTACACCTGCCAGCCCGGCTCTTACTTTATCCTTGTTCCCAGGATGAGAGCAGATCCTGTGGGTGGCCGGGAGGTCCCAGGGGACCATGGAAACAAGGAAGGGGAAGGAGGAGGCCACCTGGTCAATGCTCAACTCGCCCCCCACCCCAACCAGGAGAGCCTGAAGGAAGTGGTTCCTGGGTTTTCACAGCATCTGGGCCAGATGGGGAGGCCTCTGTGGATGCACTGTGAGCGTTTGCAGACGCAGATGGAGCGTGTCCAGAGGTGGGGTGTTTTTAGAAATGAGACATGGCGTGTCTGGGCCAGGCTGAGGGTGTTTCTAGAGACGACGTGAAGGTTTTCTGGAGGAGGGGCATGCAGCTGGAAGGTGAGACGCGGGCACTTGGGGAATAGAAGGCGTTTTCTGGGGTGAGGAGGAGGCCTTTCTGGATTTCAGACATTGTCAGGGCTGAAACATTTCTGGAAAGGGACTGTTTCTAGAGACAGACTGTAGTACTTCTGGAAGCGGGGTGTTTTGGGGATGATGCTGGAGTATTTCTGGACGTAAAATAGGGCACTTCTGGATCTGAGGTATTTTGGGAGCTGAAGTGGAACGTCTCTGGAGAAGGGATGTGATATTTCTGGAAACGGAGCGTGTCTGGAGCTGAGAGGAGCCTTGATGGAGAGCACTGCCATTTCTGGAGACGGAACATTCTGGATCAGACGGAGGGTTTCTGGAGAGGACGTGGGCCACCCTGAGTGGGGGCCAGGGTGCTTCTGGAGACGGAGCTCCTGGACGTGACAGTGGCTCAGTTAGGGCAGCCGTGGATACCTCGTGAGAAGCGGGTGGGGTGGCCTCGGAGCCCAGAGGGCCCGGCCTGTGGCCCTGGTGTTGTGGGGTGGGCTCCTGCCCAGGCCCACCCTTCCTCAAGCCTCCAGCCCTGCTTGTGGGGCCCCAGCCCCGCCCTGTGGGCTCTGGCAGTGTCCAGCCTCACTGCAGGCACAGGCTGTGGCTGAATGGTTCTTCTCACTTCACTCAGCTTCCTGGGAGCCACCTGGGCTCGCTTCCCAGGCCTCCGCTGGGGACCCCCCACCCCCTACTTTTGAGCAGCCCTGAGATTGGCCTTGTTTCAGCAGAGGGGTCACGGGGTACGAGGCCTGAAGTGGGGGCAGGCCAAGTCCCTGCTGGGCCCAGGGTGACCTCGGGGTCCTGGCCACCTCCCCCCCAACTCCAGGGGCCTGGATCTTGAGGACTGTCACCACTTGAGCTGGCCCGGAGCTCTGAAGTAATTATTTCTCTTCCTTAATTGAAATTTCAGCCTCAGTGATCCCGTCTCTGGATCCCAGGGTGGGAAAAGGCAAGGAGCCCCTGCCCAGAAAGAGGGAGCCAGAGCTGGCCCCCAGGTCTTGGGGGCCACCCCACACCTCGGATGCCAGCCGTGGACATGGGTGGAGAAGCTGCAGTTTAGGGAGACGGGAGTCTCAGGTGGTTGTGGGAAACTGCAGTTAAGAGGCTGAGCCTTCACCCCTGACAGTCTGGGGGAGAGCTGCAGGGGGTCTGACCCAGGCAGGTGTGGGTCTGGGGTGGCCTGTGTTGGGGCCCTTATCCAGGGTAGCAGGAGGGGCCAGGCTACTGGGAGAACCATCTGCCAGGGTCCGGGGGTGGGCCAGGGGTCTGGCTCATGCTGAGACAAGGAAGGCAGGGGACCAGCTAGTGCCTGCTTCAGGGCTTGGTGAGGTGCTGGCCACGGGGTGGGCTGTGGCTGGGGGAGGGGCGCCAGGGAGCCTGTTTTCCCAGCTGCGGTCAGCTGGGTGGACACGCACGTGCGCGCACACACACACTCACTCTCTTGCTCTCTCCACCTGGGTGGTCCCTGCCTCCTCATGGGGCCTGTGGGTCTGTCTGCCGGAGGGGACAGCTGGCCCCAGGGCCAGCAGGAAATGGGGAGAAGGGTGGGCTCCCAGGAGGAGAGGGGGAGAGGGCCTTCTGAGGTTCCAGGAAGCAGGCAGGCCTGGCCTGGTTCTTGCAGGCCCTGGGGGTCTCAGTCTTACCCATCTGGGAAGTGGGGTTTGTGGGCATTCTTGGGTACGGTTGCCCTCCTCGCTGCTGGTGTTAACGTGCTGGGTCAGTGCTGGGGGTGTTTTCCTGGCACCCATTAATGCTTGGGCAAGGGCTCCCCCACCCCCAACCCCCCAGGCAGGCTATGACAAGGGACAGTGGGGCCACTTGGAGTGAGGATGGAGGAAACATTAGGATGAGAACCACGCTCAGCAAGGTTGCCTGAGCCCTGGCTCTAGAAGCACACAGCCGCCTTCGGTGGGAGACACCTGGGCTGGGCTGCCCTCCAAGGGTAGGGGCCAGAGATGCGTGGGAAGGGACGTGCCAGCCCTGGGAGCTGGGGAAGTGAAGAGGGGGTGCTTTCTGAGGAGGAAGAGGGTGCAGGCAGAGGCCAGGGCTGTGGCCCCTCCACCTGCTACCCTGTCTCAGCCCCAGACCGTCCTGCTCCAGCGCCCCACCCTTCGACCCCCAGCTGCCCCCACTGGCCTTCTCTTGCTTGGGAATTTTGAGGGCCTACGCCACCACCCACCCTGAGTGGAGTCCTGTCCTCCCTAGGGTGGGGGGCCTGGAGCCCCAGAGGCTGCCTGGGGTGGGTTCCTGGTGCCTGCACCGCTGGCCAGTCAGCTTCTGAGCTGACCTCCTTACCTCGGGCCAGATGGGGCAGCCCCTCCCCCAGGCACAGAGAGCTCGGTCACCTCACCACCAAGGGAGCGGGGGGCCCTCCTGATGCTGCAGCTCCCCAGGGATTCAGATGCCAGGTGAACCCCTTCCAGGTGGATGGCCAGGGGCCCAGGCGTCAGTGCTCCAGAGGGCATGGGGACTGCTTACCGCAGGGGCTTGGACTTAATGTCCACCAGAGCCTTGGGAGACCCTCTGGGGCCTCCACCTGGTGGGGGGCACATGCACTTACGGGACGCTGACCTTTGGCACCTGGGCCAGGGCCCCTGCCCACCCCTCGCCGTTCCACGGCCTCCTTTTGGGAGGACCCTAGCCAGGGGTCCCAGCTCCTCCTCCACCTAGAGAAGCTCTGGGTTCCCAGCTCAGGGACCTGCCCTCTTCTTCTGAAACCTCCCAGAGGCTGTGGACCCTGCGCAGTCGCCGCTGAGGAGCTGGTGTCATTGCCCCCCATGGAAAAGTGGCCCCTCCACTGTCAGCCCGGGAGATGGCCGGGGGCTGGGGGCAGAGAGACCTGACACAGTGCCGGGGCTTCCTACAGGTGAGGGCAGCAAGTTGGGCAGAAGAGCGAAAGAATTTGCCTCAGGCCATGGCCCACCCCTCATGGTCCCCAGGCAAGGATGCGACTGGACTGCAGACCGGTGCCCTTGTGGCAGTACTTCCTGGGCCCAGACGTCCCAGGAGAGAGGTCTAGGCAGCGCAGGCCTGTGGGCCACATTCTGTGTGTGTCTCTGACCCCTAGGCTGTGGCCTGTCCGCAGGCTGGGAATGGGCCCCCGTCTTGGCTTCCCCAGAACAAAGCGGGATGAGCCACAATGGAGGCTGCATCTGAGCAGGTGGAAGGGGCTCCATCTGCCTTTTGTTACCCGAGGAAGGAGGGCCCATTGGATGTGCCCTTGAACAGGGAGCGGAGGAGTGGGGAGGGCTAGGGCCGTGGGGAGGGGGCCGGGGCAGACACACCTGAGACAGATGCCGCCTCTGCCCCCACACCCGTTAGCACATTGAGAGTGTGGTCACCATCTTAGCATTCAGCACACACGCACGCTCACACACATGCCCCTGTGCGCACACACACACATGCTCACACATGCCCCCCCACCATGTGCGCGCGTGCACACACACACACACCCCTTCACGCACATCACTCCCAGCTTCCTACACCCCACCCACCCCCCTGAGGTTCCCTGTAAACCAGGAAGGTAGCCTCTGACCAGCAGAGGAAAAGAAAGAAAAGAGGAAGGGGGCTTTGGAGGAGAAAGCGGTCCTGGAATTCCCTTAGTTCCAGCTCCAGTGACTTGTGGGGCGGGCTTGGCCACCTTCCTGCTCAAGAGGACCCTCCCCCCGGCCCCTCCATCACCCCATTAACAAGACGGGGCCCTTGTTCCTGAGTTCTGCGGCAGAAAGGGAAGAATCAAGGACTCTTCAATAAGAGAGAGCTCCCTGGGTGGCTCTGAATAGTTGCTTTTTGTGTGGCGGCGAGGGACGGTCCTCTGCTCAGCGCGCTCTGCCCTGGCTGCCTCCTCCTGTCGGCAGCCGCCACTCCTGGGTCTCCAGGTGGCTAAGCTGGTTCCTCGGGAGCCCGGTCCTTCATTGTTCCTCCCTTTCCTTCCCGACACCCTCTAGCCTAGCCAAGGCCACGGGAGCCTCTGCATCTCAGGAAGGCAAGAGAAACACCGAGGTGATTGTCAGAAAGCTGAGACCTGGGGAGGCTCCTGACTTGTGCCAGAGGCTCCCCGCATCCGGGTGCTGGGCCGGCCACCTCTGCCAAGCCCAGGGCCAGGCTCGGTGCCCATGGAAGGGGCTGGACTGGAGGGAGGGCTGGCCCCGGTGGGGGTGATGGTGGGAAAGGAGGCAGACAAGCAAATCCGTTTCATCAGACGCTGCATATCTTAGGAAAGCACATTTCAGCTCTTTTGGCTTTTGGCAAGCTGGCCCCAGCCTTTAATTTTCTAATAAAAAGGAATTACGTTTGCTGAAAAGACAGTAACCAGCTCATGCCAGTGTCTCTCCCAGAGACGGTAGTTCTGTCTTGGGTACCTGCCGGCCCTGTTGGATTAGGGTAGATGGTGGGCTTTTGTGGCCACAGGGGTCGCTGGGGAACATTGTAGGGGCAGGTAGGACCTGTGCATGCCAGGCTGCAGCGCTAACCCTACCCAGAGGCCCAGAGACCCATGGCAGTTCAGTTGACCAGTCATGTGCAACTCTTTGCAACCCCATGGACTGCAGCACTCCAGTCCTCTCTGTCCCTTACCAAGTCCCAAAGTTTGCCCAAGCTCATGTCCATTGCATCAGTGATGCCATCCATGCATCTCGTCCTCTGACGCCCTCGTCTCCTTCTGCCCTCAGTCTTTCCCACGGCAGACAGGAATAAATACTTGTGAATGAGCCTCACTACTGAGGCCTGGGCTGCTGGGTCAGACCTTTGCCCCGTGAGTCACTGCACGTGTACACACGCACTCCTCAGAGTCTGAGGTCACCTATCTGGAAGGACTTGCCAGCCCCGCACCCCCCAAGCCCCTGGCACCGATTCATTGGAAGCTTTGCCAAAAATCATATCCTTTAAAAAAAAAAAAAAAAAACCAGCATGCATTCATTGTTTGGATTAAAAAAGACAAAACAGAAGTGTGTGAACTTGGAAGTTTACGTTCCCACAGCTCCAGACCTGAGCTCCCCAGGGGATAGGGGTCCACCCTCCTGTCACTGGAAATTCTCTTTCTCAGTCCGCACTGGGGTTTCACTCCACGCGACCCTGAGGGCCCCTCCACTGTCCGCCTGCCACGTGGATGGCGTTTCTGCTGTTAAAAATACCTTCATTCCTGTCCCAGTTTTATTATTTAAAAAACCTTTTTTGGATTTATTTATTGGCTGTGCTGCGTAGCTTGTGGGATCTTAGTTCCCCAACCAGGGACTGAACCCAGGCCACTACAGTGAAAGAGCCGAGTACTAACCACTGGACCACCTGAGAGGTCCTCAAGTCCCAGTTTTAAAGGAGCCTGGGTAGGTAGAACACATGATAAATGTGGCCTTTGTGATTCGGAAGGACTCTGTACTCAGTTCCATGCCCCAGGCATTTCCTGTGCCCTTCTGTATGCCAGGCTCCTGGCCCAGGACCCCATGGTTCCAGAGGGATGAGGAGGACCCTGAGCAGCGTCCAGGGGCCCAGTGTCCCTGCCCCTAGTGTGGAGGTGGTCCCCCTGCCCGCATCCACTCTGGGCACCAGGCCACTGCTCTTCAGCCGGCCGACTTGGGAGCAGCCTTGGGCTCATCTGGTCGGGCCCCTGGGCCAAGAGGCACAGGAATGCCAGCACAGCGTCCCTGTCCTCGGCCTGCCTGCACCACAGTCCCCAGGGTAGCCCTTAGGTGCTGCTGCCAGCCAGGGCCCCATCTGCTTGGCAGCACCCTGGCGGGGCACTGGGGCACCCCGTGGGCTTGGGGGGTGGAGGGGAGACGCAAGTGGGAATGGCAGTGGGACCAGTCACCTGTGCCCCCTGCATAGTCCTGTACACAGTACCTGAGAGGCGGCTCACTCATGTCGTGATGGCACGGGTGGTCCCACGTGCTGCCAGGACCCACCCCTGCCCCTCACTGCCACCAGCTTGCCCAGGGGAGACCCGGGCCCGTCAGGGTCGCAGGGGGTTGGGACCCACCTGCCTACACCTGGCCTCTGAACCAAGCTGCCCCATTCACCTAGGATGGCCTGAGGGCAGGGTGCAGTATGGTTTTCATTCACGAATTTTTAATTTTCAAAGGAATGGTAGCTCTAACTAAAGAAGGAAAAAGCAATAGAGGTGCATCAGATAAAAGGTAAGGTCCGCCCCAGGTTTCCCCAGAAGTCATTCCTTTCAGTTTAATGTGGCCCTTTGGATTCTTCTTCTTTTTTTTTTTTTTTTGGTGGATTTGCACACGCACACACAAACCCCTTCACTGAGCACCTACTGTGTGTGGAACCCTGAGATCTAGGGTTGACATGGGCCTGGGCCCTGCCTTTATGGGGTGCTCATGTCCCGCTGCGAGTGATGGGGGATGAGGGCCTCAAGGAATGGGCTGCTGGGAGGCCGGGCTGCAGGGGGGCATCAGGAAGGGCCTACTGGTCTTCAGGAGGGGAGGAGGAACACCTGACCGGGAGCTGGTTTGGGACACTGAACCTAGGGGTCAGCCCCTTTGCACCCAGCTGGGGGGGACTTAGCAGCAGGGCATGGGAAGGGCAGGGGGTTGGCCTGGCCTTCGTCCTGGGTGGGATGCCCTCTGTCAATACCCATCACCTGGTTGGCAGACCAGTGGGTGATGATGGAGCACCAGGTGCCTCGCTGGTGCCACAGCCCCCACCTGCTACCCTTTGCTGCTCCCCAGACAGACAGACCTTGGCACAAAGTTGGTGGGGGGGATGCGCCTCCACAACGTGGCCCATCTGGGAGCCAGCGTTATTTTCTGGTTCAAGGAAACATCTGTTCCTGCCTCTCCGTTCAGAGCGGGCGGGCAGCAGACCCAGGGCCCAGAGCCCCGCCTGCCCGCACTGGGCAGGGAGTGGGGATTGGGGCCGAGCCCGGAGCCCCATTCTCTGTCAGACTCCCACCCGCCACCGCCACCTCCAGGGACTCTTGGCCAGGTGCAACCGAGTCCTCCCCTCTGCCCCCACCAAGATGCCTGAGGCTGTCACTGCCTTCTACCAGGTACAGGGGCTCCTGGGGCAAACACGCAGCTGCCCCCGGAGTGCCATGTGTGTTTACTGAGGGACCCCCTCTGCTATTTCTCACACACAGGAGCCGTGTTTTTGAAAGATATGGCTGCCAAACAAGCTGCATTTATTACATAATGATTAATTCATTGCCCCCATTTCTTATTAATCAAAGACATCCATAACTGCCTCCTGAGCTTTGGGTGGGGCGAGATGGCCAGTGGGGCCTCGAGCTGACAGCCTTCTGGCCCAGAGCAGGGCCCTGCTGGATTTGTGTCAGCCTGGCTGTGTTTGGGGTAAATGCACAGCACCCTTGAGATTTCTAGAAGAAATGGAGGCAGCTCACAGACCCCTACCCGTTGCCTCCCTCGGCTCCTGGGGCCGCCTGGGATATTTTATCGCCGCCTCTCCAGCCAGCCCTGAGCTTGGGTTGGCCGCTTGGCACTTGGCCACCGCTGACCAGCAGCTTGGTGGAGGGTGAGGGGGTAGAGTGGACTGGCCCCCCTCCACGGAAGCCGCCATCAGTGAGTGCAGCTTAGAGGGGTGAGTGAGGGCCTGGGCCGAGGTCAGGACTGCTCTGGGCAGGGGACTGCCTGGCAGCCTGGTCCGAGCGTGGAGGCTGAGAATCCTGGGGTCCTGGGGCACTTGAGAGGCCTGTCCTCTCACCTTCCAGGGCAAGACAGAGGAGGCTCCTGTTGGGCCTGTGCCATTCAATGCTTCTTTCAACTTCTTTGTCTGACACTGACTGAGGGGCCTGGCACCCGCCAGGGAAGACACAGCCTACTGGGGCTGGGGCAGAAGCCAGACGAATCATTGTCATTCCGTGGGGTGTCAGGCCAGGGGATGCCCTAGGAGTGAGGGACCAGCAAAAAGGCTTAAACCAATACAGGAGGTGTGATCGGGGGAGGCTTCCTGGAAGAGGTGCTGCTGCAAGAAGTTGGTTGTTTTTTTTTGGTTTTTTTGCAGGGGGGGGGGAACTTTTAAAATGACAATTGCGATGGCCAAAAAGCTTATTCGGGGTTGCCCAGGGAAACAGAATGAACTTTCTGGCCAACCCAGTACTTGGTGCTGTTTGCTGTCAGGTGCTTTTCACATACGTTGTCGTGTTTCATTTGCACCAACACCAACAACCCTGTGAGGTAAGAAATAGCGTCCACGTATTCTCAGTGAGTAAGCCACGGCTTAGAGGGGAAGTTGCTCGGCCAGCTCACTCAGCCAGGTTTAGAACTCTGAGTGGCTCTTAGAAAGATGATAGGAGAGGTGGAAAGGGATGGGAGGTGAGCCTGGCATGCCTGGCAGAAGAAACAGTGAGTGCAGAAGCATGGCTGAGGAGCAGCTGTGGCACAGAGGCAGGCTGGGGTCCTGGGAGCCTGGGTGCTGGCAGCAGAGAGCTGGGGAGCCCAGGCAGGTATGTGAGGGTGGGAGGCTCTGGGCGGACCTCCCCGCCTGCCTGGCAGCAAGCACACCTCCCAGACCTGCTGCGTCCTTCCTGCCCCTGATCTCAGGAGACAGCAGCCAGGCTGGCATGGGGCAGCGAGGACATGCCTGAGACATCAGCCCCCCGGGACCTCCCAGACCTCTCCCTAGACTCTGCTGCCCATCTCCTGTCCAGAAGGAGGCTGAATAGCTGCCAGCATCTGCCCGTCAGCAGAGTTCCCGCTCTCAGCACCAGCTCCCCGAGCTGCCTCCAGGGACGGTCTCACCCGCCTCCCTAGAGAGCCAGCACTTCCGCTGCTGCCTGATAGCTCTAGTGGCTGGAGACGCTCCTTGAAGTTTAGCCCGTGTGGCTTAATAGCAGCAGCCCTGCCCCCTTGACCAGCTCTGCCTACCTCCTGAGCCCATGTCCCTGCACCGTGCAGCCGCAGGCAGAGACCTTCCTCCCGCTCTGGGTGATGTCGGGATGAAAGGGCATCTGGGGACATTGCAAGTGGCTTTCTCTCCCCTGAGATCCAGAGATTCCCTGTAAGACCATGTTAGCACCATGTCCATTTTAGAGATGAGAAAACTGAGGCTCAGAACTGGGAGATGATGGGAGTCAAACCACTTTGGCCATTTCCTTCCCCACCTGGGTTCCTGGAAGTGGATCGTGTTCCTCAGGCAGAAGGGCTCCCACCCCTGCAGCCTCTCCCTTTCGCTCCCCTCTCCTTGAGACCCCATCTCAGGGAAGTCTTTCTGCCCCCAGCTCCCTGCCCTAAACACTTGCTGAGGACAGCCTTTGTTGACTAGGGAGCTCCACAATGGTGTCCCCAATACCCTCATGATATTTATTGAAGAGGAAATGGGTGAGTGGATCCCCAAGCTAGTTAGCGTGAGACTGGTTGTAGTAACATACAAGCCCAAACATTTCCAGGAGTCCAAGAGTTTCTGGTCAGCAGGTGGTGACGTGGCCCCGCCTTTCCCTGTGGCCTGGGCTTGGTCCCCCATCTGGATGGGGCACCTCTCCAGTGCTCACGCGCCACTGGCTGGAACTCAGTCCTGTGCCCATCCCTCATTGCAGGAGAGGCCAGGAGATGCAGTCCAGCTATGGCTCCAGGAAGACGACACAGGGTTTGTTGACTTCATCAGTGCAGTTTTCACAGTGTTACTATTGACCCTGTTTACACGCTAGGAGCCTGAGGCTCATGTGACCTGTTAGGGCCAGAGCCGGCTCAAGGACCCACGTTGTCAAGTGCTGCCCTGCCCTGCTTCATCCTAAAGGCCACCTGTCCAAAGGATCTGGCTGACGCTCTCACCCCGAGTCTTGACACACCAGACACGTGGCCATTTAAGGAGGCAGCTGTGTGCAGCCTGGGCTGTAGGTACTGGCTTCCTCTTTTCCTCGTCTTGTGAGGGTTTGTCCTCGCCTGGGGTGAGGGGGTGGTGCGGGGGACATCTTAGCCATGTGTGTTTGGATGGCTTCTGCTTGTTCCTGAGTCACCAGCTCTGGGCCCGTTGGGGGCTCCTGTGCATGGAGGCTAGAGCAGAACCCACCCTTCCACATCGGGGAAGGTGCACACGTGCTACTAACTACTGGCCGTCAACTTCAAGGTCTGTCTTCGCTGCCTGTTATGACTTCAAGTGCTTTTGCTGGCCTTTCTGCCACTTGGCAGCCAGCCCCTGCCTGCCACCCATGCAGAGAAAGGACAGAGGACCCACGGGAATGCTGCGGGAGGGTGTCGGTCAGGGTCCGAGAGGGTCTGTATGGGGGATAGTTCCTGGGCTTCCTGGAGGAGGTGACATTTGGTCAGGCCTTGAGGGCTAAGGCGGGTGAGAGCTGGAAGGGCGTTCCAGGTAGAGGGAACAGCTTATGCAAAGGCTGGCAGAACCCCAGAGCTTGGTCTGCTGCCCAGACCAGTGACCCAGGTCTTTCCAACCTGAGCTGAGGGAGAGTCTTCTGGTCCTGGAGGGAGGAGAAACAGAAGGACAGCAGGAAAGGAAGGAGGGGAAGGAGTGGGCACCGGCTGAGGAAGCACCTGTCCGGGCCTGTGCTGGCACCTCTCGGCTGGTCCCTGTCCTCCGGTTCTCAGCTATGCACGCGGGGCCTTCTTGCTCTCTGGCCGGCTGGTGACGCTCAGGGCCTTCGGGCTGGCTGCCCCTCTCTCCACCGCCAAGGGCCTATTCCTCCCCCGGGCCTTCTCTCAAGTGTCACCCGTGTAGGACTGCGGTCCCTGACAGTCCCCGCTTACTCCAATCTGTTTTCCCCAGAGGCGCTTAGTCACTTGGTCTTGTAATTTACTTATGTCTTTGCTCATTGGCTGCCTCCCTTCTGCACTCTCTCCCGATTTTGAGTCTGGCCTGTTCAGTGGCGATCTTTAGCCTCTGAACATAGTAGGCGCTCAATAAATGTTGAATTAATGAGCGAATTCAGCCCTGGGCAAAACGTGAAGCTGTAACTCAGTCACAACAGCAGAGGGCTGAGCGGGCCGCGGGCGGGACCCCTACCGGCCTCGGGCTCGCGGGCGCGTCCCCGGCTGCGCGCGGGGCGGCGTGAGGGCGCCGGTAGTCATGGTTACAGCGCCCGGGCCTGTGTGGGTTTCTGGCCTTTTGTGTTCGCACAGGCCTCGCCCCCATGTGGTCGCCACCCATGATTGGCCGGCATGATGCGGAGGGGCGGGAGTATCCCGGGCCCGGAAGTGGGCGGGGCGCTCTGCCCCTCTGGCGCGCGCGCGGCTGGGATGGGCGTGGCTTCCGGAAAGGCTGCAGAGGTTGGGGGGGCGGGGGGCGTGTTGATGGAGGTAGTGAGCGTGGGCCGCGATCCGAACAAAGGCAGCCTCGGCCCGGCTCCGACTCTGGTCGTTTTTTCTCGTCTTAGGGGTCTGGCATTGAGAGGGCCGACTCCTTATCCTGGTCTGTGCAGTTGATGGTCCGCTCTGCCGACCCGGCCCCCTTCCTGCCACAGGGCCTTTGCACGTGCACTGTCTGTTTCAGGATTCTAAGTCATTTTTCCTGGCCACCCCTCACCCCTCCTGGGCAAGCTTTCCACGCAGACCACGTGTCTGCTCTGCTTTAGATGTCTCCCGTGTGGTTGTACCTTTAATTGTGCGTCTCCCTCCCATACCCAGCTGCCATCCAGGCAGGGCCTACATGTGACCTGGCACACAGTAGGTGTTCAATTTATACTTTTGAATGAATCCATTCATCTGGCTGCCCCCAAGGCCTCCTTGGCAGGCCAAGTGCTGGACACTGGGACTCAAGAGGAGAAACAGACGCCCCTTGACTCCAAGACACAGAAGGGTTTATGTCCAAGGCCAGACTGCGGGGTGAGTGGCTGGACCCTGGGCTGGAGAAGCCTGGTTTGGTGTGTGTCTGCCATCAATGGTTCCCTGTTCTGGCCACATGGAGAGCCGTAGGGCCTCCCTGCCTCAAGAGGCAAGCGTGGTACAGAAATGGGCTGGTGAGGGTTACTCAGGGGACACCTTGGGGACAGAGACCCTGGGAGGCCTAGGGTCCACTCACTCTACCCGGAGTGGGGGTGACAGAACTCTGTAGCCTCTGCCCCGGGCACTCCCACTGCTCTACACACTGCAGTAAACACTGCTCTGCACACACTTCTGTGCTCACACATTGCTGTGCTCACATTGCTGTACACAGATCCACCTTCTGGGGTTTGGATGAGGTGTAGACATTGTTCCCCACCAATACCAAAAGAAAAAGTACCATGCCCTGCAAAGCCAGTAGTAGCGGAGTATTAAACCAGAGCTTCTGGAGCATTGGTTTGATCCAAACCTTGGAGTTTGTACCACAACGGATTCCTGGGCTCAGGCCACCCCTAAACCACAGATCTTAAGGGAAGCAACCCAGAATCTGCCCCTTTTCAAGCCTGTGTGGTTTTAGTGTTTGAGAAACAGAATGTCAAATATTTGTGTCTCCAGACTCTACTGAGACCCCTGTCTCACACTTCATCCCAGACCCTGGGTCCAGTCCAGGTCTTAACTACAGGGCCTCTGCACACTATAGGAATTGGAAAATACTCTTATTCTCCTTAGAAAAACGTGCTTGTGCATGCACAGATACACACAATTTGCATTTGATTTCAGGCAGTTCTCACACCTGGGCTGAGTGGTCTGAAAGGCTGGGGAGACCTGTTTGGGAAAAGGTCTCCATGCTGGCACTCCCCTGAACCTAGGGCCAAAGTGTACAGTTGTATAGGTTGTATACTGCACAAGAGTGCCCAGCAGAAATCCAGCCTCCATTCCACTGGACAAGCTGTGCAGCCTGGCACCTAGAGTGTCTTCTCTTATCTTGTGCATACGTAACATATGGCCTGCCCCCAACTCCTATCCTCGCCCTCCTGCTTCTTGTGATAACTAAGGTTAGGAGCAACAACCAAGTGACAGAAATTACGCCCATTATCACTGATTAGCTGGCTTTCATAAATTCCATCTTTAAAGGCATGACAAATGACCTGGCAGCCCTCACATGCTGACGCTTGGTTCCTGGTGCTCCCAGAGTCCTGGGCTTGTGTTGTGTAGTGGTTGGGGCTGCCCACAGGTCTCGCTTGGGGTAGGAAGATGGTTCATGAAGTTGACCTCTCAGGGAGTGGGGGAGAAGATGAGTCAATATTTCTTTAGTTGACGTGAGTGATTCATTGGGTCCATTTTATGGGTCAGGAAAACTGAAGCTCAGGGAGCTAATCATTTGAAGTGGAGAAGGCCCACCTCTCTGGGGAGACTTAATGAACAGAAGCTTTGCAGTAGGACAGGGAGGAGGTCAAGGACGGGGAGAGGAAGTAGACAAAGCCACACCCCACAGCACCTCACATCATGCAGCTGACCAGTCTAAGTGACGCCACCTCCTGGAGGCCTGGGCTGGCTAGAGGCCTCTGGGCTCACCCAGCCTGGGCTTTTCCATCACAGCGCTGTCACTCTGGTTTGGTGACCTGTTTATGCAGCATGTCCCCACAGCCTGGCAGCACCCAGTTCTGGGCTGGCAGCCCTAGACACGGGGCAGGGCACACCGTGTGAATGATTATGAACGATCAGTGGCCAGTTAAGTGGGCTCTCGGCTCCTCATAGCTTTGCTCCTAGCCCACCACAGGCCCTAACCTGAAATGAGGTCGGGGAGGCTGGGAAGCCTGGGTGTTGGCAGCTGGTGCGGAGAGGAGGGTTGCAGGCTTGGAGTGGACCAGGGGAGTCAGCACTCGAGCCCACTCAAGAGTGAGCTGGAATTTCTTGTTTGCCAAGGCTAAGCCTGCAGGCCACCTTTGCTGCCCTGCCCTCTGGCTCAGCCTGGTTGGAGGGCGGCTGGCAGAGCCCAGCAGTGAAGCTCCGGTGAACAGAGGCTGCTAGATGCTGAAGCAGAGGTCCCTATGCAGGGATCTTTCTCCACTGAAGATCCTCAGGTCCTTAGAGGAGCGATGCCCTTCCCGCCCACAGGCTGGACAGAGTCCCCTCAAGGGACACCTGCCTCTGGGGAGCGAGCATCCTGGAAACACTGGGAATCCATGACCCTTTAAACCCCCTCCCCAGGAAGCACTCTAAGTCCCCATCATCCAGGGTTCCCCCACAGCAGGGGTGTTTCTCTGAGCCAGAAGAGGGGGTATCTCCCAGGCCCCTGGACCTTCTTCTCAGTGTCTGGTCCCTGTACCCTCAGGTGTGACTGAGCCATTGTGGCCCCTGGAGCCCCGCAGACCTGCTCCCCACACTACCGTGTAGATGATACTTAGTGTGTCTCCTGGGGCCCCAGGTGGGGACGAGGCCAGACTCCCATGTGTCCCCAGTGTGTCCCCAGCAGGGCCTGCTCACAGGGGCCCTTGGTGGGTATTTGGTGACTGGAGAGCTGAGTGAAGAAGGGGCTGCTGCTCCTGGGTCCTGTGGAGCTGACCTGGAAGAACACCCCACCTCACCGTGGCAGGACTTCCTCCCACTGGGCAGACCCCCCCAGAGAGCTCCTTGTTGCTATAGGTGCCCTTCTTGATGCAAGTGCCCAGCAGGACAGGCAGGGGCTCTGCAGGATCCAGGGGAGCAGCCCTCCATCTAGGGTTCTGGGGGTATTCAAGCCCTGCAGCTGGGTCTGTGTGTCCTGGCTCTGGGGTGCCCAGCTCCAGCCTGGCGGAGACCTGGTTGGTAGTGAACCAGGTGGGCGGCGGGCCGGGTGGGGGTCCTCCCAAGGCCACGGTCTTCTTGCCTGCTCATGGAGTGATGTGCCCACCTGGTGAAGATGGTCTTCTGGTGGTGACTTTTGTGTCATCGCTTTTAGCAGGGTGCTCGCAGCCCCAAGGGATGTTGGTGGCAGGGCCGTGCTGGGGGTCCTCCACATTTCACCTGATCCCCGAACCAGGAAATGGGGGCCAGAGAGGGCGGGGCTCTCCCATGTTCTTGGAGCAAGGGTCTGCCAGGACTTTGAGCCTGAGGAGGGAGGCGGGAGGACCCCCCATTTGAAAGTGGGAGATGACGTGACTTTTGGGGACAGCTATCGAAGTGAGGGGTCACAGTCTGGGTGTGGGGGTGCCCGGCCCAGGGACCCATTTCTTTGGCCCAAAGACTGGGGTCTTGGGAATCCAGGGAGGACAGGGCCTGTCTGAAGACCTTCTGGCTTGGCCAGAGAGGCTGTGGAGGGTTGGAGGAGGCCAGGCGGGGAGGTTGAGGAAGCACCCTCCTGAAGACCAGCACCAAATCGCCTCAGTTGGGGGCAGCCTGGCCGAGGGGAGGCCTCTCCTGCTCCTCCTCCAGCCCCTCGGGTGGGGTGGTGGGCCCAGCCAGCAGCCCTGCTTCCTGCCCGCAAGGCCCACTCCCCTCGGAAGACTTTCCGCCACTGGCAGGAGAAGGGAAGTTGGGGCTTGGATTTGCCTCTGTGGAGCCAGTAACCGACAGCCCCCGCCACGGGCACCATCAGCACAGCTTCCGGAGCCTACTCGAGACACACCTGCTCGCGCTAAAAGGAGAAGCAGAAATCCATCAAAACAACCCGGGGCGCGGGAGGGGCCCAGACCTCGGTTCCCCTCTTGAAGTCGGGGCTGCAGGCATCTGCAGGCCCCTGGCGTCCCCACCGCTGGGCCTTGGTCTCCCTGTCTGGCCAGGTGGCAGGGATATGCTCCCAGCTTGCGCCTCTGGGCCTCCTCCCTTGCCCCCACCCTCATCCCTCCCTTTCCAGAGACATTATAAATCAAACGGCTTAGAACGTAAGGCATCAAAAATTCTGAAACCTTCATCTATTATTAACGCTGACAGTAAATCCCCCCTCCGAGCGTTTTACATAGCAACTGTTACCAAGACTCGCTGGTGGGGCTGCGGCTCCAGCCCGCCGCATCCCACGGCTCTGGGCGGGATAGCGGCCGAGCCTGGACTGGCCAGGCCGCCGCATGGGCACCCGCCTGCCCTCCCCAGGAGTCGGGGGGGTGCCATTCTGCCAGGGGAAACAGTTTCCTTCCTGCTGAAAACAGGAGGAGGGGTCCAAGCTGCTCCTGGTGAGCCTGCTGGAGGCTCCCAGCCAAGCGAAGCTACTGCCCAGGTGGAGGGGAGGGACCCGGGGCCCCTAGGAGGCGGTGCCCATGTTCAGGGCTGAGGTCTGGGGCCTTTGCTCCCTGCTGCCCTAGTGGAAGAGCAGGAGACACAGGACGGGAAAAGGCTTCGTAAACTGTTAAGGGCTGTGCAGATGTTGTTTACCAACCCACCCACCTGTCAGCTAGACATTCCCGAGTGCCTGTTTGTCTGCAGGCGGTATCTGGGCACCAGGGATTTAAAACAAAGACAAAAGGCCTGGGTCCTGTCGCGTCCAGTTTGGAAGGAGACAGACGTGCCAGCCTCTAATTGCATTGAGTGGAATGATCAATGTGTGTACAAGATGGACTCAGGAGGGGCGGGGACAGGAGGCCTCTTCCCAGGATTTTGATCAGAAGGATGAACAGGAGCCAGTCTGTCTGCTCTGGGCAGAGGAACTGGCATGTGCAAAGGCCCAGAGGCATGAGGCAGCCCGGGTGGCAGGTGTGCTCTAGGTCGAGCCGTTTTGGTAGAGGAGGGGACCTGCAGGAGGGAACAGGTGTCAGAAGGTGCAAGACTGTGGATACAGAGCTGAGGGAGCTGATTCGGGGACACTGAGGGGCCGTGGAAGGTTTTAAACTGGGGAGGAACGGAGTTGGATTTGGTTTACGAGGAGCCACAGATGTTGTCTCTTGTAGCAGTGTTTCAGGGCTCCAGGCTGGGGGATGGCATCGCCTGTAAGTGCTGGAGAAGAGAGACCGCCTGCAGGGGTGGGAGGCAGGGGAGGCAGCCACTCTCTGCGAGCTGTCACTATGCACTTGCTGTGTGCCCAGCCCCACGTCACGCCCGTGGTCCCTGCCCTGGGGATTTTGCCATACAGTGGGGGCCTGACCAGCACAGACCCCACAGGGAATAGCATGGACAGGTTAAGAGGCTTCTGCTCCTGGGGCTGCCAAGGGCCCGGGAGGGGGTCTGGAGAAGCGAGTGGGTCACAGGGCCCACGTGCAAGGAGTGGTGTCCCTGGTTGTCTGCCACTGGAAAGCGGGACACAAACCAGGACAGACCTGGGCCTGGCCGAGTGGGGGCGTCAGTGGGCAGACTGTCCCCCGCCGGTGACTAATAATATATGTTCATTGTGGGAAACTCAGCAAATAAGCAGCAGCCCTGAGAAGATGAGGCCCCCCCACCAGGATCTCACCACCCATGGATGCCCTGGCTGCATCATGGTTTCCGGTTACTCTGGAACCAGACACGGTCACATGTTTTTTAAAAGCAAGCAGCATCCTTCCCTCCTGCACCCCTGGGTGACCAGCTGTTCCTGCTGAGCATGCTAGGAACAGCTCCTGTCTCCCCATGTGTCTGGGGGTTTGTCAAGGGTGCAGCTCCCCAGAGGGGCCCAACTGGACTAGGATGTCCAGCGCTTCTCTGGGGGCCAGAGGCCAGGGCTGTCCTGCTGCAGCATCAAGTGGCCAGAACAGAGGCTGCTGCCCAATAGGTGCTCACTGTTCTAGCTGTGGGGGGTGAGCCCTCTGTCCCCAAAAGTGAGTGAGCAGAGGTTGGGTGGAGCCCACAGGGATGCCATAAACTGGATCTGGCAGTAACTGGAGCTGTGGGGTGAGATCTGTGCTCTAAGGGTGTGCAGTGGCCAAGGTAGAGGAAGCAGGGTGTTCAGAGAGGGCTTCTTGGAGGAGGTGAGCCGTGGGATATTACAGAAGGGCAGACTTGCATAAGGGCCTCTCCTGTGTGGACAGGGCTGGGGACCCAATCAGGGTTCTGGCCGCACGGGGCTGCCAGGCTTGGGAGAGACAGACAAGTGCCTGGAATGTGTGGTATGGGTTCAGTGCTATGATGGTGGAGAGATAGACCGCAAGAGCCCAGTGATTCAGGGCAGGCTCAGCATCTGAGCCAAAGGCACCCAAACTATAGCCAGAAGTTTGACTCAGTCCCATGTCCCTTGGTCCAGGGGCTCCCAGATGCTGACAGTTGATGGCAGCTCAGTTGGTGCCTTGGCCCCAGGTTCGCTGCTTTGCAGAGTAGCCCCCAAACGCAGGGCCCACACCCAGAGTCCTACCCTAGAGTGGTCCCCCAGCCCTCAGCTGGCAGCCACCCATGGACCTTCTCGGAGCAGAGGTGGAAACTGCCTGGGAATGTCCCCCAGCCTGGCTGAGCCTGGGTCACCTCAGCTGTCCCTGGTGACACAGCCCACTGGGCCCACCCTGCATGGCCCAGGCCGCCTGAGCCAGGCTGGGAAAGGCTCCTGAGGGGCCCCTACCTCCCAGTCAAAGGATTTGGGGATGGATGGAGGGAGAAGCCATCTGGCAACAAGGTGGGGCCATAGAGAGCAGCATGGGGCAGTTTGGGAGGGACGCCTGGCAGACAGCCCCTCTCTGCGGCCTTCCAGAGCCTCCTGGAATGGCCAGCTTCAGGGCTCACAGCTCCTCATGACTGAAGAGCATGTGTATGGAAGTCAAACAGACCTGAGTTCAAGTCCCAGCTCCTCTGCTGCCTGGCTGTGTGACCTTGGGCTCGTTCTTTGTTCTCTCTGCTCAGCATCCTCACCTCTACTTTGAGGATAATAACAGCACTGGTGTTGACTCGAGGCTGGAAGAGGTGATCCGCGTGTGAATGACTGGCGTACAGTGAGCGGACGAAAGTGGCTGCTGTCACCCTGGTGCCCAGGGAACCCATAACAGTCCTCACTGGTCTCCTTAGAGGCTCGTGTTCATCCTCCAGCTCCGGCCTCCGGAATCACAAGGCCCTGGTCCACTCACCAGTTCACATCACTCTCTTTCTCTGAGCACCTACTATGTGCCGGGTGCTGGGGCACTCTGGGAGGCAAACGGTTGTCAGTCCTGGTGGGTAGACTGCTGGCACAGTGGATAACGGGTCCAGGGAGGGAAGTCACACAGAGTGGAGAGGAGGTGACCCTGAGCATTTGTTAAGATAATTGAGTCCAGTGAGTGCAAAGTGGGGGTCGGGGATGAGAGAGCTGGTGGGTGCAGGTAGTGCCCTGTGGTTTAGTGCTGCTTGTGAGGCTTGAGAGTTGGGAAGGTGGGCAGGGGGCACCTCTGAAATCAGGCTGGAGAGGTGAGCCAGGAGGGGTCTGAGCATGGGGCAGGGCTGGGAGTGAGGGAGTGGGCTTGGGAGGAGGGCAAGCAGGTGCAAGGGGAGGGAGGGAGTGCTGTCGGCAGCTGGGAGCCTGTGGGCTGTGAGGGTGGCCTGGAAGCTGGAAGCAGCTGCAACCTGGCCTTTCAGCAATGACAGGTGGGACCCTATGCTCATGGCTCACCATCCATGGGGACTTAACATTCACGGGGGACTCACCATCCATGAGATTCATCATCCATGGGGGGCTCACATCCACGGGACTCACCATCCATAGGGGACTCGCCACCCACAGGACTCACCATCCATGGGGGCTCACATCCACAGGACTCACCATCCACAGGGGACTCACCATCCACGGGGCTCACCATCCATGAGACTCATCATCCATGGAGGGCTCAAATCCACGGGACTCGCCATCCATGGGGGCTCACCATCCATGGGGGGCTCACATCCACGAGACTCATCATCCATGGGGGCTCACATCCACGGGACTCACCATTCACAGGGGACTTGCCATCCACAGGGGACTCACCATCCATGAGACTCATCATCCACTGGGGGGGCTCACATCCACAGGGGACTCAGCATCCACGGGGGCTCACCATACACGAGACTCATCATCCATGGGGGGCTCACATCCACAGGACTCACCATCCACGGGGCTCAAATCCGTGGGACTCACCATCCACAGGGGACTCACCATCCATGGGGGGCTCACATCCACAGGACTCACCATCCATAGGGGACTCATCATCCATGAGACTCATCATCCATGGGGGGCTCACATCCACAGGACTCACCATCCATGGGGAACTCACCATCCACGGGGACTCACCATCCACGAGACTCACCATCCTCAGGACTCAACATCCACTGGGGACTCACCATCCATAGGGCCGACAGACAGAAGGGAGTCAACAAGTACAGGAGGGAGGTGATTGCAGAGAGTGGTGAGGGCCATGGGGACAGGGGCTCCTATAGCTATTGGGCAATCACAGAGGGTCTCCAGGAGGAGGTGGCTTTGGGCAATGAGAAGATTCAGGGGACTGGTGATCCAGATAGAGGGAATAGTGTGTGCAAAGGCCCAGAGATGCCTGCCGCCCCCTCACCACCCCCACCCACTGCCAGCCTGTGTGGGGAGGGCAGGGTGGGAGATGAGATCACACAGGAGAGCAGTGCCCCCAGGTGGGCAGTGCAGGCCCAGCTCAGTCTGAACTCGGGGCGGGGGATCTGCCTGCTGGCAGTGAGGGGACCCGCCCACCAGGCAGGAGAGCAAGCCCCCAGCTGTTGCTTCCCTGTGTGACCCTGAGCACGTCACCCACCCTCTCTGAGCTCCTGAGTTCTGTGCGGTGCTCAGAGGCAAAGAGAGCCCCCCTGCTGTGGCTGCTGCCATCACCTTTGTGCCCACTGACCCTGCTCTGGGTGGCGGACTTGGAGGGGCAAGTGGGACGACTTAATGGAACTGAGAGCCCCCTGGACAGGAGGCCCACGGGGCCTGTTCTTTTGGCAGTGGTTTTGCTCCTTGACACGCTCAGAGTCCTGCCCACGCTGCCCTGCCTTGGTGCTCCTGTCACCACGACTGGAGACTCAGCTGAGGCCCAGGGTGGACCCCAGTGGTGGCCGTTCTGAAACCCTGCTGCTCCGGGTGGGTCCCCAGCCGCTACTGGGTGTTTGCAGCTGAGCTGAAGTCATTTCTCTCATGGCCTCAAACAGAGTCCTCTCTGGAAAAGATGTTCTTTCCCTAGAACTGTAACCTGCATTACCCAGAATAGGCTACTTGGTGGTGCCATCTCCCCTGAGTGCCCCCAGATCCTTCCTGCACACTGACTTTCCCAATAAGAGGCCCTTGAGGTCATGGCCACCCTTAGACACCAGAGGAGGGAGGGTGGGTTTAAGAGCAAGCCTTCTGGCTCTGCAGGTCTGGGAGGGGTCCCAGAGCTCAGCTGGGGCATCCACAGCCTCCCGGGCCACCCCTGGCTTTGTGGTCAAGACCAACCCTGTGTGCCTTTACCCCCTGCTGCTCCTGGGGGAGATGATGGGTGCCTGACCACATGCCTCCCCACGACAGAGCCCCTGAGAGGAGCAGGAGAGGGTCATGTGGGCTGGGGCCGCAGGTGGCAGTCCTCTCAGGCAGGGCAGGCCAGGGACATGGGTGCCGGGTGGAGGCACGAAGGCCTAGGACAGGAAGGACCTGGCTGCGTCTGAACTGCTGCGATCACAGTGTGCCTGAAGGAGAGGCCCCATGGGGTTCACGGCCAGCGCAGTTCCGTTTCTCAGAGCTCGTCAGGGACCAGACCACAGAGGGCCTGGGAAGCCTGGTGTATAAGTGAGGGCCAGAGGGCTCCCGCATAGTGAGCATCCCCGAAGGTCAGCCCCTGGAGACAGGGCTCCACTCCCTGGAGCTATGTGTTGCAACTGGATGGCAGAGGGATGGCTCTTGGTGGTCACTAAGGGGCCCACCAACCACAGAAGCCTCGTGAGGGCTGCACAGCCCAGAGGGAAGGAGACACTTGGGCTCACGAAGCTTCTTATAGTGACATGTCATTTTCAGTCCAATGCACTGACTAAGGCGGGCCTGTGGCCACCCTGCCTCCTTGGTTGGGGGGGTGGGACATGCAGGCTACCGTTGACCAAGGAGAGCAGGGAGTATTTGGAGATGAGCTGACCTTGACCCCCAGGCTGAGGAGGGTCCCATACTTCAGGCACCTCTGGAGGCCTTGAGTAGAGGCTGAGGTCTCATTGGTTTTATTTTTTAACTATTTATTGATCCCATGCAGAGAAGGGCACGTATCCTGAGTGGCCGGCTAATGAATTGCTACAGACTGGACACACCAGTGTCTGACCAGCATGCACATCAGGAGGGGGCATCGCTATCCTCGTGTCCCCCCAGGCCTGGCCTACCTGGGATCCGAGTGTTAGCTTGTGAACTTTGTCCGTGTGGTCTCGCGGGTCCAGTTGTCTGACACGCCTGGGCTGCATGCAGCCAGCGTGGTTATTTCCTCCTGCGTAGTGTTCAGGCATGCTGTGTGGCACCCCAGGAAAGTCCGGGCAGCTTACAGCCTACGACTAAGCCTGCCAGGAACGTCCGGGAGCATTGGGAACGCAGGGTCTGGGGGCGGTGTATGGCACTCGTGTTGCTGTGTTTCTGGAGGTAGGATTGCTGTGATCTCGGGGTTTAAAGGTGCCCCCTGGACTCAGGAGAAGAGGAGACCAAGGGAGTGACCCAGAACAGGAGAGGAAGGGCCGGAGGGTGGGTTGGACCGTCGGGCCACTTGGCCTCAGAATGGAGCAGTGTCCCCAGTGCAGTCTCATCTCCCGTGGGTTTGGAAGGTGAAGGTCACACGTGGTCAGTGAGGTCACATGTGATCGGTGCCCCCAGAGTCCCAAGAAACAAGGCCTGGACATGGGCTGCACGTTCAGCCCCACCACCACCCACGGTGATGCACAGGCCTTCCAGGGACAGTGCGCGCCCAGGGGTGGCAGGGAGGTCATGTGTCTTAGTGCCCAGAACTCTCCTGCACCAATGCACATGTGGGGAGCACCCGAGCCCGCCTGACACTTGGGGAGGCTGCGGCTGGCCAGGAGGTCGGGGTCCCATGCACTCCCCGACCCTGGGTGCATGGGACAAAGGTCTGGGGTCATGGTTCACAGGGTCACCTCTCCAGATGGTATTTCGTAAAGGGGCCAAGAGAGGGTGATTCTTTGCCCAGCTTGAAGCTGAGAGCACAGATGGTTAGACCCCGGCCTGTCTGGGACCCTCACCTGGAGCCACCCCAGCTGTAAGAACAGACACTGCAGCGGGGGCCAAGTAGTGAGCCAGGGGTGGTGGTAGGGAGCGGGGTCTGGCTCCCAGGCTGGGTCCGCAGTGTGGGTAGGTGACTCGCTTGGTGGGGCCACTGTGTTCTGCCAGTCCCCAACCAGCCCCCCGTCCAGCTGTCTGAGGCCAGAGCAAGGCTTCGCTGAGATCCTCGGACCTCTGGGCCTGAGCCCTTCAGGGTCGGTTGGTGTCAGTTTTTGTTTTAACAGACACAGTGTGCCTGTTCCTTTGACTGGCCGCCCCTGGGCCCATGTCCGGGTGGCCTCAGCACAGGGTGCTCCCTGAAACTCGCACTCTCAGGGAAGCATGCCAGGCTCTGGCGGGGCATCTGGGGAGGCTGGGGCCATGGCCAGTTGTGAGAAGAAGTGTCTTTGTCGCAGATGCACGTGGGGCTCTCTATGAAACTGTCTCAGTGCTGCACAGGAAGAAGAAAAATGGGGCTTTGATGTGGGCTGCCTCTCGCCGGCCGCCGCGATGTCACTCAGGCGCGTCTGTGGCAGCTTTTATTAAGGAGCTGTCAGCTCTTCTCAGCCTGAGACCCAGGGGCTCCCAGGGCAGGAGGCAGCCCAGAGCTGTCTGCAGGAGGCCTGGCATCCACATGGGTGGGAGGGACCCTGGTCCAGCCCCAGCTCCCAGGGGCAGGCAGGGCCCAGGTGGATCTCTGGGCACCACTCTGGGCCAGGTGGGGTGGCGGGGGTGACCTGCTTTGGTGTGGTCCTGATCCTGCTGTGCAGCCACCGCATGGCAGGGAACTGGGCGCGGCCCCTGCTCCGGGCTGAGGAGGGGGCTTCAGAGGCCTGGAGGCAGCGTCCAGCACCAGATGATGAGGCCAGAAAGGGTGGCTAGGAGCTGGAGGGGAGCCTGGTCTTGTGGGTATTGGGGCGGCTAGGATCCACTGGGCTGTGAGCAGGAGGGCAGGGTAGTGCATGTTCGGGGGGGGCCTCAGGAATGTGGGGTTCCCTCAGGGAAAGGTTGGGACCAGCAAGATCTGGAGTAGGTATCCAGCAGGACAGTAGTCCAGTGGATACCAGCCCTGCTTCCTGACCAGCCAAGGGGATGCCAAGACCTGCCATGAGCACCCTCCTCAGGGCCTACAGCTTCCTGAGCACTCAGGCGTCCCCAGAGAACCAGGCGGGGTCGTCCCAGGGGCAGCCAAGGCCCCCCAAGCTTTCATGAGCCCTCTAAACCCTCAGTGACGAAGGGAAGGAGACCCAGACACCAGGGGCCCGAAAGCTTTGGGCCTTAGGAAGCAAGTAAACCCCACTCTGTATTCACAGTATCTCCATTAACAGGACTCTGTTCCACAAATCTCTGTTCCTCGTTCATTCCAAAAACTGTGAGCTGTTGATCATTTCAAAAAACTCAGCTCGCTGGAGAAAATACAGAAAATAACCAAGAGTGAGTGTAGAGAGAAGAACAGACGTCACTGCCTGGCCCTCTGGTGCGGCATCTGTGTGTGTCCCGCCCTAGCTTTTGCGTCCCTCCCGGTTCCTTATGCACTAGTCCACGAGTGTCTGCCTGGGTCTTTGGAAACAGGGCTGCTGAGGCTGGATCTGGGGTCGTGCGTGCTGTGTGACCTTGCAGGAGTTGGACACCCTCTTGGAGCCTTTGCTTCCACATCTCTGCATGTAGGGAGAGGTTACGGTGGTTTCTTGGGCTCCACTTAGAGCTGACATGGGGGGTCTTAGTGGTTCATCAGCACGGGTTCAGTTGGGAGCCTCCTCCTCAGAGCAGAGTTCATCGTGCCTTTGGAGAGGGGTCCTGGGCAGATCACACCTCCCTGAACCCCCGTGAGCCGTGGAGTCTGGTGGCCTGTTGACTTAACATGTTCATTGCTCTCAACACAAAGCAAGTGTGCAGTCGATAGGAGCCATCCTTACAGGCATGACCAGCGGGTCAGACCCTGGTCTTCCTGCTGTGGGAGAGGCGGCTGGCCAGCTCACCTCCTTGGGCTGGCTTTGTGGCTCTGGCTTTGTGGGCTTGCGTTCAGAACACCCTGCACTTGCGTGGCTCTGTTGCTTTTTGAGCTGGAACCGGATTTTTCATCTTGCGCTGGGTCCCTCAAATTATGAAGCTTGCCCTGCTCTTAACAACAGGATTGTAGGGAGCGGAGCATAGGATGGCCTGGGCCAGCACCCCGCGCCGTGCTCCAGGGCTGTGTGTGAGGGAGAGGCGGGCAGGGGGCTGCCCGCATGGCCGTGGAACCTGCCAAGGGCAGGAAGTCTTGGTGGGAGGTGGGAGGTGGGTGGGGTGGGGGGACCTGCCAAGCTGTGGCCAGACACCCCGGGGGATACAGAACAACAAGGTCAGAATCGATTGAAACCAAGCCGAGCACCTGTGAAGAGGAGGATAGGCTGCAACACCGGCACCCACGTCCCAGGGATGCGACTCCCCTGCCTCGGGATGCAGGCTCAAACGTCCCATAGCACCTACACGGGGAGGGGCGGCGCCTCAGCGGCCCACAGGTGCAGGGAAGGGGCAGGTTGGGCAGGAGGCCTCTGGTTGCAAAGGCAATTCAGCTGAAAGGAAAGTGGAAGTTAGAGGGCTGAGGAGGAGTGGCTCTACCTCAGGAGGCAGACAGGGCATCAGGCAGGGGGCTGGGGGGCCACCCCTTCCTCTCCGTCACTCCTGGAGGGCAAGAGAAGGGGGTCTGGAAGGCTCTGCTTTCTGGCATCCCGAGTTGGCCTCTTTGAGGAGACCTGGCCTTGCGTGGGCCCTGGGGTACTGCCCCCACAGCAGTGGGGGAAGCCGGCTCTTGAGTGGCAGCTGCCTGCCCCGGGCACTCAGGGAGCCAGGCGTCCAAGCGGGGCAACCAGGGACTCCATGACCCACAGGGGCCACGTGAGGGCATTGTGGGCACCCAGAGGGCAAGGGAAGGGCTGCTTCCTGCTGAGGAAGTCCTTCCGCCCTGGGTTTGGCCTGTAGAAGTGGGGGCCTGGCGAGGGGCAGCCTCCACTGGTCTCAGTGCAGGAGGCAGGGCAGTGGGAGCAGCACACTGAGGACGGGGACTAAGTAATGGGGAGCCAGTGAAGGCTGTAGAGCAAGGGAGTTCCTGGGGCCGAGCTTGTGAGAGGCCACGTGGTGGGGAGGCTGGGAACTGGGAACCCAGTCTGACCCGTGGCCAGACCTGGGCTGTGGTCGTGGGGACAGGAGAGGGGCCCTGAGGACCCTGAGGGGACTCCTCAGAAATGGACCATGGGGAGACGGGGGCAGAGGATGAGGTGTGTACGGAGGGGGGCCTCGGGGTGACATGGGTGCGCTGAATCTGGGGATCTGGAGCTGCAGAAGGGGGTCAAGGCAGGGGGTTTTGCCCTCAGGAGTGGCTGAGGCTGGAGGAAGAGCAGAGACCACCCAGGAAAAGAAGCCAGAGTCTGAGGGAGAGTGGGCCTCACCAGGCTCCCTGGCACCCTGGTGTCCTGTGTCCCTGGGGACGAGCGGGACGAGCCCTGTGATGAGAAGCCAGGGGACTGGGACGGGGATGTCCAGAGTGAGCACTCGGCCCCCCGTCCACCTGCTGGGGGAGGGCAGCCCTTCTCCCACAGGGCGGTGGGGCGGCCAGGCCTCAAGGACAAAGGCAGGCGGGGGCAGGGGAAGGAGCTTGTGGCTGGGAGCTTAATGGCCCCGAAAAAAAAACATAAAACTGGAGAATTATGGGGAGACATAAACAGAGCTGTCAGGCATTAGCTGCAGGGCGACGGCTCAGCCTGGGAAGAGATGCCGGAGGCTGAGCTGGGTTCTTGCGTATGCACGGAAAGACAGAAGTTATCAAAGGAGGGAGATTAGGGAGATGCTGCCTGCACGCTCAGCTCCCTAGCCCAGCTTTTCTCACGCTCTGGCTAAGGCCCCGGCCACACTCTGACCCTGGGGGCTGGGCCGGGGCGGGGGTTGGGGGGGCAGGCAGGGGCGCGGGGGCTGGGGGTGGGGGGCGGGACTCTGGCCCAAGGACAGAGGCGGGCGCCGGCCCCACAATTTATGGTGCTCGCACACCCTGCCATCTTCATTCTCACTATCGCTGCTGATGTCATTAGCCAGGCACTAATGGGCTTAAATTTCACCTTAAACCGTCCCCATGTCCCCGTGGATGACAAGCATCCTGCTCTCCCCAGCTCTGCAGAGCTGCTGGGCGGGCTCAGCAGGCATGCAGCCCTCCTCCTCACCTGCCCTCCAGGTCCCCAGCAAGAGGTCCCCAGGGACCCTGGGCACACTTATGGGTCAAGGTGATGCTGGGAGCCCCAAGCACAGGGATAGGACCCAGGTAAGGGGTCTTCTCGATGAGCTCTGGAGGCCCCGGGATGACCCACACAGCGAGGTGCAGCTGGGGTCCAGCACCCCTCCCCGTGCCCCTCCATTTCTGGGCCCAGGTGTCATGACAGGGGTGGTTGCAGGGGGTCCCTGGGACCCTGGAAATTGCCCACCATATTCTTCTTTTTCTTCTTTGACTGCAACCGGTCTTAGTTGTGGCATGTGGGATCTTCCTGGATGAGGGATAGAACCCGTGTCCCCTGCACTGGCAGGTGAATTCCTAACCACTGGACCACCAAGGAAGTCCCTGCCTGCCATGTTCTTTAAAGCCTTGAGGAAGTCTTATTTCACTCAGGCTAATGAGCAATGGCATTGCTTGGGGTTGGAATTCCACCCACTGCCTGTCTGTCCACCCACCTACCCATCCATCCATTCATTCACTCACTCAGTCATTCGGCAAACACAAGGCCCATGACCCCTGGCTTGCTCATGTCCATCAAAGGCCTAATTAGCTTTCCTTTTGCACCTGTGAGAGGGAACACACGGTGATCTTTAAATACAGGGTGTTTGGAGGACAAAACCTTCCTCACGCTGGCTCTGCAGGTGGAGGGAACTGCTGGGAGCTCTGGGGCTGTGGGGGTGTCGCGTGGACCTGCGGGCCTGTCCAGTTCACTAGGATCAAGTTTGCCTGTGGAGCCAGCTGGGGCTTATCCACCATCAAAGCCGGCTTGCAGAGGCCTCTGCTGGAGCCAGCCCTTTCCCATGGGAATCTCAGGCCCTTCCGCGTTTCCAGGGGCCTGTCCTCACTGTGCTGGAAGCTTCGTCCATCCATACCGAGATAGCAGTGCCAAGGAGGTCTTGACCGGAGGGAGACCACCACCCGCTCAGTGTCAGACAGTCCCTGCAGTGGGACAGGGAGGGGGACGAGGCTGGTGCAGGCCTGTAGGCATGAGGAAGGAGGCCAGAGATGGGGGGTGGGGGAACAGTTCCGAGCCCCCACGCTGTGTGAACACCTGCCCTTGCTGGGCCTCAGATGTGCAATCTGTCACACCAGGGTGTTGACCCTGCAGCCACTGGGGGCGAGCTGGTGGATGTGCTGAAGGCGGTGTCGCCTGGTGGGTTGGAAGCGTGGGCTCTGAGGAACCCCGAAGCTGCCCTGCTTCTCCCCATCAGTGTTTGGAACCTGCTGCTGAGTCGGTGCTCCTGCCTGACACTTCCAGACCCTCACCACGGCCCCCAAGGCCTCCTGCCATGCGGACCCAGGGAGGCCTCCGGGAAGCCTCCTCTGAGCCTGAGTTCCTGCTCAGGTGTGATTAGGGCCCTTCTGCCCCGCCCGCCCTCCTGGACTGGCCAAAGCTGCCTCAGGAAGTGTGCAGCCTGGCCATCCTTGACCCAACCCACATCCTTGAACTATAATAAAATCAGGCCTCACAGCACTTTACTATCATGGTGCTTCTGGTCCTCACAAGCTGTGCAGCTCTGGATAAGTGCCCTAATCTCTCTGAGCCTCTGTCGCATCATTGGTAAGAGGAGTTAAAATATGTAGACTGCTTCTTAGAGCAGGGCTCTGCACACGTAAACATCGTGTGAGAAGCAGCTACGAGGGTGACGATGACAAAGCACTTTTCTGTCCATGTTCTCATTGGTTCTTGCTCAACCCCGTGAGGTGGGCCCAGTCTCCTGGGTGAGGACATGGAGGCCCAGAGAGGTGGGGGCGGGGGCTCACCCGAGGTCACATGGCGAGTCAGTAGCAGCCCTTGGGTACTCGATGCCCTTTCCAAAGACACAGGAGGCTCTGGTCTGGAAATGAGCAGCCCAGAGCCAGGAGGACAGAAGGGCCTTTCTGAGTCCTCTTTCCACGGGCCCGGGCCTGCAGAGGCCTCCAGCCAGCCAGCCAAGTCTCTTTTACCCAAAGTGCCAGCTTGAGAACTCAGACAGCCAGGCCTCACTCTGGCCACTGCCTGCCGAGACAGCATGGCTGCCCACCCAGGCAGGCACCAGCTGCTCCTGAGGCCAGAGCCCGGTTCCTGTCACCCTAGACAGCTCCCAGCTTCCTGAGCCCCCTCCTCAGCCAGCACTAGGACTGGTCAAGGATTTTCCTGAATTTGCCCTCTATTATAAAAAATTATACAAATGTTTTCTTCTTAGAAATAACAACTTGCTTATTGGGCCCTGCTCTGCCAGACACTGTCCCTAGACACGCTGCCCTCCAGGGACTGACCCCCGCGCCTGCTCACGACTGAGGTACTGAGGCCCAGCCCCAGGGCGCGCGGGCGGCCCAACTGGGACTCAGCCCAGCATTCCCAGACGGTCAGCCGCACCCTCACAGCCCCTGGGAGCCAGAGACGCCTCTGCCCTTATCACGAGTGTTGCCTTTGTTTTGGCAGTTGGAGGGGAGCAGAGTGCTGGTAGAAATGGAGTGAGAAGTTCGGTGTCCCACAGACCGGGAGCCTTCCCTGTGAGCCCCAGGCCCTGTTCATCAAGGGCCCTGGCCGTGGCAGCTGCCCCCAAAGTGGTGTACCCAGAAGCGAGGTCCTGGCCTCTGTGGGGGTTCAGGCCTCAGTTTTCTCATCTGTAAGATGATGCATGATTGCCGTGCTGCCTGTTGCAGGACTCAGTGAGGCTGCCTCCTCTTGGCAGCTGGGCTTGTCCCTCCTGCTGATGGCCACAGCCTGCTGTAGCCTGGCAACTGGAAAACCGCCGGGCCAGATGGGAGCCCGGCACGGGGCGCACTCTCCAGCCATCTTCAGAGCCAGCCTGGAGGGTAGGTATTTATCCACAGTGTAAGCTTAAAATCCTAAGTGGGTATCACAGGCTCATGGTAAAAAATGAAAAATCAAGTACCCCTCCTCTTTTATACAGGTGGGGCCTCTCTGCACAGTCTACACTGTGGTTTGCTCACCAACCTAAAGGCTGCACCCCATCCACACACGAAGCCCATATCCATGGTACAGACCTCCGCACATGTGTGTTCCTCAGCCCCTCACGGGGACACATATAGGATCTCCGGGCTTTGGCTTCTGCACACTGCATGCAGTTCATGTGGTGCAGACCACTCTGGGCCTGGCTGGGCCAGGTCAGAGGCACAGCTGGTTCCTATTTACCAAAGAGCTCTCTCAGCGACTGCACCGGCTTACCCCCACCTCCGTAACTCGACCAGGGCCCACTGCCGGCCAGGAAGACAGGCATCACATCCACACCAGCACTGGAGGGGCCAAAATGAGTGGTTTCCCCAGAGGAATCCTCCGTGGTCTGGCACGCCGAGGGGCCAAGCCAGCCTGAGAGAACCCAGGTCTGCCCCCGGCCCCTCGTCTGGGGTGTGGCCTCGGGCGTCAGGTCTCTGGGCTCAGCACTGTCATCTGTGAAACAAGGGTGGTCATGGGACCCACCCGCGGGACTGGCATGAAGATGAAGTTTGTTGTGAAAGCGCTTACTAGGGCAGCACCAGGCTCGTGAGGTGGTGAGGATGGTCTGGGTGAGCCCTGTACCCACCCCAGGTCTGCAGCTCTTGGGGTCAGTGCTGGGGTCTGGATCTGTTGCCCCTCAGAAGGGGTCAGGGAATGGGAGAGGGTTTGGAACCATCAATGGAAAGGGGGATGAGTTTAGCCCAGTTTTTCACTGTCCTGACAGGGACACTGAGGCCCAGGAGGCCTAGACTTGAAGTGACCATGGGTTCAGCAGCATGAGCTGCCCTTCAGTGCTGCCAGGAAGCAGGGCTGGGTGCAGAGTCTGGGGGGCGGGGGGGCAGAGCTGCAGGACCCCAGCTCTGAGACAGACGGCTCGGGAACACGGAGCCACAGGCTAACGCCAGGTCCTGGGCAGCCCTCCTTGGACAGGACAGGACTCAGGGCCCCTCGCTGAGCCCAGCCTCCTCCAGGGGCTGAGAGCTTGCTGCCCTCTGCAGCCCCCAGGCCAGCAGGCAGCCTCACCTGGGAGCTCATTAAAAGTCACAGAAACCCAGACTCTGCCCTCCACCCAGCTCCCGCACAACAGCGGCAGTCCAGCTGGGAGGACAGCTCATCTGCCATGGGGGTCGGGACACGTCTGAGCACAGACCTTAACCCTGGGTCCCAGCCCCCGGCCCCAGCCCCTTCCTGACGACCTGCTCTGTCCCACCCTTAGCTCCCTGGGAGGCAGAGGCAGTGCAGGGTCTGGCTCTTGCCCCGTGGGCAGCGCTGGAAACTGCTGCCACTTGTGCTTCCTCCACCAGGCACCAAGCACGGCATCTCCGCCAGTCTCATGGACCCGCGTCGGCGTGTTGGGGTATGAGCAGGCTTCAGCTGGGGAGCGTGAGGCTCAGAGAGGTGAAGTGAGCGGCCCAAGGTCACCCAGCATGGTGTGCAGAGCTGTGTAGCATCAGAGCCCAGGTCTTTACAGGATGGGGACCAAGTTGGGCCAGGTGACAACTCTCAGTACTCCAGAGCCACCAGCGAGCCCCCACAACTGGTGGATGTGACTCTGACATCTCTGGAGCCCCCGTCTCGATAGAAGACTGCCCTCTCCCTGTGGTCAGCGCAGAGCTGGCCAGCAAAGATTCTCCCACAGCTTTCCAGAACGGGCTCCCTGGGGTTGGGCTGAGTTCACTGTGAACAACTGAGAGAGGCACTTCCCAGACACCTAGTGACCGGAATCTGGGGCGGGCCAGGAGATCTGGTTTAGTTGGAGGGGAGGCCCGAGAGGGCCGGGCCTGGGGAGAAAGAAACATGCTTTCAGCTACAAGCACAGAGAATGGGCAGAAAGTATCCTGTCCGTCCTGGGAGAGAAACAGAGTGCTGTTCAGAACAGCTGGACGCTGGACTCAGACAGCTGCCCTCCCCTCGGTTGCGCCCCCCAGCACCTCCACGTCTCACGGCTGCATGGAGGAGAGGAAAGTCAGCCAGGACAAAGCAGCAGCCGAAAACCAAAGGCAAATATTTTCCGTCCTGAGGAGAGCGGTCCCAGGCTGCCTCCGGATTTGAGCTGGTGGTTTGCTTTCCCCAAAAGCCAGTGCTTCTGGTCACCAGGCGATGTGTTTAGGGGGGCGACCCAGGATCCACCTGGTTTTGGGGAGAGCCAGGAATGGGGGGCAGAGGGGGCAGCAGGGCATCCATCCAAGCCTTGCCCGGAAATGGAAGCTCCCTTCCCAGCAGAGGGGCAGCAGGGGAGCCCGGAGCACAGGGTGGCCCCAGCTGTTCATCTGGCAGAGTCCCCCCAATCCAGAATCCAGCCTTGAGATGGAGACTCCCTCTCATATCAAAATAGGAGCTGCCTGTTTGGGCAACGCAAAGCTGCCAGGCCCTATGTGAAGTTGTGGTTTGTCCTAACCAGCCACACACGTGTGAAGAGCTTGTGACATTCACATCTGGGCCGCACATGAGGTTCCTCCTGGGACCCTCAGTAAGACCCCCATCACCAGGGTGGCTGAGTCTGAAGGGGTTGGGAGGGGCTTGGGGGGAGGAGATTGGGCGGGTAGTTGGTGGACGGTGTGATTTCTCTCCAGCTCTTCACCACATCAGGCCCCTGCCCTTTTTTTCTCCCAAGAAAAACAGTTTTCTGAAATTTCCAAAGGAGCGAACCAGGGCCTCCCTGTCATCCTTGACCCTAGAATGGGAGGACTCCTCCTACAAGCTGGGGTGGGAGGAGCTAGGAGCCCTCTCCCCACCCCCTTCCCCGACTCCAGGGCTCAGTTTCCCCATCTGTGAAATGAGAGGTTACATCACCTTCCAGATGGCAGCTTGAGGGTTAGCGGTATGATCTGCCAAGGCCCTAGGAGGGGACAGACACGCTGTCCTGCTGTTATACCTGCTTCCATGGTCTGAGGGTTACTGAGAATTTTCAAGACCTGGGGGAGGCCCCAGGCTCTGTATCCAGGCTGGTTGAGGAGAGAAGCCGGGTGACAACCCCCCTTTGCCCTGCCAGGCTGTGTGTGTGCCCAGGGGATCCCTGCTCTGTCCTCAAACCTCCTCCTGTCCAGGCCAGGCTGGGCCTCCCAGATGGCCCAAGGGTGTCAGCAGGCCAGCTGTTCTCACATCTGTATTCCACCCCAGCTCCAACCGGCCAGGCTTCTTACCTCTGCAGTAATTTTGGACAGAGGCTGCTACCCTGGGGTGGGAGCCGCGCCTGCTTGCTCCCCCCGCCCCCCCACCCCCCACCCCATTCAGCTAGTCCTGGGAGAGAAATCTGGCCCCAGTTCCCAAATATGCCCTGTTCTTTGCTGCTACTGGGCCAGCACTCCGGGCGGGAAGGCCCTTTTCCCTCTTCCCAGCAGGCCAGACCTCCAGTCTACCCCCCACCCCTGCAGGAAGGAGGTGGTCAGGGGGTCGATGCCTGAGCAGTCTGGAAAATGTCAAGTGACTGATCCAGCCGAAGCCCCCAGGGCTTTCTGGGTCCAGCCCTATCCTTAGCTGCCCCCCTCTCTGGGGCGAAGGACAGGCTGGGGTTTGGGTGGGTGGCCTTTTGGCGAGCAGGGTAATGGGAGTGGACGTGGACTTCCTGTGCCTCAGGCCTCTGAGGAAGGGGGCGGGGGTCTGGGCTGCTGGGCCTGCTGGGGAAGGGGCCGGGAGGAGGGGGCAGGCTGGGGGAGGAGCGCCCGCCCCCCGCACCCCAGGCCCGGCCTGGCGGTCCGCCTTGAAGTCGCCGGTGTGCAAGGCCGCTGCTGTGTAAATGGTGTGTGTGTTTGGAGCGGCTTAGGGAGGAGGCTGGAGATGGGGGAGGCAGCGCCCCACTTGGCGCCGCCGCTGCCGGAGGGTCCGCGTATTAGAAGCTCCAGCTTCGTGGATGATTGAAGAAGGGTGGGCGTTGAGGAGAGAAGGACGAAATCCAGAGGGGGTCTCGGCGCCCTGACTTGGCCGCCCCGCGTCTGCAGAGGGAGAGCTGAGCGAGCGCGGAGGGAGGCGAGGGGACGAGCGCGCCGGGCTCCCCGCCCCCAGCCCAGCCGGTTCCAATATTTCGCAGAAAGGCACGCGGCTCCTAATCGGTCCTTTCCAGGCTGAGATTTAGCCGCGCGATGCCCGTGCAGGGGCGGGGGCCGCGGGCCGGGGGAGGCGCTCGGAGTCCGGAGGCGCTGAGCGAGGTGAGGAGCCTGCGTCCTCGGCTGCTTGGCGGGGGAGGCGGACGGGCGCGCAAACCCGAGAGGCTGGGAAGGAAAGGGGGGCAGGTTAAAAATAACCCTCTCCGGCTGGGAAGCTCGCGCGCGCTCTCGCCTCGTTCGGTGCCAGAGGACTCCAGGGGAGGTGGCGTTGGGGAGGGCAGAGCGGGATTCCCCCTCCTCGGCGGGCGGGGTGCCCGCCTGCGCGCCGCGGCTGCACGTGTGCGGGGCCGTGCGCCCGGGCCCCCGCGCCCGGCCGGGGCGCCCCCTCCCCGGGACCGGGCGCAGCTGGCGGCGGAGGGAAGCTTCGCTCCATTATTCATTATTTACGAGCGTTAATAGGTTTGAGGCGCGGGCGAGGGCACGGTGGGGACCAAGGCACTCGGGCCCGGGATGCGGAGGGAAGGCCGTGCCGCCGCGAGGAGGGGGTCTTCGCGTAGGCCCCGGTGTTGGGGGCGCTCCTCTGCCTGGCTCCTCTCCGCCCGCATCGAGGCGGCGCGGAGCGCCTAGAGGGGAGTGCGGGCCTTTGATTGCGGCCGTCGGCCTCTGTCCTTAGCGTCCTCGCCCTTCCCGGGGCGCTGGGAGGGGGTACCGGCTGTACGCCCCGCCCTGCGCGCCCCTCGCGGCCGCCGCCGCCGCCGCGTTCCCGACGCAGCCCGGGCCTCATTTATCATCATCTTTGGTCAAGTGGAGTGTGCAAGGAACAGCTGCTTCACTCGGCTGACTTCCGAGGGCGGCTACAGCGGGAATCAGGGAGATGAATGATGGGGGCCGGGGGGGCACAGCCCCCGGGGTCCCAGCGCAGGCCGGAGGGAGGCGCGCGGTGTCTCCGCCGCCTCCGCCTCGTGGCGAGAAAAGCGCCCCTTCCTCGCTCCCGGCGCCTGCGATCGCGGGATTGCGGCCGGGGGCGCCCCAGGAGGGGCCGGCGCGCGGCTGGCGGAGCCCGAGGTCGCCGCGACCTTGCTGGGGTCAGCGGGTTGGGCGGCGGAGACGGCGGCGCGGCGTCTTTGGTGGCGCTTTCCGGATTGGCGCAGAGGCCGGGAAATCGGGCGGGGGCGGGCGGGGGAACACACATAGAAGGTGAAATTTTACCTGCCCCTGAGGGAGTCCTGCGGATTTTCTCCGGCAGCGGCAGGAGCTCTGCCTTTGTCTTACACGCCTGAAACATCTGTTGCGGGGGGGCCGGCGAGGCCGCAAGCGCCCCCGCACGCCCCCCATCCTCGCCCCATCCCCCGCTCGGCCGGCGCCCGCGCCGCGTTAACCCTGCAGACGCTGGGGCGCTCGCCCGCCGCCCCCAGGGGTGCGTGGGAGCCGGGGGCGGGGGCGGAAGGGTTAACGGCCTAGTCGCAGACCCTAATTGTCAGACCCGGGCCCCGCTTCGTTTCAATTACCCTAAGTAGAGACTGAATGCGCAATTAACGAAGTCAGCTTGCCAACTGGAAAGCCGGGCCGCGTTCACGTTGAGAATACTCCACCAGCTGACTCGGACTAAGCAATTTCCTTCTCTCGCTCCCTTTCTCTCTCTCTCTCTCTCTCTCTCCACCCCCTCCCTCTTTTTCTCTCTCCTTAATAATAAAATTATACCAAGCAGTTTGCGGTGTGGCAGGCGGCCAGAAAAGCGTTTCTTTAAACGCCGCCGTCTCACAATTAGGCAGCAAGAGGATTTGACACGCCGCGGCGGCCTGACAGGCGGCTTCCTCCCCTGGGGCTGGGGGAGGGAGGGGCGCCACTTCCCGGCTTCCCCAGGTGGAACCGCGCCGGGAGGGGCTGTCAGGATGCAGCGGAGAGGGGGTGTCAGGCAAGGAAGGGAGGGGAGGTTCCTTCCCCGGGCGGGGAAAGGAGGGGGCGTTCTCGGACTCCTGGGATGCTGGATGTCCAAAAGAAGGGTCTGGACCCCCACTTCTGGCCTCCAGCTCCAAGTTGGTTTTCTGGTGGCTGGGCATTCTGGAGCACAGATCTGTAGAGGTCTCTCAGCCCTGCGGGACCTCTTGGACAAGTCACAGCCCCTGTCTGGGCTTCCACTAACCCTCTGCAAAATGAGGAGGTGGCTTGACCTGGAAGGCTTCTGGTGGCTTACTGCTCACAGCAGCTGGCGGTGTGGTGGAGGGGGACGCTGGCACCCTGGTCAGAAGCAAGCCGGGAGACCCCTCTCCAGCTTTGTAGACCAGTGGGCCCCACAGAGTGGGGAGAGTGGCCCTTCCCTGGGAGCAGTGAGCAGGCAGCAGCTACAAATGGCGGATGACTGTGCAGGACTGCTGGGGAGCAGGGGAGGTGGTATCAGGTGGACGGTGGGCATCTGACTCCCCATCTGGGAGGGGTGGTAACTGGGACTACCCACCTGGTCAGTCCTGCCTCCCATCAGTGGGCCCCGTCCTTCCAGTCGGCCCTGACCACCTACTTTCCCCACCCCCAGAGCCCCTTGTGGGTGTCACACCCCCACAGTCATCTGCCTGTCTGATTGCCTCAGGAGGGCAGAAGTCACTGCTTTTTCCTCTGGATCCTCAGCACCCAGCTCTGCCCCTGCGCAGCGTAAGAGACGGGCTTGGTGAGCGAGTGGGTGCAGGCACTGAGGGCTGTGACCCAGGGGCTGTGGAGGGCAGAGCAGAAGCTCTGTCGTCCCTTCCTGGTTGGCTGCTGCACACGTCCTGGCCTCCAAGGCCTGTCATCCTCTGTTAGGGCTGTGATGAGGGTTAGGTAACGTACTCTTGCCCCTCTGTCCAGGCAGCATTTAATAGGCATCTACTGGGACTTCCTGGTGGTCCAGTGGCTAAGACTCTGCACTGTCAATGCAGAGGGTGCTGGTTCAATCCCTGGTCAGGGAGCTGGATCCTGCATGCCGAAACTAAAGATGCCGCCTGTTGCAATGAAGGCCCAGCACAGTCAAATAAATATTTTTTGAAAAAGGCCCGTACTTGGAGCAGTTTCTAGGCTTAGAGCCTAGGACGCAACAGATGAAGCCCTTGCCCTCCTCACGCTACTTTCCAGCAAGGCAGACACAGGTGAAGTGGCTCATTAGACCATTAATTATGTAATTACCACTGTGATGATGCCACCAGGGAGCCCGGCAGGGACCCAGCAATGTTGTGGGGCCGGGGGAGACAGCAGGGCCTCCCTAATCAGTGCTGGGGTGGGGCTCCGAGGAGGGTTATAAGCACCTCTGTGGCCTTGGGCCTCCTACCAACAGCCTTTGCAGCCCCCGGAGCTCTGGTTCCATGGGGCCCCCCGCGGCTCAGTGCTGCTCTCCACCCGGCCCCCAGTGCTCCACTCCACAGCTTAAGTGAATAGTGCTGGTCTGAGGGCTTCTCCCAGAGTCCAGGGAGTGTTCTGGGCGCTCCTGTTCCAACCTCTTCACATCAGGCACCCGCTAGGTGCCTGGCATTGCTCAGGCCAAGTGCTACCTTTGTCTGACACCAGGGAGCTTGTGAGCAAATACAGCCTGAAGCCCGGTTCTCTTGGATCTCTGGGGTGTTAAACTTTTTTACTTGGTTGATAACATTTTATTAAATTTTATAGAAGTCTAGTTGATTTATAATGTGTTGATTTCTGTTTTACAGCAAAGTGATTCAGTTATGCATATATTTTTCAGATTTCTTTTTTGTCCTGGTTTATCACAAGACATTGAATGCAGTTCCCTGTGTTCTACAGGAGGACCTTTGTTTATCCATCCTATATGTGATGGTTTGCATCAGCTGATCCCAAACTGCCCATCCATTCCACCCTTACCTTTTGGCAACTACAAGCCTGTTCTCTGTGAGTCTGTTTCTGTTCTGTAGCTATGTTCGTTTTTGTCATATTTTAGATTCCACATATAAGTAATATGTTGTATTTATCTTTCTGACTTTCTTCACTTAGAATGATGATCTCAAGGTCCATCCATGTTGCTGCAGATGGCATGATTTCATTCTTTTTATGACTGAGCAGTATTCCACCGTGTATATGCGCCACACCATCTTGATCCATTCCTCTGCCGATGGACGTCTAGGTTGCTTCCATGTTTTGACTGTTGTGAATATGCTGCTATGATCATAGATGGGGTGCATGTATCTTTTTAAATTAGAGTTTCCATCTTTTCCAGATATATGCCCAGGAGTGGGATTGCTGGATCTTATGGTAATTCTGTTTTTAGTTTCTTGAGCAGCCTCCATACTCTTCTCCACAGTGGCTACACCAATTTACATTCCCACCAACAGTGTAGGAGGGTTCCCTTTTCTCCACACCCTCTACAGCATTTGTTATTTGTAGACTTCTTAAATGATGGCTATTCTGACGCGTGTGAGGTGGTATTATACCTCATTGTCATTTTGATTTGCATTTTTCTAATAATTAGCAATGATGAGCCTCTTTCCATGCGCCTGTCAGCCATCTGTAGGTCTTCAGAGAAATGTCTGTTTAACTCTTCTGCCCAGATAACATTTTTTAAAATGAGAGATTCGTCTTTCTGTGAAACACTCAGAGGCTCTGGCACCTTGGGTCCTGCATCCCACAGGCAGCTGGAGCAGCTTCCCTCCCTTCTCACCTGCGCCCTTCACAGGTGCGCTTTCTGCCACCCCCCAGGGAGATCTTTGTCAAATGAGTGAGGAGGTGCAGCCACAAGCCCCTCATCCCCACCCAAGAATGCTCTGTACCTGTACTCAGTCTTGCTCTGGATATTTTCATACTGTGACACTTTATGTATGTATGTATTTTTAAACAATTAGACATTGGATTTTATTAACTGGCAGCATCTGAGATCTTAGTTCCCCTACCAGGTATCAACCCTGTGCTCCCTGCAGTAGAATGGTGGAGTCTTAACTACTGGACCAGCAGGAAAGTCCCATGTGACATTTTAAACAATGTACATTCAACAATTATTGTTCAGTCGTGTCCGACTCTTTGTAGCCCTGTGGGCTGTAGTCCACCAGGCTCCTCTGCCCATGGGATTCTCCAGGCAAGGATACTGGAGTGGGTTATCATTTCCTTTTGCAGGGGATCTTCCCGACCCAGGGATGGAACCCACATCTCTTGTGTCTCCTTCATTAGCAGGTGGGTTCTTCAACACTAATGTCATCCACGAAGCCCTTACTTGGGATATGGGTGCGAACAAAACAGGCAAAATCCCTGCTTTCGTGGAACTCCTTTCTAAAGAGGACAGGAAAAAGTGAAGCCAGCCAGCCCTGTGGCTAGTTACCTTAGAGAAGTAGGGGTGGTGTAGGGGAGATGGAGCGTGGGTTTCAAACACAGTGGTGAGGGTCAGCCACCTGAGAAGGTCACATGAGCAAAGGCTTGCAGCCCAGGAGCCAGAGGAGCCATGGAGATCCCTGAGCATGGTCTTCCCGGCAGAGGAAAGGCCGTGCAAAGGCCCTGAGGCCTGGGGAGATGCTGGACTGACTGCCAGTTCAGTCCTTTGGTATTTGCTCTTCCTCAGGAGGTCACAGTGGGTGGGGGCACACAGGGTGAGAGGGGAGGCTCTCTCCTTGCCTTCTTTGGCTCCCCTGAAAGCCAGCAGACAGATGGGCTCTCTGGCGTCTGTAGCATGCAGCCACCTGCAAGACCAGGGCACGGGGCAGCTGGGGAGCCCCCGACACCAGCCTCTGGACCAGCCCCTTGTACTTGAGTGCGTGGGTGACTGACCCTGGCCCTCTTCGCTGTCCGCATCCCAGCAGTACCCCCCGTTTTCTTTTCCTCATTTTGACAGAGTTGGGGAAAGGGGGTTGCTTTTTGTTGAATGGTGGATAAAATGATGCAAAAGCAGCTGCTATCTACAGGAGACCGATGGGCATGGAGCCCCCCTCGCCAACTGCCTCCTCCCCCCGGAGGGCTCCAGGAGGCCAGCAGCACAGCGGCGCTGACTCCTTCCTGCTGCACCACACCTCACGGCAGGGAGGGGGCTGGCTGGCCATCTGCCTCTCACCCCTGGACCATGGGCCCCTCCAGCCCAGCTGACCCAGGTCTCTGGACCTACTGGCCCTCACATCCCAGAAGCTGCACCGGGGGCGGGGCCAGCAGGCATGGCTTTAGAAGTCAGGGAACGGAGCTGAGAGCTTAGCTTTGCTGCCTGTGGGCTGTGCTATGGGAATTCAGCAGGTTAGGTTACTCCTGAAAGGGGGGTCATGGCTCCCTTCCTGGGAGGGGTGCCTTAGGGAACTAACAGAGCAGCAGGCCCACAGGCAGTGCCCCGAAGCACCCAGGATAGTGGAGTGCTCAGGTGGGGCACCACATCTCCTGGTGGGTGAACCCCAAGGGGGGGCTCTGGTCTGGTAGCTTAGTAGGTCTTGGCTGTTCCGCCAGGGAGTCCTTGGAGGAGGCAGCTTGGTGGGCTTTAGGAAGCGCATTCCAAACATCTACAGAGCCCAGAAGCCCCACCCCCCCATTCCAACATCCTTCAAAGAGCCCCTTCTCTTGGGACCCCAGCCTCAGCAAAGGGGCCTGGCTGTCTGCCTGCCTCTCTCCCGGGCCTATAGAGTGGCATGTCAGACCTGAGGGGCTCTCCCTTGGGTGCCGGTGAGCGAGGGCCACACAGCGTTTATGGGGGTGTTGCCCACACACGGGGCGGGGGGCTGCCTTGTTCTCTGTAATTCCTTTTGCCCCTGGATGGGCCCCTCTGCCCCAGGCAGACCTCCCCCAGCAACTGATCCCTAGGCCCTCCCTGTCCCAGAGGCCTGAGGGCACTGGGCTGTCTTGTCTTGGGGCCTCCTTGGAAACTCATTCCCCCTCCATTCAAGCCAAGCCCTTGGGACTCAAAATAGACCCCACAGAATAGCCATAAATTTGACTAGCGACTGATGGTTTTAATCAAGGTGTCCTGTTCACAGTCTTCATCACTACAACTCAGAGGGAGGCCCAGGTGGTCCCACCAGCTCTGATCCTCTTGGGACACCCCCAACCCCAGCCTCCTGGTTCCCCGGTCTTGAGGGAGGTTGGGTTTTAAAGCTTTTCCCCTGCAGCTACAAGTCAGAAAACCAGGCACAAAACCACCCTGGGTTAGCAGGTGGGATGCGCCTGTACCCCCAGAGCCAGCTAGGGTACAGAAGCTCCCTTCTCGCCCCCCCCTCCCTCCCCAGCCCCAGCAGCGCTGCAGTAAGCTGCTGCCTGTGCTGTCAGGCCCATCTCCCTGACCTGAAGCCTGACCCTGGGGGCTGAAGAGGCCGTGGACCCAGTGAGTTCTCTCTGAGGCTGCTCAGCGCACAACAGGCAGCCAAGAGTGGACTCCCTACGGTGGGGCGGGCCCCAGCCAGCTTCTGGGGCCTCAGAGGTTGCAGAGGGGACATTGGAACCCCCTTTCCTTGTCGTGCTCTGGGGGCCTTCCTCTGAAGTGGGAACTCTCAGTCCACGCTGCTGCAGCGTCCATCTGGAAGAACTTCCTGTGGGTGGCTCACAGGCAGGTCCTGGGTTTTCTGAGCCTCCCATTCTCTGTAACAGGGCAGGAGGCAGGAGCAGGCCCCATGGCCAAGGCTGCCCCTGCCCCCATGGGCCCCACGGTGCCTGCAGGGGGACCAGAGACTTCTGCTCTTTGCCAGAAAGAAGGGCTGAGCCCTGGCTCACCTGCTACCGAACACCTTTGGGGGCTGCTGGTCTTGTGCCTGGGGTGGGCTCGGGGGCTCATCGCATCCCCTTGCAGGGCAGGGATACCCGTCACTGAGGTAGAGAAGCCCTGGGGCACGGGGTGGGCAGGCCAGCTTGCAGGAGTCACCATGGGAGGTGATCTAGAGCTCAAGACTGACTTTCTCCCTCCCTCCTTTTCCCTCTTCCTTTGCTTCCCATTTGGCTAGAATTTCAGAAATGTGCCTTGACCTAGTATCTGGGAGAAGGGGGAGGGGAAGCAGGGATGGGGAGGCCGGGCTGGACCAGGAGTGAAGGAGTGTTGGCGGGCACACCCCTGACCCCCAGCTGGTGCCCTCCTGCCCCCTCCTTCCCTCCCAGATTCGGAGGTTACCATCTACCTCCCGATGCTGCCCACCCCAGCTCTCTGCCTGCCTCTTTCCCTTCTGTCCTTTGATGGTCCTCTTGAAAAGTAATCATAATCACAATAATTAATAACAACAGAGCCTGTGGCGGCCCAAGGCGGCTTTTAAAGAGGCCGAGCCCCACTTTGTCCCGGTGGTGCTGGTGGGACGGGGCCTTTGTTCCTGCACAGGTTGGGGGGGCCCGCCCCCGCCAGGCTGGGGGGCGGCGCTGGGGTGAGCGTTCTGCTGCCTTCTTCATCAGGCGCAGGGCTTCTCATATTTTAATTGAACTGTCTTTTCTTCGAGATAGATGCTCTCACCACGTCCAGCTGCTCCTGTGTATCGGAAAACCCGCTGTAACACGGCTTGGCGACATTAAAAGATGCGGCAGCTGGACTGATTAAACAGGGAGGGGGCGCTGGTCAGAGCACGCTCTCTTTTTAAATAATGTTTCTGGTAATGCATTTTGGGGGAATGTGAAAAAAGTGTATTAAAAAAAGCTGTAGAAATGTTAATGATATCCACAAGACACTCAGCGGGAAATGAGCACGATCTGGGACTAATAAAAGCCGGGATGTAATTTGTGCAGAGAGACGAGGCGAAGCCTCCCAAGCCAGCCTGGGTGTGCAAGTTCCGGGCTTGTAACGTGGCTGGGGAGGGCGGGGCAGGGCCCAGGGGCCCAGCCGACCCTGCGTGCCCGTGGGGGACACCCTGAGCAGAGGCACCTCCAACTGCCTCTGAGAGCCTGGGCAGTGGGGGCCGCCCACAAGTGCTGCCTGAGGGCAGCAGGGGGCGCCCACCTGGGAGCCCGGTGTGGGGGCCCCGGGGCTGCCCACCTGCAGGAGCCACCCGTTAGAACCAGCACTGCCTCCAGCTCTGGGTCACAGCAGGCACTCCTGTCGTGTTTGATCCAAGCCGCGGGATGGACTGAAGTGGGTCAGAGGGGGGCCTCCACATCAGGGCGCCTGTGATGAGCCAGGCCATGACGGCCATGGGGCTGGCCCTGGAGTGGGCTGTGGGGCCCTGCGGTGGGCTTGGGGCCCTGGGGCTGAACCAGCCAACTGCCAAGGCAGGGAGGGGCCTGGGCTGGTCTAATGGGGCTCCTTGGGGCCGTCCAGCCGCCCTAGGCTGGACCTGCTCAACTTGGGCCCCTCCCGACTGCTGCCCCGACCCCCACAACTGCATGAGGAGGTGGGAGCTGGATGAAGAAGGGGTGACCGAGACCCCCGGGGGAATGCTTCTTCCTTTTCACATCTGCGTGTCGGCATCCCTTCTCTGTGCCCCCTTATTTTCTGTGCCTCACACAGCCCTGGAGGCTTGGAGCACACGCCAGGCCACCCCTTCCTCTTGGGTTTGGAATGGGCCCCGAAAAGTCCCCTGTGCCCTTCTGGGGGCCTGGGCCCTGCAGGTGAGCAAGGTGTGGGTAAACCCAGCGGCTGGGATCAGGCTGCCACTAGCCCTCGCTGTGTCTGCCCATGAACCAGGGGTGTCCTTGCTCCTTCTTCCCTCCTCGAAGGGTCTTGGGCAGGGGGTGGCCACTAGCCTGGACGCTACAGCCGGCCTGTTATGTGACCCCATGGTTCTGTCCTGAAGGGCCTCCCCCCCAGCCCCACCCCCACCCTGGGGTCATTTCCTGACCCAGGATCTTGCTTTGGTGCAGGCTGGACTCCTTGCATGCCCAGCCCCGAAAATCATAAACAGATGGGCTCTCGGCCTGGCCCTGACCCGGTGCAGGCGGGCGGGGCTGACCTGGAGGCCCACGCGCCTCAGGCAGAGGGACTACAGCTCTGCCCCATCGCTGCCTCGTCAGGGCCGCGCGGCCTGTTCACGTGCCTGTGACACCAACACAGGAGGCAGGGCCACTGCCCGTGCTCAGGCAGGGACAGCTTATGCCCACAGTGGCTCAGTGGCCCCTCATCAGCGCCTGCCAGAAGGAACAGACAGCTTCCAGAGGGCATAGCAGTGACAGAGAGGGGGAGAGGGAGAGAGAGAGCGTGAGTGTGTGTGTGTGATGATAGACAAGGGGAGTGTGTATGTGCAGTGATGAAGGGGTGTATGTGTGTGTGTAATAGACAAGGGGAGTGTGTGTATGCAGTGATGGTGTGTGTGTGTGCAGTGGTGGAGAAGGTGTGTGTGTGTGATGATAGACAAGGGGAGTGTGTGTATGCAGTGATGAAGGGGTTTGTGTAATAGACAAGGGGAGTGTGTGTGTGTGTGCAGTGATGAAGAAGCTGTTTGTGTGTGTGCAGTGATGGAGAAGGGGTGTGTGTGTGCGTGCACGCATGCTCACGTGCATAGACTCCAGGCCTCAGTGAATGGTTTCTGGGGCAGGGCAGGCCATCCCCCGTGCCACGCACACACATACACACACTCACGAGCTGGGTCACGCCTGAACACTGCTGCGCTGGGGCTAGATTACCGGATCCAGCAGCCCCAGGGGACGGGGGAGCGGGAATGGCTGATTCTGAGCCGGCGGGGAGGGGGAGGGGAACTGGTGGCAGGAGGGGGCAGCTCCCCAGTGGCTGGCGCTGGGCAGCCGGGCTGCACCTCCCTGTCCCCGTCAGAGCAGGAATTACAGAGCACACGGCCCTGACACACAAGTTGTCAATATGTGCACAGCTGGTGGGGCGGCTGCAGGAGGGGGCGGGGCAGGAGGGGGCTGGCTTTCCAAGGGAAGGAAATGGCCCGTCTGAACCCCGCCCGCTCTGCCCTCCTCTCCCCGCCCTCCCTCTTGCCCTTTCTCTTTTCACAGATAACCAGCCCAAGTCATGCAGTCTTTTCGAGAAAGGTGTGGTTTCCATGGCAAACAGCAGACCTACCAGCAGACCTCACAGGAGACGTCGCGCCTGGAGAACTACAGGCAGCCAAGCCAGGCCGGGCTGAGCTGCGACCGACAGCGTCTGCTGACCAAGGACTACTACGGCCCGCAGCCCTTCCCCGGTTACGAGGGCGGCACGGGCACGCCCGCCACAGCGCGCGCCGGCAAAGGCCTGTCCTCGCCGCAGGCCCCGCCGGGGAGGCCGGCCTTCGCGGGCTACACCGTCCAGGACGGCAGCCCCTACACGGGCCGCTACTCGGGCGAGGAGGGCTTGCAGGCCTGGGGGGGCCCCCAGCCACCACCCCCTCAGCCGCAGCCCCTGCCAGGTGGGGTGGGCAAATATGACGAGAACCTGATGAAAAAGACGGTGGTGCCCCCCAGCCGGCAGTACCCAGAGCAGGGTGCCCAGCTGCCCTTCCGGACTCATGCCCTCCACGTCCAGCAGCAGCTGCCGCAGCCCCCACCATCCCTGGCATACCCCAAGCTCCAGAGGCAGAAACCCCAGAGTGACCTTGCCTCCCCTCTGCCCTTCTCCCAGGGCAGCCACTTCCCCCAGCAGTCCCAGTCCTTCCCCACCTCCTCTACCTACTCCTCCAGTGGCCAGGCCGGTGGGCAGGGGGCCCACTCCTACAAAAGCTGCACAGCCCCCTCCGCCCAGCCCCACGACAGGCCGCTGACCGCCAACGCCAGCCTGGCCCCAGGCCAGCGGGTCCCAAACCTTCATGCCTACCAGTCCAGCCGCCTCAGCTATGACCCACAGAAGCAGCAGCAGCAGCAGCAGCAGGCCCTCCAGAGCCGTCACCATGCCCAGGAAAGCCTGCACTACCAAAACCTCGCAAAGTACCAACACTATGGGCAGCAAGGCCCAGGCTACTGTCAGCCGGACGCGACTGTCAGGACCCCAGAGCAGTACTACCAGACCTTCAGCCCCAGCTCCGGCCACTCGCCGGCCCGCTCCGTGGGCCGCTCACCCTCCTACAGCTCCACCCCGTCGCCACTGATGCCCAACCTGGAGAACTTTCCCTACAACCAGCAGCCACTTGGCCCTGGGGCCTTCCCCGCTGGCCTCACCGACCACAGCCACTTCATGCCCCTGCTCAATCCCTCCCCGACGGATGCTGCCGGCTCTGTGGACACCCAGGCTGCCAACTGCAAGGCCCTGCAGAAGGACAAGCTTCCCGAGAGCCTGCTGTCGGACCTCAGCCTGCATAGCCTCACGGCCCTGACCTCCCAGGTGGAGAACATCTCCAACACCGTGCAGCAGCTGCTGCTGTCCAAGGCGGCCGGGCCTCAGAAGAAGGGCCTCAAGAGCCTGGTGGGCCGGACGCCGGAGCAACACAAAAGCCAGCACTGCAGCCCGGAGGGCAGCGGCTACTCGGCCGAGCCAGCGGGCACACCGCTATCGGAGCCGCTGAGCAGCACGCCGCAGTCCACACACGCTGAGCCGCCCGAGGCCGACTACCTGAGCGGCTCTGAGGACCCGCTGGAGCGCAGCTTCCTCTACTGCAGCCAGGCCCGTGGCAGCCCCGCCAGGGTCCACGGCGGCTCCAAGGCCAAGCCCGAGTCCGTGTCCACCTGCTCCGTGACCTCGCCGGACGACATGTCCACCAAGTCCGACGACTCCTTCCAGAGCCTGCACAGCAGCCTGCCCCTCGACAGCTTCTCCAAGCTTGTGGCTGGCGAGCGAGACTGCCCACGGCTGCTGCTCAGCGCCTTGGCACAGGAAGACTTGGCCTCCGAGATCCTGGGGCTGCAGGAGGCCATCAGTGAGAAGGCCGACAAGGCCTGGGCTGAGGCACCGGGCCTGGCCAAAGACACCGGCAAGCCGCCCTTCTCTCTGGAGAACCACAGCGCCTGCCTGGACCCTGTGGCCAAGGGTGCATGGCCACGGCCAGGGGAGCCGGAGGCCCTGCCCGAGGCCCTGCAGCTGGACAAGGGCAGCAGCGCCAAGGACTTCAGTCCGGGGCTATTTGAAGACCCCTCTGTGGGCTTCACCACCCCTGACCCCAAGAAGACAGCTGGTCCCCTCTCCTTCGGCACCAAGCCCACCCTGGGGGCCGCGGCCTCAGACCCCACCGTGGCTTTTGACTGCTTCCCAGACACGACCTCTGCTGGCTCGGCGGATGGTGCCCACCCCTTTGCCTGGCCCGAGGAGAACCTGGGGGATGCCTGTCCTCGGTGGGGGCTGCACCCCGGCGAGCTCACCAAGGGTCTGGAGCAGGGCGGAAAGGCCACTGACAGTGCCAGCCAGGATGGCACCCGGGAGGCTTCGGCCTGCCTGGGCTTCCAGGAGGAGGCGCCCCCTGGGGAGAAGGCTGCGGTGCCCCGGGACTCCCAGCAGGAGACGGTGGGTGGGGTGAAGGAGGAGGCCGGCGGGCTGCTGCAGTGCCCCGAGGTGAGCAAGGCCGACCGCTGGCTGGATGACAGCCGGCATTGCTGCTCGGCTGCCGACTTTGGGGACCTCCCACTGCTACCGGCACCGGGCCGGAAGGAGGACCTGGAGGCCGAGGAATACTCATCCCTGTGCGAGCTCCTGGGCAGCCCCGAGCAGAGGCCGGGCCTGCAGGATGCGCTGTCGCCCAAGGCCCCACTGCTGTGCGGCAAGGAGGAGGTGGAGGAGGTGCTGGACCCCAAGGCCGGCTGGGGATCCCCGTGCCCCCTCTCTGGGGACTCAGTCATCTTGCTGGGCCCCACTGTGGGTGCTGAGTCCAAGGTCCAGAGCTGGTTCGAGTCCTCCCTGTCCCATATGAAGCCAGAGGAAGAGGGGCCCGAGGGGGTGCTGGCCCCAGGGGATTCCGCCGCCGTGACCCCGGAGGCCTCCCTGGCACAGAAGCCAAACAAGCCTGCTGTGCCCGAGGCCCCCATTGCCAAGAAAGAGCCTGTGCCTCGCGGCAAAAGCTTGAGGAGCCGGCGGGTGCACCGGGGGCTGCCTGAGGCCGAGGACTCCCCGTGCAGGGCACCGGCGCTGCCCAAAGACCTGCTGCTCCCCGAATCGTGCACAGGGCCCCCCCAGGGACAGATGGAGGGGGCGGGGGCCCCAGGCCGGGGGATCTCAGAAGGACTTCCCAGGATGTGTACCCGCTCCTTCACGGCCTTGAGCGAGCCCCGCACACCCGGACCTCCAGGCCTACCCACCACCCCTGCCCCCCCAGACAAGCTGGGGGGCAAGCAGCGAGCCGCCTTCAAGTCAGGCAAGCGGGTGGGGAAGCCCTCCCCAAAGGCCGCTTCCAGCCCCAGCAACCCGGCCGCCTTGCCCGTGGCCTCCGACAGCAGCCCCATGGGCTCCAAGACCAAGGAGACGGACTCGCTGGACGCACCGGGCAAAGACCAGCGGTCCATGATCCTCCGGTCCCGCAGCAGGGCCCAGGAAGCCTTCCACTCCAAGCGCAGGCGGCCCTCGGAGAGCCGACTGCCAAACTGCCGTGCCGCCAAGAAGCTCCTCGCCAATAACCACCTGCCTACCACGTTCAAAGTTGCTGGCAGCCCCCAGAAGGAGGGGAGGGCGGGCCAGCGGGTGAGGGTCCCCAAGCCTGGTGCCAGCGGCAAGCTCTCAGATCGACCCCTCCACGCCCTCAAAAGGAAGTCAGCCTTCATGGCTCCCGTCCCCACTAAGAAACGCAACCTGGTCTTACGCAGTGGCGGCCTCGGGGGAGACGTGAAGGAGGAGGGGGCCGAGGGCTCCCCCACCCTCTTCAAGAGGATGACGTCTCCCAAGAAGGCGAAACCCACCAAGGGCAATGGTGAGCCCACGGCGAAGCCACCGCCCCTGGAAACCCCGGACACTGGCCTGAAGCTGGCCTCACGGGCGTCCTTCCAGGGAGCCATGAAGACCAAGGTGCTGCCACCCCGAAAAGGCCGGGGCTTGAAGCTAGAGGCCATTGTGCAGAAGATCACCTCGCCCAGCCTGAAGAAGTTCGCATGCAGAGCACCAGGGGCCCCTCCTGGGAATCCTGTGAGCCCATCCCTCCCCGAGAAAGAACGTGGGCTCAAGAGCGCTGGGGGAAGCCTTCTGGGGGCAGAGGAAGGTCTCTTAAATGTGAGCCCCGGGCAGAAGTTCCCGGCAGCTCTGGGGGCCGAGCCGTTGTGCAGAAATCCGACCAATAGATCCTTAAAAGGCAAACTCGTGAACAGTAAGAAACTGTCCTTGACCGATGGTTTCAAAACAGAGGCCTTCACGTCCCCAGAGGCCCTGCTGCCCGGGGGCACTGCCCTGGCGCCTAAGAAGAGAAGCCGGAAAGGTAGAACTGGGGCCCTTGGACTCCCCAAAGGCTCCCTGGAGAAAAGGCCCCACCTCGGCCCAGCTCTGCTGCTGACTCCCCGAGACAGGGCCAATGGCACGCAGGGGGGCAGTGAGGACAGCTCTGGCGTAGGAGGCAAGAAGCCAAAGACGGAGGAGCTGGGCCTGGCCGCCCAGCCCCCAGAGGGCCGGCCCTGCCAGCCCCAGACAAGGGCACAGAAGCAGCCGGGCCATGCCAACTACAGCAGCTATTCCAAGCGGAAGCGCCTCACACGGGGCCGGGCCAAGAGCACCACCTCCTCACCCTGTAAGGGGCGTGCTAAGCGGCGGCGGCAGCAGCAGGTGCTGCCCCTGGATCCCGCCGAGCCTGAAATCCGCCTCAAGTACATTTCCTCCTGCAAGCGGCTGCGGGCAGACAGCCGCACCCCCGCCTTCTCGCCCTTTGTGCGGGTAGAGAAGCGGGGTGCGTTCACCACCGTGTGCACTGTTGTCAACTCCCCGGGAGAGGAGCCCCAGCCCCAGAGGAAGCCTTCCTCCTCCTCCTCCTCGTCCTGCTCCTTGGACACGGCCGGGGCCTCCCTAGCCACGCTCCCTGGAGGCTCCGTCCCACCGCCTCGGCCCTCCCTGCCCCTCTCCTCCACCATGCACCTGGGGCCCGTGGTTTCCAAGGCCCTGAGTACCTCTTGCCTTGTTTGCTGCCTCTGCCAAAACCCGGCCAACTTCAAGGACCTCGGGGACCTCTGTGGGCCCTACTACCCTGAACACTGCCTCCCCAAAAAGAAGCCAAAACTCAAGGAGAAGGTGCGGCTGGAGGGTGCCTGTGAGGAGGCCTCGCTGCCTCTTGAGAGGACACTCAAAGGCATCGAGTGCCCAGCTGCTGCATCTTCTGCTGCCACTACCACCACCGGGAAGCCCCCCAGGCCTGATGGCCCAGCCGATCCGGCCAAGCAGGGCTCTCTGCGCACCAGTGCCCGGGGCCTGTCCCGGCGGCTGCAGAGTTGCTACTGCTGTGACGGCCGGGGGGATGGCAGTGAGGAGGCAGCCCCAGCCGACAAGAGCCGCAAGCATGAGTGCAGCAAGGAGCCGCCGGCTGAGCCTGGTGGGGACACCCAGGAGCACTGGGTGCATGAGGCCTGCGCTGTGTGGACAGGCGGGGTCTACCTGGTGGCCGGGAAGCTCTTTGGGCTGCAGGAGGCCATGAAGGTGGCCCTGGACATGGTAAGAGGCCAGTCCCGCCGGGTGGGTCCTTGGGTTCCGCAGGCAGGCCTTTTCAGTGCCCTGGTGTGGGCCAAACAGACCAAGTCACAAATGAGTCTGGGGCTTAGCCAGAGAGCGGAGGCACCCCCGGGCCAAGGCAGGACACAGTTGCCCACCCTGTCTTAGACCTCCCTGCTGCCCGCTCAGCCTGTACCCACCACACACTCAACTCACCCCTTCCAGCTGCAGCCCCTGCACCCTCCTGACACCCGTCTCCAGTAATCAACTGAGACGCTGAGTCTCCAGATGACAAGGGACCTCAGAACTGCCTGCCTCTTATGATCTGAGGTGGATCAGGGCCTCAGAGAAAGAGCCCCTCCAACAACAGGTGGCTGGATGGTCAGTCAGCCCTTGTCGGTAGGGTGGTTCAGGGGTCTTTCCTGCAAGGCCCTGCCTGAAACATCCCAGAGGAACTGCAGTCGCTGTGCCTCTAGGCACATAGCCTAACCTCTCTGTGCCTCCGTTTCTTCATCTCTAAAGTGGGCATAACAGCCCCATCAAGCTGTCACAGCTGTGCTTGGCCTACCCACGAGCCCATGACTTAACTGCTGGGGCCGTGACCGTGGCAGCTGTCCGAGGACACTAGCATGTGTCCCAGCAGTGACTGTCACTCTGGTTACTACAGCTCTCTTGCTCCACGAGCTCCCTGCTGTGGACCACGCTCCTGTCCCCTCGCCACACTGCCGTCCAGTGTCTCCTGGGCAGGCACCCACCATGCCACCCTCCAGCTCACTGCCCTGCACCCTCCCTGCCTGCCCACCTGCTTCCTCTTGGTCCCCACTCCCCCGGCCCCGACAAGCAGCCCTGTGCTGGCTGTCACCAGGGAGACAACTTTGCTGTCCACATCTCCCTGTTTCCTGATCCTCTGCTACCAGGATGTGGTCCAGGACCTCTCCATGCTGGGGCAACCCTCCGCCAGCCTCCACCCGTATGGAGGAAGGCCCCCCTGGCCTGACAGCCCAGGCCCCTGCGCTTCCCTGCTCAGTTCTCCTTTCCTCCCATCCTGTTTTCGTGTCTCTCATCACTGTCGCATTCCCAGCTGCCTTGAAATAGGTTCAGGTGTTCCCCTCCATTGAACGATAACGCCCACACTGAGATCCCCTCCAGGAAGCGCCGGGTGGCCTCCCCGAGGTGCACATCCTCGAAGCCCCGACCCAGCTGTGCTGCTTCTACACCTTGTCTGAGCCCGGGTGGGGGCCAACCCTTGTCCTTCCTCCGTTGCCTATTCCAGGCGCTTTGGTCTGACCTCACTGACGTCACTGGCCTCCCGCTGGACTGAGGCAGACGCAGGGGGTCTGAGTGGCCTTGTACGTTCCTGGTGTCACATGGCTATTAAGTACTGGAGCACTTGGCCTGGTGGTCCCATCTCTGCCTGCTGTGCCATCCTCCATAACCGGTCCCGAGGCCTCCCACCCTGGGAGCGGCCCTGGAAGGTTGGAACTGGGTGGGAGAGATGTTCACTGGTCACTAGCAACAGTGTCTGCTCCGGTTACTCAAGGATCAGAAGAGCCTCCCTGCTAGAGAGGTGGGCCTGGGCTGAGCTGGCTGGGACTAGCAGCCAGGGAAGCCTCCGAGGGGCTCATGGGAGCAGCACCCGACCCGGAGGACACCCTGGGAAGACAGGCAGTGTCCGGCGCTCCCCAGGTCATGGTTCATCCCCCTCCCCTCACAGCCCAGGGCTCCGAGGGCCACCTGCCCCCCTGAAACCCTTTCTGCCTCAGAGCTTGGTGGCCTAAGGTGGTCTTGGAGTCATGTGGACCCCAGTCCCAGTCCCAGCTCAACAGGAAGCCAGTTCCATGACCCCCGCAAGCCACTATCCACTGTGAGTCTCAGGGCACCAACCCCATCAGCAGGGTGTGACCACGTGGATGGCCAGATAACCCCCGCACCCACACAGTAGGGGCCCTTGCTCCCACCTTTGCACCCATCAGCACTCTGCTGGACAAGAACTCCTGTGCAGGCCTCCAGGGGCACGCCCTTCTGTGTCCCCTGCTGCAGCCCCCATACCACCTGTCAACCCTGAGCCACACTGTGCCCACCACCTGGGAGTCTGCCTCTCCCTTGAACTGCTGGGGCCCTTGGCCGCCCCCAGGGGGACAGATCAGAATGTGAGTGCTGGGTTTAGGAGGGCCTGAGGCCTTGCTCTGCTTCCACCTCTAGAGGCCCGTCTCCAGGGTTTGAGGGGCCTCTGTGCAGACAGGGTATGAGAAGCCATCAGCCAGAGGAGTCCACTGTCACTCTTCAGCCATCAGAACATCCACGGGCCGCAGTGGGTAGGACACTTGGGCCAGGTCTGGGGGCCTGTTCCTGCCTTATCACCCCTTCGTGAGCCAAGAAATGGAGGGCCTGGAGACTTGGCCCTGATCAGAAAGACACCGCCATGTGGGAGCATACGAACACTGGTGTTCCCCCAGCTTCCCACCCTGCCGCTCCCCACCCCAGCTGGGCACCAGAGGGAGCATGCTCAGGCATGAATTAGGCCCAGGAAGGCTGGAGACCATCCCTGGCCTCTCCCTTCTCCTGGGAGTGGGTTCCCTCCAGTCCTGGGAAGGAGCCCACCTGCCCCCGCCCCAGCAGCACAGCACCATGATGGCCAGCCTGTGCCCCAGCTCCATTGCTGGGCTCAAAGTCCTATCCAGCTCCTCCTGAGCTGTGTGCCCTCAGGCAACTCACTGGGCTTCTCTGAGCTCTCATCACTCACCTGGGTAACATGAACCATGATGCCAGTGCCATCAGGTTGTTACAAGGAGGCGGCCTCCACGCGGACCTGGTGCGTCAAACCTCAGTTACTGGTTTCTGTGACTCAGCCTCCTGGCGTGGGCCTGCTCCTTTCTCTGCTGTCCTCCCCCATCTCAGGCCTCTGCTGCACTGGGCGCGTGGGGTCTGCGGGATCGGGGTCTGTCCCTCCCCAGGCCTTGGGTTTTGCTTTGTTCTTCCAAGGGCCTTCTTAGTATTGCCATCCTCTCCCAGTTGGTCCCCCTGCAGGCAGCCCTCAAGCTCAGCAGACCGACTTCTGAGACCCAGAGTGGCCCGGCTGCCCTGCTGGCTGGCCTGGGGGTCACATGCACCCCGCATCTGGGCACCAGCTGTGTCACCCCCTCCCAAGTCCTGGCGGGGGTGGTGAGTGGCCCCTCAGGGTGGGGCCTCTGACTTGGTTCAGCACTGCTTCTGCCCCCAGAAAGGCGAGAAACAATGCTCACCGCCTGTCCTGGAGCGGGAGGGGGCCCCAGCTTCACTGTAGAGTAGGCCCATGAAAGCAGCCCACCTGGAGGCTGTGGCGGGGAGTTGGCGGGCAAGGGCATGGCCAGGTGGTGACTGGCCTCATGAGTTCCTGTCACCCGCTGGGCCCCCAGAGTCACTCCTTCAGGCTTTGAGACCATCCCGTAAGGCAGGAGCCGTCCCCACTGTACACACCAGGTGGGAAGAGCTGTGTTGCTCAGCTGATGTCATGCGGTACACGGTGGCCAAGCTGTCACTCGCCCACACCTGCCGGACACAGAGACACCTGTGGTTATACACTAGGTATCCCACCCAGAGAGCTCCCCACCCAAGGTGCTGATGACCATCCTGAGCTCTCCCACGGCTGCCTGTCGAGGGCCTGTTTGGAAAAGGGTGGGGGCCTCCCGGGCCCTCAGCTGCAGACTCACCTGTCTTCCTTTTCTCCTGGCCAGACTTGTTCCAGCTGCCAAGAAGCGGGGGCCACCATAGGGTGCTGCCACAAAGGATGCCTCCACACCTACCATTACCCGTGTGCCAGCGATGCGGGTAAGAGTTAGCCCTAGCGGACAGGAAGTCAGGGGATGTGGGCACAGCTCCTTGAACCAGCCCCACTCGACCCCCACCCCTTGCCCCCCGAGCTTCCCTCTTCTTCCCCAGCAGTTTTTTATCTTCTGGTGTTTCTCGGCCAGGCCCTCTGCTGGGCAATGCTGGCGAGACACGTCAGTCCTCAGCCACCTGCTGGAGAAGCATAGACTACAAGGCTGAAAGCTATATGTGAGCTGCTGTCGCCAAGGGGTGCCTAGAGCTGGGGAGGATCTCAAGCCTCAAAGAGCAGGGCCACCAGGCTGGGCCTTTGAAGTCTGAATAGGAGTTCACTGGGTTTGGGAAAAAGGGAGAGATACAGTTCAGTGACAAAAACTGAGTGGGATGGAAGGAGAGGAGATTCAAAACAGAAGCTGTGGAAGGGGGAAGCAGGGCCACGCCAGGCCCCCGCACCTGTCCTGCTCTTTCCGATCACTCGCTTGTCTGTTCTGTGGGCGTTTATCGAGTACCTACCACTGCCAGGCACGCAGAGCACAGACTGCCTGCCAGAGAGCCTGGAGCCCCTGATCCTGGTGGCATCCTTCATGCGTGGCCTGGGTGCGTCCCTCCACGCCTCTGCAGTCGGGGCCTCACCTGTGAAGCAGAGGGGAGAGTCGTTTCTTTTTGCAGCTCTCTGGGGCAGGCAGTGAGGTCATGCACACGACCCAGAGCGGGCAGCACTGCTTCAGTTCCGGGAGGCCCCAGGACCTCTGTCCCCTGCCCCCTGCTGCCCTGGAAGGGGGTGAGGATATGACAGCCCTGTCACACGACAGAGCAGAGGCCTCCCCTGCCAGGACTCTCCCTGCTTCCAGCGCCCTGGGAGCCCCAGAGGCTTTGGCACTGGAAGCAGGGGCTGCAGCACTGGGAGGATGGCGAAGAGGGAGGTGGCCAGTGTCCCCAGGCAGGGAGCAGGCCTGAGGCAGGGCAGGCTGCGCCGCTGCTATATTAGCTGCATTACTAAGTCTCAGGAAGGCGCATAGGGGTTGCCAGGCGGAGCCCACCCAGGTGGCTGTGGTCAGCTAGCAGCTCAGCTGAGGCTGCTGGACCCAGACGAGGTTTGGAGCCTTCCCAGCTCTGCTCCCGCCCGTCTGCCTCCAGCAGAGCCAGCCCTAGTGCCGGCCAGGGCGGGGCAGAAGGATTGCTGTTGGACTGGCTAGGCTGTTTGCAGGGGGGACAAGCTGGAGAATTAGGGGAGGCCTCCCTATGACTAGATGGGGTTCCAGGGGGAGGGGAGAGTAAAGGACAGGCAAGCCAGCGGGGCTGGAGGGCAGGCAGAGTTTGACTTACTCTTTGAAAAAAACCCGCAACCGGGGGCGTCCGGGCGGTGGGCGCCCCGCTCCCGGCCACACACGATGCCGGTTCTAACCGCACGAACTTGTTTGCTCATAGGTTGTATATTCATTGAAGAGAACTTTTCTTTGAAATGCCCCAAACATAAGGTGAGTGACCGCGAGCCCCCCTTGGAGGGGCCAAGGCTGGAGAGCACACTCCGCCGCGGGCCCATCGGCTCCAGGCAGACTTAGCGGTGGCGCGTGCGCACGCGAGGGCCCCGGGCCACTTCAACTCCCGCGTGCGCCGGGGGCGGGCCTAGCCCGGGGGCGGGGCGCGGAGGCCAGCCTCCAGGCCCAGCTGCCGGCGGGCCTTCGCTCTCACTGCGAGTCCGGGGCGGGTCCGGAGGGGTTGACCCCTCGGCACGTGCACCTCCGTAGGCAGCGCGCCCCGTGTCTCTTTCCTGCAGAGGCTGCCGTTGTAATCCACTCCCGGCCGGAGGAGCCGCCGGAGCCAGCCCGCCCGCCGCCGAGGAGAGGAGCCGCAGGCATAGCCCCCGGGCCTTTGCCCTGCTTCCGGCGCGGGTCCTGAGCGGATTCCTGATCCGGAACCGAATCTTGGATCTGGCCGCCTTGGGCGGAAGCTAGTGGTCCCCGGTTGGGTAGAAAACACGCTCCGGATCCGTCTGCTCCTGGCACCGGACGGCACAGGGCCTTCACGCCTCCATCCCCCGGCCAGGCTTGGAGAGGGGTTAGCCCGCGGAGCGGCCAGACCCCTTGGGACCCCCAGACTCTGGAGGGGCCGGGAGGCCTGTAGCCTGGGGACACACTTCTCCCCTGAAAGTTCCAGGATAACGTGGTACACATTCCACGTGGGTCGGTCGTGGCCCGCCGCCGGACACCCTGGGGGTGGGTAGGGATAGGGGATTGGCGAGTCCTGACCCATGCAGGAGGGGCTGGAGGCTGGGCGTCTTAACTGCCCAGCCTCGGCCAAAACCTGCGTGAAGGTCTGGAGGGCCGAGCATCTGGGGCCTGTTCTCGAGGGATGCGACCTTCCTGGGTGTGGGCAGACTTGCCCCCGCTGGCTTCTGCTCGTCCCCCTTCCAGCCCACCCCATCCCTGGAGCCCAGCCTGGGAGCGCAGAAGGAGTCTCGATCCCCGGCAGACGCGTGACCAACCCTCCGCATGACCACCGTCTCCAGGGGCCGCAGCGCCACTCGCACGGGAGCGGAGACAGCGCTAGATCCATGTACACACCTGTGTGCCCCTCTATATATATGTCACATAGAATGTATATATGTTGGGAACATGCTCGCTTCTCCGTGTGTCGCCACTGTGCGTCGTGCGCCCCCTAGCACGGGGCCCTTGCTGGGAAGGTGGCTCCAGCGCTGCCCCCTTCCCCATGCAGCCACCACCGCCCCGGGCCAGTGCCCACCAGTTCGTCCGCCTGTCTGTCCGTGTCCTCAGCTCTGTCCACGCTTCGATAGGCCTGACGCAGCCCCAGCCTGGGGCCGCCCTAGCAACTTCCTGTACATATGACTGTAAAATGGTGAACGTGTGTATTATATCCAGCCTCGTTATATAGTGTATATATATGTATACATATACATATATATAATATATATGAAGACTGTAAATGTTAAGACGACTAGTGTTCTTATTAGTATATTGCTTCACACTGAAGATTGTGTGTATCGAGCTGTTTCTAAAAGATGTTTATTTTCCTTAAGAGTAAAAAAAAAAAAAAACAGTCATTGCATTCAGAAAAAAAAAGTCAATAAAGATACAACGATTGTTTTGGAATTCTGCAGCCCGTGGATTCTGACCAGATTTTCCTGGGAGAGGGTCCAGGCTTTAGGGGCGGGCTCTGGAACAGGAATGAGCTGTCAAGGAGAGAAGCCCCTGCTGCCCTGCCACAGCTGTGTGGCCTCAGATGAGGGGACAAGGGTTAGGCAGGTGACACACCCAGACACACAGGAAGACCCAGGTTGTAGTTCCTCCTGTCACCACAGATTCCCAAGAACATATCATTCCTGGACCTGAAGGGGGCAGAAGCTGGGAGAGGAACCAAAAAGGAAAAGCTGAGACCACAAGGGCCCTAAGGGTTAGGAGATGAGAGCGCGCGCCAGGGCCCAGGTCAGCTGGAGGGAATAAAGCCAGGCCTCCCAAACACAGAAGGGCAGGTGGCAACGAGAAGCCTTTGCCTGGGTGCTAGAGGGACAGAAGGCCCAAAGAATCCCCTCTGGTTAGCCTCTCCCCAAAGGAGCAAAACCCAGATTATAAATAATTTCATTTTTTATTCTCTGTACAAAACTTCTCAACCTATGAAAATAAAGTCTGCAAAAGGCAAAGTAATGCTTGAGCCTTGGAGGCCAGGAAGCTGGTGCACTCCGATCTACACTATGCACAGGTCTCCCTAGATGAGAGGGAGGCATAGGGGGTAGGGTCCCTCGGCTCGGTGAAATGCACCCCTCTCTTCTCTCTGGAGGGAGGGGGAAAGCTGCGGACTGGGGGTCCATGACACCCAGGAGCGGTGTCACTGGGAGCACGTGACATCCGGCGGCGGCAGGCCCCGGTAATTCCCCAGCCGGCCACCAGAGGCCAGCACTATCCTGGCCACCGCGCGCCGAGTGCGGGAGCGGGCTGGGTAGGCCCGCAGGTCAAGAGCAGACGTCTCCGAGGGTCTCCAGCCCCCCAGGGGCCGCACAGTCCGTGGACTGGGCGTGAGCCCCGGAACTCCGGCGTCGCTCTCGGCCGCTGATACGGAGACCGGGCTCTAGGGCAGGCCCGCCGGCAGGAGTCTAGCTGGAGGTCACAGTGGTCCCGCCGCCCAGGCGCATGAGCATCTGCTGACAGTCGTGCAGCAGCCGGCGGTCACCGAGCTTCTCGAGCGTGCGCGCCGCCTCGGCCAGCATGCCCACGCGCTGCCCGGGCGCCGACAGAAAGCCGGGCGGCAGGTAGCAGGAGGCCAGCAGCAAAGCCTCGGCCTGCTCCCGCCTCGTGGGCCGCGACTCCAGCTCCGCCGCTCCGCCTGCGCACGCGCACGGGAGCACGTCAGGGGCGGGGCCGCGCCAGGGGCGGGGCTCAGGCCCCGGCCCCGCCCCTGCCGCCTGGTCCTGCCTGCGCCCCCACGCCTTTGGTCTTGGGCTGCCATGCAGCTAGCTGGTCCCTTCCGCTGCTTCCCCTGGAGCACAGAGCGAGTGCTCCACAAAGGACAGTTTCCCCCGAGTCTCAGGTTAGGGCTCCCATCGAAGTCCCAAGGCTCCTGTGTGTCTTACGGTCTCCCTCTGCAGCCTTCACCTGGCCTGAGACCCTTCCCACCTGGGCCAGCCGGCCTTCTCACCTCCTTTGCAGGGGCCGACCCTCCTCCTCAGGCTGCGATCCAGAAGCTGGTGTGTCCGCGCCGGGCTGGCCCCTGCCATCAGTCGGGCAGTGGCTTCATGTAGGAATACCTGGGCAGGAGGAACCAGGAGAGGTTCAGGTCAGGCCCCACTCCCTTCAGACACCTCATGTCTGTCCCCATCACAAGTCAGGACTCTGTGGGCACTCACCCTCCGCATGGCAGGCCGGACGTTCTGTGCCAGACGCCTCAGGCCACTCAGGTCCCTCTGGAAACCACGAAGCTCGAGGGCAGAGGCCTGGGCCCCACCTCCAGGGCCCTGAGAGGCCTGGGTGGGTGCCGGCAGCTTCTGCCGCTGCCAGAGGCTGGTGCGCGCCACAAGGAGCAGGTCACACAGGAGCAGCTGCATGGCCTGGGGGTGGTGGTAGGGCAGGGCAGGGGTCAGGGCCTCTGGCTGTGGGAGAGAAGGCTAGGGGGCCCGCGGTGCCAGGGGCCGGCTCCGGGCTGCACTGCCGAGGCACTGCACCCGCCTCACACATGCAATGCAACAGCAATGCACCGCGGGGCCGCCCGCTCTCCAGGCCCCACGCCCCCGCCGGCCTGCGCGGCAGCCTCCAAGGAGGGCCCTGCCACATGTTCACCCCACCCTCCTCCTAGGAGGGCAACACTGAGGCCAGAGGGAGCAGCCACTCTCCCCGGGACCCAAGCCTTAGCCAGAAGGCAAGGCCGGCTGGGTCCCCCGTCCTGTGCTGTTGGGCTGACCCTGCAGTCTTCTGCAGCCCAAGGGGGACCATCCAGGGAGTGGAAAGGCCAAGGCCCCTGAGACGGGCCAGGCCCCTGGCCCCAGCCCTTACCTTGTCAATGGAGCTGTCAGCTGGTGTGGTGGCCAGGCTGTCCTGCAGGTACCCACTGGCCTTCTCACACATTGCCAGGCTGGCTGGGCCAGACTCAGCCTTCCCACGGCCTAGGATGGTCCGGGCAGCCTTGAAGGAGTGCAGAGCCGCCCTGGGCAGGGGTTTCCTGTTGGGGCCAAGGCAGAAGTGTCATGGTTGGACCTCCCTCTGCACTGGTTCTGGCTTCATGGGAAGAGCATGGTGAGACCCCAAGGACATAGAACAAAGCTGGGGGCAGGGTTGGGGGTAGGGCACGAGCATGCAGCCTGTGCTCACTCGGACTCCTGCAGGGCACGGGGCAGGTGCTCCACCAATGGGTACAGCCTCTCGGCTGCCTCCTCATCCCGCCGAAGCCAGTGGGTCACCACAGCTGTCAGAGAGGCCCACCACTTGGCCACCGGGTCTGTGCCTGCAAAGGGGGCACAGGAGGCAGAAACTCAGCCATATTGCACCCAAGGCTGAGCTGCTTGGCGCTGGGGCTGAGGGCATCACAGGTCAGGGGCTCACCGGGGGTGGCAGCCATGCTGGAGCTGATGGAGAAGCTGCAGGTAGGAGCTCCGGCCACGTCCGAACAGCTGTTCAGCAGCTGCAGGTACCCCAGGGCATCTGAGAACTCCCTGTGGCAGGAGAGGACGGGCGGTCAGGATGGCTGGCAGGGGTCCTCACCTCTGCGAACAGCGCAGCCTGGCCTCCTGGCTCCTCCAAGAGCCTCCATCCCCTCGTGCCGGGCCGGTGGGAAACTGAGGCCCAGAGAGGAACCGAAATGCAGGGAAACTGAGGCCCAGAGAGGAACCGAAATGCACCTAAGGCCATAGTGGCCCAGCTCTGGCCACCCACAGGCTCCACTGGACGGGGGCTCTGGCCTGCTGAGGCGCACAGAGACACTCACTTGTCCCCCTCAGCTGATCCAGGACTGGGGCTGGGCTGGGCCACACAATTCAGTGCTCGCTCCAAGAGATGTTCACGGAACAGTTGAGTCACCTGGGCCAGGGGATCCACTGTGGAGAAGAGTGAGCAAGTGGAGGGGCGAGAATGGCCCCACCCCTCCTGTGCACAGGCACCTCCCTGCACTAGGGATCTTTTCTGGGCACGGGAGGGCCTGGCTCTGAGACAATTGAAAGCTGGTAGATAAACACTCCGCCCGCCTGTGGACAGGATAACCCACCTGGGATGCACGCCCTTGCCCGACCTCCTCACTGCATTGTGATGTTGTCTGGAGCACCTCTTGAATCAGACCCCTGGCCCCCCGCCCCCTGTCTTTCTGTTTGCCTCTGAAGAGCCCCAGCTGAGACAGACCCAGGTTGGCCTCCCCATCAGCACATCCCCATAGCCACACCAGATGGCAGGGCAGCCGCCAGGGTGGGCCAGGACAGCAGAGAGGCAGGGACAAGAGACTGACCAGGGATAGGCATGAGGAATGGGAACGGGGGATGGAGGAGGCGGCCAGCTGTGGGGAAAGGGGTGGGCACGGGGAAGGGCCCAGGGAGAGAAGGCACCTGGGTTCCCAGCCACGCTGTACAAGCTGTCCCTCGGGGCGCTGCACAGGGCCCAGTTGCCATCCACGAAGAAACGGTGGCCCACAGGGTGGCAGAGCCACTGCATGGCAAGGGGCACTGAACCGCTCTGTGCCAGGCAGGCCTGGCGGGCACTGCTCAGGAAGAAGCGCTGTTGAGGAAGGAAGGAACGGGCCATCAAACTGAAACCTGGCTGAGACCACAGCGGGCCCACAGCCGCCCCCAGAACCACGTGCCTTTCTGTGCAGCCCTCACCTATCCACAGAGCCCTCACTGGTCACCACCTACTCACTGTCAGAAAATGCAAGGCCCGGGGCAGACTGGCCTTGACCCTGAGCGCAGCGGCCACGTAGATCTCAGCCAGCGTGGCCACAGACACAGCATCTCCCGCACACTCAGCCAGGTTCAGGGCACTCAGCGCCAGGTTGGCAGCAGCGAGGTGCCCACCTGAGTACTTTCCTGGAAGATAAGAGGGCGTGAGGCCAAGGGTGGTGTGGAGGCAGCAGGACCCCGGGGGGCCAGCCCTCGCTTGCATACCCATGGTGTGCAGCTGGTGCAGCTTGTGGTAGACGAGGGCTGCGTCACGGGCGCTGGTGCGAGCATCTGCCTGTAGGGCCCTGTCCCTCCGTAGGCCCCCTGCCCAGCCGGCCAGCCAGCGGCCCACCCAGAGACGCTGCAGCAGGTGGCGGATGAGGCTCCAGAGCAGGCTGCAGGCCAGGTCCAGGTGGGAGGTGGGCAGAGGCCGGCCCAAGGCCCGCAGGGCCAGCCACAGCTGCTGGGCAGCCTGGGCAAAGTCCCCCTGGGGGTGAGGGGTTTTCAGGTAAGAAACGTGGGGCTGTGCTACTCCTCCACCTTGGGCCTCCCGTGAGGACCACACCATCCCCAGCAGCACAGGCTGGGCCCCCAGGGGTCCACAGGAGTCGAAGGGGTAGTCAGGAGTGGGGAGAACAGGGGAGGTCCACGGTATGCCCAGCACCTTCCCAGACACTGCTCGGGGTCCCAGCCTTGCCTGTTCCCATCCCCCAGGGTCTGGCCACTTACCCTGGCCAGGTCCAGGTCGGCCTGCTTGCGATGCCTCCAGAAGTGCACGGCGGGGCATGAGTGGGGCCGAGTGACTGGTTCTCCGTAGACAAAGAGAAGTGCCAAGGAGAAGAGCACCAGCAGCCCATTCATCAGCCAGACCAGTGGGGGCAGCAGCCACGGGGCCCAGCCAGGACCATCTGGGGGCAGACAGAAGCTGGGGACACAGAGGCTGGGCACCCAGGAAATCCAGAGCCCCAAGCCCACAGGACGGGATCCACCTCTGCGAGAGCCCCCCTCCTACCACCCTACCTCTGCCCTCAGCACCCAGCATGCTGCGCCTGGGACCGTGGTTGATGCTGGTGGTGTCGGAGGGACCAGCAGGACCCCGGCTACCCAGCAGGGAGGCCAAGGGGTTGCAGGAGAGACAGAGGAAGACGAGCGCACACAGGGCCAAGCGAGAGCGGTCCAGCATGCCCTGGCTGTGGGGAGCGGGCAGCAGCTCTGGATTCACCTGTGGGGGTGGGCAGGGCAGTGAGAACAGGGCAGCATGACCCAGAGAGCACAGCTCCAGGAAGGAGGGGTCAACTCTGCCCCCTGCCTTACTGTGGGAACCCCTCAGCCCTGTCTTTCTTCTGTCTATAAAAGGGGAGGTGGGATGTGTGAGGGACCTGATCCAGTCCTGGGGCTCGGAGGAAGTTGCTGGATGACAAGAAGGAAACAACACTGCAGGCCCCACCTGGCCTTCCTCAAAGACCGGGCTGTCAGGCTCCGAGTCACTGCCACTTCCACCGCTGCTACTGCCCCTGCTGCCAAGGGACAAGGGGCTGCTCTGGGAGGGCGAGCCGGCGTCTGAGGGGGGTGGACTCAGGGTGTCCACCACCTCTGGCTTCATGCCCTGCATGGGCACATCTGTGCTACCTCCACTGCCACAAGCCGACACCAGGTCCTTCAGTGATTCTGTGGGCCAGAGAGGAGCAGGCTGGAGTGAGCTCCACACCCCACCTCACCCCAAATTGGAGCTCAGGACCTGGGGGAGCTGCGAGCCAGGGAGGGCCAGCACTCACTGCTTTTGTGGACAGCAGTGCGCAGACTCAGGTTCTCCTGCTTGAGCTTCTGGTTGCTGTGCTGAAGGAAGCGGATGTAGTCGATGGCCTTGCGCAAGACGGCAGATTTATTCAACTGCAGGGGTGGGGTGGGAGGGAGATGGCACAAGTGGTCAGGCCAGAGAGCTTGGCACTGAAGCGAGAGGGCAGGGCTGCTTTGCAACACAATCGCCTCAGGAGATCTGCATCTGCTATTCCTACTCCCTGGGAACATTCCTCCCCTAGAACCTGCCGCCCAGGTAAGTAAGATACAGACAACAGCACCTGGCTGGCTGCTGTCAACATCACTCCACCTTATGCCTCACTCTCTCACCTCCTCCAGGCCTCTGTTCACACATCACATCACCTTTGTGAGGCCTTCCCGGACCACCCAACTTAGGTTTGCAACTTCCCCCATCCCTCTTCTCTCCAGCACAGCACTTATGCCACCTGGCGTACCCCAACCCAGGTCTGTTGGCACCCCCGCACCCTGCTAGAACATCAGCTACTCAACAGCAGGATCTCTGTCTGTCCTCTGCTAAATCCCCAGCACCTGGAAGAGCCTGTGCCACCCGGGGCTTCCCTGAAGCTCACCTGAACAGAGCTGCCAGGCCCGAGGAGGCTGGGGCCCCAGGACTGTCTGCCCAGCCCCATCCTCCTCCTCCTCCTCCTCCTCCCAGGTGCCTGCTTGCCCAGAGCCACCCTGTTAGGGCCTCAGCCCACACCTTGGCCTCGGTGCCCACCACCAGGTCCTTGAGCTCAACGATCTTGTCATTGATGGAAGAGCGGTAGCGTTTCTCGATGGCATTGTGGGCTGTACGCTTCTCGCCGCGGCTCTGCGCCGAGCCTGGAGCCTTGCCACTGGCAAGTCGGTTGATGGGCAGCTTGTCAGTGTCTACTACCAGTGGCACTGTGGCCAGGATGGCCCCGCCACTCACCAGGGTCTGCAGGGCCAGGCAGAGTTAGCAGGTGGACATGTGAGCAAACCTCGCCGCCCCCCACCCCACCCAAGCCACCCACCCCCACCCTGCCCAAGCCCCCTACCTGCAAGGGCGCTGCCTGAACAGCAGTGCCAGGGCCCAGGGAGCGGATGCCTGCCGCTTTCAAGGGGGCTCCCACATCTGTTTTCACGGTCGTCAGGAGCAACGAATCGGCCTTGATGAAGTGGGGCTGCAGCAGGACCTAAGGACAGGAGGGGCCTCAGCCGTGGGCTATGGGTCTGGGCCCAGGGCTACCACCTCCCTGATGCCAGCCAGACCGCCTCACCGGGACCTGCTGTATCTGGGAGGTCACAGAGGTTGCTCCAGGGGCCACCGTGGGGGTGGCTGTGGCTGTCAACAGCTGCTGGGGGGCCGCACTCTGAACCTGGCTGTGCAAGGAGACGGGCGGGACCCCTGGCAGGGAAGCCAGTGGCAGGCCAGCCAGTGACTGCGAGCTGCTCCCCGGAGGGGTCCCTGCAGAGATGAAGGCTGGGGCTGAGGACACAGGCTATCGCAACCCACTTCCAACCCGTCCCCCAGGTCCTCATCACCATGTGACCCGGGATGAGTCACTACCCCTGTGGCCGTGGGTTCCTATCTGGATGGCTCTGCCCAGGGCTCTGATGCAAGTATGCCAGCCTCCTAGCCAAGAATCACTCTGCAGAAGGGCAGCTGGTGTGGACCCCGGGCAGCGAGAGAAGTGCTTCGTCCACAGGAGCCCGAGAACTACTGGTGAGCAGGCGCCTCCAGCCACAGAGCAGGGGCCCGACTGCTAAAGCCTGCAAACTCCTCCACCAAAAGCACCTGACTCCCACCTCCACACGCCCTCCTTACCTGTGAAACCTCCTGGAGGGCTGGGGTAGCCCACAATGGGAGCAGAGCTGAACTGCGGTGGGGTGGTGGCCGCAACACTCTGCGGCAGGAGAGCTCCAGGAAGGGGCTGGGGGGTGGTGGGCTGGAGGACAGTCAGGGGCGCTGGCTCCTCCTTGATCCCAGGCCCCGGGGAGAAGGCAGGCACAGATGGGTATATCTTCAGGGGGGTGGGCGCAGGCTGGGGAGGGGACAAGGGTGGGGGTGTCGCCTTGTTCACCCCCAGGAAGCCTTCAAGTGAGGAGCTCATCGTGGAAGGAGGTGGGGACAGGCTGCCCAGGGAGCTGGCGTCGGGACTGGCAGGGTCTGTGGTCCCTGCTCCGCCCCCGGCGTAGGGCGGGTCGAATAGGCTCGGGAAGTCGCTGTCTTGGTTGTTGATGAGCTGAAGCATGTCTGCGGGGAGGAGGAAAAGCTGTGAGCAGCAGTGCAGCAGGTGCTGTGTGTCTTCACGCCCCACCCCCGACACAGTGTACACGTGGGAGCAACGCCACAGAAACAAAAAGCCACCCGCAGGAGCCCACGCTCACAGATACCCGGGACATCTGGAGCTTTGCCCAGTGCATCAAACAGCCTTGCGACACTGGACAATGCCAGCGGCCCCCGAAGCAGAGGTCCACAACCGCTCAATTCAGAGCTGCCTTTGCCAACCCATTTCTCTGTGCAATAAACCGAGACTTGGGGCAGAGTCAACCGCTGGCCATATGTGTGCCAACCAGTGTGTCTCTGAATGTTCTGGGCACAAGCCCAGGCTCTGTTTGCAGCCAAGCAGCTCTGGACCGGCCATTCAAGCTTCAGTCTCCCCTCAATGAAAGCCAATGCCGTCTGTCCTGACTCTCCTCCTCATACAGACTGGACACATGGCCCGTGGCAGCCCAAACTGGCCACAAGCCCTCTCCCCCAGCTGGCAACCAGCAGCCTGGCTGGGTCAGTCCAGGGCCCTCTAACCCACTGAAGGAGTCATCCACTGGGTCAAAGTGCTCTGCAGGACCCATGAGCAAACCCTGGGAGCCCCAGGTGTCCCCCAGACCCCCAGCCTGGGCTTCTGGCAAAAGTGTCCTCTCACCAGCCCTTAGTCTCCCCATCTGTACAGGACTGACAAAACACTTTGTGACAGGACAGTTGCACGGAGTGGGGCCTCAAGGTCACCTGAGTCCCTCCTACTGACAGGTGCCAGGCAGGAAAGTGACTGCAGGGGACGACCCAGGCTGCCAGGAGAGCACAAGGGAGGATGGGGTGGGGGTGGGTGCCAGGCTCAGCCCTCCTGTCCTCAAACACAAACACTTGGCAGGCCCTCCAGGTCTGCACAGGTCATAGTGCACAGTGCTTTCTCCCGCAGGACCCCCTACCCCAGGCCTCACGAGCCCCTTTGATAGTTGAGGAAACTGAGGCCGAGAGACGAAACTGGCTGACCTAGGGCTCCCACTGTCTGTCAAGCCCAAGGTGCCCCCAAAAGGGAGCTCCAGGAAAAGTGGTCCTCCCCGCTTTGGAGCAGATGTGGGAAAGCCACCCCCTTACTCCGGACGTGGGCGTGGGGAGCCTACTCTTCTTAGAGCAGGGAGTGTGTACACCTCCCCTCAGGGCACCGAGGATGGAACCCCGCTGAGGAAATGAAAGCTCTATAATAAAGGGGTGGAGGCCTCCAAAAAATACCTTCGAACGTGCAGTCCATGGTTCCGCGGCCCGGGCCCGTCGCCCCTCGGGGCGTCCAGGCGGCTGGCCTGCCGGTCTCCGAGCACAGACTTCACCTGCGGAGCCGGCGCACTTTAAAGCCGCTGAGCGACAGAGCTACCCGCCGGCCCCGCCCCCGATACCGGCCCCGCCCCCGCCCCGCCCCGCTGGCCAGCCCCGCCCCGCGTAGCGGCGGGCCGGGCATGGGGTGAGCGCGCGCGGCCAATCAGCGGCCGCGCCACCGCCTCCTGGCGCCCCGCCCCGGCCCCGCCCCACCCCCACGGCACGCGGCTCGGGTTGCGCCCCGCGGCGCCGCATGGGGGCCGGGGTTACTAGCGGACGCTGGCCCTTAACCCACTAGGCGCCGACGTCTGCAGGGGTTACTGGCGGTCAAGTCAGAGAAGAGAGGTGGAACGAGGGGCTAGAGGTGCCCCAGCTCCGCAGGTAAGTCTCTGGCTCTCTGACACCCTGAGCTGGTCTCGACCACGCTCAGCCTCAGTTCGCTCTTGGAAAATGGGACGAGCACGACTCTGGGCTCCGACTCCTAAAGCCAGATCTGGGACAAGTAAAGGTGTTACTGGGTGCAGTGCTTAAGTGAGACTAAGGGCCACCTGGCAGTGGGTGTGGGGACCTCCCCTTCCTGGGCCGCCCCAGCATGGGCCACACCCCACCGCACGAACCCCTGGCAACAGTCACTTTCCAGGGACACTGAGGAAGGGAACCCATACCCCAAACTGATAGCCAGTAACAGCTGAGCCCGAGCTGAAGCCCCATACAGACATCCCTTTGAAGAGGGGCCTGGATCTGGGACGGGGTCAGTGACATCCCCACCCCCAGCAGTCTCGGGGTGAACCTGACTCATTTATTCACTGCAGGGTCAGGGGAAGCCAACAGGCAGCCCAGTCCCTGGGACAGAAGGTGAGGAAGTCCTGGGGTGACAGGCTCTGGGGGTCTCTGGAGGGGTGCCCAGATCCTCTCCCCTTCTGTGTAAGGTTTGAGTTCTACACAGATGAACAGAGCCTGGCCAGCAGCCCAGGTTGCCAGCTCCAGCTTTTGTGGCCAAGTGGACTCCAGGCTCATGCCAGCCTCCAACTGCGGCCAAGCCCACCTGCAACCCTTTCTTGGTGTCCTGCAGCCTCAGAGGGTGTTAGGGGCAGAGACCCCCTGGCCCCGATGGCTCTCACTTTCCAGGAGGCTCCTCTCCATCACATATCCACCCTTCTTTGTCCGGGTCCTTCCATGGCCTTGCAGCAGATGCCAAGGACAACTGAATTCTCCACCTCCCTTCCTCCTCAGCTGGTGGGTGCTCACACCCTCCCTCACCCCCCCAAATCAAGACATTGGTGTTGGCAAGGCTCCTACCTCACCTGAGTACCTTGAGACTGGGAGACACTGAGGCCTGAATTCCAGGGCTGACTCACACCTGAGCCTCTGCAGGGCCAGGGCCACCCAGAGTCAAGCCTACCTGCTCCTGACCGTCCCTCTCCCTGTCTCATGCTCTCTCGCCCCCTTTGTTTCCCATTTCACATGTCTTGGCTCTGTCCCATCTAGACCAAGGACGTAGAAGGGAGAGGCCCACAGCCGATAGGGTCAGGAACAGCTGCCAAGAGGAGGGCTGGCCTCGGGGACATGATATAACGAAGACGCAGTTCATCTGGTGGCATGTTGAGGGGCCACCACCCTCTGAACTCACGGTCTGACTGGGCCCCCTCTCACTCTCTCCTAAAGCCAGATCTGGGTGCCAGAACTTCCCTCCACCCTTCACTTGCTGTGCAGTCCCAGGCAAGTCACTCTCCTTCTCTGAGCCTTCACCTCTGGCCTTGGAGCAGGGGATTCTAGGAGGCAAGAGAGCCCCCACTCCAGGGTGCACAGTTTAAGGAAGCTCCCTCCAGTCCAGTGGGCCTGAAAGGCTGGACAGGGCTCCCACAGTGGGGCCCTTCGCCGGTGAAGTAAGCACTCGCATGACCTAAGACTCAAGGCCTGCGTGGCTCCTGCACCCACTCTATGGGGAGAGGGGAGGTGTGGGCTCAGCCTCAGGGGGCCCACCTGCCCCTCCCCAAGCCTGGCTTCATCTTTTCCTCTCCTGCCCTGATTCTATCAGGGCCTAACAGGAAACCTGAAACCCTCTGCCCCCTCCCTGGCTCTACCTACAAACCTCCCTCTGAAGGCAGATGTGGGCCTTTTATTCTAGGGCCTATTTATCCTGAGGCCATGACAGAAATCCTTGGGGGACCCCCATCACACCCACCCACAGGAGCCCACCTCTGACTATCACAGGAGCCTATGACCCACAGGAGCTGACACAAGGCCTTGCACCCCAAACTCTTCTTGCATGCCTCCTAGGACAGGGAGCTCACCACCTCCTTCATATGGCTTGGCCCATGAAGCTCAGATGTTTCTCTGACAATATCTACTGCCCTCTCCTAAATGCCTGGCCAGTGCCAGGTGCTGGGGGTGCAGGAACAGAGCGTGAAGACCTCCCAGTGGAGCTTCTGTTCGAGTGCAGGAACAGAGCGTGAAGACCTCCCAGTGGAGCTTCTGTTGGAGGGAGGCCAACTGTCTACTAATCCGTGGAGGAAGGGGGTGCAGGTGATGAGCATCGTGAAGAAACAGAGGGAGTCAGGGCAGGCCTCTTTGTGGAGGGGGCATCTGAGTAGAGGCCTGAATGAAAGAAGGGAGTGGGCCAGGAGGAAGGATGTCACAGGCAGGAGGAACAGCAAGTGCAAAGGCCCTGAGGTGGGAGCAAGTTTGGTGTGCTATCAAGACAAAGAAGAGGCTGGTGTGACTGCAGAAGAGGGGGTCAAGAAGGAAGAGGGTCAAGGAGACAGCCCAAAGCTGGAGTTCCAACCCACGTTTGTCTGTCGCCTGAGCTAAGAACACCAATTCTCAGGGAATGGGCAGAAAAGGTATTTGTAAGCAGGTCACAAAGTCTGCAGCAGACAGCACAAAGCAACAGCACCGCTCCACCTCTGGCTGCGTGAGGGAGGGCACAGGGCAGCAGTGGGAAGCGGGCTTGCACCCTGCCAGCTAGCCCTGCTGCTCCCACCAGCATCTCCTGGAACCTCCCGAGAAGCACAGTTGGCAGGTTCGCATGTCCTCAGCCAATCATGTGTGCGGCAGGGGCACAGGGTGCCTTTGTGTGTGTGGGGCTGCCTGGGGATGTGGCGGGTGCCCGCTCTTCCTGGAATGAGATGGCCCCGGGGCCAGAGCCCCAGGGGAACCTGAATATGAGCCCTCTAGCCAGATGAGGCCACTAAGGCTCAGAGGGAGGCTATGTGCCCCAGGTCTTCTGACTGCCAAGTGAAGAATCTCAGACCTACACCCAGGCCTGCCAACCCCCCAAGCCCACAGCCCCTAGCCCCGCCTGCCAGGGGCAGGAGTGAGCCCTGAGGCCAGCCTGGCTCTGTCCCAACTTGTTGCCACCACTCATCCCAGGTCAGGATGTGCGTGCAGAGTGCTACGCAGAGGGGAGGCAGTGTGAAGCTCCAAGGCTCAGCCCTGGCACTGCCCCCTCTGAAGTGTGTGTGTTGGTTCAAAGGCAGCACACTGCTTCCGAGCTGCCAGGCTGCTCTCTGGAACAATAAACCTCCTTACACTCTCCCTTGCAATGTGTCACGTTTAATCAGAGCATCACCAGCACTGGGTTTTATCATTTTTACCTACTTTGGGGTGCTTTCCTTAGTCCTCACAACTGTGTGACTGGAACCTTGAAGGTGCTTTAATTTGCATCTCTGAGGCTGCCCCGAGGTGGTTGTGCAGCAAACAATCAACTATGGCCAGAAACCAGAAACACATGCTGGGCTTGGGCCCTCCTCTGCCAGCTAGAGATGGATTTACTGCAACATGTTCTTGGCCTGGGAGGCAATCCCCACTGGGCCTGGCCCTCCTGCTGCTCCCCACACCTCAGCTCGGCAGGTGGGGGTAGTGGGCATGTCTGCCCCCAGTCTGTATACCAGTGAGGAGATAACCGTGGCATTTCTGAGGCTCTCCCCTCCCCTATCACAAGTGCAGGTATGCACGCCCTTTAGGCCCCAGGGTCAAAGGGCACATCCACGGGGCCTGTGGCTGGCAAGACACAGGACAGAGGCACTTGCTCTGGCCAAGAGTCATTGCCACCTGGCCTGCCCTATCAGCTGGGCGAAGTCCAGACCCCAGGCCTCTGCCCGGTGGTGACCCCACCTGAGGCTGGGCAGGTCACCTAGAATGTGTGCATCCAGTGAGGTGACCACCGGGCAGAAGGCAGCTCCCAACTGCCAGCCCACCCGCCTCCCTGGATTGCCCGGATCTCCCCACCCCCTCACAGGTGCGAGGGCTGGAACTCACAGGGGCTCATGGGCAGCCCACTTATGGCCTCACCCCAGCTTTCCAGAGCAGCCGCTGCAACCTGGAGAGAGCACATGGCCACACCGGGAGGGCCTCTGCTTCCTGCCGCCTGGGGCAGGTGGGCCAGGCACCCAAGGCAGGAGAGGGATGGAGAGGGGCCATGTCCAGGGGGAGAGGCCTCTCCCAGGCTCTGCCCTCAGGACCTCTGGACATGAGGATGAGGCAGGAGCGCCATGTGGGGGCAGAGTGTGTCCAGGGCATGGGGAGGGCCTGGAGGGACAGGACTCACCATGGGAGGGTGGGCCCAGCCCACCTGACAGGTCTCAAACACCGCACTGAGACAAGGGACTGTATCTTGGGGTTCTGGGCAGCCATGGTGGTTAGGGAGCTGAGCAGGCATGTGCTGTGGCCAGAGCAGGGCTGTAAGCCATCTTGAGCTTGTTTTCTAAGGAGGGCCCATGCTTGGCAGCACCAGGGAGAGACCTGGGCATGAGAGACTGTGGGGAGAGGCCTGAGGGGGCAGGTTGGCCCCCATGTACCTCTTTGAGCACGCTGGCCTGGAGCCCAGGAAGCCAGGTCCCTGTGGTTGATTTAGGGACTGGGCCGAAGGCAGACACCTGGACTTTGAAGACGAGTGAACTGGGAAGCCCAGGCAGAGATGACTTCCAGCTATGCACCGGAGGCCCAGGCCACCCCTTGATCAGGCCCACCCGACCAGCAGCGTCCTCCAATCGCCTCTTCATCACTGAGCAGCATAGTGCAGTGAATGAACCAGTGGGGGGTAAGGCCCTCCACGGCATCAACACAATCCCAGCACTCATGCAAGGCGGCTCCCACACACCCTCTCTCATGGCCACAGGGGACCCCAAAACAAGAACAGGAGGAGGAGGCTGGGAGCAGGTGGATCCACCCAGAGTTGTGGCGCAGTGCAGCCAGGGCCCGACCTGCAGCACAGGACTTGGGGCTCCTGGTGAGGGCGCTGGTCACATGACGGAGTCTGGCCAAGGCACATGCCCAGGCTGGGTGGGGCTCAGGGCCATGGGTAGACTCCCTGATGCCAGTCCTCCGTCTCATGAGTCAAAGGCTCTGGGCTAGGATGGGGAGGTGGCCGTGTGACCTATGACCGTTTCGACCCACTCCCAGGCCCCCAGCATACCTCCATATAGAGCAGCCTCCTGAGTCCCCTGCTCTACAGTGTCACACACACACACACTCACAATAGGAGACCAGCATTTAAGAGCGTGGGCTCTGGAGCTCCCACCCTGGGTTTGAATTCTGGCTCTACCATGCTCTGCTGTGTGACCTGGGACAAGTCACTTAACATCCCACTGCCTCTGGGATCCAGTTCAGCTCTCACCCCCGAGTCAACGCTGCCTGGCCCTCCTCTCAACTCCCCTCCAGGGGACCTGGCAACTCTTGGGCCCTACCAGCTAGGTTCCCAGCGAGCCATCCAAAGAGTGGTTGGCTCAGATGTGTCCATTTTGCTAACCCTAGGGTGGCCATAGCCTCCATGGATGAGTCCATCCAGGCTGTGGGAGGTTTGGGTCCTGTGCTCAGGGCCTGTTTTCCCCATCAACCAAGTGCAAGGTAGCCAACGTGGCTGAAGCTGCATAGGAATCTCGGAGGCAACCTGCGGAGGCTGGAATGTGCTCTGTGCGGCGTGGGCAACAGCCTCCTGACTGGCCCCGCTGCAGCTTCGCCCCCAACACCCTCTTTGTAGAACAACCAGAGCAGTGTTTCCAGGTGTGTAAGAGGGCCCGCGCTGCTGCTCCCGCCTTTCCCTGCCAAGTCCTCTTCCACCCACCTGCCCAGTCTCACCTGTGCCCCTTCAACTCCTCGCCGTGCCCTCTGCGGGGAAGACATCCTTCTCAGGGCTGAGCTCAGGTCCCACCCCACCGCCCTACCCGAAGCAGTCACCCTGCCCCAGCTGCACCACAGATGTAAGTATCCGTTTATGGGTTTCCTTAGGGTGGGTTTGTGCTTCCAAGGAAAGGGGGAGCCCAGGTCTGTGAACCTCCGGTGCCTAGAACTGGGCTTGGTATTCAGTAGACGCTCGATAAACGTGTGCCGAACCGATACCCGGAGCCAGCTAGGAGAACCGGGCCCTGGTCTGTCAGGGTCCGCGGGACCGCGGAGCGCATGCGCAGGAGCGCGGGCGCCGAGCTGAACTCTCCGGACGGAGGGAACGACCGAGAGTAACCTCCTGCTGACGTCAAGGCCGGGGCGGGGCGGGGCCTCGGCGACGCCGGGTCCCCGGCTCTCGCCAACGCCGCCTCGCGACTGAGGACTCGGTGGCCGCGGGGTGCGGGCCGGGGCGCCCAGAGGCGCACGTGCTCAGCGCCGAGCCTCCTACAGGACCCAGCGGGCACGGGCAGCTCCGCGGGGACAGGACCGCGAGGCCCGCAGCGCTCGGCGCAGAGACGCGGAGCGCTCCTCACAGAGGCGCGGGCCGCGCCCCGACGCCCTCCGTGCCCCCGGCCCGGCACCGCCCGTGCGCGGAGCCCAGTGGCCCTGACGCACCTTCTATGTCGGTCAGCAGCGCCGCGTCCAGCTCGCACGGCTCGGCCAGCGCCAGCTCCAAGGCCGCTTCGTTGAAGGGTGGCTCGTCCATGGCGCAGTCACCTCCTCTCGGAGGTCCGCCGGGCCCGCCGCAGCCGCTCCGCGCGTTCGCGTCCCGCCCGGAACTCGGTGGTGCCCAGCGCCCGCGAAAAGTTCCTCGGAAACTGGGTTCCCGGCGGCGGTTCTGCGGGGCAGGCGGGGCGGGGCGGAGCCTTGCAGGAACCCCGCCCCCGGGTGGACCGTCCCGCCCAACCTGGGGAGCGTCAGGCGGCTCCGATCTGGCCTGCGCACCCGCCCCCTGGCCGTTCCATCCCCTCGCGGACTGCTGCGGGGCTCCCTCCCGCAGGCCCCGGCTTCTCCCGCCCTGAGCAAGGGGGCCGAGTGGAAGCCCCGGGTTGGGTCCGTCCCAGATGTCGCTGAACTTGGGGCAAGAAGTGACCCGACAAACTTCATTCTGAGATTTGGGCCTTTAGAAGACAGACCAGTCCAAGACCTGCTGTGTGCCCTCTGGCCAGTTACCTCACCACACTGTTCCTCAGTTTCCTCAGCTGTAACGGGGCTTGATGGTGTCTCCGCATAGGCTGACTGGGACGTTAGTAACGGTGGCCGACTGGGCCTGTGAGATGAGCCTGCCCCTCCTTCTTTAGATCTTCTGAAGAGTCTGGAAGAGGCTAGAATTTCCCACTCTGACTTACTCTGGTTTCCTCCCAGATCCAGCTGTGGGACTGACAGAAGGGCTGGGGGTTAGTGGGCCCAGTCCGGCTGCTGAAGGTGGGCTGGCCTCTGCACCCGGAGTTTAGGAGCTCACCAGCACAAGCTCACACAGCCCCCCCGTCCCCAGAGCAGCTGGGATGAGGTAGGGGCAGTCTGTGCTTTGGGCCTGGGACCCCTTGCCCTGGATCAGGACAGGCCCCGGCAGGTCAGAGGAGACAGCTAGACTGGGGAGAGAGCTGGACCAGGACCCTGGGTCCTGTGGGTTGGGGGCAGAGCTAGGTGCCAAGGGAGGGTCCTAATGAGGTGGACTGAGATACTAATATGCAGGTGCTGCAAGTGTGGAAGCAGTGAGCAGAGGCACCCTTGATAGGGGGCAGCCAAGGAGCCTTATCAGAGGTCTGGACCCCCACCTCCACCCCCTACTCCTCAGTGAATCCAGCCATCCTGAGTACTGCTTTGCTCAGATTCCAGATATAGCCTGTCTGACCACACCCTCTGACAGAGTGACATTTGTGGCGCACTTTGGAAGGGGGGTGTTGCCCAGGCCAAGAAAGGTTTTGGAGGCCCAAGTCCCTGGGGCTCAGACTGGACACGCAGGGCTCTTGGTTCCCCTCCCGGAAGTGGCTGCGGTGGAAAATTACCCAGAACAGGGATGGCCAGGCCCCGGGGGACCTCCAAACCACATCTGTTTCCCAAGTGGTCCTGCGCAGGGACCCTTGGGGCCTGGCCCTCCAGATGAACTTCTGTGGGGGAACAGCCCCCTGCATCCTGATGCCCAGGCCCCACCCCACCAAGTAGGAGCCAAGCACCCAGAAGGCCTTGGGAATCTGGGGAGTTCCCTGAAATTTCCAACAGCCCTTCCCAGGGAGGGGAGGGGGTGCTGTGTGAAGCCTGAAGACCAGTTTCTTAGAGTCAGGAAACAGGTCTGGGTTTTCACCTGCTTGCTGTGTACTTGGAACATCTTACTTCACCTTTCTGGTGTCTGTAAAATGAGAACACTCCTTCCTGCTGTAACCCTGCAGAGTCTGTTGGAGTCAAGGTCAAGACAGACGTGCCTCCTTGTCTTGTAGCCGCCTATACCGCATATATAAAGAGCAAGCTCAGTCAATATGCGCGTGTAACTGCAGCAGTTCAGGAGAGAGGGTGATGAAGCAGCGCCCAATGGAGACCCGCAGCCAGCTCAAGTGAAGGCTGGCTGAAGCTCCCTGTAGGGCCCAGTCGTGGGAGCGGGGAGGAATCTGCCACCAAAGAGATCACTGCTTCACTGGGCAGCCTGAGACCAGCTGGGCAGGGCAGGGGTCCAGGGGAGGGTGGGGAAAGCCGGGTGGGGCTGCGGCTCTTCGGGGAACATGGTCCTCTGAGCGCCCCTCCCCTGGCCTTCCCGGGGACTCTGCTGCCGCGCCGCACCCGCACAGGGCGCCGCAGCTGCGCGCCTCCGCGTTAACCCTTTTCTTCCCGGAGGACAGCATCCCATTTCACAGGTGAGCAGAGCAAGGCGGAGGGGACGCGCGCCGGGAGCCGCGGGGGCGCGGGCCGGACGAGCCCCGCCCCGGCCCGAGGGGCAGCCAATGGGCGCGGGGCCCTGGGTGGGGTGACGTGGCGTCAACGCCCGGCTCCCGGCGGCTGTGTCACGTGCGCCTCCCGACCGACCCGGCACCCCGCTCGCGCCGCCCCGCCCAGAGCCGGCGTCCGGCCGGGTCCACCTGAGAGGCAGGTCTAGTCTCTGCTCCTTGCCGCTGTGGGCGTCTGAGAGGCACAGGGGCATCTTCTGTGGGTTCAGAGCCGTTTGGGGCAGGTGTCCAGCGCAGGCAGGGCCGAGCCATGTCCTTGATGCCGGAACTCAGGGGCGGGTGGCGGGGCAAGCTCGGGAGCTGCCAGGGCTACTGGCACTGGGCATTGCCTCACAGGCTACGCAGACCCCTCCCCACTCCTGGAGCCCCCCTGCCCCTGGCCTGCCCTTTCGTGCTTCATTTTGCAGTAGCTGAGCTAGGACCTGTCCAGCTTGTGGCCGAGGCAGCAGAGAGCCTGCAGGGAGCACTGGGTTCCTCCCAGCTCCCCATCTGGTCATAATGGAACCAGATGGCCATTGACATGGCTGGTTCTGGTCTTGGATGACCCTGTGTTCTCATGCCAGTTTGGCTTCTGCTGTGTACTGGACAAGTCATTGGAAGCCCTCTCTGAGCTGCTCTGGGGGTACACCAGCCAGGGAAGAGCCTCAGGAACTCAGTGAGGGCTGGGGCTTACAGGAAGAGTGAGTCAACTGACACCACATCCAAGTACATGCGGGTTCTGATTCTGAGTTCATTGTTAAGTGTACATTTCACTGAAGGCTGCATCCCTGGCTTTTCTTGAAAAATGGGAGTTGAGCAACAGCAGGCTACAGTAGCCTGTGAGCTTCTCTGGTCCCCTCTGTCCCTGAAATCCACCGAGGCAGCGCCCTGGAGGCATTGGGTTAACCATGTTTGACCCCACTTCTTACATCACAGGACACCCTGCCTGCAGCTCGGGGCAGGGGTGGGGAGGGAATGGCTGGTCCCATGGACTCCCTGGTGCTGAAGGCCTGGAGCCCCTGCACCGACTCTCTGAAGCCACCCAGCAAGAGCTGGCAGGGGTTCCACTACAGCAAACGGCACTTCTGGGTGAGGCCTGCATGTTCAAGGCCTCTTGTCTGCCCATGCCCAGCTCCTCAGGGCCCCAGAGACCTTTGCCTTGGAAAAGAGGGGGACTATAGAAGGATTTCTTAGCTGTCTTAGTGGGGGACTAGTGGGCAGTGGGCCATGGGCCATGAGCCATGAGTTGACCAACAGGGCTCCCCACACTGCCCCCTCTTCTGGCTGCTCCCCAAGACCTCCCCGCCCTGCAGGCCCTGGAAGAGGGCTCCAGGGCTTCCTGGCTGCAAAGTGTCCTTAATTCTGAGAATTGGACTGGAGCTGCCCCTCCCCCTCCTGGCCAATCTGGCATCCCACAGGCTCGCCATGGGATCCTGGCACATCCACGGTGATGTCTCAGGGTCACCCCACTTTGCACCCCACTCAGGGACACAGGCCAGTAACCTCAGATATGCAGATGACACCACCCTTATGGCAGAAAGCGAAGAACTAAAGACCCTCTTGATGAAAGTGAAAGAGGAGAGTGAAAAAGTTGGCTTAAAACTCAACATTCAGAAAACTAAGATCATCGCATCCGGTCCCATCACTTTATGGCAAATAGATGGGGAAACAGTGGAAACAGTGACAGACTTTGTTTTTGGGGCTCCAAAATCACTGCAGATGGTGACTGCAGCCATGAAATTAAAAGACGCTTACACTTGGAAGAAAAGCTATGACCAACCTAGACAGCATATTAAAAAGCAGAGACATTACTTTACCAACAAAGGTCTGTCTAGCCAAAGCTATGGTTTTTCCAATAGTCATGTATGGATGTGAGAGTTGGACTATAAAGAAAGCTGAGTGCCAAAGAATTGATGCTTTTGAACTGTGGTGTTGAAGATGCTTGAGAGTCCCTTGCACTGTAAAGAGATCAAACCAGTCAATCCTAAATGCAATCAGTCCTGAATATTCATTGGAAGGACTGATCCTGAAGCTGAAACTCCAATACTTTGGCCACCGGATGCAAAGAACTGACTTATTGGAAAAGACCCTGATGCTGGGAAAGACTGAAGGCTGGAGGAGAAGGGGACAACAGAGGATGAGATGGTTGGATGGCATCACTGACTCGTTGGACATGAGTTTGAGTAAGCTCCAGGAGTTGGTGATGGACAGGGAGGCCTGGTGTCCTGCAGTCCATGGGGTCACAAAGAGTCAGACACGACTGAGTGAACTGAACAGGGACACAGAGCAGGCCTCTTTCGGGGCCCACAGCACCTTTCACAGGGGGGCACGACTTCCATCCACAGAGCCTGGGGCCCCCACACTCTGGAGGCTGCTCCCCGACTCCCCTGGCATGGGGCCTTGGTCTCATTCTGACTGCCACCCCCAGGCAGAGGGAGCGGGGCGAGCGTTTCCGGCAGCACGGAGGCCCACACTGCCTCTGCTTAGACAAAGCCGAAGGTCAGCTCTGGCAGGCCCGACGGAACAGAGATCGCACAGCAGCAGTCTGTTTGTTTATTGTGGAGTATTTTACATGCAAGATCCCAAACTAGACAGACGTATCTAGGAGAGCTCGTGGGTAGACAGACGCTCTGGTGTCACTGACTCACCCTCCAGTCCTGCTCTGCCGGCAGAGACAGACAGTGACAGACCACTAGGCTGGGGGATGCCGACAACAAACCTGAGAACCCTCACAAATCAAGTGCAAACTCAAGGGAATAAATATTCACCCCCTTTCCTCCAGGAGCACCTGGAGAGATGCCATGAGCCTTCTGAGTTGACAGCTATTCTCAGGGCACCCCAGGGACAGGAGGGGCTGAAGTTGGGCATGGGAGAGGCGGGGGCCTTGGGGCATCTTCTGGGTGGTGAAACTGGCTATGCCCACGTCGGGGACAGGGGAGGGGGCCCGGGCCTGGGGGCTGCCAGTACAAAAGGCTCCACTGTCCTCCACAGGGTTTCTTCCTCACTGGCCCACAGCCCCTGAACCCTGCGGAAGGCTGGGTTGGACTGAGGTTAGAAGCATGCGGAGGCCAAGTGGGGCTGTGGTGGCAGGAAGGAACAGGAGGAGCTGGAGTCTGGGCACCTGCTGCCCCGGGTCCTCACTCGCCCCCACCTCCCAGGCTCCCTTCTCTGGACCTCAGTAAGGAGGGGAAGGGCAGGGAGCCGAGGCGGGATCCAGGGCCGACAGCACAGTTGATCACACTGAGGGGCTGACAGACAGATGGAAGGACGGATAGCAGACGGCCACCTTGCCCTCTGGCCTGGCCAATGAAGAGCCACTGCAGCTCTGAGGCCCTTGTCCTTATGCACACAGATAAGCCAGTCGGTCACATTCCCCCGGGGGTCCTGGGCAGGGGCCGCTCTGGGGCAGGCTGGCCAAAGGCCCACCAGTGCCTGGTCATACGAACTCAGTGCTATTTGCTGCTGCCCACTGGTCAGAGAGGCAGGAGGAAGGGGTTAGTTTTCACATCTCAGGACACAACACAGAAAAGGTTAAACACATCCCCAAGAAAATATTTTGACAAAATAAATATTTTAACCTATAATCAGGTATAATTAGTGCTTATAAGGAATCCCAGCAATAATTTAGTGTAATTACATACTGGATCTGCGGTCTCTAACACTGGCAGAGGCTGGTGGCTCGGAGGGTCTCACTCTGCTGGGCAGAAGGCTCTGGCCAGGGTTCCCTCCTGGGAGAGCGGCCCGAGGGCCGAGCCTCCCAGACGGAAGGGAACCAGTGAGATGGGCCCAGGCACCTGGGGCCTCAGGACAGGAAGGGCGAGCAGCACCCGTCCTGGGCACCTGCTTCCTGGGCGTGGTGCGGGCAGGTGGGGCAGGTGGGGCAGGCTGCTGTGACCTGATGGACGAGTGGAGGGGCAGCTCCAGCCAGGACAGCTGGTGAGGCCACCATCACTCACCACCCTAGTGGTTTGGCCTCTCTAGACTGGGCCTGGCTGAGCAGCTGGAGCTGGGGACGGCTTTGTGGGGTCTCCCCGGGACAGGCTTGTGCTCCTGCCACACTGTCCACCCGGGGACCCCTGGGAGGTCAGCTCCTCCCTCAGCAGATGCTGGGCCCGGCTGCTGTGACTCCCGAAGGACTGACTGACCACCGGAGGCCCACTGTCCCCCCTGGACTGGCAAGGCAGGCTCCACCCCACAGAGACACACCCCCAGGCTATACTAGAGGCCTGGGGATACCAGCTGGAGTGGCCAGGCACAAGCAGGACCTGCCCCGCAGCTCGTCAGCTGGCTTCGGACGGTTCAGCATCCAAGGCTAACTGAAGGTGGGACCAGGCAGCGGGGAGGCGCGGTGTGGGGGCCCGGCTGGGCAGGGTGCAGCAGGCTGACCCAGATATACGGAGGGGTATCCTCCGAGGACCTGGGGTGTGAGGTGCCAGCAGGACCCCAGGCCTCCCCTGTGGAGGGAGCTGCGCGGAGGGCCAGGCCAGGTGTGGGTCCCCCAATGGCGCCTTGGTCTCCACCACACCTGCTGCTGCTGGAGCCCCCCACAGCCCTCAACCCCGCCCTGAACGCTCCCAGGAGACCCCAGCTTTGCCCTGATGCCGGGGAGCGCCTGCTAGAGCTCTGAGCAGGGCTAGGGCTCCCAGGCCAGCAAGAAGCTGCAGGCATAGCCCGTGTGCTCTTCTGGGCACAGGGCAGCTCAGGCTAGACCAGGCTGGGGCCAAGTGAGGACCCAGGACGGAGTGGGGCTCGCCAGTCACCCCCCCTGCTGGTCAGGCTTCAGGACAGTCTGTCGGGGAGGCTGAGTCCCCGCCCAGGAGGAGCACAGGAGCCTTGGAGCTGTGCTGGCCGCTGGGTCACTGGGATTTCACTCGGGGTCAAAACCACTTGCTGCTGTGGGCCCTGGAGGTGGAGGCAGAGGCTACCGTGGGCCGGGCCGAACGAAGCACATTCCGAAAGGCGCCTAGCTTTCCCGGGCTGGCCAGAGCCAGCCCTCACCATGCAGGCCCCTCCACAGATGGGGCGGCGTGCAGAGTGGTGCATGGGGGCAGTGAGGCCACCGCCACGTTACCTCTGCAGGCTCTGCCCACACCGGAGCCATGGGCCTGCGGCAGACCCCTTGGTCCCAGCTCGGCAGGGGGCCTGGGCTAGCAGCAGAAAGTGAAGAGGGTCAAGCAGGTGGTAGATGAGAGATGCCACCCGCGGGCACCACAGAGCCTACTGAAGTGCCAGTGCTCATCAGGGAGCGGCAGTGAGGAGCAAGACCAAGCCCACAGCTGCAGACTTGCCTTTTCTGGGACCAAGGGGGCACAGGCGGGCAGGAGAGGCCTGCTGAGCTGGGCATGGGGCTGGGGTCTGAGCCTCTTCTCTGTGGGCAAGTGACCAGAGGAACTGCTCAGGAACAGCCCCAAAGGGCTGGCCCTGCCTGGGGCTGGGCTGGTCACCAGCTCTTCCTGGAGGAAACAGGCAGAGGGAGCAGGAGGGCAGAGGCTGAGGGTCTGCAGCTGCAGCAACATTGTCCCACCTCCCAAAGAGAAGGTGGCTAAAGCTGGGCCCAATGAGTGGGAGGCCTGGGAGCAAACACAGTGGTGTTTCCATGGAGACACAGCAGCGCAGGACCAAGTGGGGGCGGGGGATGGGAGGAGTGGCCAGAGCTTGGTGTGGACCGGGGGTGAGAGGTGACCTGCCTTGGGGGGGCCCAACCACAGGACAGCTCACAGGGCAAAGAGGGCATCCTCTGACCGCTCCGGCTTCTTCCGGCCTGAGGGATTCGAGGCTGGGACCGGAGCATCCGCTGGGGGAGAGGGGAGGCTGGGAACCATTTCAGCAGCTTTGGCCCTTTCTTCAAGGAATTTATCGAACTCTGCAACACAGAACAAGGCCCAGCAGGGATGGGTAGGTGCTCAGCTGCCATGCCCGATCCCACAGGCAAGGGCCCCTTTCCTCCTCTGATACCACCAGGGCCGGCGGGAAGCCCAGCCACAACCCAGGGGGCATGAGGGAAGCGGGCAGCTATGACTCGTGTCCCACCACTGACTTGGTGCTTTTCCATCGTCCAGATCAGCATTGATGGCAAGGCAGGGAGAGCTGGAAGGGCAACTTCCTCCTTGACCTTGGCAGGGACCCCCACCCCGGCAGGGCTCAGGGCCTCCAGAGGGCCCCAGACTGGCACTCCCTGTGCTGACTGCATAGCGTGTGTTTTGTCTCGGCTGCAATGACCATTCGGGGGTGGGGAGCAGACCAGTCAGGAGTGCCGCCGGTCTGGGGTCCCATGGACCTGGGATGGCCGATTGTGCCTATCAGCACCTCCCACGTCAGCAGGTGACCTGGATGGACAGAGCCCAGGAGTGGGGAGGCGCCAGGGCAGCAAGGAGGCTCTCAGAGCCTGGGAAGGGCACGGCCACAGTGGGTCGGAGGCAGGCCTACCTTCGCTTGTGACGCCCTCCTCCAAGTCATCGCCCTTCTGTGGGAGAGTGGAGAGAGGGTGTTAGTGCTGTCCCATGGCCGCTTCCGCCTGCAGCCCACCCCCCAGGGAAACACCCAGTGACACTTCCTACTTCCCATCCTGAGTTCTGCAAGAGCATAATACTGCTCTCATCTTATTGGAGAAACAGAAACTTTTGTTTTTAAAAAGTAAAAACAAAAAGCTGAGGAGGCTCTAGATCCTCCAGAAAGGTCAGAAAGAAAAAACTGAACTGTGCAGCTCCTTCCCTGCTGAAACTCGGGGCAGGACCACAGAAGAGCCAGGACATGCTGGGCTCCGGGCGCCCCTCCACTCCGCGGACCCTCACGGGCAGCTGCATGGCACTGGGTGGTCAGGGCCATGCCAGCAGCTGGAACCGCGTGAGACCTGGAGACATGGGGGCTTGAGCCCAAGGCACCCCAGCAGAGGGTTGGCTGGGCCCCAGCCTCCTAGGAGCAGCGCCAGTCTCTTCCTGTGCCCCGATTCGGACACTGAGGACGCTCTTGGTGGTCAGTTCTGTTTGGGGGATGTGGGGGCCACTGGGCCCTGCACAGACAGTGATGGGTGGTGGACATGACCCCAGCCTCCTTCCTGCCTCCACCCCTGATCTGCCCTCGAGTGCGGGTCTCCCTTATGAGGTGGGGGGCCAGGTGTGCCTGCCTGCTCTGTGACAGCAGCTATTTCTCTCCAGGTGTTCTCTTGGGAAGGACCTAATGGGTGCCTCTTCCTCCCCTGGCACGGCCCCCAGGCAGCAGCTTGCGGGGCAGAGAGTGTCTCTGGAAAGCCTGTCTTTGGGGTTGGGTGAGCGGTGTGCTGGCCCGGAGCGGCAGGAGATCCTCCTAAGGTCTGCCATCCTAGTTGGGGCCTGACAGGAGGTGACAAGAAACAGGAGATGAGGTGTCCCCAGGTCAGGGCAACAGTCCCGTCAGCCATGACGTGGGCAAGCACCCCTTTCCAGGGTGCATTTCTCCAACAGCCCCCCAGGGGCTAACAGTGCTTGGTAGGGGGCCAGCACCGGGGCAGGGCAGGGGGACGGGCCAGCACAGCCTCCCCTCTCAGAACCTGCTGCCATGGGGAGACACATGACGTCCTAACCTCCCTGCCCGTCTCTGGGGACAAAGACAGTGGCCTCTGGAGCCAGTAAAGCCAAGATGCCAGGCTACGCTGGGGAAGAGCGATGACAGTGATGGAAAAATAAACACCCACTCACAACTGTGAAAATTTCGCAATTAAAAGAAAAAAATGAAAACCAAAAAAATTAAAATTAAAAAACGCACAAAAACCAAAAGAATCCAAGAGCACACACCTGGAATCGCAGAGTGACAGGGAAAAGTCAGGGTGCGTCCTGGAGGCGCCTGCCCAGCCTCCCTCCTCCACTCCCCAGGGAGCAGCCCCTCGGGCCCCCAGGCCAGCCCCAAGGGGCCCCGGCCTGGGCCTCACCACTCCCCACCAAGACAGAAACGTGGAGTCTCACCAGGTCGGTCCTGAGCCACACCTCAATGTCGTCCATGACCGAGGGCTGCACCACAGGGATCTGCGGAGGTGGCAGGCAGCGGCCAGGCAGCCCCCAGCCAGGCAGGGAGACAGAACAGCGGACACGTCAGTGCAGGCAGCCCAAGGCAACCAAAGGCGCACAGAGCAGGACACGCGGGGCAGGCGGGCAGCAGCCGAGGGAGGCGGCGGGGAGGGAAGCAGCGGCTCTAAGAAGCAGGGCAGCGGCTGGGTGGGCGCGGGGAGGAGGTGCAGTACGCGTTCTTCAGTGGATAACTTTTTGACTAGTGTGTCCGCTCTTGGTCCTGGGGCCCCAGCAGGACGGGGAGGCCACACAGTGGCCCGTGGCCCAGGGTGGCACAGGGCACGGGGTTGGCAGGGGTCCGGGCTCTGCTCACTGAAAGGATCCTGAAATGTGTCCCGGGGCATTTCCGAGTGGGGAGAGCACCCAGACCTAGGGGTGGCCTGGCCCACAGCAGCCCAGCACATTCCTCCACCAGCAGACACAGGCAAAAGCAAGCACTCTGATGACCAGAGGGGCCGTAGGCTGTGGGTCATCTGTGTGTCTCTTTAGCGGGAAAACCTGTGAAGCAGCCTGAATGCAGCAGCCTCCTCTCGCCCCACCCTCCCCTCCCAGCCTTCAGCACGTGGTCCCCTCCTCCCCGCCATCAAAGGGCACCTGAGAGCAGGGGAGGGGGCGGGGGAGCAGGGGAGGGGGCCGGGGTCCTGAGAGAAGGAGGGTGCCCAACCATCGCCTGGGCCTTGTCCATGCCAGGGCTGCCTGTGCCAAGGGCCCGAAAATCTATTTGGCTGGAAATAGTGAAGCTGCTGGCAGATGTCATAAGATAGTAATATGATAAGAAGTAAGAGTAACCTTTAGTCCCCCTGAAGTCATGCTAATGAAATGTTGGCTCCCTGCCTAGAGAAACGGGTGGACGGCCCTTGATCGAAGTGACCTGTGTCCTCATCTAGGTTAGCCCACGAAGTACCTCTTGGGACCCACTCGCAAGCCCACTGTTTCTAGAAAACTCTCCAGCACTGTGTCTGCAGCTGGGTTCACCCCAGGGCCACACAGCCAGGCTGGTAGACCCCATATCCGGCCTCCACAGGCGTTTTAGAGAGGTGCAGGTCAACCTCCACCAGATTATTTGTATTTACTTGACCTACTGGGGCCTTATGAACGCTGGAATGAAAAACCACCCTGAAATGACCATGAGGCTGAGGGACACGTGGTCCTTGCTCTGCAGGGCGGGCTGCCGTGCGCACTGGCACCACCTGAGGCCCCTTCCGTCCCGAGCGAGTGGGAGCAGGGGCAACCGGGGCACGACCTGCCAGGTTCACGCTTGCTGGCAGGGTTTCTACCCGACACGTTCTCATGACAGGAGATGCAAGTTTTCGTTACTGTGATTCTTCTAAGCCAGGATGCCGGCCTCGGGGAGGGCGCCTGCCACCTGCCACGTTCCCAGAACCCAGCACGGCGAGTCAGCACGTCTCCAGGGAGAAACCGGCAACTCCAACTGCTGGAGCAGGGGGTCCCTGATGCCCACCAGCCTCAGCCTGCCCAGGACGAGCAGAGAGGCTCCTCAGGTTGCAAAGCTTGAAAAAAGCTGCTAAAGGGGTCATTGACTTTAAGCCCTCTTTACTGTTCAGAATTGATCCCCTGGGGTCAGGGATCATGCCCCGTTTTCCCCTCTGGACCGATTTTGAGAGCCAGCATGCTCAGAAGATAAACACTGACCTGTGAGAAGCTCCTCACCCCTCAAGCTGGCGGAGGCAGATCTCCCCTCCCCTGGGTGGACTTGCCCCTCTCCAGGAGCTCCCAGTCTGTGGGCCCCGGCCTCATCTGTGAAATGGGGCGACGGCTTCTACCACTCACCACCCTGTAACCCTTCACTTCCGGGCTGCTCCTTCTGTTTCTAATTCAGAAACCCAAGCCTGACCCCTGACTGAGAGGTGTGGAGTAGGTCGGCTGTGGGTGACAGGACAGCTCACATGACCTTGGGATGGGCCGCGCTGCCTGGCTGGATGCAGCGCCTGGGCTCACGAGCCACCTGCCACGTGGTCGATGTGGGAGCACTACTCCAGGGCAAAGTTTCTGTGAAAACCAGGCCTGTCAGACACGCTGGATACTTGGCTGCCCTGTGGACAGCCCCGGCCGTGGGCGCATCCCCAGGCCCGAGGAGCCTCAGTGTTCTCACCCTGAGCGACCTGGGCTCTGATGCGGTCTGCAGGGAACACCTCCTGGGCAAGGGGTCTGCGGAGCGTGAGGTGGAGGAAGGAGATGGAAAGGAGAGAGAAACAAAGGCACCTCTCATGTGGGGACTCTGATGAGGATCTGCAGCCGGACTCCCTCACCCTGTCCTCAGCCCTGGTCTGCACTCGCTGGCGGGCAGCTCGCTCACTGGCTGGCTCACTCACTGGCCCAGGAGGGAGGGGGCTGCCACCAGCTCAGCCACTGCCAGGCACCCTCGGCTGCATCTGGGGGCTGCGGGTCTACACAGGGAGCCCTGCCCCTGCCCCCAAACTGGAGCAGACTCTCTGCTGACCTACTGTGGTTCCTGCTGTGCTTCCCTGGCTCCCCCGCCCCCTCCCCGCCCCGTGTGCCCTCTGACTGAAGCCCAGAGAGGCAGGAACACCCTGAAGCCGGATGGGGCACCTACACTGCCTTCCCCACCCCCAGGCAAGCTGCACCAGAAGGTTCTCAGGGCCTCTCCTCCCCACAGGGAAACCTACGCTGTTGCCAATGAGGCCGGAGCCAGTGGTGCACTCAAGGGTGATATCCAGGGGCTGTGGACCCTCCTGACAGCCCGCCCTCCACCTCCTCACCATCATCTACAAGCCCTTGGTCTCACTCAATAGTACAAAAAGTTTCCAAACAAAGAATTTGTACTCAGGCAGTTTGGAAAAACTTGGGTTTCTACACTATGGGAAATAAGGCAAAGCAATTAATATACATTGCTTTAAAAAAAAAAAAAAAGGAACAAACACACTGCAATCAGACAGGTGAGATGCAAGGTTAGTTGTTAGCCTGGCTTATTTCTGAAGTCGGAGCCTGGAGCTCTAGGCGGGGCCAGGCAGGGGCGGCGCCACCACCGGCTGCCGAGCCACACCGCGTGTTGTGGGCAGTATCCTTTTTTGCAGGATTAACAGGTCCAAGGACACACTATGGATCCTCCCAATTTGGACAATGGTGGGACTATGCTTTAAGGAGTCCTGCTCTAAGGCCACTCACACGTAGGGGGTGGAGCCCCAGCCTGCCCCAAAGAAGCAGACGAGGGCCTGGCTGGCCTGTGTCTCTAAGGTTGGCACTGGGCCTGGGGCAGCAAGCAGGGCTGTGGAGCCGTGGGCGATGACCCCGAATGTGGCTGGGCCCAGTCACCGGCTCCAAGCTGGATGGACAGACACCCTGGCCTGGGCTGTAGCGGCCCTGCCACACCTGGCTCTGCCAGGAGACCTTGTGCCACTCACAGGCCCAGGCGTGCTGGCCCAGCCTGAACAGCCCTCCACTGGCCCATCCTGGCCCGGGCCCCAGGAGTCAGTCCCATTTCCTCTTGGAGTGTCCAGCGTCTCCCGCTCTGGTCCCATGACCCACAGACCTCTGGTTTCCGTGGCAGAGGCAGGTAGCCAGGTGGTGGCTCCGTGAGAGGTAAGCTGCTCTCTGCCCGGCAGGCAGGCTGGAGCAGGAGACCTCTCTGTGCACAGACTTGGGCCACTTGATCACAAGGCAGGAGGGACTCTCCCAGGCTTTGGCCGCGGACGCCCTACTTCCCAGGACTGACTGCCTGTGTGATCCCAGTGCCCCAGCCCTGGACTCCTCTCGTTTTGTTCCTGTTGTGTCTGTGTTTCGTCAGGGGCTGCAGACCCTTCTGGGGGACATGGTGGGCACAGACCCCACTGGCTGAGGACAGCCTCATTCACAGCAGGGGGCCCCCGCCCCCAGGCAGAGGCCACAGGACTCATACTCATCCTGCAAAGTGAATACTGCCCAGAGCTCCAGGGACAGTGAAGGGGGAAGGGCCCTCCTCTCACTCCTGCAAACGCCCGAGATCAGCAAAAAACCAGAGCTGTGTTTCTGGGGCTGCAAGTCTGTGGCTTAAGGAGACAGACAGGAGGGCGAGACTGGGCACCCGCCGGGGTGGGGGGTGGCCCTGGACTGCCCGACTCACAGGGGCTCAGCAGGCGACAGAGGGAAGTGCTGGGGGGACAGGGGGTCAGCGCGGTTGATGACCGCTCACCATTCCTTGGGCTATGAGCCAGCTGTCTATGGGCTCCAGGGCGGAGTCCCCACCTTTACCTCTCTTCTGGGTCGAGGACAGAAACGTCCCAGAAAGGAAAGTCACAGCAAGACCCGTGGTAAAGAAGGCAAGAGCCGGTGTCATGGAAACAGAGAAGCTAAGTCACTGAGGAGCTGGACCCAGCACCCCACCCCCTCCCAAACACCCCTCGACTCCTGCATAAAAGAAGGAGTTAAGTACAGGGGATCCCAGCAGGGCAGGGCATGCTTAAGCCCTGTCCCCACCCCAGGAAACCTCTTGAGGCCAGCGGGGATGCCCTCCCGCCTGGGACTCTTGGGGTCACCAAGGGGCGATGTCACAGAAGCAGCTGTGGCATAATCATTTCTATTTCTTCTCATTTCTGCTTTTGTCCTCTTTTCCCCCTTTCAGTTACCTGTGTGTTTCTTTTCCAACTCTTAATGTGAATGCTGAATTTGGGGATGTTGCCTTTTTACATAGTAAAAGTATTTAAAGTTAAGACTCCTGATTTGGATGTACTATGGAGGTGCGGTTACACAATTTTTCCCCTTTTATTGTGTTCTTAACTTTACCCTTGGCCCAGTTTTCATTTCCAGGTCAGCACGGTTTAGGATATGAACAACAAAACCTGAAGTACAGGCCTGAAGATGCATGTAAGTGTGTGTGTGGACAGACACACCCACGGACACAGACATACAGACACACACAAAGCCAGGGATACCCACACACAGACACACAAACTCACAGACACACAGACGTGGACATGCACAGACAGGCATATGTCCCCCACAGTTGCACACACACACACTGCCCACAAGAACCCTGCTCCCACACCCTCCACTGAGCAGGACACATGGGGAGCAGCCTGTCTCCCGCAAGTAAAGATGCTGATGAGAGGGAGGCAGCCAGGCCAGGCACCCGCCCGCCTAGGGTGAAGGGTGAGAAGCTGGCCACGTTCCTGAGCTTGAGCCTCGGGCACTGGCATTGGGACACACCTGGGCCAGGTGGGGCAGGCAGAGAGGGAAGCTGACCAGGCCAGCTTGGCTGGGGGGGCCAGGGGAGGGGCCTCACCGGCCCCCTGGTGCCCTGAGTTACGGGGAGGCATCTCAGCAACAGGAGACACTGGACCATGACCACCAGAGCACGCAGCAGAGCTAGCCTCGGGGTCTGAGGGGGCAGGGCACTGAGAGCCACAGCCGAGCTGGCTCTATGGTGCCCCCTAGTGGCCGGTGAGGAGAGATGCATGACTCTCGCTGAGCTGCCTAAACCAGAAGGGACCAGGGGAACAGCTTTCCTGCAGACAGCAGGCCACAGCATTGCTGCCTGCTCGGGCCACCTGGATGGGGCTGCGGGAGGCCAGGGGCTGACACTGAGGAAGTGCTGCCCCTTGCTAGCCCAGGCCAGGTGTGGGTAGCTGTTCTGGGGCTACGGTTCGCCCCACATGCATTCGTTCACTCACAGCCACCCATTTCTCAGTTAGGCAGAAAGAGCCATCACAGCATCTGGGGCCCCAACCCGACCTCCACTCTCAGCGCTGCCCATGCCCCTGCAGCC